>NC_140593.1:159722450-160922450 GCF_964204655.1 Triturus cristatus | reverse complement strand
CCGCTCCCAGGCGAAAGCCTCCTTCCGCGATGACTGGAAACGCACCTCGATCAACTCCCTCCTGAAAAAGCCCTCGGCGGACCCCACCGACCTCAAAAACTACAGACCCATCTCCCTGCTCCCGTTCCCAGCGAAAGTCATCGAAAAAGCCATCAACAGCTAACCCGCCACCTTCATCAAAGAGCACAATATCCTCGACTCCTCCCAATCCGGCTTCAGAAAAAACCATAGCACAGAAACCGCCCTCCTCGCCACAACAGACGACATCCGCTCTCTCCTGGACAGAGGAGAAACAGTAGCCCTCATCCTCCTCGACCTCTCAGCAGCTTTCGACACAGTCTCCTACTGCACCCTAACACGCAGACTCCACTATGCAGGGATCCGCGACAAGGCCCTCGACGGGATCCACACTTTCCTCTCTCCGGCAGAACGCAGCAGGTCAGACTCCCTCCTTCCTCTCGGACCCTACACCACCCACCTACGGAGTCCGTCAGGGGTCCTCCCTCAGCTCCGGGCTCTTCAACGTCTGTCTACATGGCTCCGCTCGCCATCATCGTCAGAACCCACCGACTCAACATTGTTTCATATGCAGATGACACCCACCTCATCCTCTCCCTATCCAACGAACCCAACGCAACCAAACACAACTTTCAAGAAGGCATGGAAGCTGTCGCCAAATGGATGAAAAGCAGCTGCCTACAACTCAACATTGACAAAACAGAAGTACTCATCATGGGCCCACAACCCGACGCCTTGAACGACACCTGGTGTCCCCTGCCCTCGGAAGCCCACCCACCCCCACGACGCAACCCTGGAATCATCCTGGACTCCGTGCTCAAAATGGACCGCCAGATCAACTCCGTCGCATCCTCCTGCTTTCACACCCTCCGCCTCCTACGTAAGACCTTCAAATGGATCCCCCTCGAGCACAGAAAGACCGTCACTCATGCCCTCGTCACCAGCAGACTCGACTACGGCAACACACTCTACGCTGGAATAAACAAAAAGCTACAAAACATCCAGAACGCCGCCGCAAGATTGATCATCAACCTGCCAAGACACTGCCATATCTTCCAGCACCTGCGCACACTCCACTGGCTCTCCATCGAGGCTAGAATCACCTTCAAGATTCCCACCCACGCACACAAAGCCCTTCACAACAACACCGGACCAGCAAACATGAACAGCTGACTCAAATTCCATGCACCCCAAAGGACCCTACGATCAGCCCAGCTCTCCTACGCCGTGGTCCCCCGCGCCAGAAAGACCAGATCGGGAGGCCGCTCTTCTCCTTTCGCGCGGCCAAAGCCTGAAATGCCCTACCGCACCACCTCAGACAGACGACATCACTTCCCATCTTCACGAGAAACCTCAAAACCTGGCTCTTCGACAGACCCCCTCTTTGACGGACCGGAAGCTGCACCTCCCCTCCACCCCAGCGCCTTGAGACCCTTGCAGGTGAGTAGTCGCGCTTAACAAACACATGTTGAGTATGGCAGAAGGGTACTCAGATTGTCAGATTTCTTTATGCCACCAACGTAATTGGCTAAACTTGAATTTACGGCATTTTCCTAAATTTTGTTCCTGTCGGAGTTGATTTTCGTCACAGGCAATGACTGGTATAATGACAATTCGGGTTTAGAGAAATGATGATTGCTAATAAGTAATCAGGGTATACTCTGCCTAGAAACACATCTAAGTCATTTAGACCTTATAATATGAAATGTGTTAGAGCGGGATTAGATAAACATGTTCTGTGGTGAGGAAGTAAAGATCGTTTTTTAAATGTTTTGTATTAGTTTTAGGGCACATACAGTATCAGGTATTCCTGCAAGAGGTTTTTTCACTCCTCTGTCATACAAAAATACACCCCTTACAAGTAAGTCGCAGGCATGGAAAATATTTTAGAGCTATACAGTTTGAGCCATTGTGCCCGAGAAGACATGTCGGGAATAGCATTGTTCTCCTAATTTCCCAACATGTTTTTTCTACATGCCAGGACGCGCACTGGGCACGTCACCTCCCTAAATTCTACCTATGCATATCTTTCATGACTGTGTGCTAAATGGACAGAAAGTTATCTTTTTGTTGGATTGGTGGGTGAGCATCTCCAAGGCCCTCCCTATTACCTTTTATTTTTTGTTTTATATTCTTTTTATTGAACAATTGTGACAGTACAGTGAGATGAATTCGAAGCCACACAACATTATAGACATGACAGGAGTAAAGCACTATTATAAATGCATTGTACAAACTGAGCACATTATCTGTATACCGTTAGCTTGAGTCCAGATCAAAGCCCCGCCGTTAGCCCTTCGCAGTTTCTCCGTTGGTGAAACACACAATTCATCTAGCCCATTTCTGGTCCCATTTCTTCGGGCAGCCTCTGTTTTTGGTCCGTTGATCTTTGCCTGTGACCTGAGAGGACGCTTTGCAGCACACGAGGGGAAGCAGCGACGAGGCTATTCCTACGGGACTGCGAGGCCCAGGGTGCACACCAACAACTTTTCCTAGCACACCTGGCTCCTCTTCCCGGCTCCGCCTCAATTTCCTTACCAACCTCCACGCCTCGCGGCTCCCGCTTCGCGGGTGCTGCTCGCAGGCATAGACTATTTAAATCAGCAGCTGTGGGACAGATTCGGATCTGTTGATCTTTGCCTGTGACCTGAGAGGACGCTTTGCAGCACACGAGGGGAAGCAGCGACGAGGCTATTCCTACGGGACTGCGAGGCCCAGGGTGCACACCTACAACTTTTCCTAGCACACCTGGCTCCTCTTCCCGGCTCCGCCTCAATTTCCTTACCAACCTCCACGCCTCGCGGCTCCCGCTTCGCGGGTGCTGCTCGCAGGCATAGACTATTTAAATCAGCAGCTGTGGGACAGATTCGGATCTGTTGATCTTTGCCTGTGACCTGAGAGGACGCTTTGCAGCACACGAGGGGAAGCAGCGACGAGGCTATTCCTACGGGACTGCGAGGCCCAGGGTGCACACCTACAACTTTTCCTAGCACACCTGGCTCCTCTTCCCGGCTCCGCCTCAATTTCCTTACCAACCCCCACGCCTCGCGGCCCCCGCTTCGCGGGAGCCGCTCGCAGGCATAGACTATTTAAATCAGCAGCTGTGGGACAGATTCGGGTCCGTTGATCTTTGCCTTTGACCTGAGAGGACGCTTTGCAGCACACGAGGGGAAGCAGCGACGAGGCTATTCCTACGGGACTGCGAGGCCCAGGGTGCACACCTACAACTTTTCCTAGCACACCTGGCTCCTCTTCCCGGCTCCGCCCCCTCTTCGATCCTCCATCTACTTCAAGGCCCACGCCCACACGCGCTAGCGGTACGCGCGCGGGACACAGCCCGGGGCGAAGACCGGGCAAAGAGCGGGCCGTTTGTTGCCGTTCGTGGACGGGACGGGCCACCCCTCTAAGACCGATTGTTGTTTGAGTACAACGGACACGCAAGACCGCTATTCACGAACTGGGCTGGTAATTGACTATTTTTTGTTCTGCCTTTTAATTGTTCAGTTTTACAAGTTACGGCAGGCATTTCAAATAGTTTGTTTATCTTGGGTTGTAGAACATCGATATAGGCTATATTCCCCTCCTCTCCCACGAAGATGACATCACTAAGATCTGGCAGGAAGTTTGTTCAGGGCACCACCGGGGGTTGTGTTTCGGGGACCCTTGATAATTTTATCACCAGAGCAACACGGGTCCTCGAACACGAAATCACACTAACTGAAAAACGTCTGTCCCTTGAATTATTGGCCAAAAGATCATCTCTTGGCAATATTATGGCAGCCACTTCCCCAGTCAGCAGGCAATTTCCACCGGCCTCTGATTTATTACCAAGTAAGACGCCTGGGACGTCGAACATTCCACCACCTAGCCCACTGGACGACACTCCTGATACCCCAACTATTTATGAAGCCTGTGGCTTTTCCACAGACCGTAGCGTCACTTCCCCTCTGCCTCCCTCTGATCAATCCTGCACTGCCATTCCGTCTCCGGTTAGCAAGTCTCAGCATAATAAAGGGCCTAGAAAGCGTGTGGGAGCACCTCTTAGGGGTAAACGTCCCAAAGTCCCCAAAAAATCCAAACGTGCTAAACCATGTCCTGATCCTCCTTTGCATTCAACACACAGCCCCCCCTCCACTGCAGGGTGTCAGCTCCCCCCCCAATCCTCAGTCACTCCGCCTAATGCTAATCCTCCTCAGCTCTGCTCTCTTGAACTCCTGGAGCAGTCTCTCAAATCTCTTCTTCTACCCTTATATGAGAGAGTTAAGCAACTCTCTATTTACTTAGGGAAATTAGAGACTATGGTGCTTACTAATACATCTTTACTGGAGAAATCAATAGTGCCTCCAGTCGTTCCCAACATTTTATCCACCCGGCCCACCACTATCAAAACCGGGCCACTTCCTAATGATCCCACTCCTTTGATTAGTGCCTCTTCCCTTCCATCTGCCCACAATGAACAAGTCATGGCAGTTTCCCACCCCTCTGCTAGCGCTGTCCCGTCTTCCCAATTAGCTAGTAATAAGAGTAACCATGTAACTAGACAGCACTTGGCAGAGGGTGCGGGCTCATTCTCACAACTCCCCCATATCAATCTTCCCCGTGAGTCCAAGCCCTACACAGTTGTACTGGTTGGTGTCCCAAGGCTCCCCGTGGACAAGTCTGAGTCGCACGATGAGCTGAAGAATAAAGTGACCCACTGGTTGAACTGCAATAGGCCTTTGCCTCCCAGAACATGTGCTGAAATACTAATGGTACGTAGGGTGAGTTGTTTGGGCTCCGGGGTAAAGAAAGTTGAGGGCGATTGTGTACTTATCAATTTCCGAGATCCCAGGGCAGTGAGCCACATTTGCTCTCTTCCAAATTTTTGGAGTGCCACTGGTATCCAGACCGTTGACTTGTCCTATTTTTACCCCTGCATCTCCAGTGATACTTTGTGCCCCCAGTCTACTGGTTGGGAAAGGGTCTCCAGGGGACTTTGCCGCCCGCCCATTCTGGACTTTCATCTTCCCCTGCAGAACCATTATGCTCCCTTGAATTCCTTGGAGGGGATTGATTGACTGCCATTAATTCAGATGAATTCGGGGATCGCGAGTATGTTCTCTGTGATCCCCGCCCACTTTACTAGTCCAGGGCTGGGTAGCTGGGGCGGGACTGCGGGGCCACATCGGGTTTTGGGTGCCTTACACTCTAACATTGTATGTGTTGATTCAAATGCGTTTCATATTAACTCTGCCCTCCCCCTCCCAGTCCTGGATGGCCAGAACCCTATCCCGGCTACAAACCCAGTGACTCGCATTCCGTCCCTTCCCGAGATGATAACCCGCACTCTTGTCCCGCCTATTGCTAGCCCATCTATACCTCACTTTGATTCCTGCCCACTAGAGCTAGTATGTGGAGATGTTGATACCATCGCGGTCCGAGGCCCACTTCATGCTCCACAGCTGGCTGGTTCGCCCTGCTCTTCCCTCCTGAAAATGGCTTCTTGGAACATTGCGGGATTACGTAGTAAAATTGTAATGGAGGAATGGTCCGCCTGGGCATCCACCCATGATATTCTGGTTTTCCAGGAAACTTGGGCGGTGGACCCTATTTTCTTTTCTGGCTTTGTCAATTTTTATAAAGCGGCTATTGGTGGGGCAAGGGGCCGTCCTTCAGGCGGTCTCTGCATTTGGGTTAGACAAAGTTTAAAGTATAACATTACTGAGGTAAAAATCGATAGCCCTGACATATTGATCATTTTGTTACAACTCAAACATGAATCAGACATATTGATCATCAATGTATATAACAGGGGACTCCCAGGAGGTAAAGGTTCTAACACTTTTTGGCAACTAGATGGGTTCCTGGAAACTGTTAATCCATGTACTAATGTGGTAATAGTGGGGGATTTTAATTGCTGTTTTGAGCCCTTGCTCTTTGCATGGGATTCATTAACAATGGAAGTGGTGCAACGATGAATATCCCTCCCCTCGACCTCCCGCCCATCAAGAAGTGGTCTGAATCAGCTATCCAGTGGATGTCTCTGTGTATGGAGCGAGGCTTTAGGGCAGCGAATGGCCGTACTCCATCGGACAAGTCTGGTAAGGTCACTTTTTCTGATGGTCGACGTAGTAGTAGAATCGACTACGCCTTGATCAAAGTCGAGTTCTGGCCTACATTAAGTGACATGGTGATCCAGGACATGCCCGAGAGTGACCACAACCCCCTAGTTTTAAACTTTTTGTTCTGCATTGACCGCAGAAACAATCCCTCTGAGATTGTCACAGCCGACGCCCTACTAACCAATAATACACGGAGAGTGCGCTGGGAAAAGGTAGCTCTGGACAGCGCCACACTAACAACGATCAGTTCTAAAGTTTCGTGTGCGGTAGCAGACCTCCAGACTCTTCAGAGTAGAGAGGATGATGTTGGTGAGTCCTCATTCATCCATGACACCCTATTCCTAGACCTTAAGTCTCTGTTTACCAAACCTTGTACGGCCAAGAGACCTCATACTCCCAAGACCAACTCATGGTATAACAAAGCCTGTCGCGAGTCCTACAGCAAATTGAAGTTCGCCATTAAAACTAAAAACAAGGCGACTATCAGACTTGCAAGGAAAAATTATAGCTTAGTTAAAATCAAGGCTAAAAAAGCATGGGATAATGATCATTGGAATGATCTCTTGGATGCCAGTTATCATAAAAATCTGACCCTGTTCTGGCACATTGTGAAATGGGGCAATACTCTATGTTTGCAGACCCCCACCAACCACGTACCCCCCGACACTTGGGTCACTCACTTCGAACGGCAGTTTTCGGATTTGACTTCGAATGAGGTGACCGTTCCCATATTATCTCAGACCACGTACCCCCTATTGAACCTCAAATTTGACTGCAAAGAAGTAGAGTTGGCCTTATCTAGGGTTCCAAGTGGAAAGGCTCCGGGTAAAGACTGCGTCCCCGCAGACCTGTTCAAATCAGACCGTGCAAATTGGGTACCCTACATCGCTCTTCTGGCCACTGCAATAGTAAAGGGGGCCGGCATCCCTGAATCGTGGAGGGGCGCGGAGATCTTGCCGATCTTCAAGAAGGGCGATCGCTCTTCCCCGGGGAACTATCGCCCAATTAGCTTAATTGACTCTGTTCAAAAAATTATAGCAAGGATGATCCTGGCTAGAATAGAGTCATGGATTGAACAGGAGAATATTATCTCGCCCCTCCAGGCTGGTTTTAGACCCTGTACTAGTACCATCGATCAGGCGTTTAAGTTTCAATTGATCATCTGGAAAACAGTTTGTCTGCGGTGGTACTTTGTATGCCGCCTTTGTTGACCTTTGGTCGGCATTCGACCTGGTTAACAGGTCCAAACTTTGGGCGGTCCTAGCAGAGTTAGGGATGCCCGCCGATCTCCTGCACATTGTAATCAGGCTGCACGAAAAAAATTTCGCCATAGTTCGTTGGGGGAAGCAAGGACAGGTCACCGACAGATTTAACGTCAATAGGGGTGTCAGGCAAGGGTGCGTCCTTGCACCAACTCTGTTTTTGTTATTTATTAACAGTGTTGTGAAGTATTTCTTATCTACTCCTACAGACGCCCCTTCGTTGGGAGGTATAAAAATCCCACTCCTTATGTTTGCCGATGACACCTTGCTTTTATCACAGACCACGTCCGGCTTACAGACGGCTTTGAATGTTTTCTCCAACTTCTGTTCTGACTTCGACCTGTCAGTGAACGTATCAAAAACGAAGTATATGGTTTTCAACAAAGGGAAAGGCACGAAAGGTCAAGTAACTATGAATGATGACATACTTGAACGTACTCAAGTGATGACCTACTTGGGGATCGTTCTTGAAAACAAATTGAGTTGGAAGCCACAAATAGATGTTCTTTCACTCAAATTTGCCCAACTTTCGGGGTGTCTAGTCAAAGAACACAAACAATCCCAGACGAAAACAATACGTCCTGTTATTAAAATTTATAATGCTAGGATCAATTCAGCAATCCTTTATGGTGCTGAACTCTGGGGTTTTTCTGATCTTTCCCCACTGGTTAAAGCTCAACATAAATTTCTAAGGCTACTAACGGGCCTCCCTAGCTCGACACCTGTGAAACCGCTTATGCTGGATCTTGGCTGTCACTCCTTTGATGACATTGCCAGGTTCAAACCACTGTCCTTTTGGAGGAGATTATGGACAGTTCCGGAACTAGAGCCCTACGCCAAGGCATTCCTGGACGTCCGTTCCATCCTGGGCGCAGGAAATATCTTGTGGTTTAAGCAAGTTAGTTCACACCTAGAATCCATGGGCCTGGGAGCTCTCTGGACTGATCCAGTTTCCAACCCCTTCCCCCCCAAAAAAGTCTTTAAAAGTCTTTATTGAACTATGGTTTGCCAAAAACATCAAACCCGAGTTCCAGCAGAGTCTGTCAGGCAGGTTTCTTGTGCAGAAAAACGCCCCATGTCTAGAAGCTTATTGGGATATCATTACAAAGCCCAGCGACAGGAAGCTTTACCACCAATTGAGGGTTGGTACCCTACCCACCAATTCTTTTACTAAAAATTGGAAGGGTGCGACTGGCGATTCCTGCCGCTGGTGCTTAGATTGTGCTGAAACTGTGGGCCATACATTTTTTGTTTGTCCAGCATACGCCGCTCCCCGGGCCAAATGGCTCAAACCCATTTTTCAAACCCTGGGTACCAGACAGGGGCTTGAGGCCCTTAACATCCTAAGATTCAACACGGGAGAATGTATTGTAGTAGCAGTTGCTAAATTCTTGGGGTGGGTTTGGTTTATTAGAAACAGGAGGCAATAGCCAGTTGACCCGTGCTTATTTATGTTTTTACCTTTTCTGTGTTCTGTATGTATTTTTATCCTTCATACTGTACAAAACGCTTATTTTGTAAATGTCTTTTTATGATAATTATGATCGATAATAAAGACTAATAAACGAAACGAAAACCTCCTTTTAGGAAATCATCGAACTGTCCATATCGTTTGTCCATCTCCGATAAGTAGGCAGACTCCCAGTCCCCCATAGTTGGGCGATATTTCTCTTAGCAAGGGAAAATCCCTGTGAAGCCCACGTATATTCAGTCTGGGTAAGGTCGGTGGCCTCCCATATATTTAACAGGCAGTATCGTGGGGAGTTGCTAATATGCTTCCCACCCACCTGTGCAAGTGTGGAGACGATTCTGTCCCTGAATGGGCAGATAGTTGGACACTCCCAGATCGTATGGAAAAACGTGCCTTCTGTCGTCTTGGTGTTCAGTCCATTTCAGTCTTCTGATCATGGGGTCGCCCCTAACCCAAGTCGCTAACTGTTCCATGATCAGGGCAAAGATGAGGGGCGATAAGGGGCAGCCCTGTCTAGTACCCCGCTCTAAGCGGAATCGCCGGGATGTATGTTGATTGACGACGATCTGGGCAGTCGGGTTAGTGTAGAGCAATTTCACCCATTTTATGAATGTGGGTCTAAAAGCCCATGCGCTCAAGTAGAGCAAATAGATAAGGCCATTCGATTGTATCAAATGCCATTTTTGCTTCCAATGACAGCAAGGCACCATCCTTTTGGATAGTGCCAATCCTCCCCATTACCCCATGCAATCTCCTACGGTTGAGGGCCGTATTCCTGCCAGGCATGAAGGTCGATTGGTCTGGATGTGCAAGCTTGCATATATTCAGGGAGCAACCGGTTGGCCAACACCTTAGCGAGTATTTTAGCTTCCGCTGTGAGCAGTGAGATGGGGCGATAGGAATCGCACCTTGTTGTTGGTTTTCCCTGTTTATGTATGATGACCACTGAGGTCAGCATCAAATCGTTGGTCTGGGACCCAGTTGTGCAACTCTCCAGGTACATCCCCAGGAGGGCAGGCGTTATCCTGGAAGCAACTAGTTTAAACAGTTCTATAGGGAACCCATTGGGACCCATGGCCTTCCCTGATTTCACTCCACGTATGGCAAGCGCTATTTCCTCCAAGGATTCACAATCCACTGGAGTGAGAGTGGCAAGAGGAATAGTAGCTAGAAGGTCTCTGGAGTTAGCGAGGGTGATGGTGGTAGAGGAGTATATCGTGGTAAAGTGAGATGCGAACGCCTCAGCAATCTGTTGCGGGTCACTTAACAATTCTCCCTGTTCCCCTTCAATGAGAGGCACCCATCTCTGAGCAGCTTCTTGCCTCTCCAGCAAAGCTAGCAGTTTCCCTGTTTTGTCACCCATCTCCTATATTTTGTGTAATGTAGCTTTCTGTTTAGATCTAGCTGCCTCTGTTGCAAGCTGTCGGTAGTCCTGTCTTTTTATGTTAAGAGTGTGTGCAAGTAGATCGTCATCCGTATTAGCCACAGTGTCCTCCAACCCCTGAATCTCATGCTCCAGGGTATCTAGCCTGGCCTTTAATAACCGCCCCGAAAGCCCCCCCACAGGATCTGTTGGGAGTACACCGTGTTCATATTCTCAGTGAAGGAGTGGTCCCCCGCTTTCAAATTTCCTTTTTAACATGTGGAATCTTCAGACACCACAGGTTTATCGTCTGGGCCATGCGCCTGTTTTCGTGTGGCAGTGTTCTGAGGTCCGGAGAATTGGGCTTAAGTAAAATTATAAAGATCGTCGGTGTGTGTGAACAGATGGTCTATTCTAGACTGACTACCGTGGGTGCCCGAGTGAAATGTAAAATGGCGTGCTAGGGGATCAAAATGGCACCAGAGATCAATCAGGCCGAAAGCCGAGAGGAAGTCCCTCATTTGTAAGGTGCTGTGGGGGTCGGCGGTCCATCCGACCATCAATCGTCAGGTTAAAGTCGCCTCCCATCACCAGGGGGCCCACGGAAAGGTCAAGAAGGAGCTTGCCCAGTTTGGCCAGTGTGTTTTTTTTTTTTTTTTTAATTGCAGGGGGGACGTAAATTGAGAGTATATTGAGTGGCCTCCCTTTCCCATGCCCCGGCCAACGCAACTAATCTACCCTGGGCGTCAACCGATGTGTTGTAAATTATGTTGAGGCATTGTTTGCGGATGATGATTCCAGTCCCTCTTGAGCTGAAAGTGAAGCCCGCATGAGCTACCAGTCAGTATCCCCATCAGTCTAGTGCCTTACACATGTTGCCTATTAGATGTGTCTCCTGCAGCAGGGCAATGTCGGGGGCCTGCCGCTTGAGATAATGGCGCACTACCCCTCTTTTTTGTTTGTTCCCAAGAACGTTCCAAGTGATGATGCGGAGCGTCCTATTCATATTGTGGTTGGGCATGTTATCTTTGTTCGATTAAGGTCATTTCTCCCCCCGGGCATGTATGCAAATGTCAAGTGCTGAAACGAATGTGGTTTTGACTGTCAGTCTGGCTGACGTCACTTCCCTCACCGCTGTTACAACAAGATAACAACAAACTATACAAACAAGTCCCCTCCCGCCCCCAGATGACCCTTACCTACCCCCCTCCCTGCATTGCGGGCTCTGAACCTCCCGCCACCCCCAACTTGCAGAGTGCCTATCGCCCACCCTAGATATCTTGGGGAACGTAATCCAACCCCATTCAAGTGCCACGTTATCAAGCCAAGATGCAATACTACACTGGTAGATTCAAGTAAGTACCTGTACCCCTTATACAAGTTGCAATTATATCTTACAAGCGACCATCGATAAATCCCGGCGGTTCCAGACTCACATTTTCGCACAAATCCGACGTGATCTGTGGTAGAGACAGGCCGTGGGCATGTAACATTACTAGTGATAAGACAGTGACCCGTTTCACTTAGTTTGCCTGGTTCAATTCCGACGAGCCTCACGCTGTTGTGGAGTCTGATGGGGGTTCCACGTGGCGGCCTGGTCTCTGTTTCCGCTGCCATGGTTCCCTTCGCAATTGCGCTTACCAACCGTGCGCCACCCTTTGAGCCAGTCTCATGCGTCCTCTGGAGTACTAAAGAACCACGTTTTTCCCCTCAGATGCGGCGCAGAGTTTTGCCGGGCATAGCATGGCATATTTGATTTCTTGTTCACGCAACGCGGGTTTCACTTCCAGGAAGCTACGGTGTTGCTTCTGCACTTTCAGTGCAAAGTCTGGGAAAAATGTTATTGTACTGGTCTCGAGTGACTGGGGCGCCACTCTCGCCGTGTGGAGAATAATGTCCCTGTCTTGGAAGTTACATTCTTGCAAGAATGGGCCTGGGAGGCGCACCGGGTTTTGACCTACCACTCGGTACTCTATGCGCTCTCTCGATAGAAAAATACTTGGACAGGCCTTTGGGTCGGAGATGTTTCGTCACTAGTTCCTCCACAAACAGGTCTGTAGCCTGCCTGTTCCGGCCCCCCACAGAATGCGTATGTTGTTGCGCCGCATCCTACCTTTGGTAGTCGTCGAGCTGACATTCCATTGCGTTTTGGCCAGCTTGAAGATCCGCGACCTGGCGTTTTGAGGAGGTTGGTATCTGTTGTTAAGGCCTCAGTTGTGGATTCGACCTCCTTGATACGATCATTTATTTTCCACATGTCTGCTCTGGTCAAAGCGACCTCTGAAGCGACAGTATTGATCTGGTTTTCCAGGGACGTGCGCACGGTTGTTATGGCCACCAGGATATCTTGCAGTCTGGGGTCTTGCTGATCACCCGTCGGTTTCTTGGTCGCCTGAGAGTCATCTTGGCCTTTTTGCCATGCATATTTGCCCAGTTTCGCTTGAAGTGCACTGCGGCTGCCCTGGCCGCTTGCCATTTTCTGTTTGCGAATGATGTGGTGCAAGAGCAAGGTTTCGGGCCGTGCTGGCTACTCTCTGCCACCTGCTAAAGGACCGAGGACCTGTCCGGCCTGTCGGAATTCACCAGCAAGGCCTTACTGGCTTGAGTCTTGCACTGTCCTGCACTCACACACAGAGCAAAGCTCGCGAAGGTGCGTGTCACGCTGTGTCCAGGCCCAACTGCGGTTAGTCACACAGCGGTCTGCACCGAAGGAATATTTACGCCTGTACCATATCTGTTGAGTTCCTTGGCGCCACCCACGGGAGCCAGAGCGCGCTTGTCAATGCAGCCACCTGTTACACAGATCAAAGGCAGGGCGCCGGCAAGGAGTCTGCCATGTACGAAGAGGTCTTGGTGATCACGGGGGTCAGGCACTCAAAGAATAAGTCTGGGTGGTTAAAGGATGTCTGGTGCCCCCCCCCCCCCCCCCCGCGATGTATGGGCCATGTCTCTTAGCGCTGTCACCTTCTATCCGCTGTTGGCCGACTGGGACTCGCAGCGACGCACTACGCGTTTCAGTCTTGCTGGCAATTGACTTCATCACTCCCTGGCAAAGTGGCGGTAGAGTCGGCCCCAGCTGCAGATTTACCCCCTCCGGTCAACACCGGAGGTGTCATTACGCCGTCCCTGCGCTTCAATTGCCGTTTGAGATCCCGGGTGTAGTATCCGGCTGGATACGTTCTAGTGTTCCATTTGGCATGTAACCCACACTGAACACCCACCCACCACAGGCGTCACCAGTCAGGTGACCCTGACAATAAAAGGGGCCGAGCGCACGTGCTCGTGGCCAGTTCAGAGAACCAGTAATCCTGTGTCCCGTGTCCATCCTTCCTCTGCATGCGGGCCTGAGGGCCCAATCACCACATTGGCGACGAGGGGGCTGTGCCCGTGCGTGCAGCAGCCCAGGAGATGAGGGACAAGGGGGGAGAGCTGCCCGCGTGAAGGACACCCCCCCCCCCCCCCAGCAGGCAAGAACAGCGCCTGATCGCCTGCCAGCCTGTGCAGAGCCCCAGGCGTGATGACGGTGACCGGGAGCCCACCCCGCACCGATGCGATGATGACCCGCGTGGCGTAAGAGTGCCTCGGGGTGAAGACGAGGAGGTCGGGTGCCCACCCCGACCCCGTGGTACCTGCCGCTGGCTGTACCCCTTCTAGCAACCATTCGCCCGACGCGCTTCCTGCGGCGCGCGCAGTGCCCAGAGAAGCGGAGGGGTCGAGCGGGTGCTCCCCCACGGCGGAAGAGCAAGCCGGTCGGAGCCCACCCGCGTCGGCCGCGTGGAAGTGCCCGAAAGGAGAGCGGACCGATCGGAGCCCACCCGCATCGGCCGCGACCCGGAGAGTGACGTGAGCCACGTGGAGCCCACCCCGCATCAGCAACAGGTGAACCAGTGCCCCGACAGCAGCTCCAACCCCCACCCCGCGCAGCGTATGTATTGACTGGGTCTGCCACGGGTAGGAGGGGAGCAGCGAGACCGTGCCTGGAGGTGAGGTCCGTCACCGCATGAGGTGGCGGTAGAGCGGCGCCAGCCCAGCTTCCTCCACCCCCCCCCCCAGCAGCCCGTGAAAGGCTGAGTGCTGCGAGAAGACAGTAAGGGAAGTAAATAAAGGTGACGCTTACCGTGGTGAGGCGGGAGTCCTCGGGTGGCGTCTATCTGCCTCTGTGTGCCCCGTAAAGCGCGGGGTGCATCGGTGCGACCAGGGGAGAGCAGCATACGGCGCGCGTGAGGAGCAGCAACCGCTGGTGGTAGTGCCCCGCCCCCAGGGACAGTGCGCGCATGGCCTGGAGAAAAAAAAAAACGAAAGGAGCAAAGGACTCTCCAATGGTACAGGGGGTCCTGCTGCAGGGCGGCCGTCCGAGGATGTGCCCGCCCAGGGGGTGAAGAATGTGAGACTGTCCGGGGGCAAGCCTCAATGTGCCCGGTGCACAGTCTGCCCAAAAGTGAAAGCACACGAAGCTGGCAGCGCCGAGGTTTAGGGAAAAGAATGTAACACTGCCACCTAGTGGCCCCTCTAAAAGTAACGCCCCTGCTGCACACAAACCTGCAACAGCACTGGAACAGAGTGACTGGAGAGCACTGAGGTTGCTCAGAGGCAGTTCCAGACTGCTGGGACCAACAGAGAGGAGTTGTCTAATGGAGAGCTGCTCCGATGGCAAGTAGGGGCATTAATAAGCAAAGATAATAAAGATAAATCAGTGCCAGGAGGAGGAGCAGCACGAGGAGGCAGCCAGGCATGCACCCATTGCACTGTGTGAGGAGTGTGCAGGAAAGCGTCAGGAGTATGGGAATGCACAACAGGGACTGCTATTGCAACACGCAACTGGTGGTGAGGTCAGTGCACATACTGGCACAAGCAAATCCAGAAGGAGAGCAACAAGAAGATGCGCAGAAGACAGAGCACGAGGAGCAAGCCCATGGTGCCAGGAAAACCTTGAGTGCGTCGACGGTGAAAGACAGCGCAGGAACAAGAGCTACAGAACCCACCGACAGCGAGAAGGGTATCGGCGAGAGGGGAGCCCTGAACACAGGAAGAATGAAGCGCAGCGGCACCTGGTGGCCACAGGTTGTCGCAGCAGCAGGAAAAGACAGTAGCACCACCAGAAAGACAAGGGTGTGTCAGGGTCCCAGCGCCAAGGAAGGGCGCAGCAAGTACGCCCAACGAAGCAACCAAAGGGCGCAGTTGGAAGAGCGCAGAAGCACTGCCACTGCGAGAGAAGAAAAGGAGTGATTGCACGGCCAACAGAAGCCGACCGGCCGATGGTCGCAAGGAGGAAGAAGCCGACCAGCAAGATGGTTGCAAGGAGGAAGAAGCCGACCAGCAAGATGGTCGCAAGGAGGAGGAAGCCGACCACCCAGAGTGTGGCACAGAAGAAGCCGACCACCCAGATGGTGGCACGGAAGAAGCCGACCACCCAGATGGTGGCACGGAGGAAGCCGACCACCCCGATGGTGGCACGGAGGAAGCCGACCACCCCGATGGTGGCACGGAGGAAGCCGACCACCCCGATGGTGGCACGGAGGAAGCCGACCACCCCGATGGTGGCACGGAGGAAGCCGACCACCCAGATGGTCGCACAGAAGAAGCCGACCACCCAGATGGTCGCAAGGAGGACGACGCTGACCACCAGTTGGTCGCAAGGAGGATGCAGGCCTACAAGAGGTCGGAGAGCACACTGACCTGCCAAGGGTCAGAGCCGGAGAGAAGAGGAAGTCCGAGGGGACGTCAATGAAGAGGACCCCATGAGAGGTCCGCAAAGAGGACCAGGAGGAGAAGGACAAGAGGTCCATCAACATCACTCGAAATCAGAAGCAACTACGAGGCAGAAGGTCGCGACGACCGGTCCAGTCACAGAGTGAAAGGAAGACAGTGTCCTAGTGGCGGGAAAAGACCAGAGGGAAACGCGTAGAGTGCACGCTACACGAAGAAGCCTGGTAAGGACGAGCAAGAAGGCGGAAGACTGGATCACGTCGCAAAGAAAGGAAAAGGAAGACAGATCCTGAGTGGCATGACGCCACGACGAAGGAGGAAGAGAAGAGGGAAGGAGAAGAGCAAAGAGGTGTGCGGGACAGATCAACACACACACCGGAAGGGGAGTATTCAAAGAGGGAAGTGAGAAGGGGCATGGACACCCAGACGCAGTACCTGGAACACAACATCAGCACCACTAGGAGTATACGTCAATGCGCAAACCCGAAGGTCACCCGGGGACGACAGAGACGAGCAAGCCAGTCCGTTGGTAACAACCACCTCTGGGACGTCACGGAAACAGGACCGTGGACATCCAAGGGGTAGAGGCCTCAGGGACACCGGTGGCAGCGGATCCCCAAGACGAGAGATGGACTGTTGAAGCTGGCTCTGGAGATCCTAGGAGAACAGAGGCAGAGCGCGAAGGACCAAGTGCCAACAGCACCCTTTTAGGTGGAACTTCGGACACGGAGAGAGGACCCGTAGCGACTCCTCCAACGCGAGTGGAGCGACAAGGCGGCGGTCCACCGGTCCAGTGGAAACCTGGCAACAAAAGGGCCTCCGGGTCGTCCAGTGAGAGGGGACACCCACGAGAGAGGGGTATCCATGAGAGGGATATCCTGCAACGGTGAGTCCTGTAAGAAGACAACTACTAGTTGGAGGAAACACCTCTACCAGGGCATACAGCGGAAAGTCGAATAACGAGGGTCCACCATCATTCCACCCACACTTCCACCGACGGCGGTACAAGAAAGAGACTGTGAAGCGCACTTCCACGTTGTAAGTCCAAAATAACGCATCCATAGAGCACTCGGACATTGTGCCAAGGAGACAGAGTGGTCCCGGCTGTCAGAATACCCTCGCCGGCAGTTGACCATCAGCAAAGAGACTACGTGGAAGTCCTGCTCACCAATTAACGTTTTGTTTGTAACTTGTGTGTTTTCTCCCACAGGTTCGGACTTCATTTTGGTTCAACTTTCATTAAAGTTTGGGAGGGATGTAGTATCCGGCTGGATACGTTCTAGTGTTCCATTTGGCATGTAACCCACACTGAACACCCACCCACCACAGGCGTCACCAGTCAGGTGACCCTGACAATAAAAGGGGCCGAGCGCACGTGCTCGTGGCCAGTTCAGAGAACCAGTAATCCTGTGTCCCGTGTTCATCCTTCCTCTGCATGCGGGCCTGAGGGCCCAATCACCACACCGGGCACCACCTACGGGAGTCAGGAGCGCCTATGCCACTGCGGCCGCCGGCCGTGCTGATCCGGAGCTGAGATCCGACTGGGCCTGCAGGGCGCGGGGATCCCTCAATGATCGCGCGAGTCCAGCACTCGAGACCCAGGTATGAGTGTGTGTCTGGGATCCGCTGCCCCGCCATGTAATAATCGTGGCTCTCACTGCAGCGGCGGTTACTCCGGTGTTGGTCGGCCGGGGCTCGCCGTTATGCGGTCCGTGTCCAAGACCTCCGCGGCTCCGCTTACTCTTGTTCAATCTTAGCGGCACTCGGCATGCTGGATACCGACGTTTTAGGGATTATGTGGCCCCCGAGATGACCGGATTACACACGGGGCATATTATCTTTTATACAGAGTTTTGGGAGTGGTGTGCCGGAGCCGAGCTAACACGTGGCCATTTTCATCGGCAGTTGGCCACGCCCCATACCCGCCCCCCCCCCCCCCCCCCCCCCCATTCACTGTTCTTGGTGAACTGTTCCCATCTGAAATTAATGGGAGCAGCTGCATAGATGGGTGAGTGACCATGGGGTTTGCTCTGGTAATCCCATGGAGCTAGTAGTACAAAAGTAGTTGAACTGCTTGTTTATCACAGTTGTGATCTGACTGCCAAAATATTGTGCCATATTCCTGAATACATTTCTCAAATGTGCCTTTCAACCTGGAGACTATAGCCAACAAAATCTTTATTATAGGATCGCCCTTCTTCTGGGTAGATAGACCAGTTTAAAAACCAGTAATGGACCCTTAAAAGACATGCAGGAACTGGCTTCAGTCAGCATGCATCCCAAATCTCCCAAAACCTGTTACTCCTATGTCCACTATCCCGCCTCTATTTTAGGTAGAAGTAGTTTCTTCGTAAAGCTCAAACACCTTGACGGATTCTGAACATTCAAGCACTAATCTCTGCTTTGTGTCCTTGGCACCCTCAATTGTTTGTCCTAAAGTTCTTCAAGAAGTCTCTTGTTAGAATCATGAGAATGGTAGTTTCCGGGGTGTGTTCTGGCATCTACTAAATGGAAGAGCTCTGTGCGTCTCTCATGTCACTGGTTTGTTATAGCCCTTAATACATTTTTCTTGTAAGTGAAAAAGATTGCCAAAGTTCAAAATAACTTTTATTTAATTACATTTTTATTATTGACAAAGCTTATATTGAAATAATTGTGACCGTTCTTATATTAATATCTTTTTTATTTTTTTTATTTTTTGTATAATAGGTGCTTTGGCAGGCCTGATTGACATTTCCGCACATTGGATGACTGATCTGAAAGAGGGAGTCTGTCTAACCGGTTTCTGGTTTAACCGCGAGCACTGCTGTTGGAATTCCAGTGACACGACATACGAGGACCGGAATAACTGCTCTGAATGGAGGAGTTGGTCTCAGCTTGTTATTGGTCGTACTGAGGTGATTTATGTGCTTATGAAGGGAAATTTCAAATTATGTAGGCAAGATAGTCTCATAGGAACATAAATGTATAATTTGTAATATGCTTCGGTGCACAAGATGTTCTTGCAGACGGAACAAACCCAGTAGAGTTTAGTTTATAATTCTGTTAGAATGGCAAGTAGGAATAGGAAACAATCGTTCTCATAGAAAAATAAGCCTAGATATAAAGGCTATTTGAGAGGAGCCTTGGTAGTATGTTTTTCTGTGCTGGCACTTCTTAAGACTCTATAAATAATGATGCACAGTAGATGGAGTGAAAGTAGATATTTTGATTAAATCCATAATGTAGTTATGTTAAGGCAAAAGTGGTTATTTTTAATTTGTTTATTATTTCTATTGTTTTCATTTAGGGAGCATTTCCATACATATTGAACTACTTTATTTATGTGCTATGGGCTGTGATGTTTTCCTTACTGGCGGTGTCCCTTGTACGGTGGTTCGCTCCATATGCATGTGGCTCTGGAATTCCAGAGGTAAGTAATATTGTCTGCTTTTGCAACCAATTTATATTTTGTGAGCCTTTCAGTGTTTTTATATTCAAATTATCATTTTTCTACACAATGTCTGCATTATCCCACTCTGAATTCTATGACCATTCTTCATCATTCTCCACCACATTCTTTGTAACTGAAACCTGTCTCCTAAGTATAAAAATATGAACTTCGGCCGAGTAGCCTATATCTGTTCTGTGGTTTGATGGAATCTAACTTTTTTTTTTTTATTCTCCTTTCAGATCAAAACCATCTTAAGTGGTTTCATCATTCGGGGCTATTTAGGAAAATGGACTCTGCTTATTAAGACCATCACTCTGGTGCTTGCCGTTTCATCTGGTCTTAGCTTGGGCAAAGAGGGCCCCCTTGTGCATGTTGCTTGTTGCTGCGGGAACATTTTGTGCCACCTCTTCACCAAGTACCGCAAGAATGAAGCCAAGCGTAGAGAGGTAATGTGCCATTATCTGAGTGCAGCTGGTAGTCATTTGTCAGAGGGACCTGAATAGTTTAGGGTCAGCACCAGTGAGGAACTGCTCCTTGCTCAGTCTGTTGTGTGCTACTAATGTTCAATAAGAGAGCTCACTGCATTTAGCACTTCTGCACATTTTAAAGGTCACAAGTTTTAATCCTGGTGGAGCCAACCATGCCTTTGATCCCTCGGTTGATTTAGGACATAACAATTCCTTTTGCCCAAAGAGCCATCCGTGGTGTGTGTTGTATGAGTCTCCAGAGCGAATTCGGGGCTCCCTTACTTGTAGAGGGTAACCTCTAAAAAAGAAAAACACCCTCTCTTTGAACACACCTGTTCTGGACTATTTGATCTCAGGGCAAAACCAGTTCCACAGCCGAGGACAGATGATATATAAATATTCACTTAAAATACAAGGTCGCTCTTCAGACTCATTTGTGGTCTCTTTCCTTAAAAGGGCTGCAATTCCATATTAATCACCTTTGTGTTTTTCACTACACAGCCAAATGTAGTATTGAAAATGAAACCCTAAATCGCAATGCAGTAACCCTTCCACTTTCAGAACCAGTTTCCCCTCCAGTCACTGACTGGCTGACTGTACCTTTGCCTTTGAGCCTGAACAGTGATGGCTACCTTTAGCCAGGTTTGTGCTATACGAATATAAAGTTTGCTTGTGATACACAACACGTGGTATCTCTTTTGCTAAGTTGTGCTAAGGAGACTAGTCCAATTTCATTGTAATTTTAAGTATTCTGGTCTTTTACTGAGTGTTAAAATTGATATTACCATAATGAAGGCAAAGTTAGCGCTTGAAGTCCGGCAGCATGTAGGTGGTTACAACTACTGGCATGTGTTATCTTAATGTTACCAATCGCAGGCATTACTGACTGCTTCATGAACTTCACTTAGAATGTTGGTAAACCTTCTGCTCTTAGAATGCTGGTAAACCTTCTGCACTTAGAATGCTGGTAAGCAACCTTAGTGATTGCTAGCAGTTCCCTTTGACTGAGCTAATTTTGCTGTACCATAGAGGTTGATGATGTTCAAATGAGTACACAGCATGCTTACATTTTGATGTTACTGTCCTAGAAGGTAGTTTAGGTTTCATTTGGATAATCCTTATACTTCTCGCTTGAGTGTTATAGGAGGTTTCCTGTCTGGGTAACCAGACTCAAAAAAGGAACCACAGTGCAACCATCTTTGCTGTGCTTAGACCAATCTTCACATCCCTCTAGAATAGTTGAGCCTAGAAACCTAAGGGCAGCTCATGACAAAGAGGAAACACAGGTCTGTAGCTGTTGTATGTGTATTCCTGGTGGGTATACATCAGATGCATCAGGTGTCAGGCTTCATTCAAGGCTTCATCATTTAGAATGGCAGAATGCACCAATGGTGACTAACATGGCCACCAGGAGACTGTTTACCAATGTATTTGAAGGCACAAACCTTTTCCTGGGCCCCATGGTTCAAGGGCATTCATTCCATTTTAAATGCTCAGTTAGAGATCAGTCTCAAGTGAATGTGGAAATCAATTCAACACTCACTGCTCGTTTGTTTTCTGCCACATTAAAGGGCACTTGTAGACAATCTTTAGCTTATAGCCAGCTTTGGGATTTTACATCTCTTGTTCCATACTGCAAAGCAGTTGCTTGGACGTTTTCTAACTAGCTCACACAACCTTCCAAGTTCTAAAATTAAGGTATTCAGAAATTCATATTGTGCTCTAACAGTATTAGTCACATTGTTATTTCACACCTGTTAAAGACCACCATTGTATTTTAAGTAGGATTCAAGGTTTGCTTTGTATTTGAATGAAGAATAAATACTTACATGTATTACATCTTCAGAATTTATCATCCACATATTAGATGTCCGACCATAGTTCTATTATGTATGTTCTATCACAGAAGCTCTAACTGCACTGATGCATCTTTTTAGGCTGCTGGTTTAATGTTTTCTGTTTTTTTTTTTTTTTTTAAATATACAGTATTAAGTGCTATACGTCTTTTTGTTTTTTGTTTTTTGTTTAACGTATCTGGTATCTTATCACCCTAGCCAGCAGTTGAAGACAAATTTGTGTCCCATCTTGCAGTAGTGTCTTTTGGATTAATAAATAGAACATGCACACTAATGGCAAATATCTGTTTATCTGCCACCTCCTACATTATTGCAGGCCAGTTAAAATATGTTCTTAATAAAACTAGTCTTGATAGGTCAACTAGATTATAATATTGAAATAATGTACAGGCTGTATTGTAGAAATTGCTGTTATTGAAGCGCCATCATCCCGTGAACATATCATCAAACTGTTGCATTTGATGTAACTGAAAGATAAAATCCTATTCATGTAATATATATATGAAAAGTATTCTTGTAATTAATTATTACATGTTTTTCTTAGGTGTTGTCTGCAGCTGCTGCAGCTGGTGTGTCTGTGGCTTTTGGAGCGCCGATTGGTGGCGTTCTCTTCAGCCTGGAAGAGGTAAGACGTTTATGTTAATTGTTTGGTAAGGATTCATGTGTTCTGTGTCTGTTAGAAATGGGGCAGCGTGGTGCGGAGCGGGTAGGCTAAACTCCGAAGCATTGTGTAAAGCATCTGCGCAGCACACACTCACTGGCGACACACTAGGCACACTACAAAAGAGTCTCCACACCATGTTGCATGAAAATAACTTGTGTATTATAATATAATGAGAGACGGACACACCCCAGGGGGGCTGAGTCAGCCTTGGTCACTTCGAGCACTAGACCTGCAACCCCTTCTGGCAGGCACAAAACAGACAAACGGTGACTTCTAAAAGTGACATTTCTCAAGCATTGAAAATAAACCTGCGTACACCATTGCGCAGCATTTATTATTTTCCATTCGACCATACATATTTATTGTGTTCTCATTTCAAACCACCAATTCCAGGTTAGGAAAAAACTAGGGGGAAGGCAAAAAGTTCTGGGGTGACCCTGCAAGCAGGGCCAAGTCCAACAGTCTCAATGTAGCAGTGAGCCTTCATGAGAAAGGAACGTTGGTCCAGGTAGCTTTGTTGCCACCTTCTCTTTTGCAGGGTTTGGAAAACGTAACATTTGGAAGCTCTGAGCCATGAAAACCTCATGTCACACTTTAACAAAAAGAAGGAACAAAGGATACAGATGAGCTTGAAAATCTCATACGCCTCTCAAGCCTAACGTTAAAACGCCTTAAGGAAGCCGCCACCCACATGTACAAAAAGAAACTTGATCAGTCGAGAGCACCCCAATTCCAAAATAGTAAGGAGCTTGAGTTGTGGTGCAGAGGGGCCTGGCCAGAACTCATTAGATTGTGAAGGGAGAGTGTGATTTCAATCGGGCCCCTAAGGAGAAAAGTGAGGAGCTTATGCTAACAATCAAGCAGAGGCGAATGTAATGCCCTGCCAACACCTTCCCTCCCATCTGTGCTCTGTCATGGAGTCCTGAGAAGGAGACTTCGGGGCTTACCTGAGTCAGTGTCCATAGTCATTGCTTACTTTCTCTTCATGCATATTCACATGATACTCCCCCGCGACATGCCTGCAAAGGATGTCCGACTGAAGAACAAAAAGACATCTTGATGCCTAGGTCTTCGTTTACTGCCTTTCTTTGCGGTGACTGGCCCCCTTTTTTGTTTTCTCTGATACGGTTGGACAAGAGTATTAGCAGCCAAGGACTCTGCTTATTTAGCTTGTTCTCAGATCTGTCATGGGCTCACAATGAGATGTACCTCATGGCTGGGACTTGCCTTATTGGCCCTTCAAGCGCAGCTAAAAACTCTATATGTTCTCTTTACTGGCTCCCCCCCCTGTTTGGCAATTGTGAGAATGAAAATGTTCAATGTATGAAGATGGAATCTGTGAGACAAAAATCCACTGTCTTGAGAGAAAAAGGAGACCACCAAGGTGTAATTATTCATGGGGGTTTGGTAGAGGTCAACAACACTCCCACAAACCCTTTCTGAAGAGACTACTACCTTCCAAGGGGGTTGAGACCTGAATCTAGAGCCACTGATTTAGGAGGTAGCGATTTTGCTCTGCAAGATGGTGAGAAGAACAAGGGCTCCTATTTCTGTTGCTTCTTTGTAAAGACAAAAAACTTAGGTCTGGCTTATCGCCGATTCCAGATCTGAAATATGACAACAAATGGCTAAAGAGGGAAAAGTTCAGAACGTTTGCTCGCCATCAGATTTTCCTCCTCTTAGGGGATACTGGATGGCATTGAAAGATGTTCAGGTTACTTAATCCCAAATTCCAGTTTTCAAGAAGCATAGGAACATTCTCAGGTTCTGAGTGGTCTTAAATCGACACCAAACGTGTTTTCCAAGTTAATGGCAGTGGTGGTGGTAGCAGCAGCTTTAAGATGAAAATATAGAATTATTAGTTCTTGGGTGATTTGCTAGTCAAAGGCAGTTCTGCTGTGCCACCTCAACAGGACATAAACAACCCTGGACTTCTCATAAACTTAGATCTGCTGATCAATTCATCAGAATCAATATTTTGTGTTCAAAGTATACAGTACCTAGGAGCCATACTAGACTCCAATCTGACAAATGCGTCTCCTTTAGAAGAAAAGCTAACATCTATACTTTAGAATGTTCGTTCTCTGAATACAAGTTTTTGCTCCATCGGTCATGCAAGTTTCATCCCTCCAGAACTACATAGCCTTGTTACCAATTTCCAGTCCCAAGTGAATGGCCACTTCCGGAATGCCTAGGGCATGAGTTGTTCCAGAAGGAGATACAGGGAGGGAAACATTTGAATGTCTTGTAGAAGCGTTCAGTCTATTTCATAGTGGTGCACAATACCTTAACGTGCTCTGGGGAGATTTTTCCTAAATCAGACTACAGTAATGGTAACAGATACGTCCGTTAAAGGTCGATGAGTGTATATGGGAAATCTCTCATCTCAAGGCAGATGGTCTCGGGCAGAAAAGCTGTACCCTGTACCATATCAACATGCTGGTAGTTAGGGCAAGCCACCTAACTCTGAAATTGTTTTAGTGGTCGATTACAGCATTGTTTATCCTACCACAAATAAGCAGTACAAAAAGGATGGCTTTTCTGATAGAGCCTTCTAGCCAGAGATTCCTCACCTTTTTAATATTCCTCATGCATCAGACTGGATTTGGAAACATTTCAGCAGTACCTTTGCGTGCCGGTAGGGTGCTAGATAGTCTCTTAACAGGTAGAGCATTACTCAAGATAAGTAACTTGTTCATCTCAACATAAAGGTGTGGGTGGGAGGATAATTTCCTTGTCAAGGACCTGTTCCCTCATGAAAATTGCTTTCCTGATTTCTGATACCCCCAGAATTGCAAAGCAAATAATCTCACCAGACATTCTAGAAGAGCTTGAGTTGATGCTAAATTACATAATTCTGCAATCTATCTTTCATACCTAGTATACTCGTCTGCCACTGGAAAAAACACTGTGTGGTTTCCTAAACTCAAAGGACCAGATCCATGTTTTTTCCGGTTAAAGACATTCACCTATACTTCCCTTCAGATCCCATTGCTTCCCAAGGTGATTGCTAGGATGAAACATTGCACAAGTTTGGTCAGTCCAGAATATCAGAGAAAATGGTTTAAAGCAGACCTACTTACCGGTCATTGCAACCTCACAGGATGCCCCTGTGCAGGCTAGACCGGAAAATCTTGTGCAAGCTAAGCCGATTCTTGCATAGGTCAAACATCTTTCCCAGCATGTCTTACAAGAGCCTGCAACCCAGCCTTAAATTGCGGTGCTGGACTGTCTGGCTTATGAGTACCTTTAGTATAGATCCTTTAATTTACCAGAAGACTACATGAACATTCTGTGAGAGTCCAGATATCTTCCCATTGCTCATCATACACCTTTAAGTGGAATATGTTTTACATATATCTACTGTTGGAAAACCACTCCCACACTAGGAGGGGTGGTGGTGGTCTTCCGGACACACTGTGGTAGCTTGGCTCGAGTGGTCAGGAATCAGGCTCCGTGCTAAGCATACAACATACCCAAACAATAACCATGCGTGCATCCGTTCCAAAAACGACTCTACACCGTAAAAATTATGAAAATAACTTTCTTTATCTGCTTTTTCTCTTGGTTGCTGATTGGAGAAAATAAATAAGTCAATCACAATATACAAATTTTTAAATAGTGCAGATCAAATAAATACTGTCTGGAGATTCAATAAATAGGGGTGATCATAAATACAAGGGACATAAATATAAGTGCAGGTAATACAGGCAATTAAATATTCTGAGGCATAAATACTGTACCAATAAATATTGTACACCAACCAGTCCTGTGGACCAATAAATATAGTGAAGCAATAAATAGGTTAAACACAATAAATACAGTGCCTTCAATAAGTAATTAAAAGTATACAGCAGCACTCATGTAATCAGATCACTTTTCAATCCCTAAGGGCTGATTTGGCCCAGGCACAGCTTGTAGGGTTGTGGAAGGCTTGAGGGGTACTACTCCCTGGCTGGGACAAGGCTGAGGCCTAAACTGAGGTAGATCAAGGGGGGAATACCAGTGCCCTGGCTTTCTCTCTCCACACAACCTCTCTAGGTTAGTCCCGATTCACCCCTGGCACAGTCAGGTTGGTTCCAGCACCTCCCTAGCCCCTTAGAGCAGTCTCTCAGGTCTCCACAGGGCCTTAGGCGCCCTCTACTCCACTTACTGCCCTTTTTCTGTTGTTCCGACGCCGCTGGAGTCGTGTCGATGCCGTGAGGCGGTTCCGGTTCGGTCTCGGCGGCCCCGGCACAATGTCAGTTCTAGACGACGCCGGTAGGCGGTTCCGGTCCGATGTCGGCGGCCTCGGTTCGATCTCGACCTCCGATTCGACGGCGTCGGGCAGTCTCTACTCGATGTCGACTTCGGGCGGCTCCGGTCCGATGGCGCTCTCGGCTTCGATGACGTCGGCCGGCCTGGCCTCGATGTCGACTTCCGGCGACTCCGGGGTGCGATCCTCACCCCCGACCTCCGGTGCTCCTCCTCTCAGGTTCCGGGCGACTCCGGAGTGCGATCCTCACTCCCGACCTCCGGTACATTTCACCTCGGTCTCCGACGACTCCGGAGGGCGGACTTCACTCCCCCGATGACGCCGCTCACTCGACCTCGGTTAACTTCCTCCTCGACCTTTGGTATTCCTCACGACCTCCGTCGGCGCCCTCTCACGACCTCAGGCGGCTCCGGGTACGACGTCTGCTTCTTCAGTCAGCGCCGCTTCTCTACCTCGGGCTCCAGGTCTTAGGCTACTCGACGCCGGACTCCAGGGAAACCAGTTTCCAGGTCAGGATCTTGCTGCTTTCTGCTTCTAAGGCCTGTTCCTGCTGTCCAGGTCCTTAGGATGAGTTTTTCTGGCTTCTTCCCACACAGGGCTACAGGCTGGGATCCATCAGTAGGGACTAGTATCAAGGGTGGGTTTATGGACCCCACTCCAGGCACAAGTTTCCACCCCTGCTGCTTCACTCCTTCCTCCTTCACTGTTGTGCTGCTCTCTCTTCACCAGTCAGGTGCCAACTGCCAACTCCAACTGCCAACTCTCTCTCTTAACTCCCCAACATTCCAAACCGCCTCCAACTGTCACAGGGTTCTGGAATGTTCTGGAAGGTGCTGGTAGGTTCCAGTGGATGCTGGTGATGTCACAGGTGGCCACCATTTTGTGCTCCAGGCCCTCAGACAGAAGTTTCAGGGGTAGGTAAAATGGCTCCCTGAATCTGCAGCAACACTAAAAAGTCTGGTGGTTCCCAAAAAGGAAAAATTCAAACAGGGTTTGAGGCAAAAGTGGGACAAAATAAATAATGATGAGGAGGGACCACCCAAAGGGCTGACAGGTCTAACACGCGTCCCCCCCAGCTGAAAGTGGGGAGAGCTACCCAACCCCTTGGGAGTTCTCATCACTAAGGCGGAAATACCTTGAGAGACCGTCTGCATTGGCGTGGTCCACTCCAGGCCGATGTTCCACCTGAAAGTCCATCCCCTGTAGGGAAATAGACCACCTCAACAACTTGGGATTCTCCCCCTTCATCTGCATCAGCCAGCGAAGGGGTCTGTGGTCGGTCTGAACTAGGAAGTGCGATCCAAACAGGTATGGCCGCAACTTCTTCAGAGCCCATACCACTGCAAAGGCTTCACGCTCTATTGCACTCCACTTCTGTTCCCTGGGAAGTAGTCTCCGGGATAGGAAGACCACGGGTTGATCCAGACCCTCTTCGTTGAGTTGCGATAACACTGCCCCAATGCCATGTTCTGATGCATCTGTCTGGACAATGAACTTCTTGGAAAAGTCTGGGGCCCTTAAGACCGGGGCCTCGCACATGGCTTTCTTCAATCTCTCAAAGGCTTGCTGACAAGCCTCCGTCCAGACTACCCGTCGAGGTTGTTTCTTGGACGTGAGCTCCGTGAGGGGGGCTACGATGGTACCGTACCCCTTCACGAAGCGGCGGTAGTATCCCGTGAGGCCCAAAAATGCTCGGACCTCAGTCTGTGTCTTGGGGGGTTCCCAGGCCATGATGGCCTCGATCTTCGCCTGGAGGGGTTGCACCGCTCCCCTACCCACCAAGTGTCCAAGGTACACTACCGACCCCTGCCCGATCTGGCACTTGCTGGCCTTGATCGTCAATCCAGCTTGTCTCAGGGCCTGGAGAACAGCTTGCAGGTGACGCAAGTGATCCTCCCAGCTGTTACTGAAGACGGCTATGTCATCCAGATAAGCAGCAGAGAAACTCTCCATTCCGGTGAGGATCTGGTTTACCAGGCGCTGAAACGTGGCAGGTGCGTTCTTGAGCCCAAAGGGCATCACACAGAACTGGTAGTGGCCATTGGGCGTGGAGAAGGCTGACCTTTCCCTTGCCCCATCAGTCAAAGAGATCTGCCAGTACCCTGAAGTAAGGTCAAAGGTACTTAGATATTGGGCAGCTCCCAGCCGGTCAATCAATTCATCCGCCCTAGGGATCGGATGAGCATCAGTTTTGGTCACTGAATTCAGTCCCCGATAGTCCACACAGAACCTCAGTTCTGGTTGGGCACCCGGTGGTGCAGCTTTTGGTACTAACACCACCGGACTGGACCAGGGGCTGCTAGTAGGTTCGATCACTCCTAGCTCCAGCATCTTAGTGACTTCACTGTGAATGCTGGCCTTCACCTTGTCTGACATCCGGTAGATCTTGGACTTCACAGGTGGGCTGTCTCCTGTGTCCACGTCATGGACGCACAGGTGAGTCCTACCCGGGACAAGGGAGAACAACGAAGAGTACTGCCCCAGGACCTGGCGACAGTCCTCCTGCTGTTCAGGAGTTAGAGATGGGGAGAGAATCACTCCCTCCACCGACCCATCCTTCTCTTGAGACGCAAACAGATCAGGGAGAGGCTCGCTTTCCACGTCCTCTCCTCCGTCAGTCACCATCATCAAGATGACTTCGGGCCTCTCGTGGTGGGGTTTGAGGCGGTTGGCATGCAGCACCCGCAGGGGCTGACGAGGGGTCTTCAGGTCCACCAAGTAGGTAGCCTTACCCTTCTTCTCCAACACCTCAAAGGGTCCTGACCAGCGATCCTGGAGGGCACTAAGCTCTCCCGGTTCGATCACCCACACCTTCTGGCCAGGCTCCAACTCCACCGGGTGAGCATTGTGGTCATACCACGCCTTCATCACTGCTTGGCTGGCTTCCAAGTTGTCAGAAGCTTGCTTCCACAACTTAGCCATTTGGCTCCGGAAGGCCAGCATATAGCTCACCACATCCTGGGGAAGCTTTCTGGGAGTTCTTTCCCATCCGTCTCTCACCAGGTTGAGAGGTCCACGTACAGGGTGCCCATACAGAAGCTCGAAGGGGCTGAAGCCCACTCCCTTCTGTGGCACTTCCCTGTAGGAAAAAAGTAAACAGGGTAGGAGGACGTCCCATTTCCTCCGCAGGCTTTCAGGCAGACTTCTGATCATGCCCTTCAAGGTTTTATTAAACCTCTCCACCAGACCATTTGTCTGGGGGTGGTAAGGAGTTGTGAACCGGTAGGTCACTCCACACTCCTTCCACATCGCCCGCATATACGCTGACATGAAGTTGGTCCCCCTGTCGGACACAACTTCCTTGGGAAAACCCACTCGGGTAAAGATTCCCATCAGGGCCCTAGCCACAACAGGTGCTGTTATGGTCCTCAGAGGTATTGCCTCTGGGTACCGTGTGGCATGATCCACCAGGACCAGGATAAACCGGTGACCAGCTGATGTTGGCGGATCTAACGGACCCACAATGTCGATGCCCACCCTTTCAAAGGGGGTGCTAACGACAGGAAGTGGTTCCAGGGGAGCTTTCAGCTTCACCCCTGTTTTCCCACTGGCTTGGCAAGACACACATGTCCGGCAGTAGGTATCGGACGACACTTTCATCTGAGGCCAATAAAAGTGTGGGACAAGACGGGCGAAGGTCTTGTCTTGCCCCAGGTGTCCTGCCAATGGTATCTCGTGAGCCAACTCCAGAAGGAAGGCTCGATAACGTTGAGGAACTACCAAGGCTCGTGACGATCCGTGTAGGGGTGCCTTGGGTTCACTGTAGAGGAGGCCATCCTCCCAGTAAACACTGTAGTTCCCTTCAACGTTCCCTGCTGCCTGGGCTTCGGCCTGTCGCCTCAGCCCCTCAAGGGTAGGGCACTCCCTCTGGCCCTGGCAGAACTCCTCCCTGGACGGGCCTCCCTCCACGTGCCACTCGGCCGGGATGGGTAGGTCCTCCAGGTTGGTAACGTCCCCCTCCGCAGACTCCTGGTCCACCACCTCCGGTGGCCTATCCGTCCTACGGGGTGGAGACGCCGAGGCAGGCTCCTCCTGTCCTCGGTTCTTCCCTTGACTGGCAGCTGGCTGGGCCTTTGTTCCAGGCTCCAGCCGAAATGAACTCCCTCTTCGGGTAGTCGCGGACCTTGTGCTAACACAGGCCCAGTCAGGTGTACCCAGCATCTCGGTGTGAGTCCGGTATTCCACCTCCTTCCAAGCGTTGTGCTCCATATCATTCCCCAGCAGACAATCGACTGGCACGGCAGGGCTTACGGCAACTCGAAGTGAACCTGCAAACCCCCCCCCCATTCAAAGGGAACCTCGGCCACGGGATAGTGACCTGTTCTGCCGTCAGCCATCGCGGCTGGGTGGAGTACATCGGGAATTACCTGCTCTGGTGACACCAGTTGACTACGCACCATAGTCATACTGGCTCCTGTGTCTCTCAGAGCCTCCCCTCTTTGGCCGTTGATGGTGACCCACTGCCCATACTTTGCGGTATTTGCGGGCACCTGGATCTTAGGAACCATCTCCCGTTCTCCCAGGGACACTAGAGTGACACCCGCCCACTCCCTTCCCTTAGTTAAGGGCATCTCCTCCCCGAGCACTGCACTAGCTACTCCGGGGGTCTTTCCTCCAGTGGGAGGGGGTGGTCGTTTCTGGCACTTCGGATCTCCTTCATAGTGTCCAACGCCACCGCACTCGTAGCAATGGACAACCCTTGGCTGCTGACTCTGGCCAGGATTAGGGTTTCTGGGTGGGTTAGCCTTAGAGGTGAATCCTGTTCCCTTCCCTTGGAAGTTATTTTGGGGGCCTTTGGAGAACTCCTTTTTCTTTTCCCCTCCCTCTTTCTTCTGGGGGGCGCCCTGTCCGGCCTTTTGAGTATCCCCTCCAGTCCCCCTTGTGGACACCCGGGTACTAGCCCAAATGTCCGCCTCCTCAGCAAGCTTCCGGGGACTGGTCAGCTTGCTATCCACCAGGTGTTGCCGCAGTTCAGGGAAACATTTCTCGAGCAGGTGTTCCTTCAGTACTAGGTCAAACAACTCCTCGTAGTTCCTCACTTCACTGCCCTGGATCCAACCTTCCATTGCCTTCTTTGCATAGTCCAGGAAGTCCACCCAATTCTGCGTGCCCAGTTTGTGACTACCCCTGAACTTCTGTCTGTACTTTTCAGGTGTTAGTCCAAACTTTCTGATGAGCGCCAGTTTCATGGTGGGGTAGTGGGTCTGCTCATCCTCTTCGAGGGCCAATAAAGCATCCCTACCAGCTGGAGGCATGTACTTGTACAATCCCCCTCCCCAGTACTTCTCTGGAACCCCATGGGCCCTCAACGAGACCTCATAGGTCGCTAGCCACTTGGCGATATCGTCGCCCACTCCATAGCTAGCTACTATGTCCTTTGGCAGGTATGGTTTAGGTTCCCTGGTGATCTCTTGGGTTTGGCTGCCACCATTAGGAACAGGTTGTGCCCCGATTCTCAAGATCTGAAGATCTATTTCTCTCAGTCGCAATTCATGGGCCATCCTCTGCTCCTCCTTCTCCTTTTCCAGCCTTGCTAAGTCCCATGTGAGCTGTCTTTTCTCCCTCCGGTCTGTTAGCTCCACTTCAGACAAGCCACCGCTAGAGGCACTGCTGCCCTTCCTAGAAATGGTTCTGGGCCCTGCTGACAGGTTCCCCACCTCAGGTTGGTACATCTCAGCCCCCTCGGGGTCAGGCTCTCCATCCCTGTCTTCCTCCTCAGCCTTGCTTTCTCGGCGTGCCTCCCCCCAAGCCCTTAAGCTGGTTTGGAGTGCACCCTTCTTTGCTCCTGGGGGACAGTACACCCCCTCCCGCTGGCAAAACTCCCTGAGTTGGGCCACAGTGTACGTTTCTAGATTTTCTAGGACAAACTCCATCTTGCCCACTCAGGTTAGAGGACAGGTTTTTGTGCAGTAACTATGCAGGGGGGTACCTTTAATAATACCTCCTCCCACCACCAGAGTAAATTTGGAAAAAACAAAAACCCACAATTGGGAAGGCCGCTCTTGAGAAAACTCCCGGTGTAGGCCTATGGACTACCCACAGTTATTGTTGAGTATACGTAGGCACAGCTCTATCCCACCACTGAACACCAATTTATGTTGGAAAACCACTCCCACACTAGGAGGGGTGGTGGTGGTCTTCCGGACACACTGTGGTAGCTTGGCTCGAGTGGTCAGGAATCAGGCTCCGTGCTAAGCATACAACATACCCAAACAATAACCATGCGTGCATCCGTTCCAAAAACGACTCTACACCGTAAAAATTATGAAAATAACTTTCTTTATCTGCTTTTTCTCTTGGTTGCTGATTGGAGAAAATAAATAAGTCAATCACAATATACAAATTTTTAAATAGTGCAGATCAAATAAATACTGTCTGGAGATTCAATAAATAGGGGTGATCATAAATACAAGGGACATAAATATAAGTGCAGGTAATACAGGCAATTAAATATTCTGAGGCATAAATACTGTACCAATAAATATTGTACACCAACCAGTCCTGTGGACCAATAAATATAGTGAAGCAATAAATAGGTTAAACACAATAAATACAGTGCCTTCAATAAGTAATTAAAAGTATACAGCAGCACTCATGTAATCAGATCACTTTTCAATCCCTAAGGGCTGATTTGGCCCAGGCACAGCTTGTAGGGTTGTGGAAGGCTTGAGGGGTACTACTCCCTGGCTGGGACAAGGCTGAGGCCTAAACTGAGGTAGATCAAGGGGGGAATACCAGTGCCCTGGCTTTCTCTCTCCACACAACCTCTCTAGGTTAGTCCCGATTCACCCCTGGCACAGTCAGGTTGGTTCCAGCACCTCCCTAGCCCCTTAGAGCAGTCTCTCAGGTCTCCACAGGGCCTTAGGCGCCCTCTACTCCACTTACTGCCCTTTTTCTGTTGTTCCGACGCCGCTGGAGTCGTGTCGATGCCGTGAGGCGGTTCCGGTTCGGTCTCGGCGGTCCCGGCACAATGTCAGTTCTAGACGACGCCAGTAGGCGGTTCCGGTCCGATGTCGGCGGCCTCGGTTCGATCTCGACCTCCGATTCGACGGCGTCGGGCAGTCTCTACTCGATGTCGACTTCGGGCGGCTCCGGTCCGATGGCGCTCTCGGCTTCGATGACGTCGGCCGGCCTGGCCTCGATGTCGACTTCCGGCGACTCAGGGGTGCGATCCTCACCCCCGACCTCCGGTGCTCCTCCTCTCAGGTTCCGGGCGACTCCGGAGTGCGATCCTCACTCCCGACCTCCGGTACATTTCACCTCGGTCTCCGACGACTCCGGAGGGCGGACTTCACTCCCCCGATGACGCCGCTCACTCGACCTCGGTTAACTTCCTCCTCGACCTTTGGTATTCCTCACGACCTCCGTCGGCGCCCTCTCACGACCTCAGGCGGCTCCGGGTACGACGTCTGCTTCTTCAGTCAGCGCCGCTTCTCCACCTCGGGCTCCAGGTCTTAGGCTACTCGACGCCGGACTCCAGGGAAACCAGTTTCCAGGTCAGGATCTTGCTGCTTTCTGCTTCTAAGGCCTGTTCCTGCTGTCCAGGTCCTTAGGATGAGTTTTTCTGGCTTCTTCCCACACAGGGCTACAGGCTGGGATCCATCAGTAGGGACTAGTATCAAGGGTGGGTTTATGGACCCCACTCCAGGCACAAGTTTCCACCCCTGCTGCTTCACTCCTTCCTCCTTCACTGTTGTGCTGCTCTCTCTTCACCAGTCAGGTGCCAACTGCCAACTCCAACTGCCAACTCTCTCTCTTAACTCCCCAACATTCCAAACCGCCTCCAACTGTCACAGGGTTCTGGAATGTTCTGGAAGGTGCTGGTAGGTTCCAGTGGATGCTGGTGATGTCACAGGTGGCCACCATTTTGTGCTCCAGGCCCTCAGACAGAAGTTTCAGGGGTAGGTAAAATGGCTCCCTGAATCTGCAGCAACACTAAAAAGTCTGGTGGTTCCCAAAAAGGAAAAATTCAAACAGGGTTTGAGGCAAAAGTGGGACAAAATAAATAATGATGAGGAGGGACCACCCAAAGGGCTGACAGGTCTAACATCTACAGAAACAGGTGAGCCCAGAAATGCCAGGAAGAAATGATATACCATATCTGCCCTTCCATTTCTATACATATAGGTACATTTGTCTGTTTTTGCTGTATAGAAAAAAGTGCCATCCGAGGCACATTATTTTCACCATCCCTTTGCTTAAAGATTTCCTTTAAGACCTCAGGAATGTCTACCCAAGTAAGAGGCCCTCTCTAAGTTGATGGTGCCTCCTTTTTTCAACCCCTGCGCAAAACACAACTCTTATATTATTATGGAATCTTTTTGCACACCTTCTACTTCATCCAGAAGGTGAGTGAGATTCATGTTTTTTGCACAATTGACCCTTACAAGTTTTCTGCCTAAGTAACATTACCTTAAAAACTCATCCTTTGTTCCTATCCAAAGTAATTGTCACTCATCATAAAACGGCTCACCTTTTCTCATTAAATTGACAAGATATTTTCCTCTGCAAAATTCAAAAACTAGTGTGCAAGTGCACTATGTCTCCTCCAAAGACTACAGGATTTAAATCTTGCTGGGACTGTCTCACATAAATGTCCGTAACAAACCCTCACAAGGTATGCCTTTCATGTTTGTGGTCAGGGCACGATTCCCAATTTGTGTGAGGAATGTTCCCTTATTAGCCTGAAGGCGATCTGGGTCTGCGAAGCAAAGCTGTATGTCGATGAGCAACAGATAAACGAGCAAGCCCAGCTTTCACTTGAGGTAGAGGGTGTGTGGTCTTGTTCCCACTTCCGGGGCCATTGCTGCAACCGGTCCTCTTTGCAATCAAAATCTTTGGGTAAATCCAAAACTAAATTAAAGTGGAAACACAAAAAGACCGAGGCGGGGCTTGTCCCCATCCATCCACTCTCTCTCCAGAGAAGTCACAAGGGTATCCATCTGCCATGCTCTCTCGAGCCCTTTCCACCTAGGAGCCGATACTGCAATTGGTCCTGATGTATCCGAGTTTCGTGGGTCATTAGCGACAATGCAGCAGGTACGACATGCTGCACATCTTTGGCACGGTTTCCGTTCCCTCTGGTGCGCCCTCAGGTCCCTCCAGTTGGATTAATGCTGGCAGATTCTGTCCTCTGTGCCTGTTGAACCCATTTCGGATTCTGCACTGGCTTTGGTACTTACTCTGGTTCTAGTGGCACTATCAGTGATGGTCCTTTCGAATTTGATTGTGCTGGGGTTGAACCCCCCTCTTATAGTGGTATCTGACTCTGAGTCAAACTTGGCGTGGCTTTGACTGAGTTCATGCCCTGAATTCATTTTGGCACACTAGGCCCCCATACAGCTAGATTCAGATTGCGCCTTTACCACAGAGGTGGCATTGGGTGTTACACCAGCTGTTTGGTTTACTTTTTGTTTGATCAGTGTCAAACAAAAAGTATGAAGCAACCCATTATATCTGGGATCCTTGGTACATATTTATGAAGCAACCATGGTTCCCTTGGGACAAGCGTTTCCTTCCTTCATCAGGACAAAAGGGAGGAGCAACCTCCCACAAATAATTATACAGTGGAAGCCCTTTGGCAGGGGGGATGAATAGCGAAAAGGTCTGTATAAATCGCCACACATGAAAAGCAGGACGAAATTAAAGTTACTCAGTACATTGCCATACCTACTGTAGCCAGAGCTTTCAGATGGCAAGAATCAGTGGGGCGAATTTGATCACTGCTTTTTTCCCCAGACAAGTTGGAGTTGAGGCAGCAGTCTTGATAATTCGTCATGTCTTTTCCTGTTGGACAATCAGTCACCCTCTCAACGTTCTCTGCTCTGCCTCACCCCAATGGTAAAGGAGAGATTCCATTGGTTGAACCCCAAAAATACACTGCCGTTTTACATCATCGCACCAAAGACAGTTGGTTGGATGATCAGCTCTTTGTGTGATTCTACAGGGCATCGAAAGGTAAGGCGATGCAGAAGAAGACTTTGTCAAGAAGGATAGTTCTCTGCATTAAAATCTGCTGTGACTGGCCAAGAAGCAGCCTCTGATTGGACTGAGTGCTCATTCCACCACGACTAAGGCTGCTACTTCTGCTTTGGCATACAGAGTATCTGTTCTGTACATCTGTCAGGCTGCGACGTGGATGTCAGTGCACATTTCTATGAAGCACTACTGACTTGATGACTAGGTGTGACGGTAATGTCATTTCGTCCATTCTTGGTCTGAGCCCAATCCAAAGGGCCTTTACCTTGTGAGGTACTGTTTTGGTATCTATTCCAAAGGTGAGCCATCTGTTAGAATAATCTATCAGAAAAACAAGTTACTTGCTTTCAGTAATGCTCTTTCTGGTGGATACTCTATCTAACCGCCGATACCGCATTGCACTCCCACCTTTCCGTCCTGTGGAATGGTCTATTTTCCCATTTTAATAGTCCCAAACTAGAGATCTACACAATAGTACTTACGATTTACTTTTAGGCTTTATTATTCTCCTCATCCTCGGTGCGAGTACAGAGTCAAGAAAGAAACTGACATCTGCATGCAGTGGTGGTGCTTATGTGCAGCTAGGCATCACTTCCGGGGCAGAACAGAGTGAATGTGTGGCAGCACAACACCATGTATTGGGGCACTGGAGCATTGATGTTTAAAGCTTCCAGATCCATTCTAGCACCTAGAGATATTTTTAAATTGAGTAAACTGTGGTTAGATAGAGTATCCACCAGAAAGAGTTACCAATCATAAATAACTTGTTTATCTCCAGGACTATTCTTCAGAGTGAAAGGAGGGATACACTTGTCAGCCTTGGCCAGCGGGTTGCGGAGGCACCTGCTTTGTGGTTCTAATGTGCTGGGGAAATGGAGGGTCCAAATTTCTGATTAAGTGCTTGGACAAGGTTAAAAAATTGTGGTGCTGGCTGTGACCCATAACTGCCTGATTTTGTGGTCACTGCCACTGATGATAATGACAGAGAGCAGTGGAGCTTGATGTGGCACTGTTAAAATCTCCGGAGGACCTTTCAGGTATTGTTCTGTGGGTGAGAGTGATTTTGTCAAAGGCGAGTAAGGGGAGGTAAAGTTATGAGGGTGTGGCTGAAAACCACTGGCTTCGGGGGATGTCCATGCAAACTCACCGCTGTAGCACTTTAATGAAAACAGAGCTATGGTCAGGTCCTTGGTCGTGTCAATGGCTACTCGCCAACCCTAGTCTGCCTTTTAACCCTTTCCATGGCTACAGTAGGGGCTACCAACCAACCCCTTCTTTGCTCAGCAACCAAGGCCAACAGGTATTCCAGCCCTTCTTCATGTCCGTTGACACAGCCCAAAGCTCTGGCTGGTGGTCTCTCACGATCTGTGAGAGCTGTCAGACCACCAACCTGCCTCCCTCCCCAATCGGCAGACGCAGCCTCCAAACCCCTTTAGTTTGTCCTTACCTCACCACAAGCACCTAGTTTGGGGGGGTGGGGGGCAGGATTTACCATCACCTACCTCAACGAAAGTTAACAGCAGAGCTAGTCCATCCTTTTTCAGAATCCCCTCCACCCATGCCACCCATTTACAACCAGTTGACAGAACTATCTCTCCTTGCTACGTCAGGAAGTGTTGGCTCTTTTGCCCAAAGCAGCCATCAAGAGGGTGCCTGCCTCCGAAGTAGGTTTTGGTTACCATGCCAGCTACGTTCTGGTGCCCAAAAATGATAGAGGCCTTTGTCCTATACTAGACCTGCACCTTCTCAACTTTTTCCTGAAAAAGGAGAAGTTCAAAATGCTCACCTTAGCTTAGGTCCTGTCTGCTCTGTAGACCGGGTGGTGGTTTTGGATTTGCAGTATGCATATTTCGACATTCCCCTTTGTGAGGAAACTGACAATTAGTTGTGTGGTCTGTGCAAGCAATGGGTCCACATTCGCAATACCTTGGGGCCCAAAGATCCATTGTAGCGCTTGACACACTCTGGGTAGCAGAGACGAGCAATCCAGGCCTACTCAATGAAGTGGTGTGGGCTAGTAATCGCTGTTCACTGGTACGCAATAACAACACTCAATAAATGATTGTCCAGTCAGGGCTTTTTTTTTGAAAAAGGAAAAGTATATTTATTACACACACACAAATAAACATTGCGCAGTAATTTACAAATATACATAAGGCTGGTAGAAATACCTTTGGCGACATTACATTTGACCCCTAATGGGTCATGACCCCCAAATTCAAAGTACACCCCCTTCACATACAGTACCGCACATAACCACATATTGTTAGTCTTAAATAGCACTCAGCTACCGACACAGGGTTTCAGTTATTGGGGTGTATGTTTGCATTAGGTCAATGTCCCATTTCAAGATTGGAGTCATGTTATAGTAATATCTCGTTCCATCACGGACTTCAGTAACCATAATCCCTCTGTGTTTAATAATAGTCAAGCATTGCCATCATGCTCACATTATCAGCAGTACAGCATGGCACACCCTTCTACACTTGGGAGTAATCCGGCAGTGCAATAAGGTGCTCAGCATCTTGGGGCCATGACAAGCAGGCGAAATGTTTTGTCCGTTCCTGCCCCAGAGCACATTAGGGGGCGCTCCCTCTATGAGCATAAATACTAATGGATGGCTCCAGTCGCATTTCTGTTTTGACTTGCCGTCCAGACATTGACTTGGGGAGCGGGGAAGGCCCACCACGGATTTGGCAGAGTGTGACAGGACCTCCATATCCGCGTTTGCTCCTTAGGGATCCTGAGCCCTGCCTCATTCTCTACGTTTCCGGCAAGGGGGGTGGATGGCACTTCCCTGTCCTTGTGGCGCATAAGGGGCACAGAGGTGTGATCCCGGGGCCCTCAAGCCATGAAACTGCCTGGGGGTTGAGTTTGCTGGGCCTCCTGATCACGCCCCCTCCCAGGGTTTTAGAAATCGAAACTGCGCCTCGCTGTGAACCCCCTGACCAACCCGGGGGCATGGATTACTCTTGCAGTTAAGCTCCTCACACTCCGTGATCCAGCTGGGGGTCAAAAGTCAAATCCTTTGTCTTTCGGTATCTCTGGCCTCATTGGATCGTTTTGCACGCTTTTGGGCTCATGGGGATACCGGAAGTCTCCTCTGTCAGATGGAGGAGCTGAGGGCCATCCTTCCTGTCTACTGAGAGAGGGAAGGAGTGTGCCTAGCCCTGCAGGAGGAGAGACTCTCTCAGAGCAGATTGAATTCCTTTATTATGTTTCAACATTGGGAAACAACTTTTGGTTTTCACTGTTGCTACGTCATTGCAGTGAAGAACCAGATTTTAGTGGGAGTCAAACCTTCTAGTTCAGTGATTCCCAAACTGGGGTTCGGGGACCCCTGGGGGTCCCGAAGCCTCCTCAGGGGGTCCGCGACTACTTTGAGAATCAAATAATATTAACAGATTAATAAAGTGTAGATATATAAAGATGCTAAACGTACAATTGAACATTTTAAAACATCGTGTAAATGTGAAGGAATTTGAAATGGGAGGCTAAAAATTAGATTACTATCCTCAGATTAATTTGTGAGAGCAGTGCAAGTATATCAAACTGAATATAGTATGGAGCTGAATGGCCTCAATTGAATTTAGAAAAACTCCAACCAATCTATTAAAATTAAATTTTGATGTCTTTTTTATTTATATGTTTTCTAATTAAATAAAATGTGTAATTTGTGTATTTGTTTGATGAATGTTTTTTTTGTATATTTGTGCATTGTTTAGTGGTTCAAATCATCAACGTTGCTTAGGCCGGGGTCCCCGACTTCCAGTAATGACTCATGGGAGGTCCCCGGATTCGAATAATGATTCAGTTGGGGTCCCCGGATTCCAGTAATAATTAAGTGGGGGTCCCCAGAAGTCAAAAGTTTGGGAACCACTGTTCTAGTTTGATGACGATCAAGAACGGTGATGTTTGTTTTGCAAAGGAGTTCTGCATGTTATAAAGTATATGGAAACCATGTATAACAATGTTTTTTGTACTGTAAATTAATGATCGGTTGAATTAAACTGTTGTGTATAGTTATTGTTGTCCTCTTGCAGTGATTAGAGAAATCACACGATGCACAAACAAATTGCTGTTTTATTAAATGATTGTCTTTGAAAATTGCAAATTGACACACACCCTGTTTTCTTTTCCGAAAGGTCAGTTATTACTTTCCTCTGAAGACCTTATGGAGATCTTTCTTCGCTGCTCTAGTGGCAGCATTTACATTGCGGTCTATCAATCCCTTTGGAAACAGCCGTCTGGTACTGTTCTATGTGGAGTTCCACACGCCTTGGCACCTGCTGGAGCTGATTCCATTTATCCTGTTGGGTATCTTTGGAGGTCTCTGGGGGGCTTTCTTCATTCGTGCCAACATAGCCTGGTGCAGAAGGAGAAAGACCACCAAACTTGGCAAATATCCTGTGTTGGAGGTGCTTCTTGTGACTGCCATCACTGCTGTGTTGGCATTTCCTAATGACTATACCCGCATCAGCACCAGCGAGTTAATTTCTGAACTCTTCAATGACTGTGGACCGTTGGACGAATCCAAACTGTGTGATTATGTGACTGTCACCAACGTCACCAACAGCACTAATAAAGACCAAATATCAGACAGATCTGTCGGCCCAGGGGTCTACACAGCAATGTGGCAACTTGTCCTCGCCCTGATGCTCAAGGTTTTCATCACTGTTTTCACATTCGGCATGAAGGTACAGTTCATTTAGTATTCCGCAGTAAATATTATACTATTTGTGAACTCTAGGTTGTCAAATGGTAGGGGGTATTATGTAGAACTATTGAAATGCCTTTCTTTAATTTTCCTTTACAGCAATAACCAATAATACTTAACATTAAAGTATTCTAATATCATATTACTATTGTTGGGCAGTGGGCGCAAAATATTTAGTTTCTGCTTCAGAAGTGCACGTTATCCAATGTGTAAACTATTGGTAAGAAACTGGAAAGGAAAAAGCACGAGCAGTGGCATAAATTTAGTGGCATTGAAACCCCAGTGACAAATGTTGGTAAGCTCTAGAACGAAAAATAAATAGCCGAAGTATGTAATTCAGCACCTAGTAATATGGTAGATATGCATGAGTAAATAGTTAAACACATATCTATGCTGGCTAAATATTGCCCCTGTAATAGTGAACAATTTTCATAATGTCTTTATTAGCTGATAAAACAGCAATGTTCATACAAAGCATCAAACATCTGTAGAAGATAGTTTATGTCAAAAAGTAGAGAATGTTATAAGAAAGATGGCTACAATAGACCTCCTCATAACAAACATTACAGATTTATAAAATAGATTAACTCTTTTGACCAATGACTGAACATTCAGTTAACTTTCTGTTATTTAAAATCAGACCATATTTTTAAATGGAGCCAGGTAAAGGAGGAAAATCAGTCAAAGCATCTCTAAATAAACATGTCCTGCTGATAAACAAACGTAATAAACATTAAGCTCTAAGTTTGCCACATTTACCCGTAAAGGACGATGTTAGCCGAATAATAGGAAGCATGCTCCAAGTGGGGAGTGAATATGAAAAATATTGTGGGTGAATTGAGGGGGAGCAAAAAGGATCAATCAAATAACTGAAAAGAATGTAGTTCTGAGAAGTGTGTATGTATAAGTGAATGGAACGATAAACTACGAATTGATTGAAGAAGTTAAACCAGTTGCAAATTTGAAAACAATGAATTAAACCATGAATAATTTTCTTCTGTTCTTTATGTTCTGAATGAAGGCGGGCATCATTGAACCATCAAATGTGAAACTGAGAGAGAATACAGTACAGAGTTACTGGATGAGGGAGGAGGGAAAAAAGCTGCACATTTGAAAAGGTTTAGAAAGCCAAACTACAATCTCAAATTCTTTGAAGACCACTTTGAAGTGGACTGTAAAGCTTCTGCAGATGGCTAAAACTCAAGGTTACTGAGAGGGACTTGTTTAAATATTCATGCTTTCTGCAAGTGATTGCGGAAGGTAATTTACCCATTGGCTGTTTGTATGTTTTTTGTGTTGCGGACATGAGTTTTGGCAGGCAGCTATGATTATTCCAAAATTATTTTTGTTTAATAGAACTATATGAAAAAGGACTCAAATCTTCGTTAGTAGAAAATTTATAAAAAGCAATACATATATTAGTTCCTAAATAGCCACATTAAAAATTGATAAACATATATTTGTGATTTTTAAATGTGGTTTTTCTTGAAGACTTGATAATGGGCATGATATTCAGAATATCTACAACCTCATTATAAGTATTTTACTAAACTTGATTCAGGCACAAACTCGCGTTTATCCCCAAATCAATATTTCAATTCTGGCACAAATTGCGCAAACCTGCCAAAAATCTTTGGCTAAAATTTACAGTTGCACTCCTCAGAATAGCAAAACATTTGAAATTAGCAGATTTCCCCCATTCCATGGTTCAAAACTCAGAATGGTTCAGTAATTGTGCACCCGCTAAATACCATGTCTTTGTATTTAACTGGTGCACAGTTCGTGTCTTAGATTTTGCAAAGATTGGAATTAGGGTGTCGGTCTCTAAAATAGTTTCTCTTTTATTCTCCACACACTAGGAAATGATAGATTTGCCCTACCTCAAACAGAATGTTATTGTCACGTGATTTAATTAGGTTTAAGGATGTCAGTTCTCCATGTATGTAGTATATAACATAACATAACGTGTATTTGTAAAGCGCACGTTCAACCCAGCAACGGGGCATCTTGGCGCTGAATAACAGATGTATATTGTTACCCAACTCAATGGTACTCAATTTATCGACCACAAATGGATGAAAGGTTGAGTGGACCCGCCGGGATTTGAACCTGTGACTATGAGGTCGAACACAGGCCCCTGCAGTGGATGCATTAGTCCACTGAGCCACCAGACCCGGCTTTAATATGAGAAACCTAAACACTCAAACTTGAGCCACACCAATGCTGCAAGCAGATGATACCACCGCTTCCTAGAAATTATGTAAAGATACAAAGAACCATAAGTGGTGATGACCCTCCATTCGTTTTTAAAATGCACCACAGCTGACAGCTGCAGAGAGCAGATTCTGAACTGATTTACAGACATTCCAAATGTCTCCTACAAAGTTATCACTGCCCTCCCTCTCCTTAACCATGCCCCCCTTGATAAATATTCATGAAACTCAACCTATCTAAAGGAAGTAAAACCTGTCAAAATTGCACCAAACTCGTAAGCTTATCCCAAACTTTTTGACCCAGCCCTTTAACATTTCCGCTCTGTAGAGGAGCTCATTGAAACCTGAAATCCCTGCGCTGACCATAAATTGCCACATTTTATCCAGGTTCATCAAGCAGCTCCAAATTAATAAGCAAATCACCATTATTTTATCTACCCCTTCCCCCCCCCCCCCCCCCATTGCATGGAACTTAAGATATCAAGAGTAAGCCAAACATAACTGGTCCATACTTTGAGAATTCCACGTGAAATGTGAGAGACATTTAATACTTAATGTTCACTTTTTTTGTCTCCCTTTTTAGCTAGGCCTCTTGATGAATCTGCACAAATTTAAAAATACCAATAGTAAATTAGACATGCATCACAAATGTGCAAATTCATCAACCGGCTTAAAATTGAAGACCAATCAAATAACACCATTTCAACTGACACCTTTAAATATTAACTTTTCGATGCACACAAGACACCTTTTTTAAATGCCAATGTTTCAAAAACTACTAAACGGATTTACAGCGAACCAAGCTAACTTCTAGTTTATGCAGAGTTTGCTATAATTTTGTTATCCTTAATTTTCTATAGGGAAGACAAGAGTTGCAGACAGTAGTTAAAATGAGAACTGCTGTTTTTATTTCCTTCTGTCTTGACGCATCTGTACAAAACTTGACTTTTTTTATGTGTCTTAAAGATTTATCACATGGGGCCAAAGTTATAAATGAAATAAACCATGCCTTTTCAAAGGACACTCGGACCATAACTACAGATTTGGTCATTTTAATTGTTAATATTTAAATGTGTATCGATGGTCAAAGTTTCCATTTGAAGGGCCTTTTTGTTTTGCTAATAACTTTGGCCCTGCTTCACAGATCTACACGAAAGTTTCCAAAAAGATAGATCTTCCACCTCTGCTGCGTCATGGAAAGTTTGATGCTGATCCGTCAAGTGGGAGTCAGAAAAAAGGTGGTCCCAGAACGTTGATTTCCTATGCTTTTTCCCATTAAAACCGATACAAAAACCAACTGAATGGAATGGCACCAAATTTGGTGAAAGTTTGAAATGCCTTCAGAAAGCATGCTTTTGCCATTTAATGTAAATTATTTTAGCCATTTTCGAGAAATTCTGGAATGAGGGACTCTGCTTGGGTTTGAAGGAGTTAAAAAGTAATGAATATCTGGACAGTTAATCATGAGGAAGTCCTTCGGTACCAAACATTGGAAGAAAAAAATAAGACCCTCTGCTTGGCCGATAGAGCTTTTTGCCATGTCGGTACTGCTGTACCGAGTGCTCCAATTTCCTGACAACAACTCAGAAGAAAATGTTGTGGCTGCCATTATAGGACTTGAGAACTGTCCCATTGTCCTGAAAAGTTTCAAAAATAACGTGCAAAATAGGGACACCCTGAACCCCAGGCATTTGTGTTTGGGTTTTGTATTTTAGTTAGGTGCTGGAAATTCAGGTCTGGATGGTGTGCAAACAGTGTTTTAGACTTTGGATGCACAGGAGAATTTCGAGTAGAGTTGTGCATCACTGGCATTTCAGTAAACCTTGAGCTGTCATTAGGAAAACCCAGAAGGTATATGTAGAAGCTAAAGCTTACTGGGGATAGTCTAGAGCCCTGGAGGCCCCCTCAAGTAATTGGGATCTTTTGAGATTTGGACAAATTGGTGTTGGACAGATGGGGTATAGGGATATAGGAATTTGCTGGTGAATCATATTCAAGGCCCCATAGTGCTTATGAAGGTGAGATGGTTGACTGTGTTGAAGGCTACTGAGAAGTCTACCAATACCTGGAGGCAGGAGTCTTATCTGTGTTCAGAAGGGCATCACCTGTGATCTTTAAATAGCGGTCCCCATGTTGCAGCATGATCTGAAGCCAGACTGGAAGTTGTGCCGGAGATGGTTAGCATTCATGTGATCTTGGATTGAACATAAACTGATTTTTCAGTGATCTAGCTGATATTTGGTGATGGGTTGGTTGTTGGTGAGGACATTCAAGTTTAATGTTGGTTTCCTTAGGAGTGGGAGGATCTGCCCTGTCTGCATAGCTATTGGGAAGAGGCCTTAAGTAAGGTAGGCATTGACACTGGTGAGTGAAGTCTAAGAGAGCGTCCACAGAGAAAGCTTTGATGAAGGACAGTGGTAAGACACATTCATAAGAAATGGCTTTGAGGGAGTTGAGTAATTTCACGTGCTCCAAAAGAAATGGGGCTTTGAAGGATGACCATTGCAGAATTCTGAGGAAAGGGGTGGTAGTATGAGATGAAACAGGCTTGATGCTGTCAATGTGCTGTCAGATCTTTTGTACTTTTTAACTCAAAAAAGAGGTTCATGACATTGCACTTCTCTGTGGAGGCGAGGAACAGCTGGATCCATCAGGGCGTTGATGGGGTGCTTACTTGTCTCGAAACATTCTGTTTTTGTTGGTGGCTTCATTGGTGGTGTTGATATATTACTTTGCTTTGGATTAGATGATGAGCTGTCTGCTTGTTGCATGGATGGACTTCAGTGTCATGAAGTCATTAGGAGTTTTTTTTCTTCCATTGTTTTCCCTGTCTGCAGCTAGATTGCTATTGTCAGCAAGAATGCTGATGGCATTGCCTTACACTTGCATGATTTAATTGGGATATGGATGATCTCGTAGTTTTCCAGAAAAATGTTGAAGTTGTTTAGATGGGTTTAGACGTAGAGCTGAATGGGTGGAAATGAATTCTAGAATTAGATGGTCTATGGAGAAATCTTTGAAGGATCTGACGGCTTGGCCTTCTCTTTTGGATATGCCTTTGCTTGTTGTTTGGACACTGAGCAGGGGGATAGGGATGTCGAAGTGGTTTTTCTGGTCAATGGGGTGAGAGTGTAAACTGAGCAACAATTTTGCTACTGGCCTGTCATTTTGCATTACAACCTATGCATTAATAGGTTGCATCGCTCAATGTCCATTTGTAGAACTCTAAAACCGCTTGCTTCATGCATTTAGGTTAGGCTGGTTACTAATTGCGACGTCCTGCCATTGGCTACAACCATTGTGATGATGAACTGTAAGACATTGTAGACCTCCATTTATGCATTCAAAGCAATTGGAAGCTTTTTGTTAAAAATAAAACAATCTTCGAAGTTGAGGTATTAATTGATTCACAAAAGAGTTGTCACAGGGGGAACAGCTTACCCTTTGGGAATCGTGTTAGGTGGCCTCACAGAAAACAGGCTGTAGATCAGAAGATCTTTTCATGCACCATTCAATATTTTTCAAAAATGGAAAATAATATTTTTCCTTAAAAGAAGCACCAGTTCTTTTAAGGGAATGAATATATATATATACTTCCTTGGCAGCAGGCCTCTAAAATTGTGGGCGCACACACAGATGCTGGTAGCAATGACTTCCATATGTTTGAAAAACAATTACTTCCTGTTCAATGGCGAATTGTTTCACCAAACCTGCGGTACAGCCATGGTCACCTGCTTCGCCCCCAGCTATGCTAATTTTCATTTGGGCTGGTGGGAGGAGCAGGTGGTCCGGACGCTGTACCAGGAAGAATGGCAAAATAACATCTTACATTGGAGTCCCTTCATCGACGACTTGTTTGTCGTGTGGAAGGGTTAGAAGAAATCGGTGAAAGAGTTCATCAAGAAACTTCAGGTTAATAACTTAAATTTAAGATTCACCAACACAGTGAGCGCAACGTCTGTGAGCTTCCTCGATTTGACTATTTACATTAAAGACACAAAGTTACACACTAAGCTGTACCGAAAATCAACAGCAGGAAACACGTTGCTCCATACAACAAGTTTCCATCCCAACAACTTGATTAGGAGTATCCCCTATGGGGAGTGTCTACGAACAATGAGAAATTGTAGTGAGCAGGGAACCCTTGATAAAGAACTTGGCTGTTTAAAAGCTCATCTTAAAGCAAGCGGATATTCAGAGGACTGCGTACAATCAGCCATATATAAAGCAAAGAAAAAAACAAGGGAAGAAATCCTTTTTAAGAAAAAGTAAGACTAAAGAAAAAATAGATAAGGCCACAAACAATCAATGCAGGATGATTACCTCATATAATAAACAACGTATCAAAGTGAGCAACATCCTGTCTAAACATTGGCACTTAATATGAAATGATACTGTGCTAGGGAAAATAGTACACAAAAAACCTGCCATTACGTATAGACGTGCTAAATCTATGAAGCGGATGCTAGTGAGTAATATGGTCCCTCGAACACAGTCAGTAGCTACTAATTCTTCATGGCTTCATAAAATGTATAATGTGTAAAGCTGGTCTTCATGGGAATAATACTACAATGTATAAACCAGGCCTTTCAAAAAGAAAAAAGAAAATGAAAGGCCATTTTGCATGTAAAACTGATTTTGCAGTCTACGTACTTCAGTGCCCATGTGGCCTGAGGCATGTGGGCAGCACAATTCTTCCTGTGCATAAACGAGTGCTGAAGCACCTGAGAGCCATTAAAAATGACGACAAAATATATCTGGTGCCTCGTTATTTTGAGTTGTATCACAATAAAAAGGTGCAAGGTCTGACATATTTTGTAATCGATTCTTTCCCACCCAGTATTAGGGGAGGTGATCGAGAAAAAATGCTGAGAAAATTGGAATCCTGTTATTTATTAGAACTTGACACAAGAATACCAGCAGGATTAAATATGGAAGAAGACTTGCATACACATTTGTAAAGATTAGTAGAGCTTTGATAATGTTTTTCTGAAATAAGTCCCCTGAATCTTTTTTTTTTTTTAACCATTTCAAGTATTATTTGTTTTATGTTTTTTTGGTTTTTGACAAGTAGCACATTGCACTTTAGAAGGTCGACACGATGTAGTAATTTTAGGACTTTGTTGAAACACTGTAGATAACAAAAACAATTGTATGAAATTTCTAATCTGCGATAAGGTACTCTCAGTATATGATTGCCCACTAGGGCTAGATTTGCTATAATTCAACAAAACTGATGAAATAATATTTGTACATAATAGTTAAACAGTGACTATCGATATGGGTCATGATTGTGCCCACATTGGCTAAATCTGTAACTTAATCAACTTGTACTGTCAATATGGGGTATAATGATGGATTATTAGTCTAAAAATGCCTCGAAGTAGACGGAAAAATGGCATGCTTTGTAATGCAAAAAAACTACAAGTCTGTCTTCTAATACACTATGTTAGTAGTTTACCACGTGTCAATTTCACAAGCACATGATCTAAAATGGTTGAAACTTTATGCATTTTTGTTGGTGAGCAAGCCTGCTGGGCAGGCAAAACGCGTCCGATCAGCCGACAAATTGTAATTTTGGGCATAATACGGCGTCGTCATTCCATGTTTTCGAGGCGTTTTTGAAAATTAATCGGACCAGGCTTGGTTGGTCCGTTACCAACGAAAGCTAATTGGGATGAGCTACTGTTAGGCTGATGTGATCCTGCCCAAATGCATTTCTACTTGTGCAAAGAAGAAGTCTTTGCACAAGTAGAAATGTATTTATTATATACATTTTTTTTTTGCAGTGTCTGAGACCAAATTCCTCTTCATGGTGAGTCATCTGTGTGTTTGAATAAGGATCCACTAGAAAAATAATGTATTTCTGTTAACTGTTTCAGATGGATAAGCTATTTTCCTCCACAAGCCTTGTATTCTCTGAGTAACATTTACATTTGTTGATGTAATAACTTTGATGTTGGTTGAGGCTTGGGTGATGCATATAAAAATCAGTTGCTATGGTAAATGCATGCACAATTTGTTCCAGCATAACCAGAAAGTTTATACTGACTTGTCACTTCCGAGTTGCTGGAATCTTCTTGGGACCAGTGTATTATTTTTGTTGCCTAGAGGTAGATAATCTCCTCAAAACATGTAAAAGATTCTGTTTTGAATATCTATTTGCACTGCTAACATTGGTTTGAACTTCAGTTTTGTGTGTATTGCTGTAGGTCCCTTCGGGTCTCTTCATCCCCAGCATGGCTGTTGGAGCTATTGTTGGGAGGCTGCTGGGCATTGGAATAGAGCTGTTGGCTTACTATAATCGGGATTGGTCCATCTTCAGTGATTGGTGCAGCCAAGGGACTGATTGCATTACTCCTGGTCTTTATGCAATGGTTGGGGCAGCTGCTTGTCTAGGTAAGTTTTCTGTCTTAGTGGTAGTCAAAAAAATCGACTTAAAATCGTGAATTTTTTTAATAGCTTTTCCAAGTTTGCACAAGTTATCCTATTTAGAACCATTTCTTCTGATGCAGATTACTCACCTTTTGAATAACTCCAGTTGCCAGAATAGACAGGGAAAGCTTTCATTGCAGTGCTCCTGTGTGCCTGCAGGTGGCGCAGTTTGCTCTGCAGCGACTCCCTTCTGCCTAAGAAGTGATAGAGCAGAGCTGCATATAGGTGCCAAATTTTGCACGCTGGAGTCAGCTACTTTCTTTCAATCCTTGGTTAGCAGATCTGGAGCTCTGCTAACCTTTTACTTATCAGATTGATGAGTTTGTTCTCCAAATAATTGAAACCAGTGTTAAAAGGAGCCATGTCGCCTCCAAAAAACTACAGGATATAAAGCTTGTTGTGATTGTTGAAAACAAATGTAATTGACAGACCCGCACTGTTGGAAAACTACTCCCACACTAGAAGGGGTGGTGGTGGTCTTCCGGACACACTGTGGTAGCTTGGCTCGAGTGGTCAGGAATCAGGCTCCGTGCTAAGCATACAACATACCCAAACAATAACCATGCGTGCATCCGTTCCAAAAACGACTCTACACCGTAAAAATTATGAAAATAACTCTCTATCTGCTTTTTCTCTTAGTTGCTGATTGGAGAAAATAAATAACAATCACAATATACAAACTTTTTAGAAAGTGCAGGACAAATAAATACTGGCTTAATGATTCAATAAATAGGGGTGATCATAAATACTGAAGGCATAAATAAAAGTGCAATACAGACAGGCAATTAAATATTCTGAGGCAATAAATACTGTAACCAATAAATATTGTGCATCAATAAATACTGTGGACCAATAAATACAGTGGAACAATAAATAGGTTAAATACAATAAATACAGTGTCCCTAATAAATACTTAAAAGCTGACAGTGACACTCATGGATTCAGATCACTTTTGAATTCCTAAGGGCTGATTTGGCCCAGGCACAGCTTGTGGGGATGTGGAAGGCTTGGGGGTGTCTACTCCCTGGCTTGGTCAAGGCTGAGGCCTAAACTGAGGTAGATAAAGGGGGAAAATACCAGAGACCTGGCTCTCTCTCTCCACACAACTTCTCTAGATTAGTCCCAGTTCACCCCTGGCACAGTCAGGTTGGTTCCAGCACCTCCCTAGCCCCTTAGAGCAGTCGCTCAGGTCTCCACAGGGCCTTAGGCGCCCTCTACTCCACTTACTGCCCTTTTTCTGATGCTCCGACGCCGCTGGAGTCGGGTCGATGCCGGGAGGCGGTTCCAGTTCGATGTCGGCGGCCTCGGCACAATGTCAGTTCTTTGACGACGCCGGCAGGCGGATCCGGTCTCGATGTCAGCGGCCTCGGTTCGATCTCGACCTCCGATTCGATGGCGTCGGGCAGTCTTACTCGATGTCGACTTCGGGCGGCTCCGGTCCGATGGCGACCTCGGCTTCGATGACGTCGGCCGGCCTTGCCTCGATGTCGACTTCCGGCGGCTCCGGAGTGCGATCCTCACTCCCGACCTCCGGTGCTCCTCTCCTCAGGTTTCCGGCGACTCCGGAGTGCGACCTCCACTCCCGACCTCCGGCACGATTCTCACAGGTTCCGGCGACTCTGGAGTGCGATCCTCACTCCCGACCTCCGTTACCCCTCACCTCGGTCTCCGACGACTCCGGAGGGCGGACTTCACTCCTCCGATGACGCCGCTCACTCGACCTCGGGTGACTTCCTCCTCGACCTCTGGTATTCCTCACGACCTCTGACGGCGCCCTCTCTCGACCTCTGGCGGCTCCGGGCACGACGTCTGCTCTTCCAGTCAGCGCCGCTTCTCCACCTCGGGCTCCAGGTCTTAGGCTACTCGACGTCGGACTTCAGGGAAACCAGCTTCCAGGTCAGGATCTTGCTGTTCTCTTGTTTCTAAGGCCTGTTCCTGCTGTCCAGGTCCTCAGGATGGTTTTTCTGACTTCTCCCCACACAGGGCTCTAGGCTGGGCTCCGTCAGTAGGGACTAGTATCAAGGGTGGGTTTATGGACCCCACTCCAGGCACAAGTTTCCACCCCTGCTGCTTCACTCCTTCCTCCTTCACGTTTTTGCTGCTCACTCCTCACCAGTCAGGTGCCAACTGCCAGCTCCAACTGCCAACTCTCTCTCTTAGCTTCCCAACATTCTAAACCGCCTCCAACTGTCACAGGGTTCTGGAATGTTCTGGAAGGTGCTGGTAGGTTCCAGTGGATGCTGGTGATGTCACAGGTGGCCACCATTTTGTGCTCCAGGCCCTCAGACAGAAGTTTCAGGGGTAGCTAAAATGGCTCCCTGAATCTGCAGCAACACGAAAAAGTCTGGTGGTTCCCAAAAAGGAAAAATACCAACAGGGTTTGAGGCAAAAGTGGGACAAAATAAATAATGATGAGGAGGGACCACCCAAAGGGCTGACAGGTCTAACACGCACCAAATGTGTCTTTGGTGTTTGGGCTCGGAACCCTCATGAACCCGAAGGTGACGTGCAGGACCGTGAAACAAAACTGTATATCGCTGAACCACAGAAAACATGCAAGTCCTGCTCCCATTCAAAGTTGAGAGCGTGGACTCCTTCACACTCTTGAGACCACTCCTACGACAGATCCTCTTCGTGGTCGAAATATTCTGGTAAGTCAAAACGGAAGCTCAAGAGGGGCTGTCACTCTCTTTCCTCAGAGAAGTTGTAAGGGGGTGAAGATGCCACTTGGCCTTGCTCCCGGTCTTCCATCGAGGAGCTGATTCCATAATTGGTTTGGATGCACCTTGAGTTCCCTTGGTTATTGACGACACTGCAACAGATTTAGGGCTTTATGAAGGCCATGTTGTCCATTTTGTAATTCTTCTGGTGCACGTTTGGGCCCTAAGGATCCACAGTGGCTTACGGTCTGGTTATCACCAGCGAATTCATCCTCTGTGCCTTCTGAGCCTACCTTGGGTTGAGCACCAGCTTTGATGCGGACTTCCACTCTAGCGCCACAACCTTCGCTGGTCTCTTCTATGTCATCCTTATTACCACTGAACTGGAGAAGGATTTTTTGCCGATACCGTTATCCATCTTTGAATCAAACTTCTCTTAGTCTCCACCAAGGTCGCGTTTTGAATTTACCCCAGTGCACCAGGGCCCAATACAGTTGGATTCAGATAAAAGCACTTCTACTGTGGTGCTGCCATCAGATGTTCCATCTACTTTTTGGCTCTAGAGTCCGATCAAAGCCTATCATTACTTGGAAATGATTTTCGCCCACATTATGATGCTGGCAACCTAAACTTTGGCAGACAAGAAGTCAATGTACTCGATACGTTGATGATTCTGGTTTGATTTTCTTTTTTTTCCCCTGGAGCATCAACATAAAAAAAATGTTTCCTTTGCTGTGGTGATTAGACATGCAGTTGAGATTTTGAACTACAACTCTTGTCTCTGGAAGTTAAAATTAATATACTTACACATGTTTTTCGTCCTGGCCCTGCCACCTATAAGCCCTTTCAAACCCTACCTGATGCATTATTGGGCACCCGGTAAAAGCCCTGTTCTTGCCCACTGGTGAACAGGTAGGTCGCCAGAAGTCCCAGACCAGCACCAGGAAACATTGTTTTATGACTCCACATCTTACTCCAGAGAGTCTTATGATAAAGGCTTCCACTAGCAAGCTAAACGCCTATTTCACCCCCTACAGTCCTCTTGACACAGAATAAAAGAGGTTTGAGGCATTTGGGAAAAGAATGTTCTCAACTGCCAGCCTTTTCTTAAGGTTAATTAATGCAAGTTGCCTATTCTGATGTTACACACATTCCCTCTGAGACATTGGCAGCGATCATGCAGGTAGACTCAGGATTTTCAGGCCTCCTCGACTCAAACCATTCACGATCGTTCAGATGTAATTTATTGTGTCCTGGACACCACGATTGCTTAGGATGAGCAGTTGGCCATCGTGTGGTGCTTTATCACCATGCTTGGTTGAGGTCTACTGGCTTCTGTAGAGCTATACAGGCAGTCATTTTGTGTGTGCCTTTAAACTAATCTTGCCTTTATGATGAGAAGGCGATTCTGTTCTTGAATACTTCAAGGAGAGCCATCCCCTTTTGACCCCTGCTAGATGGTTACCTCAACAATTTCAACCGGGTCATGGCTACTCACTAGGTTGGCTTATCGGCAACCCCATGGCCCTTCTCCCCCGCAACAATCGACCCACTCCTTTCAGTGACTGGAATCAGGAAGGCAATGTGCATGTCCCCACGGGCACAGATCTTCCTAGTTCCCCTCCTCTGCGACATCCGTATACAAACCACTTTAGTTTGCCCTTAGTGTCACATAACTACCCAGTAAAATACAGAATTAGACATTTCCTCCAAGGGTGAGAAGCTTTTTTATACAACATATGAGTCCTTCACATTGTTCAATTGGGCTATTCCCCTCCATTCCTTTCCATCCTGCTGCAACTTCCGTCCACATCAGAGCAGCCTTCAGAGGGTCGCTTTTCCATCTTGTTGCAAGAGGTGTAAGCCCTACTCTCCAGAGGGGACTGAATGGTATCCTTGAGCCTGTAGGATGCCTACTTTCGAGATTGCACAATAACAGACCGTTGACACACTTGTTGTTTCAAGAAGGCTGTCTCTGGTAAATGCATTCCGGCTAGAGTGGAACACTGGACTCCTATACAACTCTGCCTCTTTTGTCTCGAGTTCTGAAAAAGAACAGGAAACATCGGGTTCAAGTCATCCTACTGGCTCAAGATTGGGCCTGGAGGGTGTGGTAGCCAGAAACTTTGCATGTGCATCTCTCTTCCTATGAGGCTGTCATTCAGAGATTATTTTATATCGCAGCAGGTCAGGGTTCAGCACCCGGGCCAGAACAATCTGTTTCTCCATGCGTGGAGATTGAGCAGCTGCAGTGAACTGCATGCAAGCTACCACCTGTGGTTATCCTTGCTGCAGTGTCTTTCTAAAAATTCCATTTACACCAGTGCTGGGACAAATATGTGGCCTAGTGTAGCGCCTGCAGCTTAGACCCATTGCAGGCCAAACTGCTTGATGTTTTATTATGTTTTGTCTACCACTTTGTGGTCACAATTACAGGTTCTTTGATGGTTCTTCCTTTCTCCCCATCTAAAAGGCACCCAAATTAGAAATCTTCACATGGATACCCGTGATTGGTTTTGTGCTCCGCGTTCAAGAGCACAAACAGAGCCAAGAACAAAGCTGATATCAACATGCCTGGGTGTTGCCTGTATGCGGTTCTGTTCAGCCACTTCCAGTGTACTTGTCTATTAGCCAGCCAGTTGCAAAACTCATTAACTTTACCAATAAATTGATGTAGAAGATGGCATTCGAGCATCCAAATATGTTTCTTCCATTGCTTAACTCTCTGTAAATCCCAAGCCTGATAAGCTTCATAAATACATTTTTTTAATAACATTTTATTTGAATGAAAAATGTTTACAGGTACCTTGCACAAGTTCTGCTTAACACAACTTGATTCAAGATAATAAATCATTAGTTAAGTACAGAGTTGCGCAAACAACTGTTATGTATTTAAAAGCGTGGATAATGGTTTATTTCATATAGACATTGAAAACATCGTAACCATTATGCACGTTATGACTTGCCTTAGAAAAGTCCATTAAAGTTTAGTGTAGTGGGCAATATGATAAGAGTAGTACAGGCACTTCTTAATTCCCATTCACGTTATCTTCTATTGAAACTTGTAAGATGCTGGCAAAGTGACCTGTGCTAGATGGTCCAATTCTGATGGACACATCTATCTGCAGATTCACTTTGTGAAGATTCCCCAGGTGTCAGATTTGATCCGGAACCTCTTAGATCACCTGCGCACTGATAGCCAGCATCATGAGGCTGTGTGCCAATGTCTTTCTGCTCCAGAAGTAAGGAGTGGAGCTGCATATAAACTAACGTCTGTTCCCTTTTGAAGTGGATCCGGAGTTTCTCCTACGTGTTTTGACCAGCTTCTTTTCAACATTTTACTAGTGTGCAAGAGCAAATGTGAACCCCCTAAAACAACAGGGTTTAAACTGTGCACGGTCTTTCGCAAACATGTTTGTGGCAGACCCTCATGAAGTTTGTTTGTGGTGCCTGGGGTCCGAATACAACTCTAGGGCCTGCAGTGACCGTACCCAGATGAACACGAGGGCCATTTGGGACTGTGAGGCCAACCTCTACGTTGCTAAACCTAAGAATGCTCCACATCATGACCAGTCTAATTCGAAAGGAAGGTCCTCTTCCAGAAGCAGATTGTGTTTGGGTAAGTCAAACGTAAATCGCAAGAAATCTAAGCAGGAATCTGCACATCCTACAACTCACGAACTCCAGGGTGGGCATCAGCGTTCTCCTGATTTCCATTGGGGCTGATTCAGAGTTTGCTTCCCGATGCACCATGAATTTCCAAATCAGTCAAGGATGTTCCAGCAGGGTGAGGACTTCAGGGATGCCATGGTGCGTATTTTTGGCATTTTTACCGACTCCCCCTGATGTGCCTTCGATCCCAAAGGAAGGATCATAGCCTGATTTACAGCTGCAAAACCGCTTTAGTTTGTTCTTGCTGTCACACAGCCACCCAGTTGTTGGCAGGATCCGATATTTGCTCAAAGGCGGGCAAGCCATCTCAACAGAGAAGTGGGTCCTCCTAATTGCTCACCAGGGCTAAACCCTTCCATCCCATTTCTACCTCACCACATCTTCCATCTCCTTCAGGCTGGCTGGCAGTGGACAATCTGTCTGTTTTATGGCAGTAAGTGCAGGCCCTTTTGGCCAAAGGGACCACAGAGCGCGTCTGGTTTATGAAGTAGGAACTGGATGTTATGCCTGCTACTTTCTTGTCCCTAGAAAGAATGTAGATTTTCGTCCTATTCTAGGCAAATTCACAATGCTTATGCCACCACAGGTCTCGTTTGCCTTATACCCCGGGGACTGGATCGTATCATTGGACCTACAGAAGGCTTATTTCCACACCCCGTCCTTCAGGCCCACACGCACGAACTGTGGCATACAGTGGGCCATGAGCATTTTGAGTTTGCAGTTCTTTCCCTTTTGGTCCCACCAGTGCCCCTTGGGTGTTCACAAAAGTGATGGTGATGGTCGCAGCACACCTTGCGCTAATTTCAGCATTAGCTTTGGACCGAACATGGACCTTGGTGAAAGTACCATGCCACCTTGGTGTGTATCGCCTTTATAATGTTTGATAATCGGGTATGTTTTTCTGTAGAGGACTTTGGCTTTTGATACTGCTGGCTGGAGAGAGGAGTATGAGGGGAATAATGCAGGGTTAAGGTGGGATTGGCAAACAAAGTACTTGCATGCAGAAGTGACTCAGTTAACGCTATAGCGAGATAATACAGGAAAATTGCCCTTAATACCTCCCCGAATGACCCCCATGATTAAGAAATGAGCTTTATTAACCTGAAGCATAAGGAGCCTAAATAATTCTCAGAAGGGAGTAAAAGTTCTGACACATCTAGATAGGAGTGGTTTAGATGTGGTCATGATCCAAGACACCGAATTAAACCCATAGCGTGTAGCCAACTTCGCAAAACTCACTGATTTTTCTCATCCTACTGTATATATCAATGGGGAGTTCATATGTTAATATGAATATGAATATGAACTGCTCCATAAAATAGAAAACCCACATGGCAGGTTTATTGTATTGGTGGTCTTGGGGGGACGGGGGGGACATCGCATAACAAGAAGATAGAACTGATCAATACTTGCGCCCCACATACGGATGACCCAGACTTCTTTGACAACATCCTTACTATCATTAGTGCAGCAACTGAAATAGTGATATGAGGGTGGAGTCCTTAACTTTGTACTAAGTCCAGAACTTGATGGGTCCCAGTATGTGTTATGTGAAAGCGCTTTACAAGAATAACGAAAGGTAGTTATGGTACAAGCGATAAGCGATATACATGGTATATGTCATGTAGGCAATAGTTACATAAGCAAATAGTAAGAAGAAACACAGGAAAGCATAGTAATTCGTAAATACTGGCATGGGCAAAATCCAATAAATGTCAGCTGTGTGTGTAGATAGTTGGGACATAAAAGAACAACTCAGATCTTGGTGGTGTGGCTGAAGATGTGATGAAATAGAACGTCAGCAGGCAGGCAGGTAAGCGACACGCATGAGGAGAGGGAGGTATGACCTCCATGTGAGAGGAATCTGTTGGATAGTAGAAGTTTTACTTCTTTTCTGAAGATGGATGTGGAAGGGTTGCACCTGGTCTCCGGAGGAAGAGAGTTCCAGATTTTAGGGGCAATTCCAGAAACGGATCGATTTGTAGGTTTTCTTTTTGTAGAATTTTTGTGCCTTAAGTAGTAGGGAGCTTGTGCTTTTGGAAGGTCAGTTTCCACCAGATAGGTTCAAATTCTGGGTCAAGTAAGAAGGGGTGTTGTGGTGCACCTCTTAATGGGTCATACAGGCAATTTTGAGGTGGATTCTAGCCTCAGAGGGTGTCCATTTCAGTGACTGATTTAAAAAAAAAAATTTTTTAGTCCGTGGTGAGCATGGCTGCCGCGTTCAAAGTAGTCTTCAGCGGTGCAAATTTTATTTTCAGAAGGCCCACAAGGGTAGCACTACCATAGTCTAATTTAAATATCACAAGTGCTTAAACCGCTGTTTTGAGATCTGCAGTGGGAAGGGAAAGTTTTGTTTCCTTAATGCATGTAGTTTGTTGCTCTGGTGGTTGCACTGATGTCATTTTGAATGGAGAGGACATTGTCCAAGATTATTCCTGTGGATTTAGCTGAGTCAATGATGTGTGGGGTGCAGTTCAACGCAGTAAGATGTGGGGGCCAGTCTTTGAAACTAGGGATGATACTGGGCTGTGAGATCAATAAGAATTCTGTTTTGAGGGTGTTAAGTTTGAGGTGGTTACGAGTCAGCCAGTGTTGCATTTTTGTCCAGAGGTTAAGAATGCTGAGGTCACTGGGAGAGGCAATTTTTATGTAGAGTTGAGTATCATCCGTATGATGTGAGAGTTTAAGGATTTCAATCAGGGGCTCCATATACAGGTTAAGTGTCAGGGCTAGAGTAGAACATTGGGGGACACCCAGTGTAACTGGCAATTGATTGGAAAGAGCGTGGTTGATAAGAACGCACAGAGATATGTTGTGAAGGAATAAAGAGAACCATTTAACACGTTTACCAGAGAGACCAATCCTGTGTTCTAATAGGTTCGTAAGGGTTTCATGATTGACCATGTCAAACGCAGCTGACAGGCCAAGTAGGATAAGTTATCAAGATTCATTCTGATCGACTGAGTGTAGAGCATTGTCAAAAATGTGGACCATGGCAGTTTCCGTGCACTTGCCCCATCTGAAACTAGATTGACATTGGTTGAGGAGTTGGAATTTTTCAATGTGACTTTCAAGCTGTAGGTGAACGCTTTTTTCCGAAAGTTTGGTCGAAGTTGAAATGTTGGAGATCAGCCAGTAGTTGTTGGGGGTCAAACTGGTCGGAGTTGCGGTTAGATAGGCGTAACCTGGCCACTTTTTAGGTATTCCGGTATGGAGCGGTGGGTTAGAGAGGAATTGATAATCTTAGTCAATTGGGAAAGTAGGCAGTAAGTGGACTCATTGAGGAGTTTGGCGGGAAGGGGGATCGGTAAAGTGGTTGAAGTATTTCAGAGAAGTTAGAAGTTTTGAGATGTCGCTTTCATAGAACGTTTTAAAGCTGGACCAGGTGGCATGGTTTTTAGGTTTGTGGGGAGAGGTTCTGAGGCATTCTTACTGATCATGAGGGGTGGGAGGGCAGGGGAAGTTGCTCGGTAAGAGTTTAATAGTATTCTGGATATCAGTGGTGATTAGCTTAGTTTTCTTAGCAAAGGAGACAAAAGTTTCTCAATTAGGTAAGGTTTTGTTGTCTGAGGATTGGGCTTAGCTTTTCAGTTTTTTAAAGTTTTTTTTGTACAATTTTGAACAGTTTTTTGGGTCGATTAATTGCCGTATCAAGATGATTTCAAAAGAGTGCCGCTTTGGGGTTTCTAATGTGCCTATTGGAGGCGCTTCCTCTTTGTCGTAGACAAAGAGGAAGCGGGGGGGTTGTCTCCATGCTCTTTCAGCAAGTCTGAGGCATCTGCGTTTCTTGTTACAGTTAAAGGGTTGGAGCTTTAAAACTGCACTCTTTAGTTGTTCGGGAGTAATAGTATCCATGATTTCTGACATGGAGTTAAAGTGGTGATCAGTTAGGTAATGAGCATCATACATGTTGGAAGAAGGAAGCAGGTTGCAGTTACTAATAGCCAACCTCATGAACAGGTTGATGAAGGTTGAGCTCCTCGAGGAAGGATTTTAAAATGTTCACAAGAGGGTCGCTGGAGTTGTTCCATTGAATGTTGAAGTCTTCAAGAAAAATCTGGTTGTTACGCTCTCCATTATTGGAGAAGATGATCTCCATGGTGAATGCGTGCTTATTGCCGGGAGGGTAGTAAATTGTGTGAAGAAAGCACGTTGAGTTGACATTGGTGGTGATGTTGATCCTAAGGTATTCGTAGGAAGGCAGTGCTAGAGAATGAGTTTGTTTTCCTAGTTATCGTGGACCTGCATATACAGTTGGACCACCCCCGGAGTGGCCTGAATAGTCTAGTCTGATGAAGTCATGACTGGGAGAGACTAGTATGTCAAGAATTGGGGGTAAGGATTCGTTCAACCAAGTTTCAGCGAGTATACGGATGTCAAGGTTAAGTATAAGATCAGCAATGTGTTTCACAGCTGAGCGGCAATTGAGTAACGAGCATTTACGGAATGTTTTGGTGGTATTAGTAGAAGTATGTGAGATGGGTACTTGTTTGACGTTCGTTTTATGAAGGTGAGAGGGGCCAGCACTACAGAGGGTGTGATGCCTGGAGATGGTGCGTGGTAATAGTCTGAATTTGTCCAGCAGGTATAATGTGGTCAGTCAGATCCCAGTTGTAAGTGACTAGGAGGGAGAGGATATAAGCATTCGATAACTGGATGAGTAGGATATTGGGTCGGGAAGAATGGTCATGATTAGGTTTGCAACTCCAGTTAGGTTGTGGGACCCAAGTATTGGTAGGGCTAGCAGCAGTGTGGCATTTTGGAGTTGTGATGTTGTGATTCTGGAGGTGAGTCGTATGTAGGGACCAATAGTGTTCCAGGTTTGGAGGTGATATGAAATAGTTTAACAATGTCTTCCCTAATCAACAGTAGTTCAGATTTTTTAGCATCTAGTGTAGAGTAAGTATAATGACTCCTAATGGGCTCCTGGCTGGTGGAGGAGGTAGTGAATTTGAGCTCTAGCCGAGTTAAGACAGTTGTGGAGGCAATCGTAGGTAGGGTCCACAGTCTGAGTCTTAATAACGGCTGGTTGATGGGGAGAGGTGCATATACTGTCCTCGTTGATGGGTGTGTTTGTACAGGGTTCTTTAGTAGGTTGGTAAGTAGTGTTGGCGGAGTGTTGGTGTAGGGCAGTGCCAGCGTTATTAATAAAGGCAGAGAAATGATGGACTGCAATTATAGCCATGTGTGTTCGCCAGAGGTGGGAAGTGGGGTAAAGTGGGCTGGGAGAGATGAGATTGTTGTTGGGGAGTTGTGAGGGGGTGGGTGGGGCAGTGGCTGTGTCCAACTTGTTCTTGATGTAGAAGAAGAGGTTCTCAAAGAGTTCCAGAATGCGATTAGAAGATTGAATGTGCATGGTGCTATTATAGCTGCAGACAGTGGTTTCCGCATTGTACAAAGGGGAGGGCGCGATAGTGAGTTTATGGCCGTGTGGAATTTTCGTTGTGGTAGAGGTGTTGAGAAAAGAAGATAACACTTAACTCCATTGATTAAGCAGATTGGTAATGAAGATGAGATCATTCAGTATAGTACCCTTGTTGTAGCAGAAGAAGGGGTTTGTGATAAGAGTTTCTTTATTTAGGGTGAGAATATTGTTTGAAAATTTTAATGCCGTTTTTGGTTAGGTTAGCCGGGTAGTTTATTCTGAATGAATTGTTTCCTGCAGAGGATGGTAGGGCGTTCTGCTTGTTGGCATGGGATGATTCCTTGCTGGGTGACGTAGGCAGGGGGTAGACAGAGAGCAAGATTGGGACCTCTTCCAAGATGGCTGCCTTTTTTGGAAGCAGGAGTGGTAGCTACTGCATAGAGAAACACTGAAGTTAATTTTCTGTTTTTTGTTTCCAAGTAGGTGTAGAAAATCCTATGTCAATTTCTATGGAACTTGATGTGCAAAAGATCGAGGTACAAACAAAAGAGTTATCTTGGATAGCAAAAATAAAACTACATCTAAATAAAGTAAAGCAATTCAAATAGAGGTGAAACGTCATCAAGATATGATAAACACACTCCCTCAAGACCTATATTTCTTTGTTCTTGGCTTTCATAAGCTCAAAATCAGGGCATTAAAAATTTACTTCTCCACTCAGAAATATTTTCTATTATTTCATATTTATTTTTTTCTCCCTGTTTTACTCCTGTCTCAAACATTACACATAATGATTTCATTTCTTTTTGCATCATTTTATATATACCTTGCTGTAATCATAATCATTATTTACAAGCTAATACCATATAGTTGTTATAAATAATCTCGGCACCTAAATAACAATTTCAGATTAAATGACAAAACAGTAAACACTCCCCCACACACTCATACTTCTCTCCATCAACCCTATATCTCACACACTACACACTCTCACTCAACATCTCAGAACAACACTGCATTCGCAGATGAAAACAACGGGTGATGACATCAGCCCTCAGTTGCTGTGCTGATAACTGGGGTGTCACACTCTCTGGCCGATGTGCGTTTCAATGGACTGAATGATTGTTCTCCATCTTCTTCAGGACCTATTATTTTATGAATTATAATGGGTGAAGGAAGGGGGAATCTGTAGGTGCTATAGATATCCCCTTGCTCATTGCACGCCCGCCTGCCGGGAAGTCGTGGGCGAACGTAGTATTCAAATAATGAATCGTTGCAGAGCCAAACTCCTCAAAGTCGGGTTCTTCTAATATTTTTGCTATGGTTCCTCAGATATTACGCTGCGGTTCTTGAGCAGACACTGCCACTGTCCTACTACGGCTCCTAGGTTTATAATGCAGAATAGTAAGGAGAATGGTATCTTTAACGCTTGCTACTTATTGTGTAGTAGCCAGTTCCTTTTCTGTTACAGGCTCTCAGTGTGAAAACTACGGATGTTTATGTACATGTTCATTTGTTATCCATAGGGAGTCTGTACCATACGAGTACCACTGTGGAGCTCCACTTTATCCGAGCATCTCTGTTTCCTAATCTAAAGGGAAAAATATTGGATTATTGGCTGGGGAAAGAAATCTCAAAGGAATTGGATGGGTGGGGAGTGAGCACGCCCGGTCAGCTAATTAGATAATATTAAAATACTAGCGAAGGTAATGGCAAATCATCTTTCTTTACTAATGAAGAACTTTGTGTTCGAGGCACATGAGCTGCAGATTGTATACTTTTGCATAGATCGCCATCTGGTATCGGGCTCGAAAGTTTGCATTTTGGTTTTGTCTTGGAAGAAGTCTTTGTAGTCACCAGGTAGGTGACTCCTCCCTAGGACGATAGTGCGCATGGGCATCAACTCCATCCTTAGATTGCTTTTTCCGCTATCGGGTTCAGATGTGAATTGCTGCGCTCCGGGTCGATATCTGTTTCGAATCCCCCTTCGAGGCGCAATCCCTCACCACTTGACGGTATTGTCTCGATCGCGTTTCCCTTTTCGACACGCATCTTAACACAAACTCCTCGACCTCTATCTTCGACGCGGGCCATTGGGCCTCTCTGCGCCGACCACGCCTGCAGTCAATGGAAAGGACTCCTTTAAAAAAAATGCCCCTGGTGTTGTGCTAAGTTCCCACACACAGACTCGCATGAGGTGTCAAATCTCTACATCTCCCCGGAGCACGAAGATAAAAACTGCAAGGCCTGTGCATCGTTCAGGTCAAACAAAACCATCAGTGATCGTCAGGCTCGAAATCACGAAATGTCTTGCGGAAGCAGTTCAATTCTGGACTTCTTCGAAGCAGACCCCAGTATCCAGCCGGAACAATCAGGTGATGAAAAACACATCTCCGTCTCCGAGGCCGAACAGGAGACAGTCACCCTGGCTTAGCGGTCCGTGAGTACCGAAACCCCCCTCCTGAAAAATAAACTGAAGGATCCGGTAACACCCTCGCCCTCCGGCTCGGATCGACACGGCAACATGTTTCAGACGCCCTGCCCTCGGGCACGGCTATGAGACCTTCTAGCTCGGGCTCGAGCGCCCCCCCATTCCGGTGCCGGAAAGTCCCCCTCTGCACTGAAGCAACAAGTCAAACACTTGCCCATGCCGAAGACAGCCTCGATGCCAGAGTCCTCGGTATCGAAGCATAGCAAGGACAAACAGTCGGAACCGAAGAAATCTTCGGAGCCGAATAAGGCTTCTGACTCAAAAAAATCGTCTGAGCCGGAAAAAAAATTCGGAGCCGCAAATACCTAAGACCCCACGAAAAGCCTCACAAACTCCCTCTAAAGAAGGTTCAGACCCAAAATCTTCGACACCGACCAAAGACATTTTGCCCACGCAGCCTGCACCTGATTTGGCAGATCCAAAGCAAAAAATTCTGTTTATTGATCCAAACATGGGCAAACTAGTCACCAAGCCTCCGAAAAAGAGGAAACTGGACACTGCAGAAGAACCTTCTATATCTCTCAAACAGGACATGGGCACTAACACGTCACCACTTCCTTCTCCCCACTCCATTTAATCCACATCTATTGATTTCTCCACCACACTCCCCACAACCTATATTTTTACTTCAACCATCAGATAGTGAGGATGACACAAGTAGAGATATAGATCCACATGGGGATGATGATTCACATAACATCACACATGACGTAGACACTTGGGGCAACTACAATACAGATCCCGACCCACAAAATAATCCGGATCTCTATCCATCCAAGCCGTCAACACCAGATAACAACACTGGGTTCGCACAACTAATCAACAGGACTGCCCAATACCACGAGGTCCCCTTACATTCCGACACTTAGATAAAGATTTTGTGCTGGAAACCTTTTCACCCTCTTAAAAATCAACAAGCACCCTCCCAATGTTAAAAGGCTTGCAAAAACATGCCCCAGAAGTTTTTAAGGGCCCAGTCAGAACCAGGGTTCTCAATCCCAGGGTGGATAAAAAATACAAGGCAGCTCCCAATTACCCAATTTACATTAAAGGTCAGATTCCCTTGTGGTAACTAACGCACGCAAGTGTACAGGTGACACCCACCCCCTTCTGATAAGGAATCCAAATTAATTGACGCATCCGGGAAACTTATTGCGTCGCAGGCTGCAAACCATTGGCGAATCGCCAGTGCCCAAGCTTTATTGGCCAGGTACGACAGGGCTCACTACAACGAGCTTAAAAAGCTCATGGAACACCTTCCTGACCAGTGCAAACAAAAAGCCAATGGCCTTATCCAGGAGGGCAAACTCATTACCAACACCTCAATAAAATGTGCGCTTGATGCGGCCGATACCGCATTAACAATAGGGTCTTGTTGTGTAGATACGCTTGGCTCCTGGTTTCCGGATTCAAGCAGGAGGTTCAAACTGCTATTTTAAATCAACCGTTTGATCAGGAACATCTTTTCGGGCCCGCAGTTGAAAGATCCCTAGAAAAGATGAAGAAGGATACCGAAACTGCTAAGTCTATAAGGGCCTTACAGTTTCCTTCCCCTAGAGGCTCTTTTCGCCGCTCCTTCTACAGAGCTAGCTCCAAAACCTTGGGTTCAGAACATTTCTCCTCCTCCTAAAAGAGCCCCACTCAAACATTCCCGAAAGCATACTTTCGCGGAGGCTACAGAATCAACAATAATAAAGGGAGAGGTCGTGGCAACAATAGCTGGAGCCCCCCCCCCCCCCCCCCCCCCCACCACTAAACAGTGACTTCCCTGCACTTCCACAGATCATCCCACTCCTGTCTGGGTACGTCTCTTATATTTCCTACCTGTCTGGAATTCCATCACAACAGACCAGTGGGTAAGACAAATTATCCAGTATGGTTATTGCCTGGAACTCACTTCTACCCCCCTCCCCCTCAAAACATTCCTCCCAGACAGCGTCCCATGTCCTCGGAACATCTAATACTTCGCAAACAAGAGGTTCTCTCTCTATTACAAAAACATGCAATAGAACCAGTCCCTTTGCCTCATCAAGGCCAAGGGGTTTACTCCCTGTATTTCCTAATCCCAAAAAAGGACCGCTCCCTCAGGCCCATACTGGACCTCAGACCGCTAAACCTCTACATTCAGTCTGGCCACTTTCACATGGCCACTCGTCAACAGGTGCTCCCACTACTTCATCAGGGCGACTTTCTCTCCACTTTGGATCTAAAGGATGCCCACTTCCATATTCCCATTCACCCCGCTCACAGGAAATATCCCAGGTTTGTGGTAGATGGTCAACACTACCAATTCAAAGTCATCCCATTCGTGATTACTACAGCACCCAGAGTCTTCATCAAATGTCTTGCAGTAGTTGCCGCCCACTTAAGGAGACCGCATATGCAGGTCTTCCCTTATCTGGTCGACTGGCTCATAAAATCCAAATCACACAACAGCTGTGTGCAACACACGCACAACACAATTCAGCTGCTCCACAGCTTGGGATTCACAGTAAAGCTCGCCAAATCCCATTTCCAACCGTCCAGCATACAACAATACCTAGGGGCTACAATAGACACTTCAAAAGCTTTAGCATATCCCAATCCAGTCAGGATAAGCGCCATACAGGCTCTAATCCACAAATTTCAGCCTCAACACTCGCATGCAGTTAATCGGGATGATGGCCTCCTCGTCCCTTATGCAAGACTCCAAATGCGTCCCTTACAGGAATGTTTGGCACGTCAGTGGAACCAGGCTCAAGGTCAGCTGACAGATCTGGTGTTGGTGGGCGCCCGCACCCATCGCTCTCTTCAGTGGTGGAACACGCAAAACCTTTCCAAAGGGTAGCCGTTCCTCGACCCGGTTCCAGAGACAGTGCTAACAGCAGACGCATCGCTCACTGGCTGGGGAGCTCATCTTCAAACCCATACCATCCAGGGCATGTGGATCCCCCAACAAAGACAATTCCACATAAACTACCTGGAATTGTTAGCAATCTTCCTAGTGTTAAAATCCTTTCAACTCCACCTCCTAGGCAAAGCTGTCCTGGTCTGTACAGACAACATGACAACAATGTACTACATACAGATACAGGAGGGAACACACACTCTGCAGCTTTCACATCTAGCTCGGAGCATATGGAGATGGGCATATATCTCCTTGCAGAACACCTCCCAGGTGTACACAATCAGATAGCAGATCTGCTCAGTCGTCAAACACAGCAGATCCACAAATGGAAACATCATCCTCAAGTTCTTCTTCCCTTCTTTCACATGTGGGGCCACCCAGAAATAGATCTGTTCGCCACACACAGCAAAATGCCCAACCTTCGCGTCCAGGTATCCACACCCATTGTCCAAAGGCAATGCGCTATGGATGAACTGGTCGGGCAAATTTGCTTACGCTTTTCCGCCTCTCCCACTCATTCAGTTAGTGGTTCGGAAACTCAAACAGCATTCCCTCACAATGATCCTAGTTGCTCCAACATGGGCCAGACAACCATGGTTCACAACCCTATTGGAACTATCCATAGTTCCTCATCAAACAATACGTCTTTCACCCAAGCTTCTCACTCAGAACCATGGGGAGATAAGATCCAGATCCCAATCAGCTCAACCTTGTGATCTGGCACCTGAGGTCAGAGTTTGGCTACCTAAATCTTCCGTCAGACTGTATGAATATCATTAAAGAAGCTAGACGCCCTACGACCAGAGCATGCTATGCAACAAAATGGAAACGATTTGTCATTTATTGCACAAACAACAAAATCAATCCACTAGATGCTTCTATTCAGAACATTATCTGCTACCTCTTGCATCTACAACAATGTAACCTAGCATATACATGTATTAGGCTACAAATAGCTGCCATAGCAGCCTATCTCCAAAACAGACATTTGTCTTTGTTTCGAGTGCCTGCTATCAAAGCTTTTATGGAAGGACTTAAGAGAATTATTCCACCCAGAGTCTTGCCCTCCAGTGTGGAACCTAAATGTGGTCCTACCAGACTCATGGGTCCCCTTTTTGAACCTCTCCACAAATGCGAACTACAGTTCCTCACTTGGAAGGTAGCTTTTTTGGTTGCTATCACATATGTCAGGAGAGTTAGTGAACTCTAGGCATTACCATTTTTACAAATCCATCATATCAAAGTGGTTCTTAGGACTAACCCTACATTTTTACCCAAAGTCGTATCTGCCTTCCATCTTAACCAGTCTGTTGAACTCCCAGTGTTTTTCCCTCAACCAGTCTCAATGGCAGAACGAGCTCTTCACACGTTAGACGTTAAAAGAGCAATACTCTACTACATTGAAAGGACAAAATCCTTTAGAAAAACCAAACCATTCTTTGTGGCTTTCTTCCCACCTCATAAAGGCAATCCCATCTTAAAGGCAGGAATTGCAAGGTGGATTGTTAAATGCATCCAAATATGCTATATCAAAGCCAAACGCACATTAACCATTCCCCCCCGAGCTCATTCCACACGCAAACTAAAGGCTTCCATGGCATTCTTAGGGAACATTCCCCTAGATAATATATGCGAAGCAGCAACTTGGGCTACACCACACACCTTCACAAAACACTATTGTGTAGATGTGCAGGCAAAACAACAAGCTAGTGTGGGCCAGGCTGTATTAAGAACACGTTTTCAAACCACTGCAACAGATGCAGGTAGCAACCACAAAGGAGGTAACTGCTGTATAGTATACAATCTGCTGCTCATATGCCTCGAACGGAAAATGCTACTTACCAGTATGCATCTGTTCTTGGCATGTAGAGCTGCAGATTCCTATACGCCCACCCGCCTCCCTGGATACCTCAGTTTGTTTCAGTACAATCTTACTTAGATACACATGAACATCTCTTTCTACTCCATCGTAACACTGCGTGGCAAAAACAATCTAAGGATGGAGTCGATGCCCATGCCCACTATCGTCCTAGGGAGGAGTCACCTACCTCGTGACTACAAATACTTCTTCCAAGACAAAAACAAAGTGCAAACATCCGAGCCCAACACCAGATGGCGATCTATGCAAAAGTATACGAATCTGCAGCTTGCAGCCGGGTTTTGTACCACACAGGTCCACCTTGATCAACCTGCTCACAATCTTTGCGACCGTTCATCATTTAAACCCCAAACTTTAGACAGTAACTAACTTTCTAGATGCTTAAAAGACTTATGACTTATTGGAGTGGCCTTATTTAATGACCATTTTGTGGAGATTTAGGAATTGGAGACCCGTTCTTGTGAGTAATTTCCTTACTTTATACCAAACTAGTTATGTGAATGGGTTGCCTTTGGCACACTTCCTGGTATGCAAGAATACTCGGTAGTGCTTTCCCTTCTCACCATTGCTTTTTGTGGCGGCCATGCACCTGTTAATCCGTATCCTGTGAGAACACCACCCCCAGAGGGGCCTTAGTTTTCAGTCTGGGTGTCTATTCCTTCCTATGTATGCAAACATCATCCTGGTACTTGTATGCAACCTGGGAAAAATCTAGCTCTCCTAATTTGAGAAGTAATTAGAGTTTGGGGCCTTTCGGGAATACAAATTAACTGTAATAAAACCAAATTGTTCCCCCGCACAATACAGGTTTTGTTGTAGTTTCTGATCGCCTGGGTGGGTAATCTCTAAGTTACTTGGCATACATCTAGACATGGAGACTCTTGTGTAGTTTTACTATGGGACAGCATTGGAATGGTTAACCTGTCAGATTAAAATCTGGTTGAAGTTGCCCCTGTCTCTAGCCAGTAAAGTAGCGCCCACTAAGATGTTAGTCCTCTCTAAATTCTTTTATCTATTCATGAGTCTTCCATTTATAAAAGTCTTCTTCCAGACCATCAGATCATTGTTGACATCGCTTGCCGGGGAAGCTAAACATCCATGGATACGGTGGGTGAAAATGCTGGACCCCTGGGAGCGAAGGGGGGAAGTTTCGAGCAACCCCATCTAGACCAGTATTACCTAGTGATGCAATACCATTACGTCCGGTACTGTTTCCATCCAGATAGGCATCTCCCATACTTTATACAACAACAAGAACAGACAGGCGAACAGACAGGCGGTACTACTCTTAGCTCCCTGTTAGCACATGGACTGCCACAGCATATGGAGTAAATTACTCCAGTGGGAATCGTATGCTGGGCAAATGTTTAGAATTTGCTCCTGACTCATAGTTTTATATCCCCTGGCTTTGAGCACATAATACACTTCTACCGTGAAGGACCGAGCCAGAGGTAATGCAGACATGGACTAAGGGGGTGAAGGACTGGGTTATTCTAAGACCCAGCGGTGCCAGGGGACAACACCTGAAACCTTCGTGGGTTACCTGTTCTGGCGTACAAAACACAGAGACACGGGACACTTCCAGCGACGTCAGAGATCAGCGTTTATTTACTGCAGGGATACAGAAATCACAAGAAGTACACAACGTGTAGGTTCTCGGAGGCTGCTTCAAATTGCAAAAGTGGATCGCTCCTTTTATACACGTTTTTGCCATTGCCCAGTATGGCGAACAAAGGTTACAACTCAGTTCCCACAATAAACTTCAAAAGAGTCGTGTTCATGTTTCAGGAGGCCGGAACATAATTACAGCAGCATTGCCGGTTCCCAACTGTAAAAACATCTCTTCTCTGCAATAAAACACATTCCATTCTGACCGTAAACACATTAGGAGAGGGGACAAAAACAGATGCAAAGAAAGGACAAGGATGCACAACAGGTTAGAAAAGAGTGTTGGGAGTAATAACGGAAACTTGATAACCGGATCAAAGACCTCGTGTCCAATGCATGCATGACTGAAACAATAGACTAGCACGGCAAGATGAGCCTCGAGCGGGGCCATCTGCCTTCGCCGTGTCATTTCCCTTATCGTAAAAGTCACCCTCAAAGAAACACGTGTCCCTCGTGTAAGCTTGGGAGTCCCAGGGTCACGGAGCGGACAAAGTCCGTTCGCTGGCTACTTGAGGGCAAGAAACAAAATGGATGCCGTATCTAAAATGGAACCCGAGGGTTCGGATGAACAAACCCAAAAATGAGACGAACCATACGTGGTTGCATAGCGAAACTGCGTACACCCACTATACTCGTCATTTGCGGTTCGTAGACCCCAAACTCATCCATATTCGTCACCACTCAAAAAGTGTTATTCCGTCTCACATGGAACCTCAGACGCTCCTTTTGCCCTCATGTAGGCAAGCACTAGTCAAGATCGGAATCGATTTCAATATTCATCAGATCGTTCACCTGCTGCTGGAACATCATTCTATTCATCAACGTCTCCTTGGTAACAGATGGCCGTCTTATACACGTTGTAGCACAGAGGCCACATAAGGCAGGACCACACTGTACACAAAGACAACACGTGAATAGAAACGTTACAACAACCCCTACGATCATCAGAATCTTCCAACCCCAAGTTGACATCAGACCACAAAACCATCCTAGAAGTGTCCAATTACCTTCGTCCACGTGTATGGACTCGGAAATCTTGTGCAACTTTGAGATTGCTTGGTAGACAGTTGGAGCATTGTCAGGAATGAAAATGCAACAACTCGAATGGATAACTTTACACACACCACCTCTATCTGCAAGAACAACATCTAGAACCATCCGGTTCTGCAACGTCATGAGTCTATCCGCCTGAAGTTCAGCTGTTAAATTACCAAGGGCACTCGCGGTAATATTAGCAGTCGACTCAACTACACGGGTCAACTGTCTTAGGTTCCTACTATTAACCATAGGTCCCCAAAACGGCAAGAAACCCTTAAAGAAATCTCCTGCTTCTTGACCGGCAGTATCCTCTTTGCTAATAACGCCTCTCACAACTCTAGTCTTGTGATAGTCTGAGGCAACTGTGAAAGTCGGTGGTAAAAGATTCGCAATATAACAGGTACCCGAAAAATCACGGGGTAACCATGTATATGCGCGTTCATAACATACGAAATAAGTGCCCTTAGCAGTCAGGAAAACAGGGGAAGAGAGCATCGGTAGGACATACGTGCCAGTACAAGCACTGTTCCCAAGTTGTGCTCTCGGATTTCAACCCAAACCTTTCAAGCAGAAATTACCGTGGTGTGGTACAATCCATATTGGGGACGAGCTCTTAAGCTGTCTATCACCCACTGAAACACTGTACTCCGCCTCACTCAGATCCTTATAGGCTTGCACCTCTTCATCTGGGATAAGCCATGCATCAAAAACATCTCTATCTAAATCCGCTATCGCTATCGCCAAAGGCTTGTGGTACGGACCGGGACCAAAATTGACAGAGCGTGGCTCTCGACTGGGGTAGGAATCTAGTGCACTACGAAACATAGTTTGGAATGCTCGAGCTGAACCCTGGGAGCTGTAAGGAACGACCAAATACGGAATACCCCTATCCATGGTATGTGGCATTAACCCACACACCCAACAGTTGGTAGTATTCATCACCAACTGATGCTGATGTAGGAGTTGAACGAAGGAGTTATTCATAAATTCCGCACGTCTAACCTGTTCGTGTTGAGGCAAGGGATGAAAAGAATGTGGGGAAACAGTGGTGATGGAGCTTAGTTTAGGAGAAAGAGTAGGTGAAACAGAAGGTAATAACAACTGTATTCCAAAATACACTCCGCCCACCAATAGCATAGACACAGAAACAGTAGGAACACCTGAAACAAAAAACATTTTGTTCGTACAACCTTATGCAATTCTGATCTCTGCGCCGACATCCTTTCTACTTCCAACAGCTTAGAGAATGCCATCCTCTACAAACCGTCCGTGACGTACTTGACGCACTTCGTTCTGAGTAGCGATTATCAATTCCCAGGAGTTCCCAGGAATCGACAAAAGTAACCGACCTAGCGTCAGAAACCTGCTAAACAGAAAGGAGTACCCGCACGGCCCTACGGTAACCCGGATGGTAGGGTTTCCTCAAAACGTTCAGTTTTAATACAAATCTCTTAGCAGTGAAAAGCACATAAAAACTCAAAAAGAAAGGATATAATTGTCCATAATTTTCATAGCACCAGAAAAAGGGAAAACAAATATACGACTAATTTTTATTAGTCCTTGAACGAAGAAAGTATCGACTTCTTCCAGGTCGAGTTTGCTCTACAAACAATTGTTCAGCTGGCGCAACAGTGTTCGATGAAGTGAACGACGAGTCGGACCTTGGGTTCTCTGCTACTGATGACCCCACAAGTGGGTTTGGCAGCGACAAATCATCCCCTACAGGTTGAGCGTCACTAAACGGCACAAAGTTTAAAGGAGTCTCAGTTTCCGTTGCCGCAATCCCAGTTCTCACCCAACCGTCTGTTGGTGAGGGGATCGGTACCTTTTTCGTGTGGCCGGCGTGAACCCAGTTCTTCCTGCCTTCCAATCGAACCGCAGTCCTCGTTGTCAACAAGACTTGAAAGGGTCCTACGAATCTTGGTTCCAAGTTACGTTTCCGACCAAAATTTCGGGTAACGACCCAATCGCCTGGCCGGAGCTGATGTCCAGGACCCTCTGTCTGCGCCGGTAGAGCTTCAAAGACCTGTTGATGGATTAACCGTAGTTTAGTGGTCAAATCATGAAGGTAATCAATTAGCATTGGATACTCAAGACTATCAAAGGCCTTAGGTCTCGGGACTCCCCAAATGTTCGCAGGGCGGCCGAACACAATCTCATATGGGCTAAGCCCTACTCGAGAGTGTACAGTCGCCCTGGTTGATAGGAGAGCCAGAGGCAAGGCATCAGGCCATGATAGACCAGTCGTAGCTTGTATCTTTGCAAGTTTCAGCTTCAGGGTACCATTGTACCCTTCAACTAAACCCGCTGCCTGAGGATGATTAGCGCTATGGAATTTTTGACGAATTCCAAGGCCCTTACACACACTCTGCATCACACTTCCCACAAACTCACTTCCATTATCCGACCACACGATCCGTGGCATTCCATACCGAGGAAAGTATTCCTTCAGCAGGATTTTCGCTGTGGACAGGGCAGTATTATCCTTAAGAGGATAGGCCTCAATCCATCTAGAGAACGCACAAACCACAACCAAAACGTACTTCAGGTTATTGCATCTCTCGATATGGATAAAGTCCAGTTGGATAACCTCGAAGGGACAAACAGGGGGAGCAAAATGACCAGGTGGAGTGGGGGTGCCCTTGCCAGGATTGTGCATCAAACACACCATGCAATTCTTAACCACTCTCTCAGCACACTTAGTAATACCCTCATTCTTCCATACAGGGGACAAGAACTTACATATCCCTTTTGCACTAATATGTGACAACCCATGAGCCATCGTCACGACAGCTAATGCGTACGCATCTGGTAACATCCACCTCTGACGTTCCGTCAAGTCAACCCAACATCCATGCATATCCAACCTTCCCGTACTTTCTTTCCACTTGATCTTTTCAGCTTCAGTGGCCTCGTTCTGAATTGCTTTCACACACTCAACAGTGTCTTCACACATACCAGTTTCCGTCGGCCATCTCACTGAACTTGTCACGTACATTCGGGTTGTAAGATTCTTAGCCGTTTCCTTAGCAATCTCATCCGCAAATGCATTACCACGACCAACATCATCCGTCACTTTCCGATGTGCACTACATTTAACAATCGCCACTTGTTTAGGCAATGTAAGTGCATCCAAAAGATCATTCACGAGCTGCCCGTGTTGGATCTTCGTACCATGCGATGTCATAAATCCTCTTTCTCTCCACAGTCTTCCAAAACTGTGCGCAACGCCGAATGCGTACTGACTGTCGGTAAACACATTCACTCGCTTTCCCTTAGACAAAACACATGCCCTTGTCAATGCAATCAACTCTGCCGCTTGTGCTGAATTCTGATTCAATCTCGCAGTTTCCACGACTGTACTCAACGTCACTACAGCATACGCAGTTGTCACATCGCCATTCGGCAACTTGAAACAAGAACCATCAACATACAACGTACCATCGGGATCTGCCAATGGAGTGTTTTTCAGGTCCACACGACCCTTTGTTTCTTCCTCAGTTCGTAAATAACAATCATGTGGTGGTACATCATCTGATTCCATATTAATTGGCAACAATGTCGCCGGATTCAGTACATTACAACGCTTGATCTGTATATGACTTGCCAAAAGTGTCAGCTCATACCCAGACAACCTTGCACTCGTCAGATGTTGAGTTTTTGTACGATTCAAGAGTGTCAACTGCATGCGGAACCATCACTATGAGCATATTATCCATGACCAGACCTGCGGATTGTCGAATAGACGCCGCAGCTGCCGCCGTCGCCGTCGCCCTCAAGCAACTCGGCAACGCTCTAGCTACCGGGTCTAAGGTCGAGGAAAAATATGCACACGGGCGCTGCTTGCCACCAAATTGTTGCGTTAAAACACTCAACGCACAACCTTCCCTCTCGTGGACGTATAGTGTAAATGGCTTGCTGTAATCAGGAGTACCTAACACAGGAGCCGAACACAACGCATCACGAAGTTCAGAAAAACTTTTCTGACATTCCTCTGTCCATGGCAAAGGAGTCGAAACATCCTTGCACGTGAGAGCTATCAATGGCTTCGCTAACAGTGAAAAATTTGGAATCCACTGTCTGCAGTATGACGTGATACCTAGAAAGGCACGCACATCTCTCTGAGTCGTCGGCACAGTCATTCGAGCAATTGCTGCGATTCTTTCAGGGGTCAACCTTCGTCCCGCCTTTGACAATAAGTGACCTAGGTAGGTAACTTCTTGACGACAATATTGCAATTTAGAAGGTGACACCTTGTGATGTAAGTCACATAGATGCTGCAACAGTGACACAGTAGCAGTCTTGCAAATTTGTTCAGTGTCTGCAGCTACCAACAGATCGTCAACGTACTGAATCAAGGCCGCACCAGTTGGCAGCACGAATGCATCAAGTTGGCTCTTGAGAGCTTGGCTGTAGATCGATGGGCTCTCACAGTAGCCTTGAGGTGCACGTTTGAACCGGAAGCTACGACCACCTAATGAAAAACCGAACAAATCACGACTTTCCTCAGCAATCGGAATGCTAAAGAACGCATTCTTCAGATCGATTACCGAGAACCATGATGCAGAGGCTGGAATCAGAGTCAGTAAAGCTGTAATGTCGGGCACCACAGGAAACTGCGGGACAACAATTTTATTTACCTCCCGTAAGTCAATAACTAGACGGTACACGGGAGGCTTGGAGGGATCAGTTCGCTTCAGAATAGGCAACACAGGACTATTACACACGTTACCTCGTGTCTCCTCAATAACATCTTTATCGATCAAATCATAGATGATCGCTAATAGTGCCCGTTCACCATCAAGGGAGATACGATACTGGGGTATGCGCGGTAATCGCGCATCAACTTTCAATTGAACAACATAAGGTGGTATATCCAGCAGGCCCACATCATTGGGACCTGTCGCCCACAAAGAAGCCGGAAGAGAACTCCATTCCGGTGGGAGCTTATCGATCGACAGATACATAGGGGAAATCACACTCTGACCCAATGTAAGCTCCACTCCCGTAGGAGAGCAGTACAAAGTCGCATGTAACCTTTTCAACAAATCCAAGCCCAAAAGATTCTCACCACAACCAGTAGTCAAAATCAAAGGAGCTTCTAACTCATGAGACCCAATCGTAAGGGGCTAGAAACTGGATTGCTAACGGGGGCGCCAGAGAATCCAACGGAAACATTCGTTAAGCCAGACAAAGGCGCGCCAGGGAGTTTCGAATGCATGATGGAACTTTTTGCTGCACCAGTGTCCAACAGAAAAGGCTCAACGACGCCCAATGTGGCAACTGCGACATAAGGCCCTCTCTGATCAACCGGAACTGATACTTCTCCCTTCCTTTGTCTATGGCTGTCCTAGTAGATACCGTCCGTATCAACATCACGCTCGACATAATAGTCGTCCACATGATACTGTGCAAATCTACCAGACGAGAGATCGCGTCGATCGAAACAATTCTGCGAGTCTGAGGAAGTGGCAAGACGCTCGGCCTGATTCTGAGTAACACCGCGACCTCTACCACGTGAAGCTTGTTGAGGACCACTACGACCTCCTCGAGCCGACACACCATTGTTCCTATCACGTAGAACTGGACAATTAAACTTCAAATGGCCCTTACCTCGACAATATGCACATTGATTATATCCCAACACAAAGCGAGGTGCGGGAGAGTCATTGCGCACCTGCGATCTGGAAAACTGCGATTGTGATCGATTTGGCTGTTGCGAGTCATTGAAATTTTAGCGCGGAGGATACGCTTGCTGCATTAAGACCTTAGTTTTAAGATCCTTCGTTTTCTTATCTGCACGTTCACTTTCTTCCTTTTCTCTGTTTTCGTAATATTGGGCCGTAGCCAATATTTGAGCAGTGGTAGAAACAGCCCACGAACTCTCAGAATTCTTCAACTTGTTGCTGAGTTCGAGCAACAAGTTCGATACAAATTTATCAACGAACAACCGCTGACCACCCTCCGAACTCATGTCCTGACCACTATGATCAACAAATGCTTCCTCAAATCTCGTAAAGAAATCGGAGACTCTCTCATCCCTCTCTTGCTTACACGCGGACAATTTGTCCCAATTGACGCGCATTGCTGGCATAAGCGTTTTCATAAGAGTAATTATCCTCTGGGGCAAATCCACAATAAGCTGTTCAGGTTTAGCCCCACCAACTTGCTGGGCGTCTGCCGCTGTAAGAGCAGCCCAGTCACCGCCTAACTCAGCCGCGTGATTCTCGTGACGAATTTTCACCCAGATCGGCTGAGGCACTACATTGCCAAACAACATGTCAATATCAGCAAGATTCATAACAGTAGCATCCACTAGTTGGGACAACTCCTTATAATAACCTGCAGGATTTTTACGGGGATCGGGCAAAGTTTGCTTCACCTGCAAAACTTCCGATCGCTTCCAAGGGAGGTGTATCCACACTCTCTGAAAACGTCCTGGGACAGCAGGATTAGCATTAGGATCACCTGGCATCCACACTGGGGGAACTTCCCGCATAGGATACTGACCAGGTTTTGCCATCCACTCTTCAGTCTCGTCTTTAAACAATGCTCGAGGTTGCACTGTACATCGAAAGGATAACAGGCGTTCTAGAGCATCTCGAACCTTATCACCTACAATCACACCAGTTGTAAATTGATGCTGGAGCTCAGAAACCTCAGACGGTACAATATCGACCACATCATGATCCCACTCTTCCTTCAACGATTTACACATTTCCTCAAACACGAATCGTTGCGTGGGTGCATTAAACTGGGAAAATGTTTCAAACACTATACGCGAAGTGTACTTAACAGGATTACGAATCCATTTACGTGCCATTTTTACCAACGATTCACGTTCCCTACCATCAGGAAGCTGGCTGCGCCTCTGGGCAACATCAGAAAGAGCCGATCCAAGTATTGGCCCAAAAAGCGGAGAATAAAGAGTAGCAACAGCATTCAGGAGACGGCTACGAACAGAAGAAGAAGAAGAAGGTACAGGAGCAGCAACAGTAGGAGTGGAGACAGTAGAAGTGGACGCGGCACCAGGAGTAGCGGGAACGACAGGCTGAGGAGGGGCTGGGAAAGGCGCAGTAGGAAGAAAAGCCGGTGAAGGAGGATGCACAATTTGCGGCACAAGAGGATTCGGGAGAGCGGGAGGAGCGACGGGCTGACCAGCAGCCGCCAAAACAGCAGGTTGAGGAATAGGAAGAATCATAGGACCCACAGTATCTGGAGCATAGGGAGGTGGTGATTTCAACAGATAAGATAGTAGCGAATCTTCTATCACTTCTTCTCCCGTCTTATCGGCATTAGACGGTAACACCGGATAACACTTATCCACCGCCATATGATGAAGTCGAGCACTAACTTCCTGCTCTTTCTCATCTTTGTCTCGCTGATACTTTTCAGCATTTCGCATCACCGTAATGACACCTTCTCTTTTATTTTTCTTACTCTGTTTGATTTCTTTCTGCTTGGCCTCTTTACGCCATAACCGGAAGGAATCAAACATGGCTGGCCTAGCCTTCTTTTTAAACAGTTTAGCTTCCAAATTATCTAAAACGGCAGTTTCGAAACTACCATGTGATGGCCAACTAAGAACACCATCATTTTTAGTGTAACAAACCCAATATTCGTTATATACGATAGGACCCACGCCATGGCGACTATAGAGCTCGTAAATTGGAGTTCCAACCGGAGGTATCGTACATGAATCCTCCAGCCGGGAATCCGTTCTGCAACATTTAAGAAACCCAAACAAAGTACTACGGCCAGGCATCGTGCACACTAACCGAGTTTACAAACTTCAAGGGCTATCGAATTATGATGTCCTCGCACAAAAATGCAAGACCCTTGGTTTTGGCAATTGCAATCGTCAAATAAAACTCAACAACTAAGAACCACAAATGCTATGGAACCATGCAAACAACAAAGGAACACTGGGAGCTACCCACAAATACTTAACTGAAAGAGCAATGGCGTCACCAGGAAGGCCCGTCTTTCGTCTCGCCGTACAAAGGACTACGCCAGGTGCCAAAACAGGTCGACAGTCAGGGCATCAGTCCGTCGCAGCCGTCAGGAGGCGGGGATCTTCGCGGGAAAGGACGTCGTGCCACTTATTTCGACAACTGGATCGATGAAGCGGGGTGCACCTTCCCTCGGAGATTTCACACGAAGTTCCTCACGATCGTCGGGCTTTGGACCAGTACCGCTGATGTCGCCCCACGTTGGGCGCCAACTGAAGGACTGGGTTATTCTGAGACCCAGCGGTGCCAGGGGACAACACCTGAAACCTTCGTGGGTTACCTGTTCTGGCGTACAAAACACAGACACGGGACACTTCCAGCGACGTCAGAGATCAGCGTTTATTTACTGCAGGGATACAGAAATCACAAGAAGTACACAACGTGTAGGTTCTCGGAGACTGCTTCAAATTGCAAAAGTGGATCGCTCCTTTTATACACGTTTTTGCCATTGCACAGTATGGCGAACAAAGGTTACAACTCAGTTCCCACAATAAACTTCAAAAGAGTCGTGTTCATGTTTCAGGAGGCCGGAACATAATTACAGCAGCATTGCCGGTTCCCAACTGTAAAAACATCTCTTCTCTGCAATAAAACACATTCCATTCTGACCGTAAACACATTAGGAGAGGGGACAAAAACAGATGCAAAGAAAGGACAAGGATGCACAACAGGTTAGAAAAGAGTGTTGGGAGTAATAACGGAAACTTGATAACAGGATCAAAGACCTCGTGTCCAATGCATGCATGACTGAAACAATAGACTAGCACGGCAAGATGAGCCTCGAGCGGGGCCATCTGCCTTCGCCGTGTCATTTCCCTTATCGTAAAAGTCACCCTCAAAGAAACACGTGTCCCTCGTGTAAGCTTGGGAGTCCCAGGGTCACGGAGCGGACAAAGTCCGTTCGCTGGCTACTTGAGGGCAAGAAACAAAATGGATGCCGTATCTAAAATGGAACCCGAGGGTTCGGATGAACAAACCCAAAAATGAGACGAACCATACGTGGTTGCATAGCGAAACTGCGTACACCCACTATACTCGTCATTTGCGGTTCGTAGACACCAAACTCATCCATATTCGTCACCACTCAAAAAGTGTTGTTCCGTCTCACACGGAACCTCAGGGGATTGAATGATTAAAGTCACCTCTAGTCTGCTGGGATGTTTCGTACACAGGAACAGTTTAAAGGCAGATGTAAGACCACCCTCTTGGACATATTTTGATATTTTCATTCAAGAAACAAAGTGCATGAAACGAAAAACAAGGTTCCTTATGGAGCCGCAAGGGTTCAAGCCTTTGACACCGCTATATAGATCCACAGACTTCACTGGATGGATGTCTAGGTTGTATACCATAGCTTCTGCTTCGAAAATAGTGAGGATGATATACGATAGACAGGCCTGGAAATGAGATGCTGTACACAGATTGAAACAATATCTATGAATTTTAGACACAACCCTCTTTGCTTTAAATTCTTACACAGTGCATATTTCACTCCAGAGAAACAACGCAGAATTGATTCTTCTAGACACAAAACTGCCCAAGTTGCGGAGAGCTCATGCAGGGTTTCAACATCTAGCCTCGTCATGTTCCCTGATCTCAGCCTACTAGTATGAAAGTATTTAAATCTTTTCCAACGTTCTAGGGAGTTCAATTGAGCTCAAATCAGTAAGTGGTATTCTTGGAGATGTAAATCCCCTTCCATGTGGAATTAGACGCTTTGTGGCATCGGTGTTTCATTTGGCAAAACCTAGAGTTGCTATACATTGGTGCAGATTTACTACGCATAAAAGAGGGACTTCATCAAGTATATAGTTGTGTGTAATGACAGAGCGGAGCTGTATGGTTTACTACTGAGCGTACATTCAAACCCAAGGATAGTTGGAAGCCATTAAAATAATATCTTGCTGTGACCAACCCTAATGAACCACTGAACCTACAATGATTGAACCAGCACTTTCAAAGGAATTACCAATCAATCTGCCTCTAACAATGGGCATGCTTTAACTGATGTGGTCTAAAAGCAAATTTAATTCACCTGTCTAAGGTCTATCTCCTACTATAATTTAATCTCATGATTTGAACAAAGAGTATTGATCTAGTTTAAGGTCTTTAAAATGTATGAAGAATTAATAGAGTAAGAAATAGGTTAAGAAACAGAAGCCTTAAATCTTATCGGAACATGAAATTGGTTGTGGCCTATTTGCATGCTTCCTCCACACCATCTTGGCTCCCTTACCTTGGGCTCGAGACTGCTAGTGCTACACTGAGGATCAAGAGTTCTTGCAGTAAGCTGTCTTAAGTTATTGGGGCAATCGCATGTGCTAGCTCTGATAGTCAGCTGTGGAGAGCTCTGAGCAATCGTGCTCATCACGGTGCCCATCTGCTACTCTCTTGTGCTTGCCACGGGCAGAGGAGGATAATAGTCCTTTCATTAATTCACTTTGGCTCACTGCAACAGTGCAAGGACTTTTATTGAATGGAGAGGAAAGAGTTCATGATACTGTTATTGTGACCATGGAAAAAGTAAAAGAGGGGCGTAAAGTGGAAGTGAACTGCATCGTCTATCTCCCGTACACTGTGCAAAGTGCGAGTGCTCCACATGTACCAGGGCTGAACACTGGCAGGCCCGACACAAGTAAACCACAGGTTGGGCCACAAATGACATCCGAGGAGCTCTTTCTAAATGTGTTCTGAAGATATTAAGCCTTGGTTGTGAGAACTTCACCTTAGTGCCACTTTCTTGCCACCCCTGAAATTATTTTATATTTTTTGTATGTGTAGAATGATAGTTCCTTAAATCAAACTGAGCAGGTTAATACCTGCCCGATACAAACTAATATGGGGACATAAGAACTATATTGGGGAGGGAGGGAGAGGTGGAGGGAGAGAGAGATGGAGGGAGGGAGGGAGGGAGAGAGAGAGAATTTACTATCCAATTTAATTTAAAGGAGGCAGGGATTTCTCTTGCTGGGCCAGTGGCTGGAGGGGGTAGGCATGCTCCTTGTTGAGGTGCATCTTTAGCTCCTTTCTGGAGTGCATTTAGGGAGCATACAATGTGTAGAGGGATATTATTCCAGATCTTTGGGTCAATTCTTTCACTGTTTTTTGGCTTATTTTCAATTTTTATTTTTAAGCCTAGCTTTGTTAGGACTCCTTGAATTACTTTGTAAGTCTGCAGTGTTTTAATGTTTCTTCCAACTATTGTGGTACACCTACTCTTTCTATTTTGTATGTGATCCAGCTGGTTTGGAAAATGAGCAGGAAGCAAGTGCATTATTGGAGTGACAGAACTCCTATAATTTCAGACTTTTGCATGATGCTTTGGTGTTTAAGATGCTTTCCAAATGTGCCAATCTGCATTTGCATTCAGAATATTTCTGATTGGTGCCTATTTATTTTGGGCAATATTTGCAATCTAGTTGATGGCAGCACAAAGCAGCAAGTTGTAAATCTTCCCCTGCACAAAGTGTCATTGAGATTGGACACAGTTTTGGTATTAGGCAAGCATGTATATTTGCATTTAAGATGAGGTTCGGTGAGACAGAAACTTGGAGAAAATGTAAACCGAGTGCTCCTGCCGAGGCACATTTAGTTGAGCAAGTTAATCGTCAGTGAATAGCAATCTTTACTTGCTTCTGTTCCAGATGCATGCAGCCTGCATCAAAGAATTGAATTAAGGGTCTCCATTCAAATTCAAACCAATTTTTAAGTTGCAAAAGCAGTCATACTACAGCAGAGCTACTGTAGGAAGTTGGCCTTTGCTGCATGGTCAACCTCTATTTTCCTTATTTAATGGTGCAATCAGTTTTTCTTTTAACATAACTTTAGTGGAAAAGTAACTGTTCGAGGCATATGAGCTGCAGATTGTACACTTAGCATAGATCGCCATCTGGTGTTGGGCCCGGATGTTTGCAGTTTGTTTTTGTTCTTTGGACAGTCTTTGGAAGTCACGAGTTCGGTGACTCCTTCTTCGGTCCGTACTGCGCATGGGCTTCGGCTCCATCCTCAGATTGTTTTTTTCCGCCATCGGGCTCGGATGTGATACTTCGTGCTCCGGCTTCGAACTTCTACGGTTCCAGCCTCGACGGAAAATCCTCGTTCTTAGAGTTTCTTCATCTATCTTCATCTCTCGAAGCGGCACTTTTCTCCATTCCGCACATCGGCACCGGCCCTCGGGCCCTCCTCGACTCCGGTCCCGGCCGATGGAAAGGACTCCGTTCAAAAAGTGCCTGAAATGTGGGTCTAAATTTCCCCACACCGACCTCCATCAGGTGTGTAACCTTTGCCTCTCTCCAGAACACGAGGCTAGAGACTGCCCCGCCTGTAAGTCTTTTTGATCGAAAAAGACCATCCGGGATCGAAGAGCTCGACGCACCATGGCGCACTCATCGACCGCAGCTCCACCGGACATCTTCGGAGACGACGCCGGAGCTTCGGGGCAACTACACACCGAGCAGGAGGAAGACGTCGTCAGCGCTTCCGAGGCCGACGACTCCGACGTGGAGGACATCACACCGGCGCAGGGGGTCGTGAGTACTGTACCCCCTCCCACCCCTGCGCCCAAAACCAAAGAGACTCCGGTTACGCCCTCGCCTGCAGGCCTGGGTAAAACAAAGCACACAGCTTCTATCACCCCACCTTCGGGCCCGGTGTCGAAGCCTCATAAGTCTCAAGGCAGCTCGGGCTCGAGCCAGCCGACGCCTGGTGCCGAAAAACACCGTCCGGCACCGAAGAAAGTGATACCCAGCTCGACTCCGAAGCCACCGGTGCCGAAGCCTGGACTCTCGGTGCCGACAAAACACAAACACAAATCTGTCGGCACCGACGCTCCGGCGCCGAAAACTACTTCGACGCCGAAAAAACCGGAGGTTCCAAAAAAACATGGTGCAGAGAAACCATCGAAATCCTCGGCTCCGAAAACATCGGCGCCAGCGGACGATTCGGTGCCACTGGACCTCTTTACACCAGACCCTTTGCAAAAGACTCTATTTAAGGATCCAAAGACTGGGCTATTGACTTTAGTTGTCAAGAAAAGACGTCTTGACACACCGGCTCCTCCTCCACCGCCCAAGCGGAAGGACTCTGCTACTTCTCCTCTCAGAGTGCCCTCCCCACTACCTCCTCCTCCCCCTCCTCCACCTCCTCCACCCCCTCCCCCTCCCAGGTCTCCGCCACCCTTGCCTCATTATTCCCCGACCCCGTCCCCAGATCCGGATTACGGGGATCCAGATTATGACCCGGCGGATGCCCCAATGGACCCCACTCCACCGGGGACCCCAGACCCATGGGAAGACTACCAAAACCCTGACATACCGGATGTGCCTTAGGACGACCTATACCCATCCAGGCCGTCTCCCCCAGAGGACTCCTTAGGGTTTCACCACTTAGTGCAGAGAGCAGCACACTACCATGGGGTGGAAATGCATAGTGAACCAGTGGAAGACGACTTCCTACTGGATACATTTGACATTCAGGACAAGTCCACAGCTATCTTGCCCATGCTTAAAGGTGTCACCAAGCATGCTGCAGAGGTGTTCAAAGACCCTGTCAGGGCCAGGGTATTGAACCCTAGAATAGAAAAAAAGTATAAGGCGGCACCCACAGACCCTACATACATTAAGGGCCCTGCTCCCTTAGATTCCCTAGTTGTGTCCACAGCTAGAAAGCGGGCTAACTCCCAGTCCTCAGGAGAGGCCCCGCCGCCCGATAAGGAATCCAAACTTCTAGACGCGTCTGGCAAACGCACCGCCTCCCAAGCTGCAAACATCTGGCGCATTGCAAATACACAAGCGCTACTTGCGCGCTATGACAGAGCACACTACGATGAGCTTGAGGCTCTTATACAGCACCTCCCCGAAAAACACAAACGCAAGGCTCATGACCTGATACAGGAGGGTAAACTAATTACTAACACCTCCATTAAGTGTGCCCTCGATGCAGCTGACACTGCTTCTAGAGCCATAAATACTAGTGTCCTGCTTCGTCGTCATGCCTTGCTCAGGATCTCAGGGTTCAAGCCTGAAGTCCAGGCGTCCATACTAAATCACCCCTTTGACCAACAAACTCTCTTCGGGCCAAAGGTGGACGAAGCATTAGAAAAAATGAAAAAGGACACAGACACAGCAAAGTCTATGGGGGCACTACAATCACAGACCCCTAAACGCTCCTTTCGACGCTCATCCTTTCGTAGCACAGGCAGAGGCTACTCCACCGATAGCGCCTCTACCTCCTACAAGTCCCCTCCTCAAAATACCTTTTCAAAGGGCTACCAAAGGGGTGGTTACAGAGGCAACAACAATAAGGGCAGGGGCAAAACTAACACCACCCGTTCTGCCACCCCACCCACACAATGACTTCCCTTCGCTCCCCCCAGACCATCCCACTCCGGTCGGGGGCAGACTACAAAACTTTATCCACGCATGGGAATCCATAACATCGGACAAATGGGTGACCCAAATTATTCGGTCAGGGTACTGTCTCGAGCTAACATCTACCCCACCCAATATCCCACCAAGGCACCGTCCAATGTCTCAAGAACATTCCACACTGCTCAAACAGGAGGTGCTCTCCCTCTTCCAAAAACACGCTATAGAGCAGGTCCCCGTCAATCAGCAAAATCTAGGGGTCTACTCTCTGTATTTCTTAATACCGAAGAAAGACGGGACCCTGAGGCCCATTCTGGACCTCCGGCCTCTAAATGCGTACATACATTCAGACCATTTCCACATGGTCACCCTGCAACAAGTCCTCCCGCTCCTCTGTCAGGGAGACTTTCTCACTACCTTGGATCTGAAAGACGCATACTTTCATATTCCAATACACCCTTCTCACAGGAAGTACCTCAGGTTTGTGGTGGACGGTCAACATTACCAGTTCACAGTTCTCCCCTTCGGGGTCACCACCGCACCACGGGTGTTTACCAAATGCCTAGCAGTTGTAGCAGCACACCTCAGACGTCAACATATTCACGTTTTCCCTTACTTAGACGACTGGCTCATAAAGGCCGCGTCCTACAACCAATGTGTGCATCATACCAACAGCACCATTCAACTGCTCCACCAGCTAGGCTTCACGGTGAACTACCAAAAGTCCCACCTCCTACCATCTCACACAAAGCAATATCTCGGGGCCACCATAGATACCTCCAAAGGTATTGCCTATCCAAACTCAGCCAGAATCGCAAGCATACAAGCCTTGCGCCAAACGTTCCTTCCTCAACACTCTCTTCCAGCAAGAGTGTTTATGAAGCTCATAGGGATGATGGCATCTTGCATTTTCATAGTGCCCCATGCCAGACTCCACATGCGTCCACTCCAAGAGTGCCTAGCGCGACAGTGGAACCAGGCCCAGGGACAGCTGACGGATCTGGTGTTGGTGGACGGCCGCACCCATCACTCTCTGCAGTGGTGGAACACCACAAACCTTTCCAAAGGGCAGCCGTTCCTGGACCCGGTTCCTCAGATGATTCTAACAGCGGACGCATCGCTCTCCGGCTGGGGAGCGCACCTCTTACACCTCACAATGCAAGGTCTATGGACGCCACAGCAAAAGTCGCTCCACATCAACCATCTGGAGCTCTTGGCGATCTTTCTAGCCCTAAAATCTTTTCAAAAACAGATTTCAGCCAAAGCAGTCCTCATTCGCACAGACAATATGACTGCAATGTATTATATTCAAAAACAGGGGGGGACACACTCTCCCCAGCTCTCCCGCTTAGCCCAGAGCATATGGAGATGGGCAATTCCTCAAAACATCTTTCTCCTGGCACAGCACGTTCCAGGCGTACAAAACACCATGGTAGATCTGCTCAGCAGACAAACGCAACAACTGCACGAATGGGAACTGCATCCACAAGTTCTTCGCCCATTCTTCCAACAGTGGTGGCATCCTCAGATAGACCTGTTCGCCACCCACGAAAACAAAAAATGCCCAAGCTTCGCCGCCAGATACCCACACCCATTGTCCAAAGGCAATGCGATATGGATGAACTGGTCAGGCAAATTTGCATACGCCTTTCCACCTCTCCCGCTAATTCCATTAGTGGTAAGGAAGCTACAACAGCACTCCCTCACACTCATTCTGGTAGCTCCAACATGGGCCAGGCAACCGTGGTACACCACACTACTACAGCTCTCGGTGGTACCACATCAAAAACTGCACCTGTCCCCGTGCCTCCTAACTCAGAACCATGGAGAAATCAGGCACCCGGACCCAGCTCAGCTCAACCTTGCGATCTGGCTCCTGAAATCTTAGAATTTGGGTACCTTAACCTTCCCCCTGATTGCATGAACATTATCAAGGAAGCCAGACGTCCTACCACTCGAGCATGCTATGCCGCAAAGTGGAAGAGATTTGTAGTTTACTGCCGTAACAATACAATCAACCCTTTAGATGCATCCATACAGCACATCATATGCTATCTGCTCCATCTTCACAGGTGTAACCTGGCATATTCATCCATACGCCTACACCTAGCAGCGATTGCTGCTTATCTACAGAACAGACAGCATTTATCACTGTTCAGAGTGCCCGCTATTAAAGCCTTTATGGAAGGCCTTAAACGAGTAATAACTCCCAGGGCACCACCTTCCCCTGTATGGAATCTAAATTTAGTTCTTACACGGCTAATGGGTCCACCCTTCGAACCAATGCATAAATGTGAGCTACAGTTCCTCACCTGGAAAACAGCTTTCCGCGTAGCTATCACTTCCCTTAGAAGGGTTGGTGAAATACAAGCGTTCACTATACAGGAACCCTTCCTACAAATACATCACAGCAAGGTCATACTTCGTACAAATCCGAAGTTTCTGCCCAAGGTCATTTCCCCCTTCCATCTCAATCAATCGGTGGAATTACCTGTCTTTTTCTCGCAACCTCAATCTGTTGCGGAAAGGGCCTTACACACACTTGATGTTAAGAGGGCTTTACTGTACTACATACAAAGAACGCAACCTTTCAGGAAGACTAAACAATTGTTTGTTTCCTTCTCTCCACCACATAAAGGCAACCCCATCTCTAAATCAGGGATAGCTAGGTGGATTGTAAAGTGCATACAAATTTGCTATCAAAAGGCAAAAAGAACATTATCTGTTCCACCTAAAGCCCACTCTACTAGAAAGTTAGGGGCTTCTATGGCTTTTCTAGGGAACATACCCTTAGATGACATCTGCAAAGCAGCCACATGGTCAACACCGCACACCTTCACAAAACATTACTGTGTAGACGTGCATTCCAAGCAGCAAGCTAGTGTGGGCCAGGCTGTACTAAAGACACTTTTTCAAACCGCTGCAACGGATACCGGTGGTCGCCGCTAAGGTTGGGTACTGCTATATAATCTATGCTAAGTGTACAATCTGCAGCTCATATGCCTCGAACGAAATATGCTACTTACCAGTATGCATCTGTTCTTGGCATGTAGAGCTGCAGAGTTGTACACGCCCACCCGCCTCCCCGGCTACCTGTATCCGTTCCAGTCCATCTTATTTAGATACAACACACATGGGTTTCTCACTGTTATTACTACGCTCCATCATTTCCCTGTTGGCGAAAAACAATCTGAGGATGGAGCCGAAGCCCATGCGCAGTACGGACCAAAGGAGGAGTCACCGAACTCGTGACTTCCAAAGACTGTCCAAAGAACAAAAACAAACTGCAAACATCCGGGCCCAACACCAGATGGCGATCTATGCTAAGTGTACAACTCTGCAGCTCTACATGCCAAGAACAGATGCATACTGGTAAGTAGCATATTCCATTTTGTGCTCGTTTAGTCAAAACTGATTTCGAAACATCTCCCCTCTAGAGCCTGAATTCACATTCTTTGTTGGAGGTAACCACTGTACTCTCCAGAGGACAATAGCCTGGCCTTTGCACTCAGGGTGTTGTCAACAGCTGGCCCCTCAGCATGGATTAGCTATATAGGAGGGGTACAGAAAGAGTTGGCAGAACAAAGGTTCTGGGCAAATCACTTAATCTCCCCGTGCCCAACAAAAATGAATGTGTGTCCTCATGTAATGCAACTGGTGCTATGTAAAGCGCTCTGATACCAGATACCGGGTCAAGTTCGCGCTATATAAAACTCCGTAAAAAAAAAAAAGGACCGCTTTGACTCTCCCTCGTTTGACTTGGAGAGTTCAAATGGTGCTGACAGGATGCGTTTTCATTCATTCCCATGGCAATCGTAAACTTTTAGGCACCACAAGCATATTTAACCCTGACCAGGAGGTTACCTCAGCCAATTTGGGAAGTATTTTAGGGACAGCCAGCCATCCTCCTGGTGAATGAAGAGATTAGCCATTTTGGATTTAAGGCTTCTGGGAACTTTTACAGTAAAGTAAAGAAGAAACACTACAAAAGGAGGTGGCCATGGCACAAGAATGGATTGGGTGAGGAGCTGTTTTCAGTCACTGGCTAGTATAAGACTGGCACCTCAACACCACCTCCTCAGAACATTGTTGGTCCTGGGAGGGCTAATCATGAAGAAGGCCCTACTGGGAGAACAAAGACTGAAGGACTCATGATGGCTGCTGGCACCTATGGACGAACTGCTCTCAAATTTCCTCCTATTTACTTTATTTATTTGCAGATTTATATAGCGCGAACTCGACACGAAGGTATTGGAGCGCTTTACATGAGCACTGGTTACGTTACACAAGGACACATTCGGCACGGGGAGATTAAGTGATTTGCCCAGAATCACTGGATATGGGCGCGACCTCAAGGCTCGAACCTTGGCTTCCAGCACCAAAGTCGTCAATCTAGCCGACGGACCACATCCTCTCCGCTACTTGCTCCAGGGGCACTTAAAGCAGGACTCATCCGGACTTCAGAGAGGCCTAGCTGACTATAGAGGACTGGACCCTGCAGGAGCCTAGTTGCTAAAGTACAGTTTAACATTATTTTCTACCTCCGGTGGATACGCAGAGATTTTTTTTTACCGAGCTTGAAAGCAGTTTGGAGGGTGCCTTCAGTAAAGGTATCTCACCTTGTGGAGCTGTGTCCTCCCCAAGAATGAGGGTGGCCAGTGTTCAGTCCAGGGCTATAGGATGCGGTGCCCCATTTTCGAGATTTATACGGACTGTGTAAGCAAACTCTCAGTAGACAAATTGTGTTACAATACTTTGATCACACTATCCTGACCCTGCCTGTCCCTATTGTGGACCCTCCATAGGTCTAAACTATTTAATTTAATTCATAGACTTTACTGCACATGTTATCAAATATATTGTCTGACGCTAATTGCAGCAGACCGTTGCTGTAGTTTTGGTGAACAGAAAAATGGAGCTGTGCAAACAGTAGTTGGAATCGGTTAAAGTAGTTCATGATCGAATAAGTCTATCCTTAGTTTGTGGGCTATTTGAAAACTTATTTGGGAAAATATCCATACCAAGAAGTGGCTTAAATGGGCAATTATTTCAGCAAAATGACAAAATGGTGCTCCATTATTTTGAATTGGATTTTTTCTTACTTCACAATTACACTAGATTACCTCATTATTGGCTAGTGCGAGTAGAAATATGGTTAAAGAACAAAGTATTTTAAATAAGCTTATGAAACCATTCGGATGAACATTAGACTTGAAAGGAGAGAATCTGTATTCTGTCACAGACATTGGGATGAAGATTAGACTTGAAAGGAGAGAATCTGTATTCTTCCACAGGCATCTGATAAGGTACTAGTGATGTGCTTGGTTTAGTGATATCAAATAACCCAAACAAGTTGAAAGTGAAATTAAAAGTGGCAATCGGGTGAATGCGGTCACAATATATCTCAAACCCAAGTTGACGTTATCAAACAGAGCAACCTTCTTAATTAGCTATTTTTGGGTGTCTATAGTATGTAACACTGGACAACGAAATATCGTTTTTTCCTGCACTCTATGGTCCCTCTGAACTAAAAGTGTTGCTTGTTTAAAAAATGTTCTTCCTGATCAGTAAAACGGGTCTGACATTTTTAGTTTTATTTCTTTAGCTTAAGTGTTCAGAGAGAGAGAGAGAAGGCTTTGCTGTATACATGTGCTGAGCAGCAGGCTCAGTGTGCTATTGAACCACGTCAGCATATACACATTGTGCAAATAGTTATATATGAAGGTATTCTTATTTAGGAAATGGGGTGCGTCTGCAAGCATTGAAGAGTCCCTTAAAAATATTGCATCTACATTGGTCAAAAGACTTTTCCTTCACAAAAATGCCGAAATGTTACCCAGACCCTTTCTCGCAATTTGATCAGGAAGGGCAACAGTGGATGACGATTTTATCTAAATTATCAGTTCAGTTTCCTTGATGGTCAGCCCAAGCAAGGTTGATGGGACGGTGGGTTTCCATTTCTCTGCCCTATTCTTCTCACTAATGTAAATGTTTATAATTGGTAATTTCTTCAAAGCTGCTAACAAAACGTCCATATAAACTGGCATGCTAGTTGCCCACAACCCATTTAACATATGATGTTTGAGCAACAGTTCCAATGAACAAAAGAGATGGCTTCGACAATCTGGCAGCTAGTAGTGGTCTCCTGGTAAATTACAAACCGAGAAAAAAAGACGGTGGCTCATGAGCCTGTCTATTCTTATGGAAGGTTTGCTTGCCTTATTCTAAATGATGACTGACATTTCAATGACAAAGAGTGGAAGTTCAGGCTCCATTTATTTTAATATTTCTGTTTTTATGTTCCAGGTGGAGTCACGAGGATGACTGTATCACTGGTGGTAATCATGTTTGAACTGACTGGGGGGTTGGAGTACATTGTGCCTCTTATGGCAGCTGCAATGACTAGCAAGTGGGTAGCAGATGCCATTGGGCGAGAGGGTATCTATGATGCCCATATCCGGCTGAACGGTTACCCTTTCCTGGAAGCAAAGGAAGAGTTCAGCCACAAGACTTTAGCAATGGACGTGATGAGGCCACGGCGGAACGACCTTGTGCTGACTGCCCTTATTCAGGACTCCATGACAGTGGAGCAAGTGGAAGCCATCCTCGCTGAAACGCCTTACAGCGGTTATCCAGTAGTTGTGTCACAAGCATCTCAGAGACTCATTGGGTTCGTCCTTCGGAGGGATCTCATCATCTCTATTGGTAAGCATGCCATTATTGTACCATTTAAACACCATGAACAGCAAGAAAAATATGTATCAATAAAACATAGTATAGGGAATGAAATTAATTATTTACATAATGTAAAAAGACATGCATTAAATGAGATGGTCAAGGTAGATTAATGGAATTGAGTTGCAACAAATCTTTCTACTAACCAGTGCTTAATTTGAGCCAGTGGTTTCCTGTGCTCATCATCGGCACTTAATTATCAACACAGGCACTTATGACAGCTGCCACATGGTGGAACTGTTTGTATAATTTAAAGATGAGAAGAACAGCAATTGTTTATTAATTCATTATATTTTAAAAACAACTAATACCTGCTGCCCAAGTTAATGTTACAGCTCTGGGGGCCTGGAATAGTCTGAATTGTGTAACTTGTAGCAGTGTGCTGTTAGTAGTTTTGTAGGTACTGTCACTGGAACCCTCAGCAGTGGCAATGGGCGTCGTGAGCGACAGAGGCCTCCTAACGAGAGCCCTGGCACTTCTGTTATTTTTTTTTTTTTTTATTTTTTTTTACAAATTAAGCACTATTACTAACCTCTGTGTTTATAGTTTGGGGTTCATAGAACATAGTGTGTCATACATGCTCTTTCTCATATTACTCTCTTTCTCATGCTGTTTCTGCACTTCAAATTATTCCAACAAGCAACAGTATTATGCATCTGCTGCCCTGTCTATAGAATGTGCATCTGTGAAGCCTTGAACATCTCAGTACACTTTTAAACAACTTCAACGCATTTCTGTAAAATAGTGTGAACACCCGTGCTTCAGCAGCCAAACCTGCAAGTGGAGCAACTCCGTTCCCTTGGACTCCAAAGGCGTCACCAATAACAAATGTTCCATCTGCATACAGGGAAGAAAACAGAAGAAAAATATCAAAATGACAATCCCATCACTACTCGGCCTCCTACTTCTTGAAAAATACAGAAGAACAACAACTCTTAGCCTGCTTCTCCTCTGACACCCATCTCTTTGCACTGCATCCAACAATTGTTATCCCTCAAACCCTGTTTCTCAAAGACTTTGCTGACCTTCTCAGGGTCCTCATGGTCCCCTACTATTAAGCTCTCTCACACTCCATCAAAGCCATTTTTTCTCATGGATTCATATCTCTGCAAATTCCTTACCTTATGTAGATCTTCAGTCACCAGACTGGACTGGGAAAATATTTTGACAATAGCACTCCAGCCCTGCCAAGTGATGCTACGCAGCTCTAACCATGTCCAGCATCCTGCCTTTGCGCAGTGGTGTTTGATCCTGTATTTCCATGCCTTACTGACCTATGTCTCGAGACATAGGTTAGTGTTTGCTCAATTTAATTTTACAGCAGATAAGGAAAAATGTCACTGCTTAAGGTCTTGGACTTTAAACTCTGTTGACTTTGTCAAAAGGAGATTTCTCTGTCAGCCAGGTGTAACTTTGTTCAGTGGCACTGTGAGCACACAACCTACATATGTGCATACCCGTCACACTTCGAGCATCAACTGCAACAGCAGCAAGGTGATGAATGGAATGCTTGAATTAATCTCAGACACTTGTAATCACTCTGGCTGGATTACAATCCATCGTTGGCTGCCTGATGAGCCCTGACTACGGCGAAACCGGTCCTGGGTTTCTTGTGTTCTGGTTCATGGAGGAGCAGGCCTGGCAGTTTGGGCTGGACTCTTCCCATTGGAGCAGGGTCTAATCTGATTTTGCATATGGCTGAGCCCAAACTGAGGTGTCATGGTGTACTGTAAGCGGGTTTGAAGGAGGACGCTAGACCTTGGGCTGCGGTATAGTATGGGTTTTATTGTCATATGCAGGTTTGGTACGTAAGGGTTAAACAAGTCCGGTTTCCTGGCAGGAGGGTCGTCTGGTCTCCGAGGTCCGAGTCTTGCTCGTGGGTGGGGCGGCGTTTACAGCTGGCTCGAGGAGCTCCGGTGCCGGTGCCCAAAAGGAAGAGAAAAGACTATCGTTAGTCTCAGGCCTCGTTCGGGCACAATCGTGAAGGAGGGGAAGTGAGGGAATACACACACCAGTGCAACAGTGACCCAGTCCGCGTCTCGTGTGGGGGGGGGGTGTTTTGTGAGGAAGGGGTATTACACACTATGTACACGGCGGCGAGTGGTGGCGTCTAGGGCCGCCCTCCCTTCTCCCGCCTCCCGACCCAGCCCGAGAAACGATCCCGTACCTGGGATAGCCACACTCTCCCTTGAGCGTGGCTCGGCGGAGCGTAGTTGCGGAGACCTCCTTGCTCCGGCTTTCCTTCCTCGGAATCGTTTCTGCTCCTTGCTGGTTCCTCCGTTCTCCCGTCGTCTGGCCGTCGCTCTCTTCCACCTTGGCTCTCGCTCTCCCGACTTCCTCCGGTGTCGTCACACACCCGGCTTCTTGTCTCCAGGTTATTTATTGGCCGCGGGCTGCCTAGGTCAGCACAGAGGGCGGTAGCAACTGGGAGGGTTTCCCAGTTAAAGCAACAGGCGTCCTCCTGGGAAGGGCCGGTGGTGGATGCAGCCCACGGATCGTCCTGGGGAGTACAAATCACAGGTTTTGTAATGTCGCGGTGTGCCCACCATACTCCCTCAACGCGGGGTTGTTCCCCGTGTTCCCCGTGACATGTACAAAATAACGATGGACTGGGATGCAGCCATGAGTAATCACCAATGGCTGATATTAAATCAAGCATTCCATCCCCCACTACTTTGTATACTGTATTGTATCAACCTGAAATTCAGGCACATTGAGGCAGATGATACAGAGGCTAACACTTCCTTACGATACAGATGCTGTACAAGATGCTATCCCTTATCCTTCTGTTCCCTGTTATGATGAAGTTTGTTTTACATAAGTGTTACATAACAGTGGAGGCGCTTGCTTGAGTTTCCCTTGGCGTTTACAGTCTCTAAATCCAGCATCCTTGCATAAATTCCACAGTTGTCTTCGTCTTCCTCCAAGCCTTTTCTGGTGGATTTACTGGTACCTCTGTTCCCTGCCTGGGAGAAGCCCTTTTCAGGCCTGGCAGTTCAGACTGATCATTCATCCCCATAGGCCCTCACTGTCCGATCCCAAGTTCTTATCAACTTTATCCTCTCTAGAGACTTAGCTAGTTTAAATATCTTTGGTTAAACTGAATCCTAAAGCATGCACTGCGTCACCAGCTGACTGTGCCTCGATTGTGGGAGAACGTAAAGGGTTCCCTTTGGGTAGCCTCGCTGTATAAACTTCTAAGCCCACGTGCCTCCTCGGACGGCACTTCCACACACCTTGCGTGAAATGGCAAAGTTGTTTCTGATCAGCCTTTCAGTTTAGATGTAGAAACATTTTAATTGGTGAGGAGTGATCTGGACGCTTCCTACCAAGTTCTTAGATGTGGCCTAGGCTCTGCTCACTCGATGGCCTCTCCTATGGCCCCAGTGAATACCTTCCACAGTCAACCCTGTAGGCATTTCTGTGGACCTTCAGACTGTCTTAATAGATATGCCTTTTAGTGGAGAGAAGATGTTGAGCAAGAAAACAGACTCGTTCTTGAAGCACTTCTAAAGGAGTTGCGCTACAGTACGCTTGCTGGTGCAGGCCTCCCTGACAAACCAGTTACACCAGCAGTAATGTCACTTTCAGGGCTTCTCATTGATCTGGAGCACTCATTGGCGGGAGATGACGATGTATGAACGTTCTTCCCCATCAGAATAACTTCTGCATTTCGTTGTGCTAGAGTTGAGAGCCGCTAGCTTAGTTTTGAAGGTATTTCTCCTCGCCATCTTGGGTGGTGTACAAGCAAGTTCTTGTAGGCAACAATACCCTGCCCATTGCCTCATCTGATTGGGATGAGTGGATTCTTATACCATGTGCTGGGAGTTATTGTGCTTGTGGTAGTGGGCTCAGATGTAGAGCATATTGCCGTTCATCCAATGCGTACTCCCAACATTAGAGTGGATGCCTCGAGCTGCATGTCCCTAGATGATCACGAATAGGAGCTCAACCATGACATGATGAAGACTATCTTGTACCAAGTGCTGGTTCCGAGAACACAGCTCTTTGCCATGGCTCTGAACAGGAAATGAACTCTGTTGTGTGCACTGCATCTCTCTCCACCTGGTCCTTGGGGGAAGCCTTCATCCAGAGCTAGTTGAAAGGCCGGCTTTGTGTTCCCTTTAATTCCACTGCTTTAGAAGTCCTCCAGAAAGTGTATAAAGATTATGAACAGCTGAACCTCGGCCGGTCCTCATTGCTCTGACTGCGTGAGGCATATTTGGTATGGGATTTGTTGGAACTCAGCATTTGGCCTAGACTTCCACTCCCACTTATTTTATCTTGGCTTCCTGCAGCCAGGCACCATACCTGTCTTTGGGGGACTCTAGGCTAAATCTGTTTCTTGATGCATGCAACACTGCACTTTTAAACTCCTGCCCACTTGCATGGTTTTAGCCTGCACTTTTATACTTGTGCATACTGCAAGGTTTGGAAGTTTCCACCGTCAAGGTTATTTGACTGTGCTAGATGCATTTTGGCTTCCTGATCAGCCTTTGTTCGCGTCGGCTTTAGGACCATGTTTCTTGTATTTGTTTTGCCCACACCTTTTATTGTTCTGCAGTGGGATTTAAACTTAGTACTGACTTTTTTTCATCACATTGCTCTTCAAACCAATGTACAATTGTCCTGTTTGCCTGCTGACTTCTTTCCTGACTAACTGGTTCTTTGTAATTGTCCCTCCTTTCTTCAGAAACTGGTGTCTGCCTTCCACTTAGGCTGGTCTGTCACTGTGCCATTTGTTCTACCACTCATCATTCTTCCAAGGAAGAATTTGCTACACAGGCTGGACCCTAGAGCATCTCTTTCCATGTTGATTGCATGAGGCAAGAGTGTGAATATGGTCAGCTTTTTGTAGGCTTCACTAGCCGAAACTAAGTGCTTTTTCGGTTATACCTATTCTAAAAAGCATCTTTTCCTGCTCTCATCAAGGATGTTTCAGCAGCAGATGTCTGCCAGGCAGCCACTTGGTCTCCTCTATGTGCCTTTAATAAAAACATTGCTGTCTGGCAGCTGAGGCACAGAATGATGGTTACTTCACGAGGGCTGTGCGACATGATTTCCTCAATTAAGAGTCATTACTCAGTCCCACATAGGTTCTGCTATGAGACCCACGTATGAGATGAAGAGTCTGCTGGGAAACATACTATTCACCATAACGATTGCTATTAATGTTAAATAGCATTTCCATGAATCCCTTCCTCTATTCAGAGAATCATCCTAAAAGCTCTCAAGGCAGACTAGTTAATTCCACTCCAAAAGAAACCCACAATAAACCTCAATGACATTGCCAGCCACTGATCTATCACTTACCAATCCTTCGTCAGCAAAATAATTGAAAAAGCATTCAACACGTCTCCCAGTCTGGCTTTAGATCACAGAGACAGGTGACTTACAAATCCTAGATTGACCCTTTCTCACCACTGGTAAAGATGACCGCTGCCTCTTGATATTCTTGGAAAAAAAAGTGATGCGCAACCGAATATTCTGCCTCACTCAATTTAAAATCCTCCATTGCGCTTACCGTCTCTAGACAAACTATCCACACCAGGTCATAAAGAATGTCCAACGTGCCACTACAATGTTTCTTATTTCCTCTATATGATAGTCCTATCCGGTTGTCAGGGAATATTAGATGAAGGCTTTTTGAAAGAAGCAACGGGGAACCTGGTTACTCACTCCATTACATATTGCATACGAAGTGTCCATCCTGGAGGGAAAAAAAAGGGAACTGTTATAGATTTTTAGTCCTGTTGTTGCTGCTTAACCAAAAGGAGGTGTATACTCCACTGGCTGCAACCATTGGGCCCTCCTCTAAATCTCTAGAGGTGAGATTCAGGGGAAAGTTTGTTGGCTGAGGAGATTCGTATGTCTGTGATGAAAAGAAGATAAGACTCTATGAGGACATCCAAGAATAGCCGGAAGTGTTAGCCACATTAAGTTTGGGGGTGATGCAGGGTGGGCGAGACTGATCCTTCAAAGGGCACGATGCAGAAATCTACACATAAGATTTGAGAGATGTATTCTGAAAGTAACCCCTGGAATAGATTTGATAACCAGTCTAGAAACTCAAACCGCAATGTTGCTGAATGTGTTTGCTCTATTGTTAATACTGTCATATACAAAGATGCTATTATCTGTCTACCTTTAAAGAAAACAGTGATTTTGAAAAAATAACACACTTGAAGGAAAGAAGAATGCCCATGGACTCCCCAAGGAAGTGTGATCTCGGGTCACTCGAGGAAAAACTGTTCCACTTCATAATATTAGGGCTGAAAAACATTATTCATGGCCTCAACGGGGAGAAGTGTAATGCTATCCATCCCAAACACAGCTATGTTATTCATCTGTAGAGAAGGTGTTGTACATCCCCCTCTCCCTGCTGCTGCTGGAATTGTGGGAATTGCTGGAAATGTTGGAATCCACTCATGTCTCTTCGAACCTACAACAAAGAAGGTGTGATGAATTTTCAGTCTAGCAGCACCAGTTTCTAACCAGTGTCTTGCAGCAGGGCGAGTTGCACCAAGTGGATCCACACCCTATTCTTTAAGTGTGATGGTGTGGCTTGTTGGATCTTGGTACTTTCATATGCAAGGTCATCTCAAGCGTTGGTGATGCACCTCTTTATTGATCCAGTGTCACCTGGAGTTATATATGCTTCAGCTCTCTACAGTAGAAGTGTATTGTTGAGTGCCTGACTTCTTCTCATTGCCCCAACAGGTTCTAGTTCTCAAACCTTATTCCTGGGCAGATTCTTCTCCCTGTGGCATAATCCGATGCTTTCGAAACTAGCTGGGTCTTATGCTGCTCCCTAAAATTGGCTGCCTTGTTCTGTAGTATCTGCCAGTTGGGACTTTCGGAGATTAATCTAGTTTAGAAGACAGGCACCTTACATGCAGACGTCAATACCGCAGCACATTCTGCATTTTCTGCCACTGGGCAATTAAAAAAAAAAAATACTATTCTTTTGCTCTCCTAATTTATACTACTTTTGATCGAAACCCAATCACCTCATGGTCAGATTATGAACAGCTTGTAAAGCTAAAATGATTCAAACCTAACATGTAAAGAATAAAACCAGGAGTGAAAAAGCTACTTACACTTGTGACAATCGCAGGCAGTACATTGTAGCCAACATCAGTTTGCCTATTAGCTGTTTAAGGCTTGCGTTTTTAATGGGATTCCATCATATATTGGTGAACTTACTTTTACTGCACCTGCACTTATACTATATGTAGAGTTGGAACATTCAGATAAACATTAAAGCTCTGCTTTCCATTAAGAGAGATATGGGTATGCTTCTCCATTTACAATAATGCATAATGTTAGAATGTAATAGTTTAAAAAAGAATTGCTTTCACTTTTGCAATACTAACTAGGACTCCCGCAAATTCTCCTCGGTTTTAAACTCTTGAATAATTGCCCTAGAGCTGTATATTCAGCTGTTTGTCACATATAAATTTGACAGTTCTTACACATCCTCAAAAATAGCTTGGCTAAGTTATGCAAATCTTTAATGTATTGTTTCACACTCTTGTAAGAAAATAGTGTTTCTCCGTGTACTCTTGTTTTGCCCAGTAGCTTTGGTGACGGTTGGCCACTTACATGACGGCCTAGTTCACCGGCTAGTGTGTAAAGTTATTTGGGCACCTGCATCCCCCCCCCCCAACCCCCAATCAGAGAGGGATTGCTTCCTTGTCTCTTTCATTAGGACTCCATTGATAGTCCTTTTGATTCTAGCACTAGTCCACTGATAGCAACACCAGCGTTCTTGTTACGGTCTTAATAAGTGCACCCGGAATGAGCATGTATGCATGTCCACTACCTGTGACATTCATTAGATGCATATTGACGCTAATTTGTTTGTCTTTTATGTTTCTTGATGTTGTACGTCTTTGTTTGTCACTATCTTTTTTCTGATCAGAATAAACTCGGTTCCTCTCTATAATTGACTGAATCTATGCCAAGTGTTTTTCGATATTTTTAACACTCACGAACCCATGGTCAGGGTGGGCCTTAGCGCGTCCATACCGCCGGGTTCTTCTCACCTCACATCCCTAGTCCTGATGAAAGCCTGATAAATATTCATGGAGGCAGAAACGTGTTGACCTCAATTCTGGGATAAATTATGAACTTGTAATTCCAGTTTGTTATCCCACACAAAATTATTTTATTCATGTCTGAATGGCAAAATTAATAAAGGTCTTTTTTGACACAATTGGGCATTTTTAAATTACACCAAAATCACTTTCACCTTACACGTTTTTTACCAGCTCCGCAGTAAACTGGCGTTGCAGCATACTAGGGTGGCATTCGGCCACTCCTGGTGGGGCCCAATGATGAAGCATGTCCCCAACCAGATTGGTGAGTGAGGACTTTTATATAAAAAAAACGAATGTTTTTTTTTACAAAAAGTAATAATCTTATTACAACTATTAGCATCCTTGCTCATTCATTTTGTTACTATACTGATACACTCCTCTGTTGATTGTTTGTTTCACACTGCCTCAATTTTACATGCTTTAGGTTTCATGAAATTTGAACTGGATCATTTAAAAAAAAAAAAAAAATTTGAAGATTTTTTTTTATAATACATAGTAAATATATATGTAACGTTGACAATAATGCATATAAACTAATGCAATCGGGAAGGATATTAAAATCAGTAAAACAGGTATATTGGTATAAGCTAGGAATGATATTTTATATTGAAAAACCAGTGGGGAGAAAGAGTAGAAGAGGAAAAGAGGAGGAAAGAGGGAAGGGAAGGAAGGATATAAAAAAGATAGAGAAGAAGAAAAAATAACTAAGTTACAGAAGAGTGAGATGATAAATATGTAGTAAAGGGTAACTAACCAATGTAAATCTAAGTTAATCTTCGGAGGAACTGATAATGGAGGCACATTGGCTATTCTATGCTCATCGCAAATAAAATTCCACCATGTTAATAAAGATAACTTAAAAGAATCTTTCCAACAGGAAAGTATAACTTTAAACACAAGTGCAATGAAAAGATCCAATAGCATACGTTTACGTGAAAGATGTTCAAAGTTGGATCATTTATTTTAAACGGTATATTTAACCTGTATTTCTTCCCTCAATAATTTGCAATTCTTTCTACCAGTATGGCAGTCACTTTTCAATCCTTCTTTTCTCATTCTTTAGACCCGGTCTTGTGTTAGAACCTCTAGTGCATGCTACCCGTTTTTTTTCTATTGAAACATATTTTTTAACGTAGAATAAATATTTGTAAAAAGCGAGATAACTTTTTTATCAGATAATGCCCCTGTGATTGAGATGTGCAGAGCTGGAGATTGATATTCAGTCCCCGTATTCTTTGCGATGTGTGGTGAATTCCGCATTCTGCGTTGATGTCCAATTTGGCAGAGAGTGCCTGTAGATTTCCTTGTGCACAGTTTATTAGCTTTGCTCTTAACTATCCCATGTGGTCATCCAGAATGTTTAGGTGGTACAGTGGTATTATGAAATAGATCTATGTGCTTAATTTAAACATTGCACAACCCCCTAATTTCAGAAAATGGTAATGTCTGCGCTATAGTTTGTAGTAGACTTGCAGGGCTTGTACATTGGTGACATTGTGTAATTTCAGTGCATTTGAAGGAGGTGACCTCAACTGCTCTTTGTATTCAAACATATTTTTTGCTGACATCCCAACAATATGTGTATGTTCTACCTCAGTAACACAAGGTTAAATTGAGTGACCATGTTGGGAAAAATTGATGCACTAAGGATAAAGTGGCGTATTTTTTTACAAAGTGTATTGACTTTAATTGCATTTTTCTTTTTTGCAAGAGAGTGCACGGAAAAAGCAAGATGGCGTTGTGAGCACATCCTCTATTTATTTCACTGAACACTCTCCTGCACTGCCCCCAACCTCACCTCCCAGCCTGAAACTGCGGAGCATCATGGACCTCAGCCCTTTCACCGTATCCGACCAAACTCCCATGGAGATTGTAGTGGACATATTTCGCAAGATGGGGCTCCGACAGTGTCTCGTCACGCACAATGCGTAAGTACCTTTAACTTTAGCCTTGCTGTGGCATTTGAGGGGGTTAGACAAGGGTTACTGTAATGTTTACTGGAGTAATTGTCTTAAGAACATAACATGTATTCAAGGCATTCTCTGCTTTAACCCCAGAAGTAATAACTTCGAGGTATATTGTGTGCGCTGCCGATAGTCTTTGTTTAGAAATATTTTCGTTGACCCTGGCTGAGAAAAATCTGAATGTTTTTCCTTAATTTACTGCTTCCTTCCTTGAACATGTTCTGTTATTTTTAGGGCGTTTTGGCTCCATTTGTGGTGCTTTCATGAATATCTGGGGGCAGTAGTAACGCTGCGTAGTCAGTGACTACTGGTAGAGGGATACATTGGATGCCGGTATATTGTCTTGGTTTGTAGTTTGCTGTGCCCCTAGTTTCAGAATTGATGGGACTGATGAGAAGTCTTAGTGTGATGAGTAGAAAGGCCTGGAATCTATAGGGGGTTGAGATTGTTCATTTGGTTGTCTTATCGATGCAAAGAGGGATTTAAAGTCAATCCTTTTAGAGTAGATGCGTTGTTCTGTCATTTATTCACATGTTGCTACAGCGCTTGCATAGAATAAGAACCAGCTGGATACTGGTACCAGGGGCCCTCGCTGGTCCCTGTGACCCACCTTGTGCCGTTTATAGTGTGCTGGTACTGTGGTGATAGTGGGAGTACAATACTACAAAAAGAGGAAAGAGTAGAGTTGTAACGGGGGAGCTTACCTCATCTTGCCGTAGAGATCCGTCATTTAGGTCCAGGAGAAAACCTACCTGTCATCACTAATGATACCTACCGGTCATTACTAATCTGTAAAATCCTATTTCCAAAGAGCGAAGGTTTTTCTCGGTTTCTTAAAGGACTCTCACCCACACATTTCTGTGTGGCATGCCTGTTCATAGTGTCCTCACCCGGTAGATCTGATACTAGGCAGATGTAGGAGTTCATAGGGACTCCATTTATGTCTAACTTTGTTTTTAACCAGCCTAGAGTAGCCCAAGATAAAAAAATATATATATTTTTGGGGGGCACTTTAAAAAATATTTCAGATATTGTAAAATGGGTTGATATGTAGTTATGCCTCTAAAGCCAGTCCCCATTGCTGCTGCCCTAAAGTCATAGTTAAAGGCAAGAAATGTAAGATCTTAGAGGACTGCTAACATGGGCATCCTTCCTGGAGTGCCCCCTTTTGCAGCTTTTGGCACTTGGAAACAGTTCAGTAATTCTAGATCTCACCACTGTTATATCTTCCACTTCCTGTAGTATTTTAAAAATGAATCTTTACTGGACCTTTTTCGTTTCTTCTTTCGTTCCAGTTTTCCTGCTGTATCAATAGACTTGCTGTTTGATAAGTTCCACATAGGGGTAGGCAAAATCCTTCTATTTTAATCCGCGGATAGGAGACTGTGGCCAACTTTGCTGGTTTCACATCTGCTTGCTCCAGATTGAGAAAAGGCGTAATGGCTTGCAGATGGGAATTCTTCGTTCTGCCCAGTGAGGAATACAAGGAACGAGGAATTATTGTGCCATCCCGCACTGTCAGTGGCCAGAAATGTAATCACCTTAAAGGTAACTGCTCTTGAAAGCAACATTTCCAGCAAAAAAGCTTTTATGTGGCACCTGCTTGTAAGAGCACCAGGAAGGCCAGGCTGGTAGGCACTGCACATAAATCTTCCCTGCTGGGTGCACTCTTTGGTGAAGTAGGCCTGCTGGGTGCAACAACTCCTTGCCCAAGAATAACCAGCACAGGGCAGAGTGCAATGACCAAATAACAAGCAACTTGTGTCAGGCCCAGCAATGTCCCCAGGCAGACTGGGCTTGGCTACCAGCTGCTCTCTCCTTCACGAAGGCAAATGATTGATACAAGGCGAACATAAGGGCTCACCCTAAACAAGGCTGTTTGTTGAAAATGTGCTCATGGAACCTGGGTATCCTGACACAAACAAGCAACTACTATGAACTGAACCATTACCTACAATCATGTCATGTTCTTATACCGCAGGGGACCTGGTCTCGGACAGCAGTCCCCCTAATTGGTTCCATAGAGTATGTGAACCCGGCAATAAAGACTGAAAAGAAGAGGGGATCCAAAAGGCAGCCTTGCAACATTCATAAGCAGTGTGCTGCTCCTACATACTCCCACAGCCCCAATTGTGAAAATAGAGCCAAGGATTCTGTCAGTCATTATTAAAGAATGGGCAACAGACCTGGAGTCCCAATTGATATTAATTAATGTGTATATCGACCCTAAAAATAAGAACAAAACAATTGCATTAGAAAAGCTAAAGGAAACAATAATAGAGATTAAATTGAAACACACCAACTCAGACGGCAGGGGATTTTAATGGCAACTTTTTTGGCAACTTAGATGAACTCCGGTTTTGAGGAAGGCTTTTATGAGCAGGTACCCACACAGGTCCAACCGGATAAACCCCGCCCAGATAAGATGGGGAGGAGTTTTTTAGCGTGCAATAGCCGGACCGAGTGTGCTAAACTGCAGGTTTTCGGATGCCATCCTTCCCTCCTAGACACGAGCTTCTGAGAAGTGTTTTTCATATTTGGAGTACATGATAACGTCTATGTCCCTATTTGTTCATGTATCACAGTACAGAATTGAACATCGACTTAAACGTGATCATCTCCTGCAGGCTGTGACCTTACCTGTTACAACAGCTGAACCTCCAGATTTCCAAAGTTCTGCTCGCAGAAGCGCACGCAGCAAATTAAAAAAGGTTCCAGTGGAAAGTATACCAGCCGTTCGCAAACCGAGTGCAGCATTCTTTGCCTTGAATATAAAAGATGGTGACCAGATTGGCTACTGGGAAAAGTTTACGTAACATATAACCTCCAAATTTTCACGGAAGGGTAGAGCTGCAGGCTGCCCCCTAGATAGAAACCCATCAGAAGACACTCCCACCAGGAATCGTGTATATTAAACTTCAGTTAACCAGGCTTCTTTGCTCATTAGGTGCCAGCCCCAGCAAAAATTAGATAATAGTTGCTGTGAAGTCAGACAGAAAAAAGCTTAAAGAGATTTGGCTACACTCGCGGGCCAATGCTGAAGATTACTGGGGCAAGCTAGTACACGCCAGTAGGTCAAAAAACTTAGAACCAGAAAGAACGAGGACCACACAGAGCAAATAATGCAACCTTACTGAACAAGTGTAGGAAAGTGGAATATTATGTTGTGTGACTGGGTGGCCTCATCATGTAATATCGCAATACCCCAATGATGGGCCTTGGATTCACTCTAATAAATCCTTAGTTCAGTCCTCCTGGTAGAAGGGCAAAGAGCAGTCCGGCTTTACTAGAGGAACATGTGTTAAGCGTTTCAGAGTACCTTCATGGACGATAAGTATTGACACGATTCGAGAGGAATCTGACACCAATTTATAAAAATAGTTTATTTTTATCTTAATTAGACAAAAAAAAAATACAATAGCATACATATAACCAGAGTTATGAATTTTCAAAGCAAAATAACATCAGGCAGTAAAATACAGTGAGACTTTAACATCTGAAAGAAACACGTTAGTTAGATTCCTCACCTTAGAATATCCCCAGGCGTCAGACTGGATCCGGAAGATTTTTCGTCAGCAATACCCCTTGCGCGTCGCTAGGCGTCGTCTGCGGCTCCGCGTCCGTCGTCGGCGTCGTGCGCCGGAATGACGTCGTCGGAGTACTTAGACGCCGCCCTCGCGCGCTGAAGTCAGTTCTTCTTTTTTCCGCGCCAGTAAGCGCAGATCCGGGAGAGCTACCCCTTTAGTCAATTTTTGACTAACTTTTTTGATCCTTTTTGATCGTGTCTCGACACCGGTGCCGGTAGGATGCCTGGGTTTAAAGCCTGTACGGACTGTAACCGATTGATGTCGGTTACGGACCATCACCGCCGGTGCCTTTACTGCTTGGGCCTCGATCACGACGCGGAGTCGTGTTCGGACTGCAAGGCCCTGACCTCGAAGGCTAGACGGGAGCGGTCCCGTAAGCTTCTCGAGATTCGCCACTTGGCTCCGCGCGCCTCTCGATCCCGGTCCAGGAGGAGGTCCAAGGATCGGTCGCGGAGCCGCAGCCGACGTCACCATCGGTCGTCGGGATCCAAGTCTTCGGGTAAGTCGAAGCATTCCAAGAAGTCCAAGAGGCGACACCGCTCTTCGGACTCCCCTCGCCGGTCGCGCGACTCGGCCGAGGGTCAGGGTGGTTCCACCCCCGCGGCTCCGGCGGAGCCGCAGGCGCTGCGCACGTCCCCATACCCTCCGGTCCCTGGGACTAACGCGACGCCGGCGGAAGTCAGTGCCTTCCTCTCGGCCATGAGGACCCTGGCTCCGCCGTCGGCGCCCGCTGGTGCGCCTTCGGGCCCCGCGGACCCGACTGGGCTGCCTTGCCTGCCGGTGGCTCCGGCCCCGGCGCCGTTGACGGCTCCGGCCTTGACGCCGCAAGCGCCCGAGGGACCCGTTCTCGAGTCCCCGTCGACGCCGGTCGACCTCATCACGCCTCCTCCGCCGGCGTCGACACCGGTACCACCCCCGACGCCGACGTCGACTCCGCTCGACGTCGGGCCCCAGTTCAGTCCCACTCCGGGCCCGGCGCCGGTCCAGCGTCGATGGACGCCGAGAACGGCGCCGCTAGAGACACATTATGTCTACCGCCCGGCTCCGTTACTTTCTCCTCTATACCAGGAGTCGGATGATGGGGACAACTGGGAGGGATCCGAGGATCCTATGGCTGCTCAGGCTCAACTGTCACAGGACTGGGCAGATGAACTGGGGGAGGCCAGTGGCCTGGATACCTCTCCAGACACTGGATTTGTCTCTCCTCCGACTGTGGCTTCGGAGGAGGGCGCTGCTTTCTCTGTGGTGCTGCGCAAGGCGGCCGCAGCCCTTGGGCTCGAGCTGCCTGCCGTGGCTGTGAGGACTAACGTCCTTACTGAGGTGCTTCAGTCTGCAGCAAGCTCCACTGAGCCTCTGCTGCAATTCAATGAGGCCCTCATTGACGTTCTGCAGGGCACCTGGTCCAAGCCCTCCACAGTTCCTCCTGTGGACAGGAACGTCGCCAGGCGCCACCGCCCTGCTCCGGGCGACCCCAGTTTTCTGTCCCAACACCCTACCCCTGAGAGCCTGGTTATCCAGGCCTCCACCTCCCAATCCTCTTTCCCGACCGCCCCGCCGGACCGGAATTCCAAGAGACTAGAACAGTTTGGCAAGAAGCTGTTCTCTTCCCTTAGTTTGGGCCTGCGGTCTTTGAACACCGCTTGTCTCTTGGACCGTTATTCCCACTCCCTGTGGGATGCGGTGGAGGACGCGCTGCCCCTGTGTCCGGAGGAGGTCCGGACACAACTTACCCAGGCTCTGGCCGATGGGAGGGATGCCGCGCGACATGCTATACGTTGTGGGCTTGACACCACGGACTCGCTGGGTAGGGCCATTTCTACCACAGTGGCGCTTAGACGTCACGCCTGGCTGCGGTCCACGTCATTTTCGGGCGATGTCCAGAGCCCTCTCATGGACATGCCGTTTGATGGCACTCGCCTGTTTGACGAGAAAGCGGACAGTGCGCTGAACCGTTTTAAGGACTCCCGGGCTACGGCCAAGTCCTTGGGCCTCTCGGCCCCGCGGTCGCAAACTTCCGCTTTTCGCCCCTTTCGTGGCCAAGGAAGGGGTGCCTCCTCACGTGCGCCTAGCCACCAGCCGCAGAACCAACCTGCGCGCGGTCGCGGACGTGGTTTCCGCCGAGGCGGTTCTGGAGGACGACGAGGTCAGCCCACATCCACCCCGGCAGCATCCGCCTCAAAGCCTTCCTAGTCCGAGCTTTCAGGCCCATTCCACGCCAGTGGGCGGCAGAGTTCGCCATCACCTGCTCCACTGGCGGTCCATCACATCGGACAGGTGGGTGCTGCAAATCGTCCGAAGGGGCTACTCCCTCCCCTTCGAGACGACCCCTCCAGCCATGCCACCGCAGCACCACCGTATCTCGGGGGATCATTTGAATCTTCTCCACGAGGAAGTTTCGGCCCTCTTGGCAAAGGGGGCCGTCGAGCGCGTTCCGAGTCCAGAAGTGGGTCGTGGTTGTTATTCCCACTACTTTCTGGTTCCCAAGAAGGGCAAAGGGGGCCTACGCCCTATCATGGACCTTCGGAACGTCAATGCCTTCCTCCGGAAGGAAAGGTTCAAGATGTTGACTTTGGCTCAGGTTCTAGCTGCCCTAGACCCCCGAGACTGGATGGTAGCGTTGGACTTGCAGGACGCATATTTCCACATCCCCGTCCTGCCGGCCCACCGGCGTTACCTGCGGTTCACGGTGGGCCAAGAGCACTTTCAGTTTACCGTGCTCCCCTTCGGCCTCACCAGTGCCCCTCGGGTGTTCACGAAAGTGATGGCGGTGGTCGCAGCTCATCTGTGCAGATCAGGGGTTCCAGTCTTCCCCTATCTCGACGACTGGTTGTTGAAGGCGGGCTCGCCCCAGGCAGTCGTCTTCCACCTCCAGACTACGGCGGATCTCCTGCATTTGCTGGGGTTTTCCATCAACGTGCCAAAGTCACACCTGAGTCCCTCTCAGAAGCTCCTTTTCATCGGAGCGGTTCTCTATTCGGCGCAGTTCCGGGTCTATCCACCGGAACAGCGGGTCCGGGATATACAGGCCCTGATTCCCATCTTTCGGCCTCTATCCTGGGTTTCGGTCAGGCTAGTGTTGCGGCTTCTGGGGCTGATGGCCTCCTGCATCCTACTAGTGCATCACGCCAGGCGGCGCATGCGGGCTCTGCAGTGGGACCTGAAGTTTCAGTGGGCCCAGCATCACGGCAACCTGTCCGACCATGTCGTGATCTCGGAGGGCACTGCACAGCAGTTGCAGTGGTGGCTCACGGACCGCGATTGGGTCATGGGCAGAAGCCTCTCCCTTCCCCAACCGGAGCATGTCGTAGTGACGGATGCGTCCCTCCTGGGATGGGGTGGCCATATGGGAGAGGCGGAGATCAGAGGCCTCTGGTCTCCGGCGGAGTCTCGTCTCCACATCAACCTGTTAGAGTTGAGAGCGATCCGGCTTGCACTGAAAGCCTTCCTTCCCTCTGTCAGGGGAAGTGTCGTGCAGGTGTTCACGGACAACACCACCGCCATGTGGTATTGCAACAAACAGGGCGGGGTGGGGTCGTGGACCCTTTGTCAGGAGGCTCTGCGCCTCTGGACGTGGCTGGAACACCAGGGCGTCACCCTAGTGGTTCAACATCTGGCGGGCTCTCTGAACGCCAGAGCAGACGAACTCAGCCGCCGGTGCATGATGGATCACGAATGGCGTCTGAACTCCGAAGTGGCGCAAGGTCTCTTTCAGCAGTGGGGAGAGCCTTGGTTAGATCTATTCGCCACCGAAGAGAACGCGCAATGTCAGCACTTCTGCGCGTTGGAATTTCCAAGGCGGCACTCGCTCGGCGACGCTTTTCGTCACGAGTGGAGTTGCGGTCTGTTGTACGCCTTTCCGCCTATACCACTTCTGCCCAGAGTGCTGAAGAAGATCAGGCACGACCGGGCCCAAGTCATCTTGGTGGCTCCGGATTGGGCACGAAGGTACTGGTATTCCGAGCTACTCAGTATGTTGACCGATCCTCCGATACGTCTGCCCCTTCGGGAGGATCTTCTGTCGCAGCAGCAGGGGACGGTCCTCCACCCGAACCTGTCCAGCCTCCACCTCCATGCGTGGAGATTGAGCGGCGACAGTTGATGCCATTTGACTTGCCTCCTGAAGTCTGTGATATCATTCTGGCAGCCAGGCGTCCCTCCACAAAGTCGGTATACGCCTGCCGGTGGAACAAATTTGTGGCATGGTGCACAGCAAAGGCTGTGGATCCCCTTTCCGCCCCTCTTTCTGAGGTTCTCCTCTTTCTTCTTTCTTTGGCCCGGCAGGGCTCTGCCCTGGGCACCCTGAAAGGTTATCTTGCTGCCATCTCTGCCTTCTTGCGGCTTCCTGATCAGCCCTCTCTTTTCAAGTCCCCTGTGGTTACACGCTTTCTAAAAGGCATTACTCACACGTTCCCTCCTGTCCCTTTCGTAATGCCTCAGTGGGACTTGAATCTTGTTCTCACATTTCTGATGTGCGCTCCCTTTGAGCCTCTTCATAATTGTCCTCTTCGTCTGCTGACGCTTAAAACTGCTTTTCTGGTAGCCATCACCTCGGCTAGACGGGTGAGTGAGCTCCAGGCTTTATCCTCAAAGCCTCCTTTTCTCTCTGTTCATCCGGACAAGGTTGTCCTTCGGCCTCGTCCCTCCTTTCTTCCGAAAGTGGTGACTCCATTTCATCTTGGGCAGTCTGTCACCTTGCCCACCTTCTTTCCGCCTCCGCATCCTTCCAAAGAGGAAGAGAGGCTCCACCGTCTGGACCCAAAACGTGCGCTCTCCTTTTATTTGGACCGCACGAAGCAGTTCCGGGTGGACGACCAACTTTTCGTTGGATACGTGGGTGCTAAGAAGGGGAAAGCGGTGCACAAACGGACCATCTCTCGGTGGGTCGTTTTGTGCATCAAAATTTGTTATTCCTTGGCAAAAAAGGACCCTCCTGTTGGGCTGCACGCCCATTCCACTCGGGCCACTGCGGCTACTACTGCTTTGGGACGGGGTGTCCCTTTGCAGGACATCTGTCAGGCGGCAACGTGGGCTTCGCTACACACGTTTGCCAGGCATTACTGCCTTGACAGCCAAGTCCGGAGGGATGGCTTCTTTGGCCGTTCTGTCCTCCAGGACTTTCTGGTGTGATCTTGGTTCGCAGACCCACCACCGGGGATGGTATTGCTTGGGTATCTATTCTAAGGTGAGGAATCTAACTAACGTGTTTCTTTCAGATGAACAAGTTACTTACCTTCGGTAACGATGTATCTGTAAGAAACATTAGTTAGTTAGATTCCTCACCGACCCACCCATCCTCCCCGTTCTGCGAACTGACATCTAGGGTTAAGGTTATCCTTTTCAGGCCCCTAGATTTTATTTTTGGCACCAGTGTCGGTCTTTGCATGGCTCTGCGTTCCTGGCGTGGAAGGCTATGTACAAGAACTGACGTCAGCGCGAGAGGGCGGCGTCTAAGTACTCCGACGTCATTCCGGCGCACGCCGCCGACGACGGACGCGGAGCCGCAGACGACGCCTAGCGACGCGCAAGAGGTATTGCTGACGAAAAATCTTCCGGATCCAGTCTGACGCCTGGGGATATTCTAAGGTGAGGAATCTAACGAACTAATGTTTCTTACAGATACATCGTTACCGAAGGTAAGTAACTTGTTCATTGTGGTCAATGGCAAAAACTATTACTGGCAATTGGTCACTGGGGTCGAGTTGCCTTGTACACTGGCAGGGTGAAGGTGGTGAGGGTCAGAGGACCAGGCTCCAACATCCAGTTCAGTTTTGCCTAGCCCTTGGAGTTCAGGTGCAGAGTTGTCCTGGCTGTCCCTGGTACTGAACGGGACCCGCGGTAAAGCTGCTCTTTTCCACTGAGACAGTGCTGCTGAAAGGAAGATGCACAAACACCAGAGCATGGTCATTGCTGACGTCAGTCACAGGTTTTGTAGAAGGCCTTTTAATGCAGTGTTTAGTTAAGGTGTCAGTTATCGGACTGGTGAGCAACAAGCCTTGGTAGTGGTAAAAGTAGCAAAAAGTAAGTTTGACGTCTGGAGGTCCAGGGAAGTACAGAAGTGGCTTGAAACGTCGGGGAAGGCCAGACTACAACTCCCACGATGCACTACACCATCTGGTTTTGGCCGATTACTTGAAGGCCCGATGGCCAGCAATTCTTTGGTTCCGGAGTGTTGTTTTACCTGCAGTTTGCATGGGACTAGTCCCACTAGTTCAAGGAAGTCCGAGGGTGTTTCAGACTTTTGCATGGTCCCCTCGGCCAGGGAGTACCAAGTTTTAGCCAAAGACTAGGGTCATCGACTCCGTTCCAAGTTTGTTACCTCTTTTGCTTGAGTGCAGTGGGCAAAGTCCTGTTGGTGACATGGGTCTCCTCTTGGTCCCTCTTTGATGCAAGTAGTTCAGATCTGAGGTTCTGGTATCGGGTGGGTGGGGTCCCTTAAATCTTAGATTTAGGGAAGTTAGGGATATGAGACCTAGTAGCCGATGGGCAGCTAGTCCCAGCAGCTAGTCTGCCTCTGAGCTGACCACATCTGGGGATGTAGGTCACCTTTTCTACCCAAAGCCCACTATTTCTGCCCTCCTAAAGATGGCAGAATTCTATTTTAGGTGTACAGGCTGCTCACCCTAGAGATGTGGTCAGCGTTCCTGAAGATATACACCTACTGCATACCTTGCCCGGGTACAAGCAAGCCTGGGGCAAGGAGAGGGCTGTGTCCTTAGGGCGACAGGCTCAGATGCATATCAGCGGCGGTGCAGCCTTTGAAGCTCACAGCTCTGATGTGTCACTTCACTAGCCTGCTGGGGAGGAGAGAGGTGTGGCCTCCTTCTTGCCCAGCCTTTGTTTCGGTCTCCTGCGAGTGGTCACACTGCCCAGCCGGAGGTCAGAATCCTGTCTTGGCGGCAGTAGGCGTGGGAAAGTGTGTGCTGGTCCGCCAGAGCTCAGAGAAGCTGGGGCAACTAAGTGGACAACCTCTAAGGTGCCACCTGGGTTTATGCCAGCTGTCCCTTGACACCAGATTTGTGTTGGGGAGAGAAAACCTGTTGTTTGACACCAAATTCGACATATCTAGGTGGTACCATAATGGAACTAGCAACCCGGGTTTGCCTGGGTTCAAGTTGCATGTTATCCTATGGACCGCACATCACTTGTAGTGTACTTTAATGGTAAAGACACTATAGAGACATAAGCTTGCACTTACATGTCTACATTCGTAGTATAATGCACCCTGCCTCCTAGGCATAGGTGGTCTTCTCTAGAGGTGACTGATATATACCAAAAGCAGTGCTTTTGACTGTGCCACACATGGTGAGGTCACAGTCTGGTTTGAGAAATTTGCACTGCTCCTGCAGTCTACAATGGCAGGCCTGCTGGAAGTAGTTTCCTTGGGTCACCGAGGGTACCACAAAACCGTGCTGCAGCCCAGGGACCCATTTACCACCTATGCCCTGGTACCATATAGTAGGGACTTATAAGGGAGTAAAGTCCTAGTCTATTCGGGTTACCCATTTACACAGAACAATTCTGGGGAAAGCACTGGCACATCTCGCAAATATGCATTGGGCAAAAGAAGCTCGAAGCAAGTCCACATTTCCAACACCTGAAGTAATTGGCAAACAACTGCAGAAACTCATAGTATCCAAGAGCAAATTGTGCTCTGGGCTCAAATGGGATTCCACAAGCAGTCTAAAAAATCCCTCCAGTTCTAGAGAGAAAAATTAGCTCATTTTTTCATTGAAGTGCTCCTGAAGGAATAAGTCGCTAACTTTTGGAGCGGTTCAATTATACACCCCATCTTCAAGAGAGGGAAGAGCACCTCCATCTAATTACTGTCTGATTTTTCTTTTAGATGTGGAAGGAAAATGCTTTGCAGGTCTGTTGCTCGAAGATCTGAATTCCTGGTCAGCAGATAGGGAGTTAATCCCCTTGAACCACACTGGATTTCAAGAAGAACAAGGCTGTATCTCTAAGCTGCTGGCACTTTCCATGTTCTGGCCCAAGCTGACTGTGCACAGGCACTACTTTACATCTGCTATGTTGGATTTCAGAGCTAAAATAACAGATGATGGGACGGAATGCTGAACACATCAAACATTCACCCCCAGTCACAGATCTGGGTTTAATCCATCGTTTTTTTGCTCACCATGCCGTTCCAGTTTGGACCCAGACATATGCAAATCAGTCTTAACTCTGCTCCCCATGAGAACAGCCCAGCCCGAACGGCCAGGTCCTCCCTGGACTGGAAACCAGCATCCTGGGACCAGTTTCGAGGTATCATCCCTCATTTTAAGGTAGCCTTCGACCGGGTCTCCAGGGGTCACTTATGCAAAATACTGCAATCATTGTCCATCCCTAAGAATTTATTAAGGGCAATAGAACTCCTATGCTCCATCCCTTGGATAAGGATAAAGTTAGGTGACTGTAACTAGGTATCCAGGAAGGTTAATACAACAGCAGGGTTCAAACAAGGCTGGCTGTTGGCCCCGTGCTATTCAACTTTATAGATCAGATCGCACATCGGCATTAGAGCTTGTAAATTTACATCTGCCAAAATTGGGAGAAAAAACGCTATCCAGCCTCTTGTATGCAGATGACCTGGTCATGTTAAGTAAAACAAAAGTGGCCTCCAGCGACTAATAAATAAGTTAGACGAAAATACCAACTCAAATGGTTTGGAAGTGAATATGACAAAAAAAAAAGAAGTCTTCTATGTCAAGAGGGTACACAAAAGAGGTTCCTGCCATTGGAGAAATGAGAGCCTTGAAACAGTACTGGAGTACAAATATATTTAGGAGTCTGGAGTGACACAAGAGGAAACCAATCACGGCAAAAGGAGTCAATCAGAAACAGCCCAAGTTCTACAATGTGCTTTTACAACTGCTTCTAAACATCTATGTGGCCCCAGCTTAGATTCAATGCTTCAGATTTTAAGGGTGAAACTACTGCCCACAATAACATATGAGATCGAAACACTGATGGGAAGGATGCCGGCCTCTTGAACATTTTGGTGGCCAAGCATATAAATTGGTTTTCCGTTTTCCTAGGACAGCTTCTCCAGCACAAATACGCCTGGGGTTTGGCCTACCAAGCTAAGTGATAGACAAGACAACAAGCATTTCTCACTCTTTGCCATAACTTAAGGGCCTCTAGATTAGACACCTTGAACAATCTTAATTTGCCAGAAATCGAGTCCAGCCTGAGCAATTCACTGCACTGTCGGTTCCTGGAAACATCCTTGGACACTTTCCAGGCAAGGGATTTATGGAACCTGCAGGTGTCGCAGGCAGCATTTAAAAATGTGTTTCTATCCGCGCTTACAAGGTTAGCAAATTTGAGGACAAGAACACTCAACACAGCAAATGCACGCCTGGCTGGTGTTAAACACATACAATGCGAAAGGCTACCAGCCATTTGTAGGCACAAACTACTCGAAGTACATCAAACTGAAGTTTAAGCAGTATCAGTTTGAAACGTTTCCATCACTGGACTTCCCACACAAGTGACTTAGCCAGTCGGCTGTGCGAGACCGCAAAGGAACGCGTACGCATATTGTTTGTCTGTGCTCAGCTCCCCTCCGAGAGCGCAGAGACATCTTGTGTAGAGGCTTCAACACTCTTAATGTGCGGTCTTGCAGACAGGCTGTTATGGCGGTGATTAACCCGGTCAACGCTCAGTTGAACATGGGGCTGGTAAAGCTTTTATCGAAGTCCAGTGAAATGTTCATACATAATGCACATTTGTCTTCAATCATTTTTATGGTCAAACTTGAATTATACATTATATTTTAATGACACCAAGTTATATAACTCTTCACAATATGCACTTTATGGCTAATTGTGACTTTATATTTTTAAAGATGTAGAGAATTTGTTAGTAATGCATAATAATTATGTTCTGCAAGGATCTCGCACTTAAACATTTTTAACAGCACCCATTTATGTAGCCCCATATAACTACATTCCGGTGCGGCGAGCTGTGATTTTACACTCTCAACAAGATACATTTTTATGCCCTCCAAGGATTCGCACTCTTGACGTATTGTGATTTTAAGTGTGTAGTAGTCCTAGAGAAGTTTTTATGTATTCTGTTTTTGCTAAGATATTAATCATACAAATAAACATTTATTCACTATTATTCACTGTCGGGGGTTAAACTTCTTTTTGAAAGTCTGTTTCTCGGACTAGTGAAATGGATATTCTTTGCTTCCAAAATTCCCCGCTCAGTCAAGTACGATAGATGATAGGATATAAGAATTTGTAGGTGCTGCACTATAATGTTCTAGTGATGCAAAGCTCTCGATTGGGCTCTAGTTCAGTCCGCTAACAAGCCCATGGTTCCTCTGATTATGATTAAAAACAAAACGACATGGTTTGTTCCTTATCACGTTTCCTAAAATGTTTTCTATCACTGAAATATTTCTCAATTGTGCATAAGTTAAAAAAAAAAAACATGGCTTTTGGAAACATGCCTACTGCTTGCTATTTTAACCTCTTCGGTGCCCGTGACGAGCTGGACTCGTCATGGGCCGCGGTGGCGCTGTGCCCATGACGAGTCCAGCTCGTCACAAACCCCGCCCGCTAATGTAACGGCCGGCACAGGGCGGGGAAAGGGGCGGGCACCGAAGGGGTTAAGGATATAAATAAACATCCAGTTTTGGTCTGCCATGTTTTTATTTTCATTCAAAACTAGCTCTGCTCTTTGCATTATACCACATGTATGCTATTCAAAAAGAGCTGCACTATCCCATTATAATTAGGGTTCAGGTTTAATGGTATTTTTTTAAACACTGTTTATTCATATTTATTTTTGGGAAATTTTATTTGTTTATCCATATTTATTTTACATTTTGTTAAAAATTGTAGCTAAAATTAGAATATTTCAACATTTGGCTGATATATGTACACTCATGCCTGATAAGTCTCAATGCTATGAATATCTACAGATGACAAATCAGTAGACCTAGATCAAAATATGCACATTTTTGTAAAAATCTTGTGCACATTTGCAGGTGTTTAAGCCTCATTAGGAAAAGTTCTCTTAACTCTTACCTGTAAATCCGTACATCTGTCGGCGTCTTAGAATTCCTCAAATGCAACCCAATGTCCGTTTTTATCCATATTAAAAAGTAATTACAGAGGACAAAATAGATGGTTTTCTATCTGTAACAATCAGTAATAAAGAAAAACTGAGTCTTAATTATCTTCCCATGACCAATTTTGATCTGAACTGAATCTGCCTCCATGGTTGATTCCCAAGGTGTGAGTTTTGTTGATGTACAAGAAAAGCACTACATTTGCCATAGTATCAAGGGGAAGAACTGTACATTTTTATTGGGAAATTCAGACTGTACTATACCCACCATCCTAAAGATCTAAGCCCTGAGCTGCTTCTGTCCTACTTCTCCCGCTGTATCCAGCACCACAAGGTAACGCAACAAAACCAAGAACAGGAATGACAAGCATTTGCGATGCAATAGGTCTCGCATTACTGAAAGCTTGAGCTTTTGGCATTGCATTATAATGTGCAACGCCAATAGCTAAAATTATTAATGCGAGACCTATTGCATTGCAAATGCTTGTTCTACGGTAGACACTGCAGAATTAACCGCCAGGGTCCTAGCCACAGACTGAAGGGGCAGTGGAACTCATCAATGAGCCAGCTCTGCCGTCACCAGGCCCACTGGAATGGTGTGGAATCTCATTACAAAGCTTATGCGACAAGGAAAGACAAATTATGTGGCTTATTGTAGCACTGTCTGAGGCAGTATGTGTTCCCTGTTTTGTCACTCTAATACATGTGCATACTATTTGAGCAGTTTCCTCTGTGGCAGTACCTGCTTAAGTCTTGAATGCAGCAATCAGCAACTAAAAAGTGACCAGCTGACCTTTGCAAAGGGCCTGTCACTCGCGGCACCATGTAGAGTGCTTTTTAAAAGAACCTTTGATAAGTTTGCACTTTTGTTGTTGTTGAAAACTGTACATTATGCAGCGGATTATGAATTATGTGGCAAGTAAATCCATAACTAGTATGAAAAGTCTTTGATCGCAGAATTGGGCATGTTGTGAAGATATACGGTGGCCACTTGCACGGTAGTGAGCAGACTAAACCTGTCCTTTAGTAATACTTTTTGTAAAGTTATAGATTCCCAGAAGGCCCTCGAGTCACCAACCTCCAAAGGAGGAAAGGCTGTGTCGGCCCGGTCAAGACTAAAATCGCCACCCACCAAAAAATGAAATGCCACGTCTGTCCGGTTGAGGCTTGAACCTCTTACCCTGTTCAAGGGTAGAAGCTTTTACCTTGAGCCCTCACGTCACCGGCCACCTGAGAATGAATGCCGAGTGGTCCCCATGGAGGCGAGACCCCCCCCACCCCGAGATGATGGTATAGCCCTGGCTCTGTGGCGTGCAGTGAATGCACTTGATAGCTCCTCACCTTTCCTTGTTGCTGCAGGGCCTATGGTGGCACGGCTCAATTGTCTTCTGCACGACCTGTGCCCGGTACAGGTAAAGTGGCATCCACATGCCCAGGGCCCCAGTGGCGAAGGAGACCGTCGACGTGGCAAGGGTAGAGAACACTTAGCTGTGGTGGGGAGTGGGGTGGGGGCAGCAGGAGAGAGAGAGAGAGATGATATCAGCATAAGTGCCTCGGCTCACAGTAAATGAAAGAGTAAGCGTGAAGCAATGGTGGCGCCGCGCTCACTAGTGATGCACCAGCCGTGAACTGACAGTAAAAAAGAAGCTCGCGAGTGGTGCGCGCACGCCACAGCGAGCCATGTGGTTTCAATTATCGCGCCCATGTCTGGGTACGATAATTGAAACCACATGGCAGCGGTGCGCGTAATAGACACCAATAGGCCATCGGCGGAGCAGTGCGCCCGCCTTTAGCCAATTGCGTGCTGTCTTTGATAAAAAGACGCGCGCAAAGCCCAATAGCGTGAGCCAAAAGGAAAAGCACCAGCGTGTGCTATTCCTAGGTCCGTTTTCAAACCCCCTACATGAGGTCTCTCGCTGCGCGAGCGGTGCTCCGCACTGCAACGCTAGGCACGATACCGAAGAACTAGGACACGCACACCTACCCAGACATTTTTATGGGTCTGGCTTGAGAGCGGAGCTGTCACCAGACAATTATGTGATCCTCAGCAGAGAGGTGATTTAACTCCACCCCATGTTGGGATCCAGGAGTACATGTTCTGATAGTGTGGCTCAACAAAAAAGTGCATGCCCTCCACACAGCTGTGATTATTTTGTCTATTTATCCAGCTGCCTGAAGTTGAACGTCCGGGCACACAAATGACATTGCAGTGCTATCAAAGTGTCTTAGATTACTAGATAATTTATGGGGTTTTTCTCTGGCAGCAGCACAGATAGGAGGAGGGCAGTCCTTAACACACATGGATGTTTGTCTGACTTGACCATCCATTCATAAGCAAGGCCTATTGGCATTGCCAATGCTTGTTGCATCTGTTGTTCGTTCGTACCCGAGAATTACACATACTCACCAGTTACTTCTCAATTTTGCTCATGTGTCTAATAACCAAGAATAAATTATAAATTGCTGCATTTACACAGGGCTCAAGGCTCTCAAACTACCCAAGGTACCTTCCCCTCTCCAACCCTGGCTTTTTTCCTCCACTTTCCCCCTCTCTCACCAAACGTTCAGAAACTTGACATGTGGAAGTGGAGAATGACAATCTCCCTCAATGGCTTCCCATGTGCCCGCCTTGCGAACACCCACCTTTCTCATTTATAATTTCAGCTGACATGAATGTTTCTTTCTTACGCCTATGTTAGTAGAATACCCAAATGGCCACAATGTGCACAGATGTTCATTCCAGGGTGTGACTAAGTGTCAGGGATTCGAGGGGTAAGGGTACTCTTAAAGGGTCCGAGTTGATGGAGAATTAACACCTGGGCTCTTAGCTTCCCCGAGAATGGAGAATGGAGCTTCCCCGAGAATGAGTGAAACATCTGTGGAAAACAGTAGATCCCCCGTCAAACTTCAAAAGCCAAAATTAAAGGCATAGTGGCTTCTTGAGCCGTGGCTCTGACTTGCGGGCTTCCTTCCCTTTTATCACCCCACTGGTGCCCAACGCATTTGTCCTACTTGAGTCTAGTATAGAAAGCTGATCATTAACCTGGGGTGTACTGAGCAAGCAAGGGTTGAACAAGACAATACTCTGTCACCTCCACCATGTCCCCCGCGATTGATTCAACCACAGCCCCTTTGGTTTCTGAGCCGCCTGTATCTATAGCTTTCTGACCCTAGATGTGCACTAGCATTTTCCCTTTTCTCTTAGGACCTCTGGTCTACCATCCAGTGCATGGCCTCAGGGCTTAACTCTGATCCTTTCTCCTTGCTACCTGAGGATTTGGTGCCACTTTGATCCTAACATAGCATATGCTGTATCTCCGCTTTGGTGCATTTTGTGCCAGTGTTTTTTCCTTCAACATTTGCGGTCGCTGGTTCTAGTAAATATTGACCACAGAGCTAGAAAGCGAGGTGGACTACTCAAAAGGTAATGACACCTGTGGTGTTAGATTAGCACAACATAACCGACTATCTCCTCACACCCTTGGTGCCCTTTAATCTCTGGCCCAGTAGAATACCTCACTGGTTCCCCCTGGACCTTTAGGTTAATCCTACATAAATGTATGGGTAGCCTAGAGGGTCTCGTGCACTGCTCACACCACAGACTAACACTAGAAAAAGATTGCAAATGCCTAAACTATCCCTTGATTTATTTTTGACAGATTCTGTTTCGGGTTGCTTTTAGGGCTATCTGTGCAACAGTGGTCTGAAGCCCCCGGAGTTGTTTTGGTGAAGGTGGCTTTCCCTTATAATGGCGTAGATGGGCTTTGAAATGTCCAAAGCAGCTCTCCTCTTTTGTACAGTGTTTTTTTTAATTATTATTATTTGAACTTGCAGCTGGCTCTCAAAGATGAAACGTATGTGTCCGAGGTGAATGGTCTCTTTGTGTGCTTGTTCGCTTGCAGAGACAGGAGTGACTCCTTGGCCGTTTTAAGGGGATTCTGAGTCAATTTTGGTTAAAGAGATTACAGAGCATATTTCACCCACCCTGAAATACTTTCCTTTTAAAATAATTTCACATTTTGACAGTTCTTACAACTAGTTTAAGTGTGTGGGTTGTTTGAACCTTTAATAGCAGAGAGATCTAGCATGGATAGACTTTGAATTGTATAGCCTCAATATCCTTAATGCTCCTTCTTGACTAAAAAACACCTTTCTGGTACGTCCTGTTTTGATTCCAAAGGACAACTTTAAAATTGTGGGGTTTTTTAATGTCAAAATTTGCTAAGTATCCTTCTGAAACTGTTTTTATTCATTGGTAAATGCGTAATTCTGTTGTGTTTTATTTGTGGATTATATGTTTAAATTGTGCTAATTCCTCTCGTGGTCTTTAGTAACTGTATTTGTGCGAGACACATAATCAGTTGGGAACATTTTACGAAAGGATCATTCTTGCAAGCTTACCTCCCAGTAGGGTTCATTTCACGAATATATACCAGTCTTTTGCATAAAGTCCACTAACTGATATGCCTCTCACAAGCCTGCACATAACCATAATCACACAATGTGCCAACAGGATTAAGTCCAGTTATTCCAGTGTGGTCGGTTACATGAATTTACTAACTAGTTTTTTTTTCATTCTTTTTGCAGACGGTTACTTGGAATCATTACCAAAAAGGATGTATTAAAACACATTGCACAGATGGCCAATCAAGACCCAGACTCCATACTCTTCAATTGAAACGAATGTCGCACTTTAGTTATTTGTACAAAAACCCCTCCAACAAACTCTGTAAAAAGACAATGGATTGCCAACGTACATTTTTAATAACAGGGCTATCACTGCGGTTACAGGAACTTTGTGGAATGAGCTGAAGTTAATCATGTGTCGGGGAAATTAAAATTTCCCCCTTGTTTCTACTTGGTAACCAATTGCACTACATATTCTGTGGAAGTTAATCTTCTCTGTTGAAGAACATATTTTGCTATTGTTATTGCTTTTGTGAAGTTTCAACAATGCAACAATTTCATGAAGGAGTAAAGATAAAAAATGGTGGACTATCTCTTGGTTTTGCATACTTATTCATAAATTTGAGATATTGAATGAATTTTCTATGGCTGAACTAAGCCGCATTGCTCAGAAGATGCAAACGGGGGCAAGAGGCATGCATTGAGTAAGTAGTCCAATAGCAAAGGGACAGATTTGGAAATAGAAATCCTGCTTTGCTGAAAAATATTTCATAGTTGCCTGATCCTTGTTCTTGTATCACCATCATCCCAGCCATTGAAAAATACCCTTCCCCCCTACGTCTGTCTCAGTGCCTTTCACATGAGTCTGCATCGTATGTTGGTGCTTTATCAAGGTAAGCAAAAGGGACAAGGCATCATGGTACTGCCATTTCAGCATTTTTCATCATGTACTGCTGTAAATCACATGCTGTGCACACAACTGCCATCTAGTATTCGATTTGGCCAAATACAACTTCTTTTTCTTTTAAGAAGGGCTTCATTTTTGCAGTAAATTATGGTAGTTCCTCAGAAACCCACAACGCACCACAACACCCACTTCTCCTCAGAATGATCTTTTCTACCATCAATTTGGAAGAGTTATTGACTGTTCTGTCACAAGCTTTGCATTTAAAAAAAAATCAACATCAGAGGACCTGATGCTTAGGGCTGGATCGGGCTGAAGGAACAGGGGCCAGGTTGTATAAGAATTACTTTCTTCGGGTTTGTGATAGAGAATACCCCGTCTACATTTTGCCCTGCTTTAATAGCAAAATCTGATGTTTGACTTAACACAAGGTCTATAACCTCCATTGTCTAAGCGACCACAACAAAAGTGGGCCAGGCCTTTAAGCCCAAGCTGACATTTGGGGCAGAAGATAGATTCTCGTATCCTGCCATGCATTGACAAGACTACTGATTTCATCACCAGTACTGTTTCCGAAGACATCAAGGGCTTAGAGTCAGACGACAATCCAAGGGAACCATACAGTAGACCAGAAGGTCAACTTGAGAGGAGTGCACATGGTCTCTAAGGTTTCCGATGCCAAAGGTCAGTTACCAACCACAGACCACACCCAAGTCTAATGCTTCACCACAGGGTTCCAACCTCAACATTAATGAGCACTGACAACAGTGTCTTCTAGAGTTCAACCCTGGTGATCTACGGAGGATCAAGGATTGATCTTGAGGAATCTCAGGACCAAACTAAGGAATCGCCTCATAACCAGTTCTGTACCTTACAAGAGGAGCCTTCTGGAAGAAAATGCTCTACCTCCCAAAATAGTCGTAGCAGATTACCTAATGCGCCCACAGAAGAGAGTTTGCACCAGCAAGCTACTTTGGGGGGAGGAGCCGTGGTGCGGAGATATGCCTTGAAGTCCGGAATACCCAAAAAGTTGGTGATGTTGAAAAAGGCTTAGATGTTGAAATGGATTTTGGAGCCAAAACAGGCACATGAAGAGGAATTAAATTGAGCACTGTCACCCCTGTCGAATGTTCTCCAACTGACCATTTAAATTGATCTCAATACAGGACACGAGACTAATACCCCGTACTTCCATATCCAGAACAAATAGATGTGGGGGGGATCAGGATGATGTGTTGCTCTGTTATATGAATGACCTCCCAGGATGATGATCCTTTAAAAGCCATCCTGACTGATTAAATGTCTGCAGATAATGCAGAAATCCTCAGGGTAGCACATCAACATAATGTTCCATGAGGACAACTATCATATAGATCCTCTCCCAGTCACCCAGGACTGACCAATATTTACTACCTAATACTTGTGCTTAATATTTGTGTTCCACTGAGAATTTCAAAGATCCAATGAAGACCTGAATGGTCACACCAAGAGGAAAGAACATTTAAACCTGCCTCGCATGAGCTATTGTTCACCAAAGGACATATTCGTCCAGGCTCCTTAGTAGTGCATACTGCAAGGAAAAGAGCCTTTATGCAAGGGATTGGTGTATGAAAGAAGGTGAGCTTGATGTGTGGGTTAAATGAGTGGCAGTGGGAGCTGCCATGCAGCAGTACACTGACAAGTCTCTGGCTTTCCTAGCCAGATATGATGGGCACTAGTGGAAGGAGATGGATGAGATTTTACAACATTTACCAGGTTTTTAATGGAAACTTGCTCTAGAAATTGCCAAGTAAGGCAAAGTTAGCTCCCATGTTAGTATATGTTGGATGATGCCGATCCAGCTTCCTGGCATGTTGAAACAGGTGTGCTTATTAGACGTCAGACCTGATTGCGCATTTCAAAGTTCCACCAGGAGGTCCAACAACAGCTTAAATCACTTCCTTTCGATGGTACGTGCCTGTTCAAGTCACAAGTGGATGAGGTATTGAAGAAGATAAATAAGTACATTGAGGTTGTCAAGGCTATGGGCACCTTAATCCAGCGCCACACAACTCTTTATCTGTGGGGCCAGCCAAGACCTCCTCCTAGGTGGGGGTGGGCGGGAACTGCCAGCTCACACCAGTGCACACCAGCCGTTCACAACAAAAAGCTCAAGAACACCATGAAAATGCCCGTTCTCTTGTGGATCCTTCCGATGTGGCTCTCCTTGCATGCCTTCTGATCATAACACGTGAGGGTGAGACTGAGGTTTTATCTTTCTTAACGGCAGGACCTAATCTCAAACAACTGCTATGCTACTTCCATCGACTTCTAGATGACCACACTTCAGGAGGTAACCACACCTTCATCATGAGGATGAAATGACAACACTCGACCTCACGGCCGCCTTCTTTCCCATTCCAGTACACCCAGTGGATTTCCCATAAATTAAATTAGTGGTAAGTGGAATGCATTATTGGTTCAAACTCGTTCCCTTCAGGTTACTCGGCCCTAAGAGTGTTCACCAAGTGTCTAGTGCTGGTAGAGTTGAATCTCAATCGCAAAATAGATGTATCATTATCTTGATGATTCATTGATAAAAGGGCAACTTAGTGTCTTACCAACATACATAAGCTATTTTTTTTATTGATTAAGCTTGACACTCCATGCAAAACAATTGTGCTTTAATTCCCATCACGTTCAGAAAGTTTTGATGCCACTTGAAATTCAGCAGTAGCTAAAACTAATCCCACACTAGGGTTTCGTGGCATTCTAGAGTTCACTTCCCTACTAGTGGGCATAGCATACTCTGAGGGTAGAAATGGAAAATCCGAGATTAATACAGAGGGCTTGGACAAAGCTAAGCCAGGTGTCGGGTTTGGCTCTAAGAGCCAAAAGAAGAGCATAGCAAGCAAACATTGTCATGTGGATATACTCTTGCGTTCTCCTGTTCTCTCTCCCCATCTTGCTATCTGTTTCATATGTCTTCTTCTTTCCATCTCTTGTGATCTCTCGCTCTCTACCCAGTCTTTCTCCTTTATTTTTAGTTTCTCCTCGTGCGTTTTGGTTTGATTTCTTTTTGTTCCCTTGCTTTCTCCCTTCATCTCTTTATCTCTCTTGCAGTATATCTCACTTTCTTACGTTCCCGATGCCTCACTACCTCTTTCTGCCTCACTCTTTCTCCTTCTGTCTTTCTTGCTCTCGCTTCTTCTGTTTCCTGTCAACGAGGTTATCAGCCCTGTAAGAAAAATTTTTTGTTGGGAGGGATGGGAGTCCACCTCAAGTAATAAGTGTGCAGCCTGCCACCTACTGGGAGCCAAGTACCCCTTTGTAGCACTTCATTCTCTGAGGTTAGTGAAGCAGAGCAGTCCAGGTCTACTCGGGAGACTGGGTGTGGGCTAGTACCCCCGTCCACAGGTATGCACCAAACACCCAATACATCATTGTCCAGTCAATGCAGTTACTTGGGAAAAAGAAAAGTACTATATTCTGCACACACTACTCAATACTACCTATTAATTTACAAATACATACATGAGGGCAGTTGAAATACCCTTGGTGACACAAGCTAAGCAGTTCACACCCCTAGCAAACCCCAAACTCTAAAACCACAATACATCCAACACACATACTAGACACAATATAATGGGGGGGGGGGTGGGGTTCTCAAAAGACAGACATTTTCAGGATGTTTCCACCTTAGTAAAAGCATAAATATGTTCTAATAAAACAATGCAACACTGCTAAAACCATGGAGGATGGTACCATCTTACAATGGCAGTCATTGCGTGCAATGATTCACTGTTGTTTTTGTCATCTTCAATAAAGCATTTCAATTTTCAACAAATTGTACATCATTTTTTTTCATCATTGGTTGTGGACTGCTTCACTCCTCACCACTTTGTGGTGCCATTGACTTTCCTAAGGCACCACGGAAATCAATATGCCTAGTTCAGGACCAACCTCGGGGGGCCTTATGTGAACAAGCCTTCTCAGCTGTTTTTTTCTTTCAGCACCAGTGTGCTGCTTCTTTAGGGGTCTGGGTGCCCCTGCCTCTAGTATGGGATGCAGAAGACCTGACCTGTAAAGTGGGTCACCTGCAAGCGCAAATGTGTGCACTGCAAGCTGGCTCACTGTTTAGGCATCATTACTCTGGTGTCAACATGGAAGCTGTCAATTTTCTCTCCACCCGCATGGGACCAGACAGGTTTCGGCTCTCCTGCTCTTTTGGGGTAGAGCAGAGGTATGTAGTGCCAGCTCAGGGGAGCCCCCCAACCCCCTAAAAAAAAAAAGAAGACCTCAGAAGCCACTTTTCCGCCCTGAAACTCCCTGGGCATGGAGTACAATGCTCCTGGGGTTCTGGCATTTGGAGCTTAAAGCCTTCAGAGTTTGAACCCAGTAGTGCTCATATTTGTTCTTGATCAGTATTGATTTCTGCTTAATTTTTGTTCCTGAAGACATTAGTAATAAGAGACAGAGGAGGCACTCTTGCCCCCACCACCCCACACACAGCCCGCAATCTTCTTCCCGGGGAGTTCATAGAGTGTTGACTTGGGAGATGTTATTTGCGTTTCTAAGCACTTGGTCTCCCAGGGGGAGACTATACTACTTCCTTTGTTTTCTCTGGCCCCTTTGGGTCGATTTAGATGAGGCCTCCTGACTCAAACATTCACTTGGCTTCTAGGAGCTTTTCTTCTTCCTTGTCCCCTTTTCTTTAGGGTGAACTCTTGGCTTGCCCTTAGCTCCTGGCCAGACCTGCCCTCTGTCCAGCGTCTGGTGTTCTTCTCAGCCTGGGGTCTTCTCAGGCAGCATCCTGCAGTACTCAAGGCAGAATACTATCCATGCCTGCACTCTTCAGATCCCTTATCCTCCTTTGCCTAATTGCATAGCACCCATGTGGGAGCAGAAGTCAAGGGGTGGATCCCTCATGAGGGTTACCCTTCAGTAGGCCCAGTCCTCAGAAGTTCCAAGGGGAACCCTTCTCCAGCCCCCCCCCCCCAACAAGTCCATTTCTCTGCTGCCCCTCGGAGAGTGTAAGGGGACCAGTGCCTCTGGCCCTAGAGAGGTGAATCCACGGGGACTTCCAGTCTACGTTCAGGGTGCTCCAGCACCCCAAACAGAGGTCTGGTCTTCAGTATCCTGCAAAATCAATCTTCTCTCTTTCTCTCTGCACAGACGTTTTTAAGTGGGCTTGTAAATCTTCAGAATGTATGTAACTCTGTCCGATCCTTTGAGGACACAGCATCACTTCACCCCTGTCCTAACCCTCCTGCAAAGCAGTTTGTGACATTCTGAGATTGTGACTTGAATTGATCTGTTGAAAGAACTTTCTGAGCGCCTGAAACCATGCCCCTTACTGCCACAGCTGCCTAGTCCCTTCACTCCAAACCTGCAGAGGGTAGCAACTCCTGTGATTAGGTCAAAGGTCGGCCAGTCTCTCCTTTCTTCTCTTTAGAATCCCCCTTACTAGGTCTGGTGTAAGAAGTATTCAGCACAAGCAGGTTCTGTCCCCAAACCTTTTCTTTTTCTGGAACAGGCCCATTTACTGGCTAATGGCCTATTGTGTGGGGAGGCCTTTGATCATCTGGATGACTAGCACAGTACTTAAATTGGCCCAGCAGGGGGAATGAAAGCCAGGAATCTAATCAAGAGCTGGGTGAGAGAAATATGATAAATCCCCTAGTACCAGGAGTACATATCTGATTAAAGGTGACATTGAATCTTCTCCCGGGGTTCATGCTTACCATGAGATTGGTGCATCAGGCTAATCTGTAGGCCTAACATTGGTGCAGGTATCGTCCATAATGTGCAATACAGTAAATCACCCCACCATTTCAGTGAAACACTACAGACTTATAGTGTAAGTGCCCACTCACATTAAGGCATACACCAGGGTGGCACAAATCCCTGTGCGCTCCCTTCTGCGATGAGATACCGGTGTGCAGATACCTGGCTGAGCTGTAGGATCTCACTCGCAGATGTGTGCACACTCTGCCCATATTTCCTGTGCCCACATGTTCAGGTGGAGGCAACCCAGAGCCTCTTATCACAGTTGTTTAACAATAGACCTTGTTTTAAAAAGTAGACACTGGTGGCTAGGACTCCCAAACCATTTTAATATAGTTAACAGTTAGTGAGCTTCACAGTAAAAGTCCAAAAACTGGGTAGTCCAAGAGCAAAAAATCGAGGAGGTTAAATTGGTCGGTACCCATTTTCCTACAAGCCTCCTTACACAAAGTAATTTGGTTCGGCCGCCCCTCCCACTGCGGACCAGCACATTCTCCAAGCCTACTGGGTACATCAGAGGAGTGGCTAGCCAGTGTCCCCGCATTTTTTCATTCAGATTGTGGAAATTCAAATAGCCATCGGTACTTACCTTCCTCTCTCATGCACCCAGAGATGCAGAGAAAGCAGAATGTACAGCTTTATCGCTCAGCTGTCTTTTGGCTTGAGGCTCCAGGCTGACTCTGACATCTGGCTCCAAACTTCATTGGCTCGTTCACTTTTATCTGACAGTGAGAATGATCATGAAACTTGTATTACATGGCTAGATTAAGCATGTGCCTGCTGCAGGAATTTCTAGTCGAAAAACAATGGGCCAGGCTACGGTGGATTGCTGTAACAGCCCGGGGTTCAGCACAAACTGTAGGGGTGCAAGAGGTCAAACCTTCTACTGGGCAGATCATCCTAAACCCACAGCCAATAATTACAACAGATGCATCCCTCCTGGAGGGGAGCCCATATCGCCCACTTCAGGGCCAATGGTCCCCTCAGGACTCTTCCCCCCCCCCCCCCCCCCCCCCAACAGTGCCTTGGAGTTGGGAGCAGTTCAACAGGCATTTGAACAAAGCTTCACAGCAAGGTGGTCCTAGTACAGTTGGGCATCATGACCAGCACGTGCTTCATTGAGAAATGGAGACACACTCACGCCAGAACTCCACATTGTGTCTGATGCGATTTGACATTCACTAATACAGCATCTTATTCACTTCTAGCAGAGAGTCTACCAAGAATAGGCAGCAATTGTGGAAACCTGCTAGGCGACCCATCAAGAGAGACTATATCAGTACTTTTGCCATTCAGAGACCAGCTCACAACCCATACTAAACTCAAATGCCAACACTTCACCTCTGGGAATCCACACCTTCCAGTCTGGTGAAAGCTCTGTGGGTAAACTGGAGTGGTATATTTGCATAGGCTTTTCCCCTCTGCCACTGATCCCATTTCTGGTGCAGCAAATGAGATGGTCATCAGTGGCACTCGACCTTCTTGCATTAACATGGGCACTTCAACTTCTTTCATTTGGAGATGTCCATCCATCCAACCCACGTCAGTTCTGCTCAGTCTGCATCCAGGTCAATTACTGCATCCCATTCCAGATATTAGAATGTGGCTATTTGAAACTCTGAAATGAATGTGTGCAAATTTTAAACGCTAGGAAACAGACTACCATGGCATGCATTGCTGCTAAATGGAAAGATTTTGCCACCTACTCCAATACTCTGAAATGAGTCCCCAAGAGGGTCAGCATTTTAGTTTCCATCTGTTCTTTCCGCACATGCAACAATGCTAATTCGGCATAGTTATCGAACAATGATCGTATGACCACAGTTGCAGCATATCTTCAACCAAATAACACAAATCTGTTTTTGTATTTCGGTCATTAAAGCTTTTATGCAGGGGCTTCAAAGAATACATTCGGGGGCATGGCTTGCAGCCGGAGAAGATGGCCGGCAACTAAAGGAGCTGCGCTAGCAGTCAGCTTTAACTTACCCGTAATCTGACATTATCCGTGACAGTGGTGACACCAAAAGGTGTCGGAAGACGTCGAGCAGCGGTGCTTTGCAGCGGTGTCCGAGACGACCCCCCCCAGGCATCCTAACTTCGAGCTGCTGAGACCTGGGCTGTATGAGCCGAAGTGGCAAAATGGCGCCCGCCGACAAGGTGTGAGCTGCCGGGTGGAGTACCTGTCTGAGAGCGGCGGGACACACTTCTCAGAGGGCGCGCTCTCCGTCCTGAAGAGGCGACAGTAGCTAGCATGGGAGCGGAGATATAAGGGATGCTGCGACCCGACCCTGCGGGGGCCCTGCATCGGCCGACCACATTGACGAGTCACAGAGTCCCCGTCTAACATACACTGGGCTTCAGCGACTGCTTGGAGGGGCTGGCAGTGCACCGGACAGATATCCTGCAGCGTGGGTGGCAGCTGGATCCGGAGTGCTCGGAGCTCCGGTTAGCGACACTGCGGATCTCTGCAACCTGGTGATTGACGGAGGGGCGGACAGTGGGAGCCCGGGAGAGAGGCCTGCCGGCTGAATCAGAGGTAGGACCCTGCTATCTCGGCGCTATCACGGACCAAGGGCTGGAGCAGTGGGCTGGGGACTGAGGCCTGATCGTGAGTCACTGGGCGGCGCTGGGACCTTGATAGAGATGCACCATCTGCGCCACAGCCGCTAGTGGGACCCTGGCAGCACAGCGCTTACAGCGTGGGAGGAGCAGCTGACCCCGGTGCCCGTGCCCAACTCGTCCTAGACTTACTGTCTGAGGCGGGAGACCGGGGTACGGATCAAATAGGGCCCGGCAGGATCCCGAGGGGGCCAGGACGGTGCCTGCCGAACGGAAGGGACCACTCATTGGACTGACGCTATAGACCTGAAATGCGGTGAGGGTGATTGAGACAAGCGCACGGCGGGCCGGAGGTGTGCACCGGAGGGCCCCAGGGTCATACAGTGATTTAACCAGCAGTGCTCATACTCCGCGTGCCCCAGGATTGCACCTCCTGCCATGGGCCGCACTAGACTGCCAGGACAAGGCCAATCCAATCACATAGACAAATATACGGTGGCCATGGGTAAGGAGGGTGGACTTCAAGGGGCGAACCGACAGGACACAGCAGACGACGGCCCTGACCCCTCGCTAAGGAACATCATGGAGGCCATGAAGAACTTGCGCGGCACCCTGGAGCCTAAGTTGGACTCTGTGACGGAGGAGGTCAATCTACTCTGTGCAGATTTCCAGAAAATGTCAGTCAAGGTGGCTGAAGCGGAGACTGGCATCGGCAGCCTCCAATCCAAGACAAAGAGACTTGAGGACCAAGTAGCAGCCTTGACGAAAAACTTGGACATATATGCACGGCTGGAGGACCAGGAGGGGCGAGCGAGGCGTAACGACATCCGCATAGTGGGGGTCCCGGAGGGCCTGAAGGGGCCATCCATGGACTGGTTTGTGGAGGAACTCCTACTTAACCACCTGAAGCCGAAACGCTTATCCAATTTCTTCTTGGTAGAACGGGCGCACCGTGCACTGGGGGGGGGGGAAGGCCTAAGCCAGGGGCCCCTCCGCGTACCATCATAGCATAGCATCCTGAATTATAGGGACCGTGATGCTATATTGCAGTCGTCACGGGTTTCTGGGGACCTGCACCTCGAACGCCACGATTCACTTCTTCCCAGACTTCACTCTATGTCCAGCGCCAGCGGAGGTCCTTTGAGGGCGTTAAACGAGCGCTCAGAGGAACAAGGAGTGAAGTATATGATGCTCTACCCAGCCTGCTCAAGATCCTGAATGGCAGTAAGGCATATTTTTTCGACTCGCCTGAAGAGGCCAGCGATTGGGAGGAGGGGTGGCGCACAGTGGGCGGACACGGTGGCCCAAGCAGATCCGACCGTCTGCCTGGTCGAGACCGAGGGGGTACGGCCATCTCAGCATCGGACATTCCGGACTGTGGGCGGGATGGGCCCAGATGATTGTGGGGTGTGCTATTTGGCGGTGAACCCTGCCCTGATGGTGAGAGTGAGTCGGGAGATTGAGACCCTGGGTTTGGACAGGATCTCTGAGAGTCATGGACTTAAGTACCGTGGGCATGTTATGGGGTGATATTCTGACTTAATGCCACCTATGTTGCTGCGGGGAGGGTCGGGGTGCTGGGAAGGGGGGGCACTTGGGAGTTGGTTGAGGATAGCTGTGTTATATCCATGGGTGTATCCTCCGTTCATTAGGTATACTTCTTTTTGCTGACTGCAGGCCTACATTCCCTCTCACAGTTGGTTTGGGGCTGATGGGGCGACAGGCGCTCTGCAAGTTCAGAAGGTGGGAGGTTTGGGACCCACCAGGCAGGGAGGGGGGAGTTGGGGGGGTAAGGGGGGTTGGTTCTGGGGGAATGTTCTGTTTTGCTCATATTCATATTAATTCTTTTGCATGTGAGGTTGGCCCTGGCGGGGCACAGGGAGGCTTGGTCTATCTGAGGAGATTGGGGTCCCGAACTCTTAATGGTTGCACAGACGCTGGTTAAAGAATGGACGTGGAACGTCAACGGGCTGGGCAACAAAATTAAACTAACCTTAGTGCTCCAATACCTGAAGTGGCATTTCCCTGATGTGGTTCTCCTGCAGGAGACACATCTGCGCGGCAATAGATGTAAAGCACTCGACCGCTTTGGGTATAAAATGGTGGCCCATTCTGGGTTTACCTCCGGCTCTAGGGGGGTGGGTATTCTGATTCGAAATGCCCTCCCCATGGTGATCACTGGCTAGTGGACCGATGACTCGGGATGCATGGCGGCAGTGGCGGGTAGGTGGGAGGGGCGAACTGTTGTGTTAAGCTCATGCTATATACCGCCCAGCCTGCACACCACGGCCTTTGCACGACTGGGCTCCTTTCTAGCTGACCTTCCCTTGGGGACTCTTCTGGTGGGGAGAGACATGAACGCTGTGATAAACATTGACTTGGACCGTTCGGGTGGGGGGCAGGCGACCAATGGGGAGAAGGGGCTACTGGGTTTTATCAAGGCTATGGGACTGGGGGACCTGTGGCGTGCGCATCATCCCACACATACAGTACACATTCTACTCAGCCAGACATGGTTCCTTCTCCAGACTGGACCACCTTTTTGCGCGTATCGATCAGATGGGAGACTATATGGAACCCCACATTCTGGCCCGGGGAATTTCTGACCACTCCCCAGTCGGCGTCCTTCTCAAGGGTCTGGTTATCAATAAGGCGGCATTCCCGAGGATAGATCCGTGGCACCTTAGGGATGACACCGCGGGTGACAAACTAAGGGAGGGCTCACAGCTCTACTTTGCAGAGAATCGAGGGTTAGTTGAGTCCAACCTCACGCTTTGGGAAGCATACAAGACCATCTTGAGAGGGCAGGCCCAGGCCCTGATTGGGGACAAGAAGAAACGAGTCCCTTCAGATCAGGCAGATGGAACAAGAGATAGAAGATCTAGAGCGGGACCCTGACGTTGCGACTGCAACGGATCGCCGCCATACATTGGCCCTCAAACAGAAGGAACTTAGGGCACTGGCGGAGGGCGAGGCACATGTCTATTCCCTGGCCACGCAACACTGGATTTACGATGTTTGGGACAAAGCCCTGAAGCTCCTTCCGTGGCTCGAAAGCAGAGACAGGGAACGCTCATGGGTGGCGGAGGTGAGGGACACGACAGGTTTATTATTGTCCACAAGCACGGACATAGCGGAAGCGTTTGCATCGTACTTTGAGGGAGTTTACACCCCGGCCTGCACTAGGATGGAACAAAATTGCATGGAATTCCTGCAGGACTTTGCGCTGCCCACACTGACTCAGGCTCAAAGGATCGATTAGAGGCGGACTTCACTGGGGAGGAAATAGGGAAGGCTCTTAACTCCCTCCAATCTGGGAAGGCGCAGGGACCGAATGGGCTACCAGTGGAGATATTCAAGCGTCAGGTGAATGTTATTATGGACCCCCTCTTACAGATGTACCTTGAAGCACGACAGGTGGGAAGACTCCCGCCCGACCAGAGGAAGGCCACGATTGTAGTGATCCACAAGGTGGGCAAGCCGGCCGATCAATGTTCCTCATATCGCCCAATCTCGCTCATTAACGTCGAGGCAAAAGTCTTAGCAAAGGCCCTGGCCGACAGGCTACTTCAGGTCCTACCGGATCTCGTGCACGTTGACCAGTCGGGATTCATGCTGCGTAGGAGCACCCACCATAATCTGCATCGCCTGTATGGCGTGCTCTACATGACGGAAGATGTGGGGGACACTCAGACTGCCTTGATGACGCTGGACGCCTCAATGGCATTCGACAGTATCGAATGGCCATAATTATTTATGGTTCTCCAACGCCTCAGTCTTGGTCTGATATTTTGTAGCTGGGTGCGCCTTTTGTATGAGCAACCGATAGCGCGCGACGGTGTCCAGAGCCTTCTCACTCTGATGAGGCACGAGGCAGGGATGCCCCCTGTCCCCCCCTCCTGTTCGGCCTGGCTCTGGGGCCGCTGGTCCACTGGATCAGGCGGGACAGTTCGTTCTGGGGTCTGGCGCTCAATGACGACTGGAAAGAGCGTGTTTCCTTATATGCTGATGACGTTGTGCTATACATGGCCAGGCCGTACCATTCGATAACTTTTTGAACTTTTCGGAAGCTATTCGGGATACAAAATTAATTGGGCGAAGTCAGTAATTTACCCGCTCTCTGGCCCTCCTCCGCGGATACCAACCGGGTGTCCCGCATCAATCGCTGTGGACGGGTTCAAGTATCTGGGGGTTTTCATCACCAGGGATAGAGTGGAGTTTCACGCCAAAAATCTGGAACCCCAACTGCTCCGCCTGACCACCAATGTGGGCCATTGGCGGTCATTGCCCCTCTCCCTCATGGGACAAGCCACAATATTTAAGATGTTAGCCTTACCTAGACTCCTCTATATCCTGCAAAACACACCGTATTCCGATTCCACCTGGTGTCTTTAAGCGGATATCCAAGGCTGTGCGGACACTGCTCTGGGATGGGGGCAACCCCGGGATAGCGCTGCGCAAGCTGACGAGGGGTGTGTATGATGGGGGGCTGGCCCTCCCAGACATGGAATTATATTATTGGGCCTCCGATGTCACGATCCGTCCACGGTCCAGTACTCCTCAGGATTCGAGCGATGCCATATGGTATCCACCTCTTGATATCCCCAACTCCTGCACTAAAGGCACGGAGGTATAGGGCGATCAAGTGAGGGAAGGGAAGGAAGGGAACAGCGGGGAGTAGAACCTGTAACGAAAAAATACACAAAGCAAACTTATATCTCCTGTACGTAATGCTACTCATTACTTCTCGCTAACCTCAGACCCGTCTGTGGGCTATACCTCTGGAAAGACACCGCCTTTCAGCCTATGCCAACATTAGATTACCTCAATTCGGAAAGACCAATCTTTTAGTCTGGTTTCTTATGAACATTTCTTTTTATTTTGGATTTTATTCCTAAAGTTTTTTTTCTATTTTTTGTTGGACCTTTTTTAAAACAAAAATTATTTCACAACAAATAGAGACTTGAAAGGTATATACAAAAAACATCCAATATATACAAAGACATCAAAAAATGTCACAACTCACATATAATGTATATCACTTTACAAAATATTTAGTGGACACATTAAACATTCAAAGGACAACATTAAGTGCACTTAGAGACATGAACATACAAAACTAAACAAATTGACGACACATTAACAAATACAGCCTGTTCAGAAACAAGTGTAAACGCCCTGTGTTAAATAAAGTTTTTTGAGAACAGGTGCGGATACTAGTGATTAGTACAAAATTTGTTTGTTCATATTTTCATATAATAGACCATCAGATAATTCAATTTTTAAGTTGTAATCCTGGGGAGATTGGTCTATTTGAGAGAACGGAGGTAAAGAGAACAGGGGTCGACGCGTTTCGAATCCCTTATGTAGCAGGGATTCTCATCAGGACCGTGAAGATTCAATCTACAGAAAAAATAATAAAAACATTCTGTCAGTCATACTCACAACACTCGACTTCAATCAATCACGCACACTCTCAGATCATACCTGTATTTATGATTCAGTGGTCGGTCTCCCAACAAAGTGTCTAATCGTGTAGCTGTAATGTTAAGAATTCAATGGGCATAATTAGTGTTGGTTAGCCAGTAAAAGGGAAACAATGATGACGTTCGTTAATCTGGGTACTTACATAGAGATGCGGTATGACCGCGTGGTCAGTTACTTATTGTCAGTTTCTTCAAACAATTCTGTAATAAAGAAAAGAAGAAATGTCCTATTTACTTTGGCGAAAAAGGGGGGCACGCAGATGCCGTCATTTCGAAGTTAGAGCATGACCAGAGGGGCGGAGATCTAGAGACCAAACTAAAGCAACGAGAAGCAATGCTGATCCTAAAATTCAACTCGGCCACTCATGGCTTGAACGAAATGTCGGAACTTTATAACTTATGAACATAGTGGTTTTTTCTCTCTCCCTCCATTTTACATCTACTGTGGCAAGAATTCATGGATACATTGGACAGCAATGACATATTCCACCACTAGACAATCGATCTACAATGCACTTACACGGGTTGCTAAGTAACAGCTGTCAAGTTTTTTCAAAAAAACTTCCAGACCTACGGAATCGGCATATCCTGCCACCAAAAACGGACTAAACCACACTTTTACATACCCCTAAACAAATATTGCAATCAGCACAACATGTTCAAAACTTAAAACTACGATTCCCAGAAGCCTTAGCAGCAGGCTCCAATCACTTATACAACCGGGTGAACCGGGATAATCACAAACGCGCCTCAGTGATGGACGTAGACGCGTATGGAGGAGACTTGAGAAACTAATACCGGTAAGATTTCCTTAGCGCACAGCCGAAAAGCTTCAACCCATCCGTGCACTTGGAATGCCGCCTCACGAGCATAGACACACCATCGAATTACAGAACGCAGAAGTGCCTAAGTGAATTCTACATTCTTCCTAAATGAACGCTACTGAATGCCAAACCACTCCATTTATTGGCACACCCTCACCTAGAAATCAGGCTTGCTGCGTGCTAACAAACTTAAGAGCTCGATTACACCCGCCCCACTAAGCCGGTCATTTTAAATTTGAGCATCTGCGTGCCCCCCTTTTTTCGCCAAAGTAAATAGGACATTTCTTCTTTTCTTTATTACAGAATTGTTTGAAGAAACTGACAATAAGTAACTGACCACGCGGTCATACCGCATCTCTATGTAAGTACCCAGATTAACGAACGTCATCATTGTTTCCCTTTTACTGGCTAACCAACACTAATTATGCCCATTGAATTCTTAACATTACAGCTACACGATTAGACACTTTGTTGGGAGACCGACCACTGAATCATAAATACAGGTATGATCTGAGAGTGTGCGTGATTGATTGAAGTCGAGTGTTGTGAGTATGACTGACAGAATGTTTTTATTATTTTTTCTGTAGATTGAATCTTCACGGTCCTGATGAGAATCCCTGCTACATAAGGGATTCGAAACGCGTCGACCCCTGTTCTCTTTACCTCCGTTCTCTCAAATAGACCAATCTCCCCAGGATTACAACTTAAAAATTGAATTATCTGATGGTCTATTATATGAAAATATGAACAAACAAATTTTGTACTAATCACTAGTATCCGCACCTGTTCTCAAAAAACTTTATTTAACACAGGGCGTTTACACTTGTTTCTGAACAGGCTGTATTTGTTAATGTGTCGTCAATTTGTTTAGTTTTGTATGTTCATGTCTCTAAGTGCACTTAATGTTGTCCTTTGAATGTTTAATGTGTCCACTAAATATTTTGTAAAGTGATATACATTATATGTGAGTTGTGACATTTTTTGATGTCTTTGTATATATTGGATGTTTTTTGTATATACCTTTCAAGTCTCTATTTGTTGTGAAATAATTTTTGTTTTAAAAAAGGTCCAACAAAAAATAGAAAAAAAACTTTAGGAATAAAATCCAAAATAAAAAGAAATGTTCATAAGAAACCAGACTAAAAGATTGGTCTTTCCGAATTGAGGATTGTTACTCAATTAGCAGAAACTATTGAATTGAAGTGCAGTACTGGCATTTTTTTGTTGACTCTTGTATTGGCGCAGCCTTACTGCGTTGGAGCCAGAACCCCTATTGTTGCCACAAACATTAGATTACCAACATGCATTTTGATTAGTCATTGAAAACATTGATATAGGTTCTGAGGATATAGTTTTGACCGGAGCGTCAACATTCAGTCCACAATATGAGGTACTAGCATAGGCCAGAGCTTTAACGTTTATACAAAACAACCTGCTCAACGTCTGGAAAGAGGGGGGCTCCCTCTATCCGTTCCTTTAGAGACCCAAAATATGACAAACTAATACAGATGAACTGATCCCAGTTCTGACCAGAGTAATTTGCTAAGGTACTAAAGTCTCGTTAGTGGGCAGTACCTCTCTTAAAGTACAAAGTCTCACCACCCCCCTACTTTCGAGACATATCCTTTTTACTGCAGGAATGGGAAGCGGGGGTGTATTGTCTTGGCTGAAAAGTATGCTCGATATACAAAACTAACACGCGCCCCAGCGCTTTGGAAAAATGTCACTATACACTACTGGGAATCCTGCTACCTGCTCTCTGGCAAAGTAGCTTTAAGCGACTGGGAATCCAGCTGCCTGCTCTCTGGCACGGTAACTGATCCTAAGGGTCCGACTCGGTTCTCTCCTGTCCGAGAGAATGGTGCACTTATCTGTACTCTGGGTGCCTCCTCCGTAATGCTTCTTCCGTCGAATGAGAACCCACTGACCTGTCTCCTGAACGCTCGCTTCTTCTCCGTGACCTCGAGCTGTTGCAGGCTCCACGAATTCCTTTCCGACCTCACAGGTATTACGCCATTGCTCGGACGCATCTCCCACTGGCTCGACGACGGACGTGCTTCCTCGAATTACGCACAGCGTCAATGGGGAGTCTCTTCGTTTTTGTAGGCGTGACTCCTCCCCTCCCGAACCGTGGGCATGCTGGGAGTTGTAGGCAATGCAGGCGCGCGATCCCAGCGCTCGTGCTCCCTGCTTCCTGACATGCGAGCTACAGGTGGTCAACGACTGGGTATACGCGGACAGGTCGGAACCGGCCTACAGGGTTGACCGGTTGGGGATGCCGGGTGGTAATTGTGAGCCATTGTTATACGTCTGCAAGCCACGGAGGGACTGACCGTCACACACTGGGTGGTGGTCCAGTTCTGGAGGGAGGCGAACAAATTCCTGGGGTGGACGGGCCCCCGAACGGGCAGCACCCCTCTATGGACCGGAGAGCAATTGGAAGAAGTGACCAGACTAACTGGCTTTCGGGGTTGGAAGCTCATAGGCATTGAGTATCTGGGCGACATATGGAAGGGGGAAGCCCCACGCTCTTTTGAATATCTTAAAAAGGAGTATGATATGCATGACACACAACGTTCTCATTACCTGCGCCTCACACACGCCCTATGCTCACACATCCGGTGCAGTTATGAGAGACAAGGGAACCCGAAGGTAATACACTAGGGACCTTGGGCATTAACGTATTACAGAAAACAGTGGACCCTAGTAGTTGGGGGATTAAGATAAGGATAGACACATACTAAATAGTATTTGTGTCCTTTGTCCAGCCGGACAGGAATTTATTTAACGATGCACAAAATCAGAAAGTATTGTCAAGGGGGCACAGACCGTGACCTACAGTGAACAAGACAAAACAACAAATATAGGCAACAGCGAGCAAATCGGTCTGTATACTTATAATCAGTGAACAGACTGGATTATAATTTGAGTGACCATTGTACATAGCATTCACAAGCATATTCAGTACATATGATCCTATTGTGTCGGCGACGTTTCGATGCCGAAAACAAAATAAATGGCATCATCTTCAGGACAAATATATAAATCATGTTTGTCTTGGAATTATAAACAATTTGCCTTTCATGCAAGGCTGGTCCATAAAGCGGGGAAGGTAGTTCAGGTAGAGAAAGATTAAGACCATCAGTGGTGCGTCGATATCAGGATATCCCACGTATTTATCAAGGAAACCGTCCAGATCACGGCTCAAGTGGTGCCGGTTGCAGAATCGCAGGACGCGGCATCTCTAAGTATACAGACCGATTTGCTCGCTGTTGCCTATATTTGTTGTTTTGTCTTGTTCACTGTAGGTCACGGGCTGTGCCCCCTTGACATTACTTTCTGATTTTGTGCATCGTCAAATAATTCCTGTCCGGCTGGACAAAGGACATAAATACTATTAAGTTTGTGTCTATCCTTATCTTAATCCCCCAACTACTAGGGTCCACACATCCGGTGCGGCACGTCCATCCCGGAGTATTCCCCCATGGAGGATAGGCTGCTCCTCAATCCCATCCTTGAGTAACCTACTTCCACTATTTATCGCAAGCTCATAAATAATATGCCTGACCCCCTAGTGTCGCTGCGAGAGAGATGGGAGAGCGACATAGGTGCCCTGGAAGATGACGATTGGCAAGATGCCCTGCAGAGCCCGCGAGAAATAGCTGTTCGCGTCCGATTTCGGTTAGTGCAGCTCAAGATTCTACACCGCGTATACTACCCTCGCACTCACTTGTATATTTGGGGCAGAAGTCAGTCGGCCCTCTGTATGCGGGGATGGTTCCTTCTATCATATATTATGGGAGTGCTCTGAGATGGTGCCCTTCTGGACCAAAGTCACAAATACGATAACAGCGGTGGTGGGCTCTCCGGTTCCATTGGAGCCCAGGTGGCTACTATTAATGATTAAGGGGGACACTGACTGGTCCAGACACAATGAGATCTGGCTGGCAATGGCAGCCGGGGTAGCAAAAGGAAATATTGCCAGGGGTTGGGGGGCGCAGGCACCTCCGCAATGGGACCAGTGGCTGCGAGATCTAGATTGGTGTCAAAGAGCGGAGGAGACTATAAGAGATGGGGATGCTCTAAGAAATGGAAAAAGATCTGGGGGCCTTGGCGGAAATACAGGAAGACGCGGGGTGGGGGTCGGGACTAGGTCCTTCGAATTGAATGCCCTGCTTATGTTTATGCCGGCCTTGTATTATATTGTAAAAATGTCATTCTATCACATGCTATATGACCAATGTTTTTTACTGTCTGATAATATGAGCATAGTTAATAAAAAGAATTAAAAAAAAAAAAGGAGTACATTCCCTCATAGCTCCAGTGCCTGAGTGGGACCTTGAATATAGTTCTCACTAGGCTAATGGAAGAACCTTTTGATGTGTGCCATTCTAGTCCCCTTCATTTCCTCTCTCGGAATGTGGTGTGCTTAGTGACGCTCACTTTCCTGCATAGTCAGTAAGCTTCAGGCTCTTCTTGATGACCTATTAAAGCAAATTTCATAAAGACAGGGTTGTGTTGTGTACGCGGCCTCGTTTTATACCAAAAGTAACTTCTCAGTCTGTTGACTTTCCTTCATTTTCCCTTAAGTCTCAATCAATCACCAAGTTCTCTTTACGCAGTTTAGATGTTGAAAGAGCCATCGTGTTTTTTGTAGGCAACATTTTTGCAGTCAGAAAAATTAGGCAACTCTTTATTCCCTTCGCACCACCACATTTTAGCAATCCAGTCGCTTAAGCAGAAATTGCAAGATGGGTTGTCGGGTGCATTCAGGTTTGTTCTATTCAAGCTAAGCGAACACTGCAGGTTACTCCTAAAACTCATCCACTCACAAAAAAGGGGCAACGAGGGCTTTCTTAGGCAACATATCATTAGTAGACCTATGTGAGGCTCCTACCTGATCCTCACTCAATGCATTTGGCTAATATTAATTTGTCGATAAAACATTGTTTCTGGCATAAGGTTAAACGTCGACCCTTCTAATTCTCAGCGTTTCAGGCAGATACGACATTTTGTCGAATGTCAAGGCGGGGTGGGGAGAAGCTATCTTTGCATTCCATTCCAATTCTTCATAGCATAGCCTAGCTATAGGTGTTCTGTCGTAACTCTACTGATAAATATTTTTGGTGGCAAAAAATGAATCCACCTTTTCCAAAAATGATACATTTCTGTGAGTGCTGTAAACCACCAATTGTCCTTGTAAATAAGAAGCAACATCACAGAAAGAACCGCAATAGATATGTTATTTTGTGGTTCTAAGGTCGGGGAACGTTGTTGGGAATCTATTAATATACAACTGTGGTTTACGCTGAACACTATCATCTGCGTTCGAATAATGAGACAACTTTTGCATTTGAAGACGGCTGCACTTTGTACAGGGCCAGGAGCTTAGTCTGATCACTTCAGATTGCCAACAGATCTCTGAAAGAAAGGGGAAGGGGTGGAATCCAGAATGGAAAAGGTTCCACGCGCTAATATGTCAATTAGCTATTTAATCTTTTAGAGTCCAAACATATCATTGCTGCAGAGACTCTTAGTCTGAGTCTGACAACTCAGTGCCTCATGGTGAGGAGGGTGCTTGCTCCTGTTTCTCCTGCGCCAAGCACTTTAAAGGGCTTTTTCAACTCGCGCGGTGCGGGACACGCACGGCCCATGGGCTGGCCCATCAGCGTCAGGCAGAGCCAGGGCCAGGCCACACGCCTTGGCCCTGCGGCTGTGAGCTATTTGGTACTGCCGGCAAGACGTCTTCTTACTATCCAGGTATGCACCTAGTTTCCGCTCCTGCCCGCATTTCTTTTCAGATTCTTCTGCTGGGGTACGAATTCTCGAGAAACACAGAACTTTTGGATTAATCTTGGCCGTATTTTTGATGAATTTACATATTGTTAAAAGGAATACAGAAATTGCCATCCGTCCCCTCTCTGCTACAGGAGCCCACAGGCCCACTATGATCATTTGACTACCACAGTTATTGGCGGTTTACGGTGCCCCCCTCAGTCCTGAAGAAGACCCCTTTGTAAAGATCAAGGTCAACCTACATTTTCCCGGGCGCCGAAACGTCGACATTTTTGTTTCTAATGCCAGTGTGGACAACGGTGCTTTTTCACTGCGCCAAACTAAACACAATGGCTGAATATTCGTTTTTAGCCACGTCAGGCTGGACAGGCTTTCTTGTACATAATACTATGGATGTATATATTGTCACTACCTTTCCTTTCCCACCTAACCTTCCCTTTCGCACACAAATCCCCCCCCCCCTTCCCAATTTGGGGTACTTTTGTATATACCGTCCAGATGTTTGCTGGATCCTGCACATTTCTATGTGTGTTCAATATGATTAAACAATGTTGAGCAGAATTTCTCATTGCAAGTAATGTAATGCATGCTGTTTCTTTCAATTGTATTCCACTGGGACCATTTTCTTCTGTACTGGGGGTAGGAATTCGTCCCCCAGCTTGCTTGGATTTGAGGAAAGTGCAGGGTGTGTTTGGGGCACCTGGACTCTCACTGCTTGAGTTGCTCCTCTTATTTTCATCCTACCCCATTTCTTCTCACAGTATTCTGCTGGAAGGGACTACATAAACCATATTGTCTGAAACTGCGCTTCACAGCAGCCCATACAGACATGAGGAGTGGCATATTGTGCTCTAAGGGCTTCTTTGCTGTTGTGGCGTGGGGTGAGCTAGACTGCACTAGCACCCTGCTTTTACCATTGTTGAAGTGGGTCTACATCGTAGTGTGACCCTAGCCAAAAGGTAGCGTAGCCCTGCACATGATCAAAGATCAACCCAATGAATAATAGGAGAGAAAGCTAGATTGTGATCAGTTAATGCATTGTGATGTGCATGCGAGTTTTAACTCCTGAATTCGTAGCAGCGTTGGGGTGGTCTCAGTAACCACTCAGAATGTTGTCAGAGATGGGTGTATAGATGAAAAAGGCCTCCTGAATTGTTTTTTTTCTTTTTCGGTCAAGCCTGGGCAGCGCATGCGCTGCTCTGTGAGGCATGCTGTATTCAGGTATGGACTTGAAGCTCCGCCCACTTTCCACCCATCTTTTCAAATGGCTGCTGTGATTGTCCTTTGTAAATGTTGGCTTTTGATTTGTTAATAGGCTTATTAATCCCTCCTTACTACCTCCCTTTCTTCTGTTGTAATCTCCCATCAGGACTGGTCCATTTTCTGTGTCCTTACTGCTTACATTAGCCCTTGGGGAGAACTCTTTGCTGAATTAATCTAAAGAGCACTGGTGAGATGCCAGCTTTCGCAATGGAGGGCCTTTTTTTTGTTTCCATAAACACCCAGTAAGGTACACCAAGTAGCATCTGTAAACGAAATCAAAAATCCAGAAGGAATGGTTTCCAATTCATGTACCAATCTTCTTATTATTTTGTATGTTATTTCAAAGGTTCTGATATATGTGACACTCAGCCAACATGTTTTGTCCAACACACTGGACTTCTTCAGGGCAGCAAACACAACGTATACAAGCAATGCTTTTTTGTTTTAAAATTCAACACATGAGCAAAAGGCATTGTTAATTACAATGCCTATTCTCAAACTCTCATAAACGCCATTTGAGTGTACTTTGGTAGCTCATTTATATAGCACTTGCTACCCCTGATGGGGTGTTGAAGTGCTTTTTTGGTGAGTAGCCCGCTCCTCCAGGACCCATAAAGTAGAAGTGGTGAATTAGTATAGTGAAATATGAAACTAATGTGAGTGGTAGACATGTTAGTTTGTTATTTGGATTGAAAAGAATAGTGGAGTGATAGAAGAGGGAAGGACTTAGAAATCCTTTTTTTTTTGTATGTTTGTTTTGGAGCTCATAACAGTAGGAGGAGGCTTGGGATGAGTAAAAGGGAGGTGGAGGGGAAGAGTCGGAGGGAAGAGTATAGAAAGGTTTGTTTGGGAGATCTGAATAGTAAGAGGTATGAGATGGTGCAAAAAGAAGTGGAGTAGTGAAGAGTCTAGAAAGGGTTATTTTGGGTATCTTGGTAGCGGTATGGGGTTTGGGATGAATGAGAGAGTGGAGGTAGAGGATATATTGATAGAGGTATAGGGTGAGAAATAGGGTAGAGCATTGGAAAGAGTAACAGACGTTTGGGATGAGTCAGAGTTGAGGTAGAGGATATATTGAGAGCGGAGTAGGGTGAGAAATAGGGTAGTGCATTAGATATGCTGAATTAGAAGAAAAGCAATAAATATAGAGATCCATAAGTACATGGAATGTATAAAGATGCATTAAGGAAGGTAGTATATGTAGATTAAAGATGCATTAAATAAACTCCGGCTTTCAAGTGTTGTTGTATTCTAAATTAATTTCATTTATTTATATATATTTTTTATAAATCAATAGTGAAGCAATTGTAGATAAATAGTTATGATAAAAGATGTACTTAGTTATGCACAGTTATATACATTTAAAAGCATAGAATAATGTTACTATCAGTAATATGTACATTTGTTGAGCAGAACTAATGAATACTATATATTTTTTCCAAAACAATTATTCTACACATTTATTCAAAGCAATAGACCTATAGCTGAAAGAGACACGTTAGTGATACATTCCTTACCTTAGAATATCCCCAGGCGTCAGACTGGATCCGGAAGGTTTTTGTCAGCAGTAGCCCTGTGCTTCAGAAGGTGGCGTCGTGCAGCTACGCCACGGAGACTACTTAGGTGCCACCCATGCGTGCTGACGTCAGTTCTTTCTTTTTCTGCGCCAGCAAGCGCAGATCCGGTTAGAGCACGTACCTTAGTCACTTTTTGACTAACTTTTGAGACTTTTTGTCTTTCATTTTTAAGTCTTTGACTCCTAGTGCCACGTAGGGGTGCCTGGGTATAAATCCTGCGGGGCCTGTCGCCGTACGATGTCGGTGGTCAACCCCCATGGCGTCTGTCTCTACTGTCTGGAACACGGCCATGACTCCCAGTCATGTTCCGACTGTCTGGCCATGGCTCCAAACACCTTACGGGAGCGGTCCCGTAAGCTGCTGGAGGCGCGGTTGCCGTCTCCGTGCCTTGTGAGGTCCAGGGGTCGATCGAGGGAGCGACCGCGGAGTCATCATCATCACTGCTCGGGGTCGAAGTCGTCACACTCGGAATCGGGTAAGAGACAAAGAAGCGTTTCGCTCTCCGATGTCCCCCCGTCGGTCTCCGGACGAGGGGGCCGGGGGTCCCTCCCCCGCAGCTCCTTTGGAGCATGTGAGTCCTGTGGCCTACCCACCTTATCCGGGTCCGTTGGCGACTCCTGCCCAGGTGCAAGCTTTCCTTGCTGCCATGGACCGCCTTTTCAAGCCTAGGGCTCCCGCCGGCACGGCTTCGGGCCCCGCAGTCCCAGCCGAGGGCCCTCCCTTGCTGCCGGCGCCGTAAGGTCCTCCGCCAACGGCTCCGGTCCCTGCGTCACCTGCGGCTCCATTCCCGGCGCTGCAGTGGGTTCCGTTCGTTCCACCACTGCCCTTGCCCAGTTTTCCAGACAATTTTGTCCCTAGTTGGGACCCTTTGTGGGACACGGAGCCGGACCACCGCTGTTGAACACTTTTTATTCCCCTGTCCCTCCCCCGCCGCCTGTTCCACGGGCAGTGGAGGACGGGGACGACTGGCAGGGTCGGAACAGGAATGGACAGAAGAGTTGGAGGATGCAGGTGGCCTTGACCACTCCTCTGAACCTGGTTTTCTTTCTCCTCCTGCTGTGGCTATGGAGGAGGTCATATAATATGGTGCTCCATAGAGCGGCTGAGGCCCTTGACCTGCCTACCGTGACCCTCATAACTAATCTCACTGAAGTACTTCAGCCGGCAGCAAGCTGTATGGAGCCCCTGCTACCATTCAATGAGGCGTTAACTGACGGATTGATGGGCACCTGGTCTAGACCAGCAACGGGGGTTCCCGTGGATAAAAACGTAGCCAGGCGTCATTGCCCGGCCCTGGGTGACCCTGCTTTTTTGACAACCCACCCAACTCCGGAGAGCCTGGTCATCCAGGCCTCCACTTCCCAAAGCGCATTCCCAACCGCCCGCCGGATAAGGAATCCAAGAAGCTGGAACAGTTCGGCAAGAAACTGTTTTCATCTGCCAGCTTAGGGCTGCGGTCAGTGAACACTGCATGCCTCTTGGGCCGCTACTCCCACGCTGTGTGGGACATGGTTGCACAGGTGCTGCCTCAGTGTCCGGTGGAGGTTCGGACAGTGCTTTCCCAAGCTGTTGCTGAGGGGAAAGATGCAGCAAAGTTCGCCATCTGGTGCAGACTGGACACCGCGGACTCACTAGGTAGGGCTATTTCCACGCCACGCCTGTTTGCGGTCCACTGGGTTTTCAGGGGATGTTCAGAGTACTCTTATGGACATGCCCTTTGATGGTTCTCGCCTGTTTGGCGATAAGACAGATAGTGCGCTGGAGCGTTTTAAGGACTTCCGGGCTACGGCCAAGTCCTTGGGTCTCTCCACCATTCGCCCAGCCACGTCTGCTTTTCGTTCCTTTCGTGGCCATGGAAGGGGCACTCTGACACGTTCGTTCAGCCAGAAGCCTGCGCAGAACCAACCTCAGCGCGGACGTGGTTCACGCTGCAGCGGGACAGGGGGGCCAGCGTGCGGGTCAGTCCACCTTCGCTCCCGCAGCATCCGCCTCGAAGCCTTCCTAGTCCGAGCTTTGAGGCAAACCCCACGCCGGTGGGCGGCAGGATTCGCCATCACCTCCCCTGCTGGCGTTCCGTTACCTCGGACTGGTGGGTGTTGCAAATCGTCCGAAGGGGCTCCCTTCTGGACCCTATTTTTTGTAACATTCCTGGCCTCATCACCGAAGTTCCTGTCCCTGTTCCCTGGTCTGACCATATGGTGGTTCCTTTTAGTTGGAAGATGGCTCAGCCTAATTCTTCCTCAACTCCTCATAGAGGGCTAGCTAGGCATTGGTCCAAGCTTGACCTTTCTAAATGGGTAAACATCCTGAAGCACACTGAACCCTTAGTCCATTCGGACGTGGAGAGAGCCAATCAGGAGTTTAACCTGTGGATAGAGCGGTCCTTGGACAGTCTGGTGCCAAAAAAACCGATAACAACCAAGAAAGGCCTCACCAAGCATCCTTGGTTTAACCAGGAGCTGAGAGCTCTTAATCAAGAGTGTAAAAGGGAAGAGAGGCAATGGAGGAGAGAGTTTAGTGGTGAAAAAAAAAGCAGATACAGAGCGGCTCTCAAGAAATATAAGACCGCCCTGATCAATACTAAATCTGCTTTCTTTGCTAGTAAAATCGAGTCCTCCGCCAATGCTCCCAGGGAGATATTTAGAATAGTGAAGTTGTTGACTAAAGTTCCCGACCCGCGGCCTGATTCGGATGAAGCAGGCAGTCGATGTGAAGAATTGGCGACTTTCTTTTGCACTAAGATTAAAAAGATCATTGATACGCTTCCCCCAATATCTTCAATCGACTCAAGTGTTACCTGCTATTCAGGACCAATCGGACCATCCCAGGCTCTCCTCCTTCTCTCCTCTTAGGGAGGATCTTTTGCCTACTCTGCTGAATGCCATAAAGAGTGGCTCCCCGTGTGATCCCGCCCCGATGAGCATTTTAATCGCAGCTCTGCCCACCATCAGCAAATCAATTGTGAATATGGTGAATGCCTCTTTGAAATCAGCTATTGTGCCTAGAGAATGGAAGATAGCAATGGTCAGGGCCTTGCTTAAGAAACCCAGTCTAGATCCAGGGGACCTCTCCAACTATCGCCCTATTTCTCTACTACCGGGCATCAGTAAACTGACTGAGGAATTTGTCAATACACAATTAGCCTCCTTCCTGGAAACTAATAATTTGCTTCATCCATCGCAAACTGGGTTCAGGAAAGGACAGGGAACAGAAACAGCTTTGTTGAGGGTGGTGGAGGAGGCCAGGAGGATTCTGGACGATGGTGGCAGCGCAGCCATTATCCTCCTGGACCTCAGCGCCGCCTTCAACACGGTTAACCATCATATTCTGGTTTCCCGTCTCAGCAATATGGGATTCACGGGCAAGGCTCTTAAGTGGCTGGAATCCTTCCTTGAGGACAGATTTATTTTTTAAGGTTTTTGAGGACGACTACTGCTCTGGTCCGGTTCCATTACAGTGTGGGGTTCCGCAGGGGCCTTCCCTCAGCCCCACATTGTTCAATGTGTATATGGCTCCTCTGGCGGAGATAGTGGCCCCTTTCGTGGTCCAGTTGGTGAGCTACGCCGACGACACTCAGCTGGTGTTCTCCCTGAATCAGTTTAGACAGTCTCCGCTGCAGTTACGTAACTGTTTAGAAGCTGTGGCATGTTGGATGGACCAGTCCCATCGCAGACTGAATGGTGGGAAAACAGAGTTGCTGTTGCTGGGACGACAGGCCAGCTTTGACAACGCGACTTTCTGGCCTTTGTGCAAGGGGCTGGGCCCTACTCCTAAACCAGAAATGAAAAGCCTTGGGCTCTGGCTTGATGCGGAACTAACGTTCAGAACTCAGGCTAGAAACGTTGCTGCTACCTGCTTTGGGCTTTTAAAAACCATGCGAAAAATTCTCCCACAACTGCCGGAGAAGGCCAGAAAAATTCTAATACAATCTCTGATCCTATCCAGGATAGACTATGGGAATGCCATGTATCTAGGAACGCCAGCCTCCACGACTAAACGACTTCAAGTCGTTCAGAATGCGGCGGCAAGACTTCTAATGGGCGTTAACCACCGCACATCAGCTAAACCCGCTCTTAAAACTCTTCACTGGCTTCCGGTGAAAGAGCGGGTTCTCTTTAAATCTCTGTGTATGGCACATAAACTCCTCCATGGGAAAGGCCCTCCCATTTTGGAAAATTTGGTCATTCCCTACAAATCCCCCCTAAATCTTCGCTCTAATGATCAGAACTTGGCAGTGGTCCCTTGAATTAATAGATCTCGATCTGGTGGCCGTCTTTTTTCATTAAATGCATCCAAAATCTGGAACTCTCTTCCTCTGGTGCTTCGCCAGGAGCCTTGTCTGCTTGTGTTTCGGCAGAAGTTGAAAACTTGGCTCTTTCCGAGGACTTAGTCGCGCATCTGGACTAGTCAATAGTATTCCTATTGTCCTTGGGTTACCTTTTGTTGAGCGCTGGGATGCTTTCGAGTAGCCATGCGCTATATAAGAGCCTCTTCAATTCAATTCAATTCAATACTACCTCCCCTTCGAGTCTGCCCCTCCAGCCATGCCACCTCAGTTCCACCACATGCCGGGAGACCATTTTGGACATCTCCAGCAGGAAGTCACGGCCCTCTTGGCCAAGGGGGGCCATTGAGCGCATTCCTGGGCCAGAAGTAGGACGTGATTGTTATTCCCACTACTTTATGGTCCCAAAGAAGGAGAAAGGGGGCCTGCGCCCCATCGTGGACCTCAGGAACGTCAACCGCTTTCTCCGGAAGGAGAAGTTCAAGATGTTGACTCTGGCTCAGGTCTTGGCTGCCCTCGACCCTGGAGACTGGATGATAGCATTGGACTTGCAAGACCTATAGTTTCATATCCCCGTCCTGCCGGCCCACCAGCGTTACCTGCGGTTTACGGTAGGCCAAGAGCATTTTCAGTTTGCCGTGCTCCCCTTCGGCCTTACCAGCGCCCCTCGGGTGTTCACGAAAGTGATGGCGGTGGTCGCAGCTCATCTGCGCAGATCAGGGGTTCCAGTCTTCCCCTATCTCGATGACTGGTTGTTGAAGGCGGGCTCGCCCCAGGCAGTTGTCTCCCACCTCCAGACTACAGCCGACCTCCTGCATTTTCTAGGGTTTTCCATCAACGTGCCGAAGTCGCACCTGAGCCCCCCTCAGAAGCTCCTCTTCATCGGAGCGGTTCTGGATTCGACGCAGTTTCGGGTTTATCATCCCGAGCAGCGAGTCTGGGATATTCAGGCCATGATTCCTACCTTTCAGCCTCTATCCCGGGTTTCGGTCAGGATGACCCTCCGGTTCCTGGGCCTCATGGCCTCCTGCATCCTGCTAGTGGAACATGCCAGATGGCATATGCGGGCTCTGCTCTGGGAACTGAAGTTCCAGTGGGCAAAGCATCAGGGCAACCTGTCCGATCATGTCCAGATCTCGGAGGGCACTGCACGACAATTGCAGTGGTGGCTCACGAATCGCGATTGGGTCAAGGGCAGATCCCTCTCCCTTCCCCAACCGGAGCATACAGTGGTGATGGATGCGTCCCTCCTGGGATGGGGAGGCCACTTGGGAGAGGCGGAGATCAGAGGCCTCTGGTCTCCGGCTGATTTCCGGCTTCATATCAACCTTTTGGAGCTTCGGGCGATCCGGCTTTGCACTGAAAGCATTCCTTCCCTCTGTCCGGGGAAGTGTAGTGCAGGTGTTCACAGACAACACCACCGCCATGTGGTACTGCAACAAACAGGGCGGAGTGGGGTCGTGGACCCTCTGTCAGGAGGCTCTTCGCCTCTGGACATGGCTGGAACATCAAGGCATCAACTTGGTGGTTCAACACCTGGCAGGCTCTCTGAATGCCAGGGCGGACAAACTCAGCTGCCGGTGCTTGATGGATCACGAATGGCATCTGAACTCGGACGTGGCGCAAGGTCTTTCTGCAGTGGGAAGAGCCTTGGTTAGATCTATTCGCCACCGAAGAGAACGCGCAATGTCATCAGTTCTGCGCATTGGAATTTCCAAGGCAGCACTCGCTCGGCTACGCTTTTCGTCGCAGGTGGAGCTGCGGTCTGTTGTATGCCTCTCCATCTATACCACATCTGCCCAGAGTACTGAAGAAGATTCGGTGCGACCCGGCCCAAGTCATCCTTGTGGCTCCGGATTGGGCACGAAGATGCTGGTATCCCGAGCTACTCAGCATGGCAATCGATCCCCCGATCCGACTGCCTCTCCGGGAGTATCTTCTGTCACAGCAGCAGGGGATAGTCCTCCACCCAAACATGTCCAGCCTCCACCTCCATGCGTGGAGATTGAGCGGCGACAGTTGACCGCTTTCGACCTTCCTCCCGAAGTCTGTGATGTCATTCTGGCAGCCAGGCGTCCCTCCACGAAAACGGCATACACCTGCAGGTGGAACAAATTTGTGGCATGGTGCACAGCAAAGGCTGTGGACCCCCTTTCTGCCCCTCTTTCTGAGGTCCTTCTGTTCCTTCTCTCTTTGGCCCAGCAGGGCTCTGCTCTGGGCACTATCAAGGGTTATCTTTCGGCCATTTCCGCCTTTTTACGGCTTCCAGATCAGCCGTCTCTTTTTAAGTCCCCAGTTGTTAATCGCTTCCTCAAAGGCATTACACACGTTTCCTCCCGTGCCTTTCATAATGCCTCAATGGGACATAAATCTTGCCTTGACATATCCGATGTGCGCTCCCTTTTAGCCCCTTCATAACTGTCCCTTACGTCTTTTCTCTCTCTCAAGACGGCTTTCCTGGTAGCTATCACCTCTGCCAGAAGCGTGAGTGAGCTCCAGGCGCTTTCTTCTAAACCTCCTTTTCTTTCTGTTCATCCAGACAAGGTGGTTTTAAGGACTCTTCCTTCTTTCTTGCCGAAGGTTGTCACGCCCTTCCACATCGGGCGGACCTTCACTTTGCCTACATTCTTTCCGCCTCCTTCAAAAGAGGAAGAGAGGCTCCACCGTCTGGACCCAAAACGTGCGCTATTGTTCTATCTACAGCGCACACAACAGTTCCGGGTGGATGACCAGCTTTTTGTTGGCTGCATAGGCGCCAAAAAAGGTCGGGCCGCGCACAAACGAACCATCTCTCGGTGGGTCGTTCTGTGCATCAAAGCATGTTACTCGTTGGCTAAGAAGGAGCCTCCAGTGGGGCTGCGGGCCCATTCTACCAGGGCAATGGCAGCCACTACTGCCTTGGGACGCGGCGTTCCCTTGTAGGACCTTTGTCAGGCAGCTACGTGGGCTTTCACTGCACACGTCTACCAAGCATCATTGCCTTGACAGTCCAGTCCGGAGGGACTACTTCTTTGGCCGTTCTGTCCTCCGTGACTTTCTGATGTAATCTTGTTCGCAGACCCACCACCGGGGTTGGTATTGCTGGGGTATCTATTCTAAGGTAAGGAATCTATCACTAACGTGTCTCTTTCAGATGCTCAAGTTACTACTTGTGTAACGATGTATCTGTAGGAGACATTAGTTAGTGATAGATTCCTTACCACCCCACCCATCCTCCCCGCTCTGCAAACTGTTTTCTAGTGTTAAAGTCATCCTTTTCAGGGCCCTAGTTTCATGGCACCAGTAGTCAGTTTCTTGCATGGCTCTGCGTTCCTGGCGCGGAAAGTTGTGTACAGAACTGACGTCAGCGCGCATGGGTGGCTCCTAAGTAGTCTCCGTGATGTCATCTCGGCTCATACGAAGCCAGCGACGGACGGGGAGCCACACGACGCCACCTTCCGACACGCAGGGGTACTGCTGACAAAAACTTTCCGGATCCAGTCTGACACCTGGGGATATTCTAAGGTAAGGAATCTATCACTACCTAATGTCTCTTACAGATATATCGTTACATAAGTAGTAACTTGTGCATTGGTACATATCAATAGTACAAATAAATGCTTATATAAAGAGCTATATGCTGTATATTTCTGTTTGCGTATAGTGTTATGTGGGGAAGGGGAAACATCCTTTACCCCGCATGCTTTATTCTGCGGTTTTTACTCCGCAAAAACATTTACAACGCAGGGCTTTTCACGGCAAAACTGTTACAACACATTCCCCAAAGAAATGCCCCCCTGGAGTTAGAATAGTAATTGCGTTGGAATGGGAAATGCGTTGTAACAGATTGCGTTGTAAAGCTCTGCGTTGTAAATGTTTTTGCGGGGTAATGGCATGCAGAGTAAAAAATGCGGGGTAAAGTGTCCTATTCATCGGGAAGAGCCAATTCTTGATTAGTTCTCTGATGATAAGCTGGTTATCTGTGGATCTTATGTTGGGATGGGGGTTGGGGAGGCAAAGCATTCCGTAGTTCTGCTGCTTGAATAGAGAAGGATGTGCCACCCATGGTTTTTTTCTTGTATCTTGGGATTTTGAGGCGAGGGGCCACTCTAGAGCGGAGGTTCCTTTGTTTTTTTTTTTTTGAAACCGTTTATTGCAATCTCAAGAATATACAAGTATGGGCCTACAACCTTCCGGCCGGCCGCTAGAATGACAGGAGCATATGACATACGTTCAAAAACACTTGGCGTTGCAGAGAAGCAAAATCAGGAGGTATCAACGTCGTGGGCCACATCACTCTGACCCCACAATACGGTTTCATTTTATACAAACAACACGAAAAACCACACCCGCAAGGCAACCCGCAATCGAAGGTAACAGCACGTGCTCCCCAGATGGGGGACCCCAGCCATCCACAGGAGTCTAAAGAGGGGGAGGGGAACAGATCGAGGACTGGGGGAACCCTGTGCCCGGGGCTGGGGAAAGGAGTCAGCTAAGGGGACGGGGCTGGTGAGGCAGCAGGCAGCAGTGGCGGCGCGCAGATACCCCCGCGGTAGGCGTTCCAGGGGCCCCATACTTTCACCCATGTCCCAGGCTTACCCCTCGCCACATACACCACCTTTTCTCGGAACATGCACCAGTCCATGTGTTCTTTCCAGGCCGACACAGCCGGGGGCCTCTGGGATCCCCACAGCTGAGCAATGTCACGCTTAGCTATCATATATCCCAGAGTCACCCATCGCGTCTGCGGAACCGAGTAGTCAGTTGGTTCCCACACATTCAGCAGGCATCTCCTCGCTTCAGGCAGCAGCGCGACATGCGTAACCACTCGCAGGACCTCGTGCACACCACGCCAGAATCGCTCCACCTTCGGACATTCCCACAAAATATGCAAAAAAGTCGCCAAAGCACCACACCCACGCTTACACAACCCATCCTCAGCATAACCCATACGCAGAAGCCTTGGCCCCGTCATGTAAACCCGGTGGAGTATCTTAAGCTGGACGAAGCGAAGGCGAGCCGGTATGGCCACCTCCTTCGGAGAGGCCACCGCGGAAATCCAATCCTCGTCGTCCAACTCCAGCCCATCGGCAACCCAAGCCTCGCGGAGGCCAGTCAGCAAGCCCGAGCGGTCATTAATCAATTTTTTGTAAATAAGGGAGATCGTGCTGTCCGGAACGTGGCCATCCAGCACTCTATCCTCCAGGGGGGAAGACTCCGGGATGGAGGCGACGTCTGGGAAGACGGAGCCCAGTGCGTGACGGACCTGCAAGTACCGAAAGTATTCACTGCCCTGCAGCTGAAACTCCGTCTGCAGCGTCTCGAATGTTTTAAATCCCCCCCCTCGTCCAGAGATCCCCCACTTTACTGATGCCGATCGTGTCCCACTTCTCAAAGCCCTTCGAGGTCCACAGGGAGCCCAACCTCTCAGACGCGTACAACGGTGATGCACGGGTCAAACGGTCCTTCCACCCCATAGCTGCGTTAGCCGCATGCCATACTCGCACCATGACACGCGTAGGTCCCGTCAGGCGGGGGTCGGGCGCGCCAGAGTAGAGCGCTCGATTGTAGTCGCCACCGGGCAGGAGCATCTTGTCCATTTCAAATGCCGGGTTTAAGGCGGGCTCGTAGAGGCCATGATTAATTGCAGCTAGCTGGGAGGCCCAGTAATACCGTTTAATGTCCGGGAGGGCAATCCCCCCGTCGTACCATGGGAGCGCCTCCCGTCCCAGAACAGGCGGCGCTGTAGACTCTCCACCTCACGGAAGTAGCGCGCCGGGACTAAGTCCATAGTGTTCTGGAGAGCGTACAGGAAGCGTGGCAACGACATCATCTTAAACAACGCCGCCCGACCGAGCGGCGAAAGCGGCAGGCGCCGCCAGCGCGTGACGTCCTCCTTCAAGCGCTGGAGGGGGGGAGCAAATTCCGCTCGTAGCGGGCCTCCGGGTCCAGAGTAATATAGACACCTAGGTACCGAAACCCCTGAGAGGCAATCTGGATCGGACAGCCCCGCGGGAGGACGGGAGCCTCCCCGGAAAGCACATACACACATGATTTAGCCCAGTTGATGACAAGGCCTGAGTTGCGGCCGAATGAGCGCAAAACATCAACCAGGACAATCAGTGATTTACGCGGGGAGGCTAGATACAAAAGGATATCGTCAGCGTATAGGGACACGCGGTCCTCATACTCGGGGGTCCAACGGAGACCACGGATGGAAGGGTGCCACCGCAGCCACTCCGCCAGGGGTTCCAAGGCCAGCGCAAACAGGAGCGGCGACAAGGGGCAACCCTGTCGCGTGCCCCGTCCCAGCTCGAATGGGACCGATACTCTTCCATTCACCACCACCTGCGCCAATGGGCCCGAATACAACAATTTGACCCAGCTGATGAACCCCGGGCCAAATCCAAACTTCGCCAGCATCGCCCAAATGTATGGCCACTCGAGCGTGTCAAACGCCATGGTGGCGTCTAAGGACGCCAATACGGCCGGCTCCCGCACAAACGGGACACGCGCGAGCACCCCGTGCAAGCGCCGCAGATTAAGGGCCGTGTTGCGATGGGGAATAAAGCCGGACTGGTCTTGGTGGACCAGATCGCCCACCACGCCGACCAGCCGGTTGGCTAGCACCTTGGCGAGGATTTTGGGCTCCGCATTCAAGAGCGAGATAGGCCGATAGGATGTAACCCGGTCTCGGGGTCTCCCTTCCTTGTGGATCACCACGATTGTAGCCAGACGCTGGTCCGGCGGGAGGGAGCCCAGCGAGTGGGCCGCCAGGAACATCGCGCGGAGCCAGTACATCCGGTCGCAACTTATACAACTCGATAGGGATGCCGTTCGGGCCCATGGCCTTGCCGGATGCGACCGAGCGTATGGCGAGGGCAATTTCGTCGGAGGTGGGAGCGGCATCTAACGACACCCTGTCCTCCGCCGAAAGGGAAGGCAGCGCGATATCCCTAAGCAGGGCATGGGAATCCTCCTCCGAGCAGGGAGAAACCGGGGAATACACCTCGCGGAAATAATCCGCGAAACAAGAGACAATGTCTTCTGGCTCGGTGACACGCACACCATCCATCCTCTCAATCAGCGGGACCACACGACTCGCTCTCTCCTTTTTATCCAACCACGCAAGCAGTTTACCAGCCTTATCACCCACATCATACAGTCGCCCCTGTTGCTCTCTACTGAGGCCCCTGGCCGCCTCCGTGACGAGGGCCCTGTAGGCCGCCTGCTTAAGTTGTAGGACATGGAGTGCAGCATCCGTCACCCCACTCTCTAGATCACCCTCCAATTCAGCAATTTCGGCCTCCACCCGGGTCACCTCCTCCTGCTCGCGCCTCCGGGCATGGGAGATAGAGGAGAGGGCCTCCCCTCTAAGAACTGTCTTGAAGGCTTCCCACAGGGAGATAGCCGAAGGGACGGACCCCACATTCTCATCAAAATACCGCTGCAGGGATTTAATCAAATCAGAGCGAATAGTGGGGTCGCGCAGGTACCAGGCATTGATTGGAGCTACCCTGCCCTCCCCCCTCGGGAAGACATCAAAGTGGAACAGGAGCGGGGAGTGATCTGAAATACCCCGCGCCAAATGGCGCACCTCTCCTACCCTCCCAGCATAGGCCGCAGGGACAAGGACATAATCAAGCCGTGAGAGGCTACCATGGGCACCCGAGTGGAAAGTGTACTGCAGCTGCGTGGGATGTTTTAAGCGTCAGCAGTCCACCAATCCCAGTGTATCTAAGAAGCCGGACAGCCACGCCTGTGCCCGGGGGAGGTCCCTAGGGGGGTGACGATCCACAGTCCCAGAAACTACAGCATTAAAGTCCCCCCCAACCACCAGAAGCCCCCCCGGAAGGTCAAGGAGGAGGCGCCCCAGGTCCGCAAAAGTGGTAGACTGTAACCCCGGTGGGACGTACACTGATACCAAGACAACTACTTTGCCCTCCATTCTCCCCACCAAGACAGTGTAGCGTCCCCTCTCATCATGGCGCACCTCGTCTATCTCCAACGGGAGCGAGTTCTTCACCATGATGCCCACCCCCCGTGAACCCGACGTGAAGCCCGAGTGGGCCACCAAACGATAGCCACGCCGATTCATGGCACAAAAAGAATTACCAATAAGGTGTGTCTCCTGCAGAAAGACTACATCAGGCGAAATTCGTTTCAGATACTGCAGGACCACACCTCGCTTGATCCTATCCCCCAGTCCATTGACGTTCCAAGACAACAAAGTCAGGTCCCTACCCCCCATCACAAACAGAAGCCATCATTCGTCCCCCCGAGAGCACCTTAAAAACACCAATACAATAAAGGGTTTGCCTTGCGGTAAAAACGAACAACACCCCACCCCAACCCACCCATCCCAACAGAACTCCCCCCACCCTGCACCCCTGCATGAGCCCAAACAGCCCCCCCAAAGTGCAGTGTGCCTGTCGCCCCATAGATGATTAAACTAACTAGTCCCCCAGAGGAGGAGGGAGAGCCCCCAAGAGACCCCGTACGACCTCCACAGGGGGGGAACTTACACGAACAGTCAAAAGTGACGATAATGTTGTCCAGAGCGAGGCCTACTATTAGTCCCTCAGTCTTGATCCGGCGATCCCTCCCCTCCAACCGCGCCCCCCCCACCCCCCCGGCCCCGATCCCCGGGCAAAGTGTCCAACCAGTCCCCGGCCGCCTCGGGACGATCAAAAAAGTGCGTGCGGCCATCCACCTCCACCCGCAACTTAGCTGGAAAGAGCATTGCATACTTGAGGTTCAGGTCCCGTAGACGACGTTTGACTCCGAGAAAGCTAAGTCTCTGCTTTTGGACCGCTGGGGTGAAATCAGGATAGAAGTTTACGTCCATATTATCGAGTCTGACCGGTCCTTGTAGTCTAGAGGTCTGCAGGATAGCGTCTCTGTCCCGAAAGTTGAAAATCCGGGCAATGAGAGGCCTCGGAGGGGCTCCGGCCTTAGGTCTTCCTCCGGGAACCCTGTGGGCACGTTCCACCGCAAAGAATTTACTCCGCCCCCGGGGCTGGAGATGGGTGAGAATAAGATCCTCCACAAACAGGTCCGCCGCCGCCTCCTTACGTCCCTCCGGCACCCCGACAATGCGGACATTGTTCCTCCGGGCCCGGCCCTCGGAATCCTCCAGTCGACGATCCATCAGGGCGCTCGCCTGGCCAAGCCGGCGCACCTCCTTTTGGAGGGCCGCCACATCCGTTGTGAGGCCCGAGGTGGTGTGGGCCAAAGAATCGACCCGGTCATTGGTCTTGGATAGATCGGCCCTCACCAGGCCAACATCCACGAGGACCGAGTCAATCTTCTGCGCCAGTGTGTCAAAGCGCTGGTCCACCGAGGCCTTCATCTCGGCGATGGCGCCCATGACATCTCGCAGGGTCAGATACGCGGGCAGAGCAGGAGCATCAGTCGGGCCCTCAGGGGACCTACGCGGCACCTCGGGAGATCCCTTCTGGAGGGTGTAGCGGTCCATGCTGTTGGACTGATGGGCTGCGCCACGGCGGGTTGATTTCACCTTTGCCCGGTCGCCATCTTGCTTTGTGGACATGGTTTCAGTCCCCAAATCGTGCCAATCACCTCGGAAAGGGCCGATAAACCAGTGCACGGGCTCCGGGGGGGGGCAATCACAGGTCCGCAGGACGGATCACAGCCGGCGGGCCGGCAGGGCACCCCAACGAGGCCACACCACCGCACCCCGCCCCGCAACCCAACCTCGCCTAAGTCGCAAGGAGGGTGCAAAAGCGAAAGTGAAAGTGCGGGGTACGCGAGTCGCCCAGCCCTGCCCGCCGCTGTTGTTCACTTTGTCTCCGGATCGCCCCACAACTCCAATCCGGGGGGCCGGCGTGGAGAAGGCCGCAAACTTCAATCGGTGCTCCCGCCGGTGTCCGAGGTCCAATTTGGAAGCGGAAAACGGGTGACACCTCAGCTCGGGCTCACCAACACAGTCCCCTCATCTAGGACAGGATATTGTCAGGATTTATGTAGGAGGTCACGGAGGTCCTCGGGAGCCTCGCACCTACGCGGCCATCTTGGTTCCGCGCTAGGCTCCTCCTCGGAGGTTCCTTTGTTGAATGTGTTTTGTGATTATATTCCTGATGAAGAGTGGTCCTGTTCCATGTATTGCTTTGCGGGTTATACAAAGCACTTGGACATGGATCTTTTGGCATCTGGTAACCAATGCAGTGCTTTCAAGGCAGGGTGGATGTGGTCTTGTGGTTTTATGTGTAAGAGTAGTCTGGCAGCCGAGTTCTGAATCCATTGTTGTCTTTTCAGGGTCTTTAAAGGTGATCTGTAGTAGAGGCTATTGGCATAATCGAGTTTGGACAGAACAAGGGAGATGGTAGCCTGAATTTTGTGTGGAAATCACAAATTGAGGAAGATTTGTTGCAGAGTTTTTATACCTCACTCAAAGTAGTTTCATATTTTACTATACTAATTCACCACTTATCCTTTTATGGGTTCTGCAGTAGCATGCTAATTGCTGAAAAGGTGCTTCAACACCTCATCGAGGGTAGCAAGCGCTATATAAATGCAAAGCTTTTCCCTCTTCTATCCCTCCACTATCTTCTCAATCCAAATAACTGAGTAACACATCCACCACTCAAATTACTTTCATATTTCAGTATTCTAATTCACCACTGATCTTTCATGGGTTCCGGAGTAGCGTGCTACTCGCCAAAATTGTGCATCAACACCTCACATGGGGTAGTAAATGCTTTAAAAATGCAATTACAAAACAATATAATTTGTCCATCCTAATGGTCACTATCCACATTAATTTTGGTTCAATATAAAATACACCTCTGTGGAATAAACACTTTTGGGGGTTCTGCCTGGATTTTTTTTTTTTGGTAAACCCCGTGCAAAGTCATTCGAGTGCACTTCTCAGGTAGTTCACTTATGAAAACCTGCACCTTAAACGTATGTGCAAAAGTCAGAGTAACGGAACATATAACAAACTTTTAAAGTGCACGCACTTTCATAGTGTTGGCGAAAGAAGCATGCGTGGTGCCTGAGATTATCTGCAAGCAGTGCTCACTTCGAACCATAAAACAGCAGACCTAATAAGGGAAGAGATGTCTCCTGCAGCAACTAATGCCTTATTCAGTGTACCATGCTGACTAGGAAAGTTGATCTACAATTTTGTGTACACCAGACATTTTTGGCTTGACCTCTGCACCACTAATAGTAGGTTTTTCTCCATAACTATTTGTTTTCTAAACGTCGGAACATTGAATACGACATGAAAAACAATGACCTCTTCGAATAACCATTTTTAAAATTGTATTTAAACCGTGAAGAAGGTCCACCAGGGGGGTAAGTGGAACAGCCAGAAGTTGGACAGTGTGTTTTTTTTAAATCCACTTTTTGCTGCAAGAACTTTGTTTTCTGATTACCAAAAATTATTGGTTTGTAAAATTACACAACCCTGCGTGGTAGGTTGACCCTTCACTGGCCACAGACATTCTACATAACTTTGGCATTCTTTTGAATTCTTGTAAACTAAGCATCGTGAGTGTTTAAGAAATGCTCATGTTTTTTGGATAAATGTTTAGTCTGTTAGACTCGTGAATTTGTCTCTTCATAAAACTGGGCATTGAAATGCGGTCTTAAAATAACCTGGGTTAGAACACTATAGACCGGAATTCCAGCTAGCCAGATTACAGAATGACAGTACCCTAGAATCTGTTTCTATGGTGTTCGCCAGTTTCCCACATGAAGATATTGTCACTTGTGTAGAGAATGAAACGTAGACCCATAGACAGAGGCCTAGAGGCAGAGATTACCTGCAGCTGATGGATGGATATGCAGTTTGAGATTCTGAAATGTGATTGCACCAACTATATGCAGGTTCCAAAAGTTAGTTTAAGGGCTCATGTTTGGAAGTGTGCATCATTTCATGTTACTTTCATAATTAGAATAACTTCACTGTCAGCCTGCTTGTTCGTGCTGTATATGGCAAAACAATTGAGAGGAAGGAAGTGAATTATACGCTCCGAGATGTCTATAATGTTACTTGTAAATGGGTATTTTCTTTTTAATGAAGTTAGTTCCTGTTCTTTTTTTAATTGTGTTTTCATAGTCATAAATGGATCCAACTTACTGGTGTTTCGCGAGTCAACTATCTTTATCAAGAGAGGGTTTCGAAAATATACATAAACGCACCAACCAACCATTATGGCGTATGTTACACACATTAATTTAATCTATGATCTGAAATGTTGGAACATTGCTATTCAAAAAATATATATATATTTTCGGCTGCAGCAGGACTTTGACTTCAAGGTGAGACACCCAGCATTGCCGCGTGTTTCCTGGACTTTGCCAGTAACGGACGCTGCAGAAGGCGTTGGGCAGCTGAGGTGGTAGTTTGTGGGAAGAAACGACCGTGGGTCCAGGTAGCCTCCACGCAGTCCGCTCAGATGGATGCTGGATCCTGCAGTCCTTTAGTTTTCCACCAATGGGGGAGTGGCACTCACCATTAAAAGAAGGGACTGTAGCAGGCACCTGTGCAGTATGAGTGGCATCTGAAGAAGGAAATGATCCGAAACACGTAATGCCTCTTACAAATAAACTTACCTGAAACTAACCCGCTGTGTCCCTTTCGTTCCTTACTGGAGGCGAGTTTGTTGTATATTTCTTGCGTAACCACTGCGCAAGTAAAGGGACCCGCCCTGACGAACCAAGCACAGCAGTGGTAATTGGAGGATGTGCTTCGTGGTGACGAATGGTGCTTGGTACGCTGTGACCACGGGAAGGCAGGAGTTCGGCCGCACCAGGACGTTGACTTCAAGGTGAGACACACAGCATTGTTGTGTGTTTCCTGGACTTTGTCTGTAACGGAGGCTGCAGAAGGTGTTGGGCAGCTTAGGTAGTAGTTGTTTGTGGGAAGTACCAACCCTGGGTCCAGGTAGCCTCAACGCAGTCTGCCCAGATGGATGCTGGATCCTGCAGTCGTTTCGCTTTCCACCGATGGGGGAGTGGCACTCACCATTAAAGAAGGGACTGTAGCAGGCACTTGTGCAGTATGAGTGGCATCTGAAGAAGGACATGATCTGAAACGCGTAATGCCACCTACAAATAAACCTACCTGAAACTGACCCGCTGTGTCCCTTTCGTTCCTTACTGGAGGCGAGTTGTTGTGTGTATATGTAATTAAACGCTTTTGCCAAGCTTACTCTGTTTCGGATCCTTGATGTCCTGAGAGCGCGCGTAACGTTGACTTTGTTGGTATAATTGGAGCCAATACGCTCTGCCGGCATGTGCGCCACTTCTCACGGGTCCCCGTGATTCCAGAAGGAGCTTCTTTGTGGTGGATATATATATATATATATATATATATATATATATTCACTTAAAAAACCATAAGTTTCACACATGTTATAGCTAGCTGGACATTTCACTCGTAAAAAACCATTGAAATTCCCCCGTTATAGTTAGTTCAGATAACTATAACTCGCGCGCCCGCAATCCACTGCTCATGACGTCACATATTACATCACTCATGACATGGTCAGTGGCATCACTCATGACGTCACTGATGACATCATCCTTGTGATAGAGTGGCGGTCGCGCGAGTTATAGTTATCTGAACTAACTATAGCGGGGGAATTTCAATGGTTTTTTACGAGTGAAATGTCCAGCTAACTATAACATGTGTGAAACCTATGGTTTTTTAAGTGAATTTGCAAGGTTTTTTAAATGCTAATTCCTAACTATAACGTGTGTGAAACCTATGGTTTTTTAAGCGAATTTGTAAGGTTTTTTTAAATGCTAAGTTATGTATGTTTTATTATATTTTTTATATATTTATTTTACAATAAGCTACCTATGTATATAGTTATAGATTGACTGTATCCTGTAATATGGAATGGCTCGTTTAAAAATGTTGTTGTTTTTTTTTTAAAGGTTTTTCACCCCGCGATTTTTTGGAAAAAAAATAAAATGTTTTTTTCACCATTCGGGGTCCTTCAGGGACCCCCTGACAAAGGCTAGGGGGTCAGGAACTCTCTACCCTGCCCCCTTTTCACGTTCTCCACCTTTCTTTTTCACTGTCTCACACAAAATGGCGGCCGACACGTCCTGATTTCGACCGATTCGAATGTTGACTGACATGTAACCACCAATCAGAATTACGCTTGCGCACGTTATGGTGCGCGCTTATAGATATTTATGTACTTTTAACTGCAATTTTCTCAGGAACTACTGAACAGATTGACACCATATATGCAAAAGGCACATGCCTGACCTGAGGACTACCTCTTTGCCAAATTTCAAGTAATTCTGTTCAGCCGTTCGGGCTGTACCTTCGACTAAAGGTCCTATGGGAAAATGCATGGGGAAAACGCGTTTTGGGACCCCCCTTTTTTCTCAGCCCCCGCTTGACGAATCACCCCGAGACTTTCAGGGTAGGAGCTGAGCAGAGCGCCCCATTAGTTTTGAAAATTTCGCGAGGATTCGTCAACCGGCGCCAAAGTTATTCAAAATAGAACTTTCAGATTTCCTATGGAAACTCGGTCCTAACTATAACTATCTACTGGCGACCACCAGTAAATATATATATATATATATATATATATATATATATAGTCATTTTAGTAATCCAAGCCTATCTTGGTCACTATTTCTGCGTATATTTGTATATATTCATGCATATCTTTCTGACATTTGCCTTGGGTCAAATGCTAGTGTGATGTTCCAAATTCTATTTTATCTGATGTTAGGTAGAGCTCCTAGTGGTGATGGAAAAATCTCACACATATCAAATTGTTGTAAATAATTGTTAAATCATTTTCTCTTTTGTGTCAACTTTTGTCTTTTTAAGTCGTTGCTGATGCTGTCAGTCATTTAGGCACCACATTTAAAAACCTATAAATCATTGCAAACTGAAGATGTACTATTGCCAGGTTTTCTGAAAGGATGTTTCATGTAAAATTAGTTGTTGAAATTCATATTAACATTCTTAATACTCGCAATAACCACTTATTTATATGGAGAAGATATGAACTGCCATGTTAGTTAAAAAAATATATAAATAAACCTTCCTCAATGCATTTTTTGTTAGTGGGAGTCTAGTAGACTTAATGATCATTAGTCCTGCAAAGGGAGGAGAAAAGGAGTATATATTACTTAAAGCAAATTGATGTATTGTATTGTATGAGTATTTATATAGCGCACAGTAGCACTGCAACACAACGGGTATCCAGGCGCTCTGACCAGATGGAATATTTTATCGCTGAAAGTGGCAGAGTCGGGAACATCATACTACTGGAAAGAGCCAGGTCTTAAGGTTCCTTCTGAATTCCATTAAATACTGCGTCTGCCTGAGTTCCGATGGAAGCGCATTCCAGCTTCGGGCTCCAAACACTCTAAAGGCACTCCCTTCCCCCAGCCTTGCCCGTTTGAACCTAGGCTGTGCCAACAAGCTGGCCTTGGATGACCGCAACTGCCTTACGGGGGAGTACCTTAAGAATCTTCCCTGGAGTGAGACCCGACCTGTTCCGTGGATTGCCTTGTGGACCAGGCATAGGGACTTGAAAAGGACCCTCTCTCTGACTGGCAACCAATGCAGCTCCCTTAGTGCCTGAGTAGAGGACGAGTCAAGCTTGCGACCAAGTGCCAGCTTGGCAGCGGCTGACTGAACTCTCTGTAGCCCCTGCAGAATGTATTGAGGGGCTCCGAGATACAGCGAGTTGCAGTAATCCAACCTGCTGAGAATGGTACTCCTGACGACCGTGTTACGAGAGTCGGCAGGCAGCAGCGGAAGGATACGGCATAGGAGTCGCAGTAAGCCAAAGCAGGTACTCGAGGTTTTGCTCGCCTGCGAGTCCAGCTGGAGATTATTATCAAATAGAACCCCCAGATTCCGTACTGTAGCGGCTGGTATCAATGGGGCCACGTCCGAGGCGAGCCTAAAGTCCATTGGTAGATGATGAATCTGTTTCGTAGGCGCGTAGAACAACAGTTCGGTTTTGTCCCCATTGAACTGCAAGCAGTTTCTCTGGAGCCAGTCCGTGGTCTGCCTCATGCAGCTTTGGAACTGCTCCATGGGGACTGCTTGTTTGCCTTCCAGAGAAAAGGCCAGTTGGGTGTCGTCTGCATAATTTATCAGCTCCACCCCGAACGCCTTGATAGAAAATAACGGCTGCAAATATATATTGAACAGGATGGGGCTGATGCTGGAACCCTGTGGAACTCCAAAATCCACGGGGGTGTTCTCTGAGGCAAAGGGACCCATAGTCACCATTTGGTGTCTCCCTGCTAGATAGGATCGGAGCCACTGTAGTGCCTGACCTCCCACCCCCGACTCCATCAACCAACCCAGCAAGATGGTTTGGCTCACGGTATCAAATGCGGCTGACAGGTCCAGGAGCACCAATACGGCGGTGCTCCCTGTGTCAGCCCGCACTCGCATCGAGTCCACCATGCTGACTCGGTTCTGTCGCCGGGGCGGAAACCAAACTGGTCCTTGTCCAGCAGCAAGTTGGCCTCAAGGGAGTTCGAGAGGGACCTGCTCACTGCATTCTCTAAGATTTTGATAGGGAATGGGAGGAGAGAGATAGGTTGAAAACTAGCCGGAACAGTTGGGTCTAGGGTTGTTTTTTTAATAAGGGGGGAGACCACAACCTGTTTCCAGCTATCCGGGACCAAACCCTCTTCCAATGACTGATTGCAGATCTGACGCAACCAGGGGAAGGTTGGGTGGCCATATAGCTTCCATGTCCTCTGGGGCAGAGGGTCAAGAGGGGAGCCAGACGAAATGGTAAGTGCCGTATTGACAAACGACACTTCCGAGAAAAGTGGGAAGCTGGTCAGATGACAAGCCCCCCCCTAATCTCTCGGAGGCCATCCCCTTCCCAGGTTCCTCTGTCGCTCTCTCAGTATCCCCAAAGAGATTGGTAATCTTCGTCACCTTGTCCTTAAAGTAGGTGGCGATCTCGTCACACAACCTCTTTGATGGTACGACTTTATTTTCAAGGCAGCTTGGGGCCGATAAGGATTTCACAATTCTGAACAATTCCCTGGCCCCATTTGGGGCATTCACTATGAAGTTGGCATAGTAACTAGCTTTACGATCCTTGATAAGCTGCTTGTAGCTGCTCTGTGCAGACCTCAGTGCCAGCTTATCCCTGGCAAGGAACCCCTTCCTCCATTTTCTTTCGGCCTGTCTACAGAGCTGTCTCAGCCGTCGCAAGTCATCATCATACCAAGGCGCGGACGGCCTGCTCCTTACTCTTATCTTTTTTTTCGGGATAAGAAGGTCCAGCTCGTTGGTAATGAACTTGTGGTAGGCATTATAGTTTGCCTCCACGGATCTAGAGGCATGAAAGAGGCTGACTGTGGGTGGGGTTAATAGCAAGCCCGTTTTGGCCAGTTTAATCCAATTTCTGCCCTCTCTGAACGCTACCGTTGTTTTGGCTTGAGAGGGGGTAGCTGTTAGCAGTATCTTAAACTGAATACAGTAGTGGTCTGTCCAGATGAGCGGCAGGACATTTATAAGTTCAGCCCCCGCCTTACTAGCAAACAGTAGATCCAATATATGACCTCCTTGGTGAGTAGGAGAGGTGACTAATTGGTGAAGTCCTAGTCCGAGGCAGGTAGACGTCAAGTCCCGCAATTGGCTCTTTGTGCTAACGTTCTCCCACCAGTTAAAATCACCTAGGACAGTCATTTTGGAGTGTGTGAGTGCCAGATTGGTGATCATGTTCAGGAGGGGTTGCGTTGGAGTATGCAGCCCTGGAGGGCGGTAGCAGAGCAGGCCCGTAAATAGATTTCCTCTATCACCGTAAAGCGAGAAGGCCATTGCTTCAACTCCCTCCAGCTCGTCCGTATGTAACAGGACGGGACGGAATTTCTCCCTATGAATAACTCCCACCCCTCCTCCCTTGCCCCCCTGTCTGGGTTTGTGCAAAGATTTGAAGCCCTCGGGCAGGCCGAACCGATCTCCACTGCTGCATCTTCCCTAGCCCAGGTTTCTGTGAGGAAGAGTACGTCCAGCGCCAGATCTTCTATTAATAGTGCAATTTCTATGTGGTGCTTAACTAAGGATCTACAGTTCAGCAGTGCACAGTTAAGGGTACTCGGCTCCTTCGGGCGTATAATGCCTGCCCTCCTTCCCAGGTTAGAGAGTTGTGTAACGAACTAGGTCTGGGTGGGTGCGGTGTAATCCAGCCTTCTCCCTATCTCCAAGAGCTGTGACCTGGCGTACTGGCGGCATACCTTGACGCCGGTGACTGAGTCCTGTGTCATCCTGTGCTCGTCCCGGGCTCGGACGGGCGCAGACGGGCTTGCCTCTGGTCATTTTTATGGCCGATCCCCCGTTGCCCAAACTCCCCCACCAATATGGCGCCTGCCACGCGCCTCCCGACCCTTCCCAAGATGGCTCCAATGCGGCAGAAAGTCGGGAGAGGACCCTGCTCAAGTAGCAGGTGAGTGCAAATTGATTTTAAGTGCAAGTAAGTGGGAATATGGGGCTGGAATCAAAGCGACATAAACACAGCACAATAGAGAACACAGTAAAACCTGAGTCGGGTCTAGCGTCAAAAAAAGACTCGAGAGACCGAAGCCCAGCAAAAAACAAAGGCAGTAAGCAGTAGTTAAAATAATTCAGCGCCAGCAGCAGCGACCCCTAAAAACAGCCGCTCAGCTGCTCTACAGGAGCGCGTTCGGTCAGATTAGGCTGCGCGCTTGCGTGGTGGTCATTTTTATGGCCGATCCCCCGTTGCCCAAACTCCCCCACCAATATGGCGCCTGCCACGCGCCTCCCGACCCTTCCCAAGATGGCTCCAATGCGGCAGAAAGTCGGGAGAGGACCCTGCTCAAGTAGCAGGTGAGTGCAAATTGATTTTAAGTGCAAGTAAGTGGGAATATGGGGCTGGAATCAAAGCGACATAAACACAGCACAATACAGAACACAGTAAAACCTGAGTCGGTTCTAGCGTTAAAAAAAGACTCGAGAGGCCGAAGCCCAGCAAAAAAACAATGGCAGTAAGCAGTAGTTAAAGTAATTCAGCGCCAGCAGCAGCGACCCCTAAAAACAGCCGCTCAGCTGCTCTACAGGAGCGCGTTCGGTCAGATTAACTGTGAATGTGATCTGTAGTGTGTGTGTGGTGTATCATGTTTTCTTATCACTGCCTGACCACATTGCGTCTCCGGATGGCACTTAAATTCAATGCCAAAGTTAAGACTGTACAGGGCTTGGCTTTGATGATCTGCTATTATTCACTGTGGGGAATAGTAGGCCATACTGGTAGTGCTAGTAGATCTACACTATCGTGTGGAACAGTGGATTTAAAATAAGATTTTATTTTTAGTATAATGACTACAACTGTTTGGACAAACTTATTGTTGTCATTTTAGGTTTATTATTCACTTGGCTGAAGTTTATCATAAATGTAAGAAAAAATGTGTCCTTGCCTAGAAAAAATAAGAATCGAACCCAAGGGTATTAGCAGTGTGCGCTGTGCTATTCCTATGTGTTGCCTAGATTCAGGCAAAATGAAACCCATTTTGCAAAGGTGCCCATCGTTTGTGTGCGGATCAGTGAAGTGTAGTATACGGCTGGATACATTCGAGTGTTTCACCCACACTGAACATCCACCCACCGCAGGCGTCCCAACACTACATGAAGGAAGGCACCCAATTACTATTGTTGTGCTGGAGATATATTATTGCAGAACTTAATGACGTGGAATTCATGATTCTTAGGGCCCACTTTGCACCTTCTGTATCTGTATTTCACAGTGCACAAGATATAGACAATACACAAACGATTGGAATCTTAGCTGAGAAAAAAATTAATGGGGTGGAATTGGCTTGTTTTAAGGGAAAAAGGAGCAGTTTAAAAAGAATCGTTGAATATGTCCATGTAGGCCTTAATACTAACCAGAAATTGCACTCCTTCCTCCATCCTTTAAAGGAGACAAAAAACGGGTATGGAATAGTATAATTTACAATGAATTGAAATGTGTGAAGTTTTTCTTTCTGGGACTTTATCCTAATATTGGATTAAATTTCATCGTGAGCATTGCACTCTCATTTCTTTTGTCAGTTGTTGGAGTCACACGCAGAAATAGTGACAAAGGTAGGCATTTACTAAGATCAATTAAGGTATTTTTAATACAATTAAAAGGTTTGAAATGTATCATAATAGAAAGATTGAAACAGAATATATATATATATATATATATATAATGGTTGACACAGTCATGTATATTTTCAATTCTAGTTTTGCTTTCTCTCCTCGATAAAGCGTGATGGCTCGCTAAACACGTATGCTATATTATAAAAACAACTGGTAATGAACTACTGCATTAAAGAAAAAGTCAATGTTTGCAAATAACATCAGCGTCTCAGAAAATCTATATTGCTTCCATTGATCTCAGTTATTTTTCGACATTGGTGCTACACGTATGAGTATCGTGCAAAATGTTATCAGGAATCTTTCAGTGCTCGGCACATCTCCTGTACGAGCTAATCGGTGACCTTAGATGCAGAATTGGGGAAAATAGCACCCTGTAATGAAAATCCTCATGTTTAGATGCTCTGGGGGAGATTTACTAAGATTCTGAGCTGTGTTTGCATCACTAAATCTTTTTTCTCAATTTACTTTCCAGCACTAAACTTGCTTAGCGCTAGAAATAACAGAATGTAACGCGAAGCAGCGCATTGTGCTGCTTCGCATTACTTTGCGCCATGGGGGCGTTCCAAGGGTGGTGCATGGGCGTTCCTATGCAACCACCCAAGGTTTCTTATGCTAAAACCAATTTACTTAAAGTAAACAGGGTTTAGCGTTGGAAAACAGCGCCCTTTTCAAAGTAGGCACAAAGAAGAAGAAATGCTTTTAATTTCTGCTTTTTTTGACTTTGCGTGTGTGCTGCACTGTACAGCACACATACAAAGTGGGAAAAGACTTCAAGTTAGTCTAAGCATAGAGACACCACTGCACCATGGCACAATGGTGTCTCTGGCGCATGGCAGCTGATTTCAGCACTGCGCAAGGGAGAGGGGAGGAGAGTGCCTTATTTTAGTAAATTGGGTGTTCACCTCTCCTTTTCGCACAGCTTTTGCGGCGGCTGCAGTGCGCTGCGTGAAAACATAGTAAATTTCCCCGTCGCCGTCTTTGATTTTACGCAATACTAGTTTGAGGAATCCGCACTAGATATGCGACTGCTTACTGTGAATTTCAAACATGCCAGAGTATTTTATGTAAATCTGCGTTAATCTGTACACCGAGTTACTGATGATTACGCCATTGCTCCTTGACTAATTGGAGGGGGGGTGGAATCTTACTCCAAGAATAATTTCCCTGTTTGTGTTCTGATACATTTAGCGCTGCTTTATAGCACAAAATGTATCCTTGCATCTATGTTGGATGCAAGACTGCATTTAGTGCTGCTAAGAAAATAGCGCTAAATGTAAATGTGGGGGGGAATTCTACCCCAAGAGCACATTCAGCTTGAAAAGCGGCTGCTCGCGCTCGCTATTTGTATTCGGTTTCATTTTCCACTATTTCTTCGTGCAAAATGGAGTCTGGCGTCCATTTACTCTTCTCGCTTAATTCCGCGCACTCTCGCGGAATTCCTCTGTAATTACGCGTGACTATGCTACACGGAATTATGTAAATGACGTCCTCCCCTCAAAACCTCAGCTCACTCTGTACATTATGAGCACATTTTGGGGGACCGCTTAAAGAGTGCATCAGATAAGATTTGGATTTTTCTAGGTTTTCCTGTTTTGAGTAGGGAGTAGTCTCTTTACAAGAATAGAGAGTAGTGCAGCTCAAATAGTTTATTGCTTTAAATACTAATCACATCAAACCTCACCTAATTTGGCGCACGGTTGCATGTTTTTTGTAGATTGTATTAAATGCTTCCCACAAGAGGGCAGTATTCGACCTATTATTTCTTACCCCACGTTCATTAAATTTCTTCGACAGAGAAGCGCGCTCTGCAAATAATTGACATTGAACCTTTCTCTCTATTTAAGCTTTGTGGGTGATTTATTTATTTGCGCTTTTCTACCACGCGGACTTGGCCTACGGACATTAAAGCGCTTCACAAGAGCGCAAGAAGTGTGCTGGATAACACACATGAAACAACCAATTCGAACTGGCAATCCAAACGAAATGGACAGTTCATATCCGCTTATACCAATTATACACTACTGAAGGCGGTCGAGGAGATGTTGCGCTACGGCCAGACTTGGCGACTTTGGAACTGGGGAACCAGTTTCCAGTCTCGGCATCTGCACAACACCCTGTGATTCTGGGCAAACCCCTTTATCTCCCAGTGACTTAAAAAGACAAAAGAAATCCGACCTTGTATAACGAAATCTTAGGTTCGTCTACAGTGCTCCAATGTCCCTGGGCCGAGTTCGCGTTGTATAAAATAATACCACAGGCGGTAATAAAAGCTTTCCTATTACGTCAGCAATTTCATCACCTCAGCCATGACTTGAACATTTTGTTGAACCCTTTGAGACTCGCCCCCACGTAAACATAGCAAGATGGCGTCTTCGCACGGGTTTCCTCGTGATCTCTGAACAATAGAGTTGTAGATGCTTTCCTGCACAAAAACCGAAATGATGTGTCTCAAGGGTTCTGTCTGAGGGCGCACAAAGGACCGATTTTATTGGATGTTCTGCCCTTTTCCAATGACCCGCACATATACTGTAGCAGCACGACTTTATGAAATGGACATCTCTTAAAAACGTGAGGCTCAATCATAAACATGGCTGCGGACGGGGCTTTTTACATCTTATCAATAAAGAATGTACAATCGTCCATTTTAAAGGTTTCCGTCTATATGCGTGGAAACTTACTTTGTGTGCTATATATTTTTATTTTTTGGTTGCCTAGTATCTACTCGTTCCCCCTCGCCTTTACGTCGCACTGACACCATCTTCACCGCCTTTGCTGCTCACCCCCTCCCGGCCAGCCTCTCTCACCTCCCAGGACCATTGATGAGCCCGCTGCACCGCCAGCGTGCCAAAGGCAAGCCCATCCGCACCCAGAACCTCCCAACATCCGCTGCTCCTCCACCGAGGAGCTTGTAATGAACACTCTGTAGTACTCTCGAGGTGAAATAGTTGTTTATTGGTAACCTCTGCCAGCAGTCAGGTAAAGCTGTGAACACGTCCTCTGCTACACCTCATCTGATCGCAAACATTCTCTACCTCCAATAGAATACGGAATATAAGAACACTCTACGTTCTACAATTACATTCTATACAACGCTATGCACTATACTACATTACTACAGAGCTCCTGGACGTCCACTCCAAACGTCACGACGCCTGCTGCTTCACGTCCTCCCCGCGCTCCACTGAAGGACCCTTCACCTGCCACTACTGCTGCTTCTCCTGCCACACACAACCACCCACCCACACGGGACCGAACACCGCTACATCCCAGAAGATCACTAACAGCCCAGACCCACTCCATGGCATCCTGCTCAATGTCCGACCCCTCAGCAAACATGCCACTGTAATCTGGGACACCATCATCACCCTCACTCCCGATGTGTCCTTCATCACAGAGATGTGACTCAACCCCAACTCGAAACCAGACATCACCCTGCCACTCCTGACGGCTACAAGATTAGAAACCAAGACTGCCCCTACAAGCACAGCGGAGGCATCGCCATAATATTCAAGCCATCCATCCAATGCACCATCACAAACAAGCCAATGCCCCTCATGGAGCACCTCAATTTCCGACTACAAATCAACACCAAGACAACTATGAGAGGCACCCTTGCATACAGACCACCTAACTCGCCATAGACTCACTCCACTCCTGCTCTACGACCTTAATTTCCACATCGGACACCCCAAGGACGCCAACTCCACCACCCTACTGGAGAACCTCAATAACATCAGACTCACCCAATAAGTCACAGAACCCACGCACTGACCTGGACACACCCTCAACACCATTTTCTCCTCCAGCGACAGAATCAAATTCACTCACATCATATAGCTCACCGGACAGACCACGCAATCATCCACTTTACCATCTCCGAAGTCCAACCCACCATCGCCAAACACCACAGTACTACCCACCATAACTGGGGCAAAGTAACCAAGAGTCAATGGATGCAGACTCTAAGCGCCACACCACCTGACCGGTCAGCCGACCTCCAACAAGCCCTCCACAGCTTCTCTGCCTGTATCAACATATGCGCTGACAGTCACCCCTCTGAAACTGGCAAAAACTGACAGAACTTCAAGATACGCAGGCTGGTACACCCAGAGCTCAGAACCACCAAGCACAACTGTCTCCTACTCTAGAAGCGATGGTGCATCACCAAGGATCCCTCCGACAGAGCTGAGCACAAAAGAGCACTCCGTGACTACCACTGGCTCATCATGAAAGCCAAAAGAGCTGCGATCACTGATCGCATAGACGCCACGGCCAACCACACTAAGGAATTCTTCAAAATAATCAAGCAGTTATACAACCCGGCAGCCACAGGAAACACAGTCCACCATTCTCCACAACTCTGCAACACCCCTACTGGACTACTTCCACAGCAAGATTGACGACGACATCTACAACAACTTCCACCTCCAGCCCATCACGTGCAGCTGCGACAACCTTATCAAACCAACAGACACCTGCCTAGCATAACAACCAGGTCTCCGCTCGACATTCAGACCACCATGACCATTATGCCCTCCATCCATTGCGGGGCACCCATGACCCCCTCCCCCACCATCTCTTCACCCCCGGATCCAACATAATCAGCACTTGAACTGACCACCGTCTTCAGTGCCTACATTACAACAGCAACCTTCCCAGATGGAGGGAAAAACGCAGAAGTCAGACCCTTCATAAAGAACCCATCGGCCGACCTCAGCAAACTCATAAACTACCGGCCGATCTCCCTGCTACCAGACCCAGCCAAAGTACTGAAGAAAGCCATTAACCTGCAGCTCACAGACTACCTTGAACGGAACTACCTACTTGACGCCTCACACTTAGGATTCCAGGCCAACCACAGTACTGAGACCGCACTGTTTGCCGCAATAGGCGACATCAAAATTCTCCTCGACCGAGGAGAAATGGTGGCCATGATCCTCTTCGATCTTTCTGCAGAGTTCGACACAGTTTCCCACCACATCCTCATCGACAGACTCCACAACGTAGGCATTCATCTACACGCTCTCAAGTGGATCTTCTCATTCCTCTCAGGACTCACACATCCACCTACCTCCCTTCAACTCCACTTCCAAGGACATCAAATGCAGCGTCCACAAGGTTCATCCGTTAGCCTCACACCTGTTCAACATCTACATGACCCCCCTCGCAGATGTCAGAGCCCACAAACAACATTATCTCCTACCCTGACGACACCCAATTTGTCCTCTCACTCACTGAGGACCCCTCCAACACCAGAACCAACTTCTGCGATGCCATGACCTACATAGCCAACTGGATGAGAAACAGCTGCCTCAAACTCAACTCTAACAAAACAGAGGTACTGATCTTCAGGAAGAACTTGGACCCCTACCCACACAATCCAAAAGCACACGCAACTTCTGCATAATCCTCGACAGCCAACTGACCATGAAACAACAAGTTAACATAGTCACCTCCTCCTGCTTCCACACCTTCCGCATGCGCCGCAGAATCTTCAGATGGATCCCAGTAAACACCAGAAAGTCCGTCACACAAGCCCTTGTCATCAGCCTCAACTACGGCAATGCTCTCTACTCCAGAATCCCCATTTAGCTCCTCAGAAGACTCCAGACCATACAGAACGCTGCAGCCAGACTCCGCCTTGACTTTTCCAAACAGACCCACGTCTCTCCCAACCTCTGAAACCTTCTCTGGCTTACCATCCAGAAAAGATGCCAGTTCAAGATGCTCGCATATACCTACAAAGCTCTCCATGTCCAAGGACCATCCTACATCAAACACTGGCAGAGGTTGCCACTCCAGCCCCTACATCTGTACCAAGACATAGAATGACGTTCCCTCTCTACCTCCAACATGCACCCTCCCTGGTGGACTTCAGAAAGCGACTCGAGACCTGGCTTTTTGAAGCAGGCGCATCAATCTCAGCGCTCAGATACCCCGAGGGGTAATAGCTTTGTGCTATATAAATTCTGATAGATTGATTGACATATACATTTTTAATTAAAGATGTAGTAGTGCCAAGAAGCTCCAAAGGTACGCTTCCTAAAGTATGACTGTAGGTATTTTCTAGTGCCTGTGGCCATTTTGCCAAATATCTTTCAAATTAATGTGGTTGACGAGTCTCTAGGGCTGTTGCAAAGATGAAGGACATAAATTAGAAAGTTCTTTTATGCTGTTACTGAGACTGACTTTATCCCCATGTCCAGTCCTGGGAGGCATTATGGGTAACTGGTCTGGCAGAATAAATTACGAAATGCCTCGTATTCAATTCGGTCTAATCTTCCTGCCCTTATGACTGAATACTAGTACTCAGCAATACGTCACTAGTACCCTGGCATTAAGCACACTTTATAGCGCTATGCTCATCCGAGCAGCAAATACCGTGCCAACTCAATGCACAATGTTTCCAACGTGCGTGAAAGATCCTAGAGGAGCATGTTCCAATTTAAATACCAACCAAAAACAGCACCTCAGTATTTGTACTTTGTGATCCCGGAGTCAGATTTTCTTTTAAAAAATAAGTAAAGAAGAGGCGTGGCTTGCGCCTGAGCAATATGGCTGCCTAGTGCGGCAGCTCCATTGCTGTCCATAGAGTGCCCAACATGACCCACAAGACATCTGAAGAGCCATGCTGAAGGCTGATTACCGAGGCCGTGCCCCTGCAGCACCCAAAATACAGCTTTTGCCAAGCTCCGGCATCTTTTTCTACTCGCCCTTTGGCTCCTCGAGGGAAACGAGATGGAGGCCACCATCGTATTAGAGGCACCTGTCTGGCCCCTTCAGAGCGGCTCGGCTGCATGAACACATTTGTTTTGGGGTGAACATTGCAGATGCCTGGGGGCCCCACCAACCAATCTACTGACCCGCCTGATCTGTAACAACGCTTGAGGGAATTCTACCGGCCCATGATGGCCCATCATCAGCGAGGCCCTCAGGAGTGAAGCTGTATTATGGAGCTAGGTACTTGCGCTCCTGTTCCCCTTCATTTACCTGGGCCCCTGGGGTTGTAAAGCTTCATCCTGCACTCTCCCACACAGCACATCCTCCCGGGGTGCCCCAATTGTGCTAACCCCATCACTCAATTGCACAAGGCCCCGGTTTGATGATCAGAGTCGCTATCTGATCTAAGATAAGCTACTGTTCTTACAGTAGCCATGTGGCCTAGTGCCAAGACATGAGCGGACCACTTGAAGTGTTTATCTCCATCATAGGGAATTTTACCATGCTTCCTCATCCTGGTGCTCTTAAGACGCACATAACCCTTTTCAGCCCTAGGTGACCACCTCATGCTTATCCTGGCAACTTACCTGATGATCTAGTCCTGCGCACACTCTCTCCCTGCCATACTAGCCATCATCAGCTCGTACTCCACTCAATATCCCTGAGCGGGGGTTGGGCCTGCTAGGCCCTGTTTAGATTGATTTGAGCACTACACCTTCATAGAGGTTAATATGTCACTTTCTATACAGCTGCTGTTCATGCCTACTCTTGCGTGATGCCCACCATTGAGGTGCTCTCACACACACAGAGGCACTCCGCCGGACTTGCTCTAGACCATTCTATCTTCAGTGCTTTTGCGATGGAGGAACACAGACTAAAAGAAACTAAAGACCTCAAGGAACACAAAGATGGTTAAACCACCCTAAAATGTGCCAAGTAGATCTTCTTTTACGAGACTCGCCGATTAAATCCAAAGTAGACCTGTCCACCTGCATCAATGCCATTTTACAGCACTTGGGGGCTCCACACGACCTTACACAGAAAATCAATACTGATGCCATGCACCATGACCTACAGGCCCTCAGCAATGACTTAAAGGGTCTCATGAATAGACTTACGGAAGCTGAATCAAGAATCTGTGCTTTGGAAGACTTTAACACGTTGGGGCAAAAATGCTCAGAACTGACAAACTGATCGATGACAACAATGGCAAGGGAACTATCGGAACTTGAAGACCGCAACTGTAGGTACAACCTATACATTGTCGGCCTATCGTAAAATGTAGAAAATGACGCTAACTCCTGTGCGGAATTTCTAGAATCATGGATTCCATGCTCACTGGGCCTTACTTTTGAGAAAAACTTTGAACAAGAGGGAGCACACAGGATCTCTCCAGGTAAACCTCCTGGCACTTCCTCCATAACATCAATGTGACCAAGAACAATGATCTTTCATCCTTTGTGCTACTGTCATGCAGAAATGATACTAGCTCATATAAGGAAAGTACAAAACGTCCAGTGGACTGGAGGTAGGATTTCCATAGCGCAAGACTATTCCAAAGAAACTTTTTGAACACAAGTTGGTCGCACACTGCTCATCACACCAGCAAGTTGCCCCAAAGGACTGTGGTGAATGTAGTGGCGACGGCGGGTACGCCTATGCCACGATGTATAAAAAGAAAATAGTATGTGTTGCATTTAGCCATCCCTGGACACGTGTTTCGAGGTAGTTGCCTCTCATCAGCAGGGAGCAGGACAGTGTAACGGGGTGCCGAGTGGACTGCCAAAATGTAATTAAAACAGGTCAAATACCTCTCATGGCGCGCAGGTGCAGAACCAGGGCTCGTCAGCCCGTTAGCTCACGGGAGCCGTAATATTTTGAACACAAGTTGGTCGCACACTGCTCATCACACCAGCAAGTTGCCCCAAAGGACTGTGGTGAATGTAGTGGCGACGGCGGGTACGCCTATGCCACGATGTATAAAAAGAAAATAGTATGTGTTGCATTTAGCCATCCCTGGACACGTGTTTCGAGGTAGTTGCCTCTCATCAGCAGGGAGCAGGACAGTGTAACGGGGTGCCGAGTGGACTGCCAAAATGTAATTAAAACAGGTCAAATACCTCTCATGGCGCGCAGGTGCAGAACCAGGGCTCGTCAGCCCGTTAGCTCACGGGAGCCGTAATATTTTGAACACAAGTTGGTCGCACACTGCTCATCACACCAGCAAGTTGCCCCAAAGCACTGTGGTGAATGTAGTGGCGACGGCGGGTACGCCTATGCCACGATGTATAAAAAGAAAATAGTATGTGTTGCATTTAGCCATCCCTGGACACGTGTTTCGAGGTAGTTGCCTCTCATCAGCAGGGAGCAGGACAGTGTAACGGGGTGCCGAGTGGACTGCCAAAATGTAATTAAAACAGGTCAAATACTTCTCATGGCGCGCAGGTGCAGAACCAGGGCTCGTCAGCCCGTTAGCTCACGGGAGCCGTAATATTTTGAACACAAGTTGGTCGCACACTGCTCATCACACCAGCAAGTTGCCCCAAAGGACTGTGGTGAATGTAGTGGCGACGGCGGGTACGCCTATGCCACGATGTATAAAAAGAAAATAGTATGTGTTGCATTTAGCCATCCCTGGACACGTGTTTCGAGGTAGTTGCCTCTCATCAGCAGGGAGCAGGACAGTGTAACGGGGTGCCGAGTGGACTGCCAAAATGTAATTAAAACAGGTCAAATACCTCTCATGGCGCGCAGGTGCAGAACCAGGGCTCGTCAGCCCGTTAGCTCACGGGAGCCGTAATATTTTGAACACAAGTTGGTCGCACACTGCTCATCACACCAGCAAGTTGCCCCAAAGGACTGTGGTGAATGTAGTGGCGACGGCGGGTACGCCTATGCCACGATGTATAAAAAGAAAATAGTATGTGTTGCATTTAGCCATCCCTGGACACGTGTTTCGAGGTAGTTGCCTCTCATCAGCAGGGAGCAGGACAGTGTAACGGGGTGCCGAGTGGACTGCCAAAATGTAATTAAAACAGGTCAAATACCTCTCATGGCGCGCAGGTGCAGAACCAGGGCTCGTCAGCCCGTTAGCTCACGGGAGCCGTAATATTTTGAACACAAGTTGGTCGCACACTGCTCATCACACCAGCAAGTTGCCCCAAAGGACTGTGGTGAATGTAGTGGCGACGGCGGGTACGCCTATGCCACGATGTATAAAAAGAAAATAGTATGTGTTGCATTTAGCCATCCCTGGACACGTGTTTCGAGGTAGTTGCCTCTCATCAGCAGGGAGCAGGACAGTGTAACGGGGTGCCGAGTGGACTGCCAAAATGTAATTAAAACAGGTCAAATACCTCTCATGGCGCGCAGGTGCAGAACCAGGGCTCGTCAGCCCGTTAGCTCACGGGAGCCGTAATATTTTGAACACAAGTTGGTCGCACACTGCTCATCACACCAGCAAGTTGCCCCAAAGGACTGTGGTGAATGTAGTGGCGACGGCGGGTACGCCTATGCCACGATGTATAAAAAGAAAATAGTATGTGTTGCATTTAGCCATCCCTGGACACGTGTTTCGAGGTAGTTGCCTCTCATCAGCAGGGAGCAGGACAGTGTAACGGGGTGCCGAGTGGACTGCCAAAATGTAATTAAAACAGGTCAAATACCTCTCATGGCGCGCAGGTGCAGAACCAGGGCTCGTCAGCCCGTTAGCTCACGGGAGCCGTAATATTTTGAGCACAAGTTGGTCGCACACTGCTCATCACACCAGCAAGTTGCCCCAAAGGACTGTAGTGAATGTAGTGGCGACGGCGGGTACGCCTATGCCACGATGTATAAAAAGAAAATAGTATGTGTTGCATTTAGCCATCCCTGGACACGTGTTTCGAGGTAGTTGCCTCTCATCAGCAGGGAGCAGGACAGTGTAACGGGGTGCCGAGTGGACTGCCAAAATGTAATTAAAACAGGTCAAATACCTCTCATGGCGCGCAGGTGCAGAACCAGGGCTCGTCAGCCCGTTAGCTCACGGGAGCCGTAATATTTTGAACACAAGTTGGTCGCACACTGCTCATCACACCAGCAAGTTGCCCCAAAGGACTGTGGTGAATGTAGTGGCGACGGCGGGTACGCCTATGCCACGATGTATAAAAAGAAAATAGTATGTGTTGCATTTAGCCATCCCTGGACACGTGTTTCGAGGTAGTTGCCTCTCATCAGCAGGGAGCAGGACAGTGTAACGGGGTGCCGAGTGGACTGCCAAAATGTAATTAAAACAGGTCAAATACCTCTCATGGGGTAACTTGCTGGTGTTACGAGCAGTGTGCGACCTACTTTTCCACAATTTATTACGGCTCCCTTGAGCCAACGGGCTGACGAGCCTGGAGTCTGCACCTGCGCGCCATGAGAGGTACTTGACCTGTTTTTAATTACATTTTGGCAGTCCACACAGCACCCCCTTACACTGACCTGCTCCCTGCTGACGAGAGGCAACTACCTCGAAACACGTGTCCAGGGATGGCTAACGCAACACATACTGTTCTTTTTACACATCGTGGCATAGGCGTACCCGCCGTCGCCACCACATTTCCCACAGTCCTTTGGGGTAACTTGCTGGTGTGACGAGCAGTGTGCGACCTACTTTTCCACTATTCCAAAGAAACTGTTGCTATCAGAAAAGGTTTTTTTGCCCTTCATCAATCACTGCGAGACCTCTCCATCCTTTTCGCCTTTGCGGGTCCGCCCAAATTCTGTATCCTATTCAGAGTCAAACCAATGTTCTTCACTACTTCAACGGATCTTCAAACTTAATTGGACACGGCAACTCAGTCAGACATGGTTGTCTGAGGTGGCGATGTTTGGTGCATCATTGTCTGTTTCCAATTTCTTTTTTTACCTTCTCAGATGTTGCTCTGAGTTGGTTTTGTAATGTTAATCCTGATTCCTTTCTTTGGGTCAATCATGGCGGAATCATAATATGTTCATGGTTTGTTTTGGTCACTTTTGAAGTGCACTTTAAACTGCTTGGTATGCATCTCACTGTTTGGGTAGGGGCGGGCGACATGTTGCTCCCAACAACACTGCAGCTGAATCTTAGTGTTCTGTACATGCCTTAGTTTGAACTTATATATTATAGAACACAAGAGCAACCCTTATGTCCCTGTGAACCGGATAAGTACAAAGTACTGCAAACAACATTCACAAGGAACTCATTTGAAATTATTAATCTATTTCATACAACGACAATGGTTGCTTATGAATCAATCTCACATATGTAAGCCATGAACAAAAAGGAATAAAGTAAGACTAAATCAATAATAATAACAATAGGCCCTCAAAAGACCAATTTTCTTTCAAAAGATTTTTTTCAAGCCTCAGCAGAGGTCTTTATTTAATAAACACTTTTTAAATCACATATAAAACATTTCATATATACAAGCAATCTTTTCTTTCTTACATTCGCGGTGCAATGTGATCCCCAGTGAAAAAACCATAACCTTTTGTATTGTGACCAAACAGAGAGAAGCAAAAATATACACGGTTATTGGAAAAAATATATAAGGACAGTTTATATACAATATACAGTGATTCAGTCAAGGCTGTCTCTTATTTTTGTTGTCGACGGCGTTTCGACCCACTTTTAAATACCGGGTCTCATCAGGACTGTATTTCTGGGGACTAAAGAAAGAAAGAAAAGGGGGAATATATCTATAATATCAATTTTAATATAATGCTCGAAAAAATGAAATTAAAAATACTGAGGGCATAAAAGTTCTAGGCTTACCGGTATGAAACATACATTCGTCCATATAGGATCCAGTATGCGAAAGGATGTCGCGGATGAAGAATTTATATCCAAACCTATGGGCAGGGAATATTACTTTTAGTGAAGGTTTAATCGTGCAATTCTTATTAGAATCACCCCAGTGCTGTATAATATAATACACTTACTTGGAGGGTTTTTTTGTGTGTCCAAGAATGGGAGTCAGGCCATACATTCAATGTATTGGGAAAGTTGTAGGATAATTAGACTTTAATTAGACTTCTTAGGATATTGTTGGCTCCTACTTCCAAACTACTGCAATAAGATCGAAACCTTAATTACTGTCCATATTTCAAAGATAAATTTGGACCAACATACAAATATCAATCAGTTACTCACATCTTAATTATGATTTTGGGGGAGAAGAACTGATCTTCCTCTTTTAATGATGACACTGCCGAAAAACGAAGCATCAGCACTCGCTCCCTGGAAATAATTCCATATTCCATAGATTAGTATTCTTCCCTATGATATTAACGGGGTTATTACATACTAAATTCAGAGGTACACTTACTTAGTTGATTTGGTACGTATTAATTACGTACTCCGGCTGTGGTGGTATCATTCTCGCTCACGCAAACCGGAAATGGCTCGTGTCCGTTTATAAAGGGTTCACAAAAACGGCAAGAGTGGCGGCCATCTTTGAATGGCAATTAATAGACCTCTTTTGCTATAGGGATACTATTCCCAATAGATTGAGGAGAGTAAGCCGCTGATGTAGTACTTATTTAATCCGTGCTCTGGTTATGGCGATATCATTCTTACTCGTACATGGAGCAGGAAGTGACTGGTTTTCATTTATTAAAGAACGAGAACCGAGACGGCCAAAGTGGCAGCCATCTTTTAGTGACGATTAGTCAACCCCTTCACCTATAGGAATGTTATTTAAAAATAAAAATTAAATTAAATCAAAAAAACTAAATCATAAATCTAGACTGAAAGATTACAGAGATTACTTTCTTTGTGAGTTATTCATAAAAGATTCTATATATACAAAGGTGAAGAATTGAGGCAGCAAGTATGGTGGCCATCTTTAAACGATAGATAAATGCATCTCATTATCACTCAAGGGCATAGTTATAATTGATCTTATAGACGAAGATAAGTTATAATGTCAATTCCTCCTGTATTTTGGACTTTCAATTCTTGTGCCTGAATACTCATTTCATTCATAAGATACAATGAAAACATCCACTATTCCCAACGTCCTTCTTATAAATGTGATAACGTCTCTATACCTTCAACAAATTATTTTGACACCAAGATAAAATGTCCAATCATTTGCGGTGTGGTCTTTGATCATTAACAACAATATCATTGGTAGAAAAAACAAACAGTTAATCACAAATGGACAAATCAAAATACAATAGTACTGTACTAGTCATAACAGTGTGAACATGTTCTTCACATACTTTGTATCACACCACTGTGTAAGCAAAACACGATATACAATTCCCTATACATCAGGTAATGTGCAGTATTCTACTTTCTAACAGAGCCCTGTCAGAGACATCAGAAAGAGGGGGGAAGGAAGGGAATACATGAATTATAAGCACACACTAATGTTCTTCAACGTAAGCTTATAAACCTTCGCCACTCCTCAAGACTATTTAAACCATTTTTGATCGAACCACATTTGTCTATCCATTTGCATTCAAGAGTCTGAAGAAACAGGGAGATATCTCTTGAGTACTATTGTATTTTGATTTGTCCATTTGTGATTAACTGTTTGTTTTTTCTACCAATGATATTGTTGTTAATGATCAAAGACCACACCGCAAATGATTGGACATTTTATCTTGGTGTCAAAATAATTTGTTGAAGGTATAGAGACGTTATCACATTTATAAGAAGGACGTTGGGAATAGTGGATGTTTTCATTGTATCTTATGAATGAAATGAGTATTCAGGCACAAGAATTGAAAGTCCAAAATACAGGAGGAATTGACATTATAACTTATCTTCGTCTATAAGATCAATTATAACTATGCCCTTGAGTGATAATGAGATGCATTTATCTATCGTTTAAAGATGGCCACCATACTTGCTGCCTCAATTCTTCACCTTTGTATATATAGAATCTTTTATGAATAACTCACAAAGAAAGTAATCTCTGCAATCTTTCAGTCTAGATTTATGATTTAGTTTTTTTGATTTAATGTAATTTTTATTTTTAAATAACATTCCTATAGGTGAAGGGGTTGACTAATCGTCACTAAAAGATGGCTGCCACTTTGGCCGTCTCGGTTCTCGTTCTTTAATAAATGAAAACCAGTCACTTCCTGGTCCATGTACGAGTGAGAATGATATCGCCATAACCAGAGCACTGATTAAATAAGTACTACATCAGCGGCTTACTCTCCTCAATCTATTGGGAATAGTATCCCTATAGCAAAAGAGGTCTATTAATTGCCATTCAAAGATGGCCGCCACTCTTGCCGTTTTTGTGAACCCTTTATAAACGGACACGAGCCATTTCCGGTTAGCGCGAGCGAGAATGATACCGCCACAGCCGGAGTACGGAATTAATACGTACCAAATCAACTAAGTAAGTGTACCTCTGAATTTAGTATGTAATAACCCCGTTAATATCATAGGGAAGAATACTAATCTATGGAATATGGAATTATTTCCAGGGAGCGAGCGCTGATGCTTCGGTTTTCGTCAGTGTCATCATTAAAAGAGGAAGATCAGTTCTTCTCCCCCGAAATCATAATTAAGATGTGAGTAACTGATTGATATTTGTATGTTGGTCCAAATTTATCTTTGAAATACGGACAGTAATTAAGGTTTCGATCTTATTGCAGTAGTTTGGAAGTAGGAGCAACAATATCCTAAGAAGTCTAATTAAAGTCTAATTATCCTACAACTTTCCCAATACATTGAATGTATGGCCTGACTCCCATTCTTGGACACACAAAAAAACCCTCCAAGTAAGTGTATTATATTATACAGCACTGGGGTGATTCTAATAAGAATTGCACGATTAAACCTTCACTAAAAGTAATATTCCCTGCTCATAGGTTTGGATATAAATTCTTCATCCGTGACATCCTTTCGCATACTGGATCCTATATGGACGAATGTATGTTTCATACCGGTAAGCCTAGAACTTTTATGCCCTCAGTATTTTTAATTTCATTTTTTCGAGCATTATTTTAAAATTGATAATATTATAGATATATTCCCCCTTTTCTTTCTTTCTTTAGTCCCCAGAAATACAGTCCTGATGAGACCCGGTATTTAAAAGTGGGTCGAAACGCCGTCGACAACAAAAATAAGAGACAGCCTTGACTGAATCACTGTATATTGTATATAAACTGTCCTTATAGATTTTTTCCAATAACCGTGTATATTTTTGCTTCTCTCCGTTTGGTCACAATACAAAAGGTTATGGTTTTTTCACTGGGGATCACATTGCACCGCGAATGTAAGAAAGAAAAGATTGCTTGTATATATGAAATGTTTTATATGTGATTTAAAAAGTGTTTATTAAATAAAGTCCTCTGCTGAGGCTTGAAAAAAATCTTTTGAAAGAAAATTGGTCTTTTGAGGGCCTATTGTTATTATTATTGATTTAGTCTTACTTTATTCCTTTTTGTTCATGGCTTACATATGTGAGATTGATTCATAAGCAACCATTGTCGTTGTATGAAATAGATTAATAATTTCAAATGAGTTCCTTGTGAATGTTGTTTGCAGTACTTAGTTTGAACTTGTGCTAGAACTATTGTGGTGGTTAGCTGTATTACCCTCATCAGGTTATCCTCTTTAGTATTTCTACATGCTTGTTTCTATGCTCTTTTTGATTGATGTTGGGTGGGACCAACCTATACATCAATTGGATGGAGAGGAGACTGATGTTGTCTGGTTTGGCCTGATTTCTTCCACTCAAAGATGGGTGTGGAAATGCGGCTCCTTTAGTGGGTGGGCTGGTGTTTTGAGATTGCTTTATGATTTTCTCTTCTTTCTCATTTCTATGCTCTTTTCTTTTGTGTCCCCTCCTGATTATCTTACTCCGCCAAGATGTACAGCCGCCTTTGGTAGGTCCGTGCGGCGATCCATCCATGCTTGCAGTGACTCCTACAGACTTGATGGTTGCTCCTCTTCCCTCAGGGAATCTGGGATACCCCGAAGGTGCTCGCCTGCTCTATTTGGCGTTGACATTAATTATATTGTGATAGATACACATACCACACACTCATACCTATGCTTAACTGCTCTCTTCTTCTTCTACTACTACACACATCCAGTCGAGTTCCTGCACATCATGTAGATAGCATCACTTAGAATTCTCTCACTAAATACCAAGGGTTTCACCCACGCCTGTGAAACTCAAAAAGATTGCTGACCATTGTAACAAATTGAATGGGGACATAATACTATTACAAGGGACACATATCTCCATTAAACATGCCAGATTCTAGTGTTCCTGGATTGCCAAATCATTACTCTCCCCAGCAGTGGAAAAGTAATTTGTGTTATCACATAGATCTAAGAGAAGTCGCAGGTTAATGTCTTATCTCACATACACAATCACCAAGGGCATTGGCTTATTACTACAGCTGCAATGAGAGACAACAATTTTGCTATTGTGAATATTTATACCCCAAATGATAACTCTATGGAATTTTAGATAGAATTAGATAAATCCCTTTCAGAACTCCCGAATAAAATCGGTATCGTCTTTGGTGGGCACTTCAACTTACCAATGGACAGGACCTCAATTTGTCCTCACATACATTCCTGGGAGTAGATCCCATAAAGAAATGAAACTCTGCTGCAGAAATCATGAGTATGTCGACTTATGGAGATTATTTAACCTGTCAAGCAGTGAGTATATATTTTATTCTTCCCCCCTCCACACTGTCTCCAGGATAGATTGCACCTTGGTCGACAAATCACTTGTCCCACAGTCCCAAAATCCCAAGATGAAGGCAGTAATAATTTACGATCATGCCTGCCTATCGGTAGACCTTGAACTTGTCGATTCCCCCCTACCCCCGTCCAAACAATGGTGACTTAATGATGCTTTAGTGGAAGATGACAATACTAAGGATAAAATGACCACTGCGATTACTCCATTCTTAAATGAAAATGCCTGGGGGACGCCTCCACCAATATCAGGTGGGATGCCTTAAAGGCCTACCTTAGAAGGGCTACAATAAACCAGGCTTCTACCAAGAATAAGGCCCTGAACAAATGCCTCACGTTTGAAAATAAGAATCCTGAGTGAGTCCATTAGACATACTCCTAGTTCGGGGCCGTTTCTTAAAATACGTAACTTACAGTACGAGTACAACGAAATACTGAGTAGAAGGGCTCAGAAATAGGTAGAAAACACTAATGCCTACAAAATATTTCAAGAAACAAAGCCGGCGAAGACTTGGTGAATTACTTGAAATGTTCTAAAAATAGGACCGTCGCCTCTGCAATTAAAAATAGCGCAGGGGAATAACTCACACCTCCTCAGGACATTCTAATGCTAATCTGTACACACCCAGCATGGAGATATGCCCAGAGGGCTGTGCCTCCTATCTGAGCTCATGTGCCCTCCCTCAGGTCTCACAAGAGGACTACGCCTCGCCTAACCCTTCAATTGAAAAAGAAGAGATTGCAGCCGCTAATCAGTGCATCAAGGCACGGAAAGCTCCAGGTCCAGATGGTTACTCGGCCAAATTTTACAAAATCTTCTCCGGCCTGCTAACTAATCCTCTGCAATCTGTCTTTCAGAATTAGTCTCAGTTCAGCATCTGAAGCTACAATAGTAGTCATACCCAAGAAGTGGAAGGATCCACTGGATGTCAAGAATTTCAGGCCAGTCGCTAATCAATATCGATTGTAAACTGTATGCTAAAGTACTAGCGTGGAGATTAGAGAAGGTGATACTAAAACTTATGGCTCCCTCCCAGACTCACTGCAGACAACATTAGAGTATTCTGTCATGCTCTTGACAAACGCGCTCTGCTGAGACCCCAACTGTTTTGTTATCTCTCGACAAGGAAAAAACCTTTGACAAGGTCTCCTTGACCTTTTTGTGGACGGCGTTGAACAAATATCAGGTGGGAGAGGAATTCATCTGCGTTACTGGTACTGTACGCGAGCCCAGAGGAGAAGGTTAGAGTTGACGCCCATTTATCTAGATCCTTACCATTAGCCAAGTTCACTCGACAAGTTTGCCCATTGTCCCCACTACTCTTATTTCTGTTAGTGATTGAGTCACTCCTTTCCTCCCTCAAGCACAACCACAATGTCCAGGGCGTGCACTTCCACTCAGTAGGCAGCTGGTTGCTGTGTATGCCGATGATGTATCAATATTCACAGAAGAAGCAGATACGACCATTCCTCACATTATATCTGAAACTGAGAGATTCTCTTGAGTTTCAGGCTACTGACCCAATACACCTAAGACCGAGGTCTTCCCATTAAATGTCCACTTCACCTTGTCAGTTTTGGGCAACTACGGTCTGATATGGCAACTGGAGGCCCTTGAATGACTTGGGATCTAGTTTGGGAAAGATCTGAACATCTCTCTCATGATTAACAGAATAAAAATGTTGTCCAAAATTAAAGATCTGTTAAACACATGGTTTTCCAAGCATATCACGTGGTGGGGCGGGCAGACACGATTAAAACTATGATAGCGCCATTGTTCAACTTCCTTATGAGTATATTGCCTTTAGCCCTCTCCACCACCCTTTAAAGAAAATCTTTGGATACGTTTCTTTGGAAGGCCAAGAGGGCTAGGATTTCCAGTACTACACTGAAGCTAAACCAGTCCAAAGGTTGTCTGAACCTACCTGATTTTCGTAGGTATCAACAGGTAGCCTTAGCAGCTCAGGGCGCTTGGTAGTTCAGAGATGCTGTTGACCACACTCCTCCGTGGCTTTAGATTGAATCCTGGTTAGTTCTTTTTTATCTCTCAGCTCTACCCTTTCCATTACAGGTTCAGCAAAATTACCCCAGGCTCATTCGCAACCCATACTCTAAGATACAATCTCAGCTCTACTACGAATAGACAAGCTTTTGAGTAGACCCCAGCTGACCCAACCCTGGCCTCCTTATGGCACAATCACAAGAACAAATTGGAAGGGAGAACGGTGTTCTAGGAATCATGGGCAATTAAGGGCATAAACACCATTGGGGATCTGGGAACGGTCCTAAACCCCACTCCCTTTTCTGCCCTTAGTGCACAATATGATCTTCCCCTCATAGAATTTTATAGTTTCTTGAGACTTGAGAGTACCATCAGGGAACTGCAGAGACCTCACCCCTCTGACCTCCCGGGTCTAATGAGTGACTATAGGAGATTGGACCATTCAGGGTCATATCTATATAAATTATTACAACCTTCTAAAAAGCACTTAAGAACTTAAAAAAGAAATGGCTACCATCTATCTCATCGGCGCATACCGCTCACTTCACAGAAGGAACATGGAACATAATCTGGCATTCTCCTTTCGTGGCGAAAATTACTTTGACACTTGCCCAATCTATGTTTTGGGCAATACACAAGACATATTGGACCCACTCAAAATTACATATTTTGGGGCTTATTTCAACAGACAATTGTTGGTGCTGCTGTGAGAATTTTGGTTTTCTTGAGCACGTTTTTCTCGTGTAAAGTAGTTCAACCCCTCTGGTCCATAATACAGCAGACGATTGAACATTCTTTTGAGATACCATTTACGTCCACATTTCAGACGGTGACTCTGAGATTTGCAGCCCACCCACACCCATTGACCTACCTTAACATGACCTACTGTTAATATTAACACTTGGTGTTAAAACTATATCATCGCAATAAATGGTGGAATACTCTATGCTACACTAGAAGTGCAGAAAACAATGTACAAAAAGCTGCATAACACAGCCAGCGTGAGACGCCTCTGAACCTCCTGTGACAAATATCTATAAAAAGCCAAACCGCCATGAACAGCTTACATCAACATAGTCCTTTGGGTTGACCAGAGTATCTTCACCCGGACAGTTTTTTCTCAGATACACTCCTTCTGAGCCCTGCCTGGCTTGCCGACATCAGCGGATTCCCTTTTCCCATTTGTGGGAATCTCCTTTTCACATAATAAAGACACGTGACTCAGGAAATTTATCAGGAACTTGCAGGTTTATTCCAAGGTAGAATGGACCCATCCAATCCTCAGCCAGCTCAACATGACACTGTCCCAACCGACCCTGGTCTTAGAACCTTCTTCACAGCACTACATTCTCTAACCCTTGCAACAGTTAGAACATTCCTAAGACCTGATCATAAGATGGAGAACCCAGATGACGTAGGCAAAGCATCACTATGACAACGAGAATACCACACACCTCCCTCCGTAAACAACAACAAAACACACATGCAAAACAAACAAAAAAACAAATCACGAAATATAATCTTTCAAATATTCTGGTTTCCTTTGAACCCTAGAAGATTTGCGTGATGGTTCTGACAACACTGTTTCATTTCCCAATGTATTCTCAGAACCTTCACCAAAATCAGAACATTTACAAATCCTTCCTAAGTTCCAAATCTTATGGTCATTTGTTCTTACAGCATTATTAAACACTTTAATCACATACATAGGTTTAGAGAATTTTACTTTAGAGCCCGGAAGCCTTACAACCACCTTATCTCCAATCTTGACTTCCGTTCGTTTAGTGGATTTCCTCACATCAAAATTCTCCTTCCTAGCTAGACACTTTTTCTCTTCTCTTTTCCTCCACCCTTTAGTGTCCTTTTTCACAGAAGAACCAAACACAGTATCCCCCAAACGTCGAACCCATGAGGGTTCCACCATAGTACAAGGAGCCCTGCCTTTAAAAAGAATAAAAGGAGACTGACCCGTTGAACTGTGAGGAGTCATTCTATAGTCTTCAATTTTCTTTAACACTTGTTCCTTCCAATTTTTCCCAGAGCTTTTTGCCAAAGAGATTGTCTCCTTGATCACCCTGTTGAACCTCTCAACCATCCCGTTGGTTTCTGGGTGATACAGGGAACACTGTTTATGTTTTATGCCTCTATCCATAAGGAATTTCTCCATTTCTTTTGAGACTAATTGTACCCCATTATCCGTCAAGATTGATTCTGGGTAACCCTCTCTAGCCATGAGACCTTCTAGAAATCTGATCACATGAACAGTCTCTATCCCAGAAGTAAACTGTATCTCAGGCCACCTTGAAAACAAATCCAAAAGCACCAAAATATAATTTTGCTGTCCATTGAAATGAATGGGACCCACAATATCCAGCGCCACCTCCTTCCACGGTCCACTCGGAAGTTCCCTGATGACCATAGATTGAACTCTAACAATTTTCGACTTATCACTTGTTGCACACACCAAACAATCTCTAATGACCCTTTCTATCTGTAAGTCCATTCCTGGCAACCAATATGAAGAACGAAGCCGCTCCTTGGTCCTAGACATACCAGAGTGCAACTCATGAGCCATATCCACCAAGGCCTTCCTTATCTCCAAAGGAGGTACCAACCGTGTTCCTCGTAACAAAATACCATGACACACTCCCATCTCATCCTTTACGCCCCAAAACTTTGTAGCCTCAATTGACCCAGCATTTTTTTTTCCACCCACTCGGAATTAAACTCATCACTTCAGACAATACCGGATCCTGAGATAACTTCACCCTCCATTGATCCTCATCAATAATACTAGTATTGACAAAACACACATGCAAATCACTTTCAGCCCAATCATCTGTGTCTTCACCTTCACCGGAACCCTCTACTAGTCTAGAAAGAGCATCAGCTACCATGTTCTCAACACCAGGAATGTATTTTATTGCAAAATCATACTCTTGAAGAGCCATGACCCACTTACTAATCCTTCCAGAAACTTGGTCTATGCCCTTCTTTCCAAAAATCTCACATAAAGGTTTGTGATCTGATTTAACCACAAATTTAGTACCCCATAAAAATTTCTTTAATTTCCTGATAGCCCAAAAAACAGTAAGTGCCTCACGCTCAATCACCGAATAGCGTGATTCCGTATCCTTTAGCCCTCTAGAAATGAAAGTAATAGTTTCCAAACCATTCTCACTCTCTTGTTGCAACCCCGCACCCAACCCTTTAAGACTCGCACCCGTGGTCACAACTGAAATTCTTGAAGGATCAAAACCCTTAAGGTTAGGTGCATTACAGAGTTTTTCCTTAACACCAACAAATTCCTCATCACACTCCCGAGACCATTTAAATTCCACACCTCTCTTCAAGAGTGCTCTCATGCTTGAACAATGTTCCGCAAATCCATCAACAAATTTGTTATAATATTCCGCCATTCCAAAAAACTTCATCAATTCTTCTCTTGAGGATGGAGGTGGCATGCGAGAAATTGTGTTGACCAAATCAGGTTTCGGAGAAATACCTGCACCAGAAATCATGTGCCCTAAATAATGAATAGAAGAGGTTTCAAAACAGCACTTCTCTAATTTTACAGTTCAGTTGGCATTTTCAAGTCTGCTTAACACTTCAAAAAGCACCTTCCTATGCCCCTCGTGATCCTTTGCAAATATTAAAATGTCATCCTGATGTACACAAACCCCATCACACCCTTCAAAAACTCTTTCCATAGCACGTTGAAACACAGATGCCGCCGACACTAAGCCAAACGGCATCCTAACAAACCTAAAAGTTCCGAAAGGTGTAATAAATGAGGTCTTATGTTATGTTATGTTAATTCGGATCTTTTATAGCGCACGGCTACTCCGAAGAGTGTCCCGGCACTTTGGCAAAAACCCGAGAAGTGAGGCCAGGGCAGATGGAAGCAAACAGAGGGTTACTGGGCAAAGAGCCAAGATTTCAGCTCCTTCCTGAAAGTCGATAAATTATTGGTTTTCCTCAAGGAGACAGGCAAAGAATTCCAGCATTGAGGCGCCAGGAAACGAAAGGAACGACCTCCAATTCTAGTCAGTCTAATTGAAGGGACGGAGGCCATGGACAAAAATGAAGATCTCAGAGTTCTGCTAGGAGCATAGAAAGCCAAGCGCTTCCTGATATATTTGGGCCCTACCTGATGGAGTGCCTTAAAGGCAAGAGTTAATGCCTTAAAGGTAACCCTTTTAGACATAGGGAGCCAGTGCAGCTTTTTTAGTAGGTCAGATGCTCTCGCTCTCCGCTGAAGACCGTAAATGGCTCTAGCAGCGGAATTCTGCACAATCTGCAGACGTGAAAAGAGAAATTTTGGCATGTCACCGTCCACAGATGCAAAGGACTCGGATGTGTGATGGGGATTCTTTAATGGGCTCAAGACAAGACGATTACAATAGGTTGTTTTGTCTTCCTGTAGCTCCGGGATGCTCCTTTGGTTCCTCTTCTGGGTTCCTGGGCTGCTACCGGCCGTCGGGGCTCTTTGTGGGGCTGGTATCTCTGGGCTTCCCCTCGGTGAAAAAAGAAAAGGACAGGCAGTTAGTGTCTCCGTTTTACGGCTATTCTGGCCCTATCCTGCCTGCTTTTACTCAGGGATACCTCTCCCTAAGTACTATGAAGTGTTTGTGCTCCCAGGAGGTCACTCCCCTTTTCCCCCCTACTCTTGGCCCTTTCTTCAGGAACCTCTCAACGGGGTATATACGGGTGAGTTTCCCCTTCTCCTGTCTCTATGGTTTGGCTTCTCGTTGTTCTGGGCTGGTGATGTGGGTGATCGGCGTTTTACTCCCTCGTGGGCCCGGGCTGTCCAAACCCACCCCACTACAGGCCCGAGAATCCCGCCTCCCTTGACCACAACCCGAAAAAGGACCTCCCTGTGTTCCCCACTACTCGCCTGAAACCGGAGCCCCGTGACAGGGACCCGGTCGCCTCGTCCTGAGCGTCCTCCTCGGGGTTCGCCGGAGCCCTCGTTTCCGTCTCCTCGCCTCTTCTACCCGACGTGCTCCTGCCGGTCTTCTCCTCGTTCGGGTCCGTCGCCTCCCTGATGCTTCCGTTCTCCTCTCCGCGTTCCTCTGTCTCTTCGCCGTCTGTGTGTCTCTCCGTCTCTCGCTCGTCTCCCCGTCCGTCTCGCTCTTCCGGGTTCTTGTGCTCGCTTTGGCTCCGCCCACCAGCCGACGGCAGTGTCAGCACCAGTGGGGATGCTGGAGTGCATGCTGGAGTGCCCCCGGGGCACTCCGGGTGTCGATCCTCTCCCGTGTCGCCACAGTGCCTCCCCACCTGGCATGGCCGATCGGGCCATGAAGCGTCCGGACAGCGGGAAAGAAAGTCCACGTTGGCCTGCTGAACCCCCGGCCGATGAGCCACCTGGAAGGAAAAGGGTTGGAGGGCTAAAAACCACCGCAGCACACGGGGGTTGGTGTCTTTATGTTTCGCCGGCCAAACCAGCGGGGCATGATCCGTCAACAGGGTAAAGGAACGGCCTAGGAGGTAGTATTGCAGGGCTTGCACTACCCACCGGATCGCCAAGCACTCTTTCTCCACCGTCGAATAGTGGACCTCCCGGGGTAGGAGTTTGCGGCTCAGGTAAACAACGGGGTGAGAATCCCCGGAGGGGGCTACCTGGGAAAGGACCGCTCCTAAGCCCCTGTCTGAGGCATCCGTCTGGAGCGTAAACGGAAGGGTGAAGTCCGGACAGATCAAAAGGGGGTCGTTACACAACCGGGTCTTGAGGGCATTGAAGCAGCGTGTTTGTTCGGGTGTCCACGTACGGAACGTGTTCGGCTGTGTTTTCTTCAACATGTCTGTGAGTGGGGCGGCCTCTTCGGAGAACCTGGGGATAAAGCGACGATAATACCCCACGAGCCCCAGGAACGCCCTGAGGCCCCTTTTTGTGGTGGGTCTGGGTAGGGCTTGGATGGCGTTTACCTTGTCCACCTGCGGTTTAATGTGTCCCTGTTGTACGTGGTAACCCAGGAATTTAATGTTGTCTGTAGCTAACATGCATTTGTCTGGGTTAGCCGTAAGTCCGGCTTCTCGAAGACCCAGGAGGACGGCTCCTATGTGTGTTAAGTGTTCCTCCCAGGTTGTGCTGAAGATGACTGTCATCTAAATACGCGGCTGCATACTCGTGGTGGGGTTTTAGCACTACGTCCATGAGGCGCTGAAAGGTGGCAGGGGCCCCGTGTAACCCAAAGGGAAGGACGCGAAAGTGGTATAAACCCGAAGGGGTGGCGAAGGCTGTCTTTTCTCGGGCGTCTGGGGACAAAGCTCTCTGCCAGTACCCCTTCGTTAGGTCCAATGTTGTCATGTACCGGGCTGTTCCTAAGCGGTCGAGCATTTCATCGACCCGAGGCATGGGATAGGAATCGAACTGTGACACGGCGTTTAGGCGTCTATAATCAACGCAGAAGCGCACGGTGCCGTTCGGTTTGGGCACTAGTACGATGGGCGAGCACCAAGGACTGCAGGAGGGCTGAATGATGCCCGCCGAGAGCATGTCCTGTACTTCTTTTTCTACGACCTGTCGCCTTGTCTCTGGGATACGATAGGGTCGTTGTCTTATCGGTGTAGCCCCATTAGTCCTGATCTCGTGTTGTACTAGGGTCGTTCTCCCGGGGTTTGTGGAGAATACGTCCTGATAGCGCTGCAGAAGGTTACGGAGGGAATGGTTTTGTTCGGGGTCCAAGTGTGTTCCTTTAGGTATGGATTCGAGAACCGTAGTACCGCCCATGGAAGGGAAAGGTATGTCAAGAGGTTTGCTGTCTGTGATGAGTAGGGTAGGGGCTGACTGGTTTGGGCTGTTTGCGTCATCTACCCATTGTTTCAACAGGTTGACTTGGTATATCTGCCCTTTCGTGCCGCTGTGTGGGACGGCTACCCTGTAGGTAACAGGTGTGATTTGGGCGAGGACCACATAAGGGCCTTGCCAGCGGGCCAGTAGTTTGTTATCGGAGGAGGGTAGAAGGAGTAGTATCTTGTCACCCACGGTGAAGTGTCTAAGGGTGGTGTTTCGATCATATACTTTTTTTTGTTTTTGTTGGGCCGCATCGAGGTTATCCCTTACTTGGTTCCAGAGAGTCGATAAGCGGGCCTTCAGCTGTGTGGAGTACGTGAGAAGGGGTTTTCCCTCGTCCTCCTCCTCCTCCCACTGTTCGGCTGCCATGTCTACCAGAGTCCTAGGTTTTCTACCGAACACCAGTTCAAAGGGGCTGAACCCGGTAGAGGATTGTGTATGTGTTCCGATTGCAAAAAGAGTTAAGGGCAACTGTCGATCCCAATCCCTCCCGGTCTCAGATATGGTTTTCCTCAGGATGAGCGTCACCGTTTGGTTATATCGTTCAACTAGGCCGTCCGTCTGGGGGTGATAAACGGAGGTGCGTATCTGTCGCACCCCTAGTAGGGAACAGATCTGGGCCATGAGGCGAGACATGAAGGGTGTTCCCTGGTCGGTGAGAAGCTCCTTGGGAAACCCCACCCGGCTAAAGAAGGTGATCATGGCTTGGGCTACGCTACTGGTGGTCATGATTGTAAGGGGAATGGCCTCAGGGTAGCGTGTCGCATAGTCAACCAGTACGAGGATATACCTATAGCCCCGGGACGAAAACAGTAAGGGCCCGACTAAGTCCATACCAACCCGGGAGAAGGGTATGTCTATGACAGGAAGGGGTTGTAGCGAGGCCTTGGGGACGTGAGGAGGATTGGTTATCTGACATGTGGGGCAGGCCGTACAATATCTTCTGATGTCGGAAAACACCCCTGGCCAGTAAAACCGTCGCAAGAGGTATTCCTCGGTCTTTTCCCTCCCATAGTGGCTCCCTCCCGCTTGATTGTGGGCCAAATAGAGTACCTGTTCACGGAACGAGACAGGGACTAGGAGTTGTTTCACAGTGTCTCCGGACTTTGTTATAGCCCTATACAGTAGACCTTTACTGATAAGAAAACAAGGGCCTACCTGACTATCCTCGCCGGCCGCTGCTCGGGCCCAGGCTTGTCCTAAAGCCGGATCTTCTCTTTGTGCAGCCCTGAAGCTGAGTGGCGATGTTGGCGGGGTATCTGTACCTAGGGAGGAGGAAGAGGTTGTGTTAGCCAGGCCATTTAACACCATAAGCCTACCCTGTTCCCTTTTCTCCTTATGGGTTTTCTTTGTTTTACCCCTACCCGGCTGTATCTCAGTGTTATATAGGGGTGCGTTCTGTAGCCATCCCCGGGTCTCCTTCTCTTCGATGGCCCTTGAGAGCAGGGAGGGGAAGCGAACATAGTCGGTTCCGATAATCATGGCCTCGACCATTTGGGGAATGCCCCCTACCCTGATCCACTCCTTGGTTTGGCCATTGTTGAGACATACCACCGCGACGGGGTAGTTTTTCTGATCCCCGTGGACACATGTGATGGATACGATCTCCCCTTCCTGCCACTGGTGGGGTTGTATCCGTTCCTAAGAGATGACCGAATGCCTGCACCCTGAGTCTATGAGGACCTTTGTGTCTACGTCGTTAATAGGTAAGGTCAGGTGGTACGCCTCTTTCCCGTCTCCTGCCCAGAGTATCTTTCCCTTTGTGTACCCGATGTCCATGGGCTCGGTGTTGACCTGTTTCTGTGGGCAGTTACGGGAGATGTGACCCCATTCCGCACAGTGGAAGCATTGGGGTCCCTGAAGCCCTTCTTTTGGACGGGGCAAAAACCGGGGATCGATAAGGGGTCGAGGGGCAGGAGGTGAAGGGCTTGGGTTGGCTGCCCTCCACCGATGGATGAGGGTAGTCGGGAGCCGGGGTGTGAAGGGTCTTGTTTCCGGGTTCCGCTGATGTGCACATGCGAGTTCGATGGCATAGGGCGCCGTAAGGTTTGGGTGTTGTCGGACCCACAACCGGGTGGCCGTCGGGAGTCCCTCTATGAACTGTTCCAGCAGTACTTTATCCATAACGTCATCCATGCTTGAGGAATGGGGTTGTAGCCACCTAGTCCCGAGGTCCTGAATGCGATAATAGAAGGCCCGGGGATTGTCCTGAGCTTGCCACTTCTCCCTCCGGAACCGGGCACGGTAGTGTTCCGAGTCACACCCTAGTATCTCCAGAATTGCTTTCTTGATCATTTCATAGGGCGTGGTACCTCCAGGATTTGCGGCCTGGTACGCCGTCTGTAGGTCCCCAGACAATAAGGGTGCGATGTACTGTCCCCACCTCTCCATGGGCCATTGGGCTGTGCTGGCTACTCGCTCAAAGTTGGTAAAGAAAAAATCCGGGTCCTCTCCGGCCCTGTATTTCTGGAGAACCGAGCTCGGGACGTTGGGATGGACTTTTGTGCTTGCAATGGTCTCTGTTAACTTCTGGATGGCCGTATCTTGGACTACCTGGTTTTGCACCATGAGCCCGGCCTGGGTCTGGAGGGCCTCCTGCAGGTGTTCTCTGTCGCGTTTGGCCTCTGTGGACTGTGCCTCTACTACCAGTTGTAGGTGTCGCTGTCCCTCCGCCAATTGCGTCAGCATATCGTTCAGTCCGATGGGTTGCGACATGGCGTGCGGTTACGCGAGATCCCACTTCTGACACCACTGTCACCGTCCACAGATGCAAAGGACTCGGATGTGTGATAGGGATTCTTTAATGGGCTCAAGACAAGACGATTACAATAGGTTGTTTTGTCTTCCAGTAGCTCTGGGATGCTCCTTTGGTTCCTCTTCTGGGTTCTTGGGCTGCTACCGGCCGTCGGGGCTCTTTGTGGGGCTGGTATCTCCGGGCTTCCCCTCGGTAAAAAAAGAAAAGGACAGGCGGTTAGTGTCTCCGATTTACGGCTATTCTGGCCCTATCCTGCTTGCTTTTACTCAGGGATACCTCTCCCTAAGTACTATGAAGTGTTTGTGCTCCCAGGAGGTCACTCCCCTTTTCCCCCCTACTCTTGGCCCTTTCTTCAGGAACCTCTCAACGGGGTATATACGGGTGAGTTTCCCCTTCTCCTGTCTCTATGGTTTGGCTTCTCGTTGTTCTGGGCTGGTGATGTGGGTGATTGGCATTTTACTCCCTCGTGGGCCCGGGCTGTCCAAACCCACCCCACTACAGGCCTGAGAATCCCGCCTCCCTTGACCACCACCCGAAAAAGGACCTCCCTGTGTTCCCCACTACTCGCCTGAAACCGGAGCCCCGTGACAGGGACCCGGTCGCCTCGTCCTGAGTGTCCTCCTCGGGGTTCGCCGGAGCCCTCGTTTCCATCTCCTCGCCTCTTCTACCCGACGTGCTCCTGCCGGTCTTCTCCTCGTTCGGGTCCGTCGCCTCCCTGCTACTTCCGTTCTCCTCTCCGCGTTCCTCTGTCTCCTCGCTGTCTGTGTGTCTCTCCGTCTCTCGCTCGTCTCCCCGTCCGTCTCGCTCTTCCGGGTTCTGGTGCTCGCTTTGGCTCCGCCCACCAGCCGACGGCAGTGTCAGCACCAGTTGGGATGCTGGAGTGCATGCTGGAGTGCCCCCGGGGCACTCCGGGTGTCGATCCTCTCCCGTGTCGTCACATGGCATTCCCAGATAGAGCACATTTGCATAGTCAAGGCGAGAGCCTATCAGGGCCATCACAGTAATCTTTCTATGCTGCAAAGACAGCAGCGGAAGAAACTTGCGCAGCATCTTCAAGATGCCAAAACATTTTCCCGCAAGCCCGAGGATCTGAGATCTGAAGGAAAGATCATCATCAATCAGGACACCAAGATTTTTAGCCTTGGATGAAACATCTGCCGGTGGAAACATATCAGGGGGCCACCACGCCTTCCATCTGGGGTCAGGGGAACACCCAAAGAAGAGCAGTTCCGATTTATCGGAGTTACATTTGAGACTGTGTTGTTGGAACCAGTCAAAAACAGCACCCAAACAATGTTTGATCCGAAGGCCGTCAAAGTAAGAGCCCTTAGCACAAGTAAAGAGAAGCTGGGTGTCATCAGCATAGGATATGATCTGGGCACCAAACGATTCCGCCACTGCCGCCAGAGGAGCCATATAGATATTAAAAAGGGTGGGGCTTAAGATGGAACCCTGAGGTACCCCAACCTCCAGTGGCGGCATCTCGGCGGATAAAGGTGGCGCCCAGACCGTTTGCCGGCGGCCGGTCAGAAAAGACTTAAACCAGTTCAACACCGTTCCCCGCAAACCAATCTCCTGGAGTCTTAAAAGGAGACCGTCATGGGGGACAGTGTCGAAGGCCGCCGACAGATCCAACATTACCAGGATGGCCTTTCCTCCAGTGTCTAGTACATCCCTGATGGCATTGGTGATTTCCAGAAGAGCGGTCTCCGTGCTCATATTCGCACGAAAGCCCGATTGAGTGTCGTGCAAGATATTATTGCTCTCAATAAAGGTGGAAAGGGAGGAATGCACATGCTTCTCAACTACCTTTGCCAGAGCAGGGAGGAGGGAGATAGGCCTATAGTTGGAATAAATTAGTGGGTCCAAATTGGGCTTCTTAACTAACGGCAGGATCAGGGCGTGTTTCCAGGCTTGGGGAACAACTCCCGTGACCCGTGCTCAGGGACATATTGAGCACCGGGTTGAGCAAGAGGTTTAAGGCAGGTGCTATTCGCCCAAGACATTTAGCAGGGCAAGGGTCCTGCGGGGAGCCGGATTTCAGCTGAGTGAGGAGATCTCTTGAAGACATATCAAGTTCAATTTGGTGATATGCAGAAGCTAGATCGATTGTGCTGAAGACGTTGGCACCACCTAACAATGTGAGCAATTCCGATATATTAGGTAGTGGATACTTATCAACAACCACACACTTGTTTAGTTGTCTTAAGTCCACACACAAGCGCAAGGACCCATTGGCCTTGCGTGCAGCGACTACCGGAGCAAGCCATTCCGTGTTGGAGACTTCTTCAATTATTCCACCTTCTTTAAGTTTATCCAATTCCCTCTTCATCTCCTCCCTAACTGCTAAAGGAACATTCCTAACTTTACAAGTAGAAGGTTGAGAGTTAGGGCGTAGAGGTATATTCAATTTAAAATCTTTGAGACATTCTAATTCCTCTCTAAACACTCTTGGAAATTTACTTTTGATGTCACCCAGAACATCCTCTTCCGGTTTTAGAAGAACAGTTTGAACTTTCTGTTTGAGAACAATAGGTGAGGAGCTCCCTGGATCCAACATAACACCTAAATCTGCCCGATGGAACCAACTGATGATACTGTCACCCTTCTTGGAAACATACACCTTGCCTGAAACATATCTCCCACGATACTCAATTAAACCTATAAAACACCCACATAATGGCATAGGTTCACCCCCATAAGCCAAAGGGCGTATATCTGGCTTCAGTAGATTGACCTTTCCAGCAAGCTTTGCTTGATAAAATGATTTTGACACAATAGTAATTTTTGCCACAGAATCAAACAGTACTCTTGTAGGTTCACCCTCAACCTGTATCACATCCAAAGGACAAGACCTAACCTCCCCAGACCTATTTTGTCGTTCATCAGATTGGACTTGTACTACAATTTGACCACATACAAAGTCCTCATCTTGACACTCTGTGTCAATTGTTTTGACATTGCTTGTAGAATTTTTTGTTTTACAAACAACCGCCAGATGACCCATGCGCTTACATTTAGCACAAATTGCTTTCAGAGCTGGACATTTTTTATCATTCGCATAATGCCCAAATTTATCGCACCTGTAACATTTCGGAACAAAAGGTTTTGATTTATCTTTAACTGCATCATCACTTTTAGAGACGTTTCTGCTAACAATACCCTCTTTTACTGTTTCAATAGAAACTTTTACATTATTCTTTAAGGTGTCTACACATTTCAATGAATGTTCAATCCTTTTTGCAACTTGCAATACCTCATCTAAAGAGGGTTCATCCCTAAGCCATAGTTCTTCACGCACCTTCTCTAAATTGCACCCTAACATAAACTGATCCCTTATTCTCTCTTCCAACAGCTGTTCAAATCTACAGGAAGACGCTAGCTTCCTTAGTTGAGTAACATACATCTCCACCGATTCACCATTATTTTGAAGCCTCTTAGTAAATTGATACCTCTCGAGTATCGTGCTAACTTTTGGTAGATAATGATTATCTAGTTTCTTAATACACACCTCATATTCATTTAGACCCCTGCTTTCAACAACAGAGAGATCAGCTAGATGATCAAAAACATCTTGACCCTCCGAACCAAGACAATGTAAGAGAAGAGCAGTTTTCCTCTCTGCACCAAGATTCGCACCACAGACTTTAGCGTATCTCTCAAATACTTTTTTCCACTTCTTCCATTTGATAGAGGGCTCACCTGGTTCCGACAAAAAGAAGGGAGGAGCAGTCACATTCTGCATGGTTGCAATAATTAGATTGAATAACCTGCAACAAGCACTTGTAAAATATCAAATACCCCTATTACACTGTGTTTCTCAAAGTGCTTGCAAAAATTCTTGCTCACTAATAAACAAAATGTAAATAAAATCCCAACAATACAGCAACCGAACAATAGACGGTAGTGTCACATAAAAGAAACAATTTCCCTACCAAAGTGACAGAATGAATGTTGTTTGCAATTTTTTTTAACATGCGCTTAAAGAAGGCACTAAAGCTTCAGCGTTCTCTTTCTGAAGTGTTGATCCAAACTTCCTGCGACGAACTGAGTAAATCTAACTCCACACCAGAGCTAGAAATTAAAAAACAGTCAGTTACAATAATTAAAATGAAAAGGAAAAATATACTCCTTGAAACTTCCCTCTATATTTCCATAGTGTGCATATCACTAAGATGATCATAAATGTGGAACACCAAAAATATTGAAAATCCAAAATAAATCGAAGTACTGTGTCTACCTTAGCGTGTGCGTATCACGGAGGTGAAACGCAACAAAGCAGACTAGCAATGTTCCTTGTTAAAGTTGCTGGGCAACACTTCCACATCCTTTCCTGAATGCGTCACACAGGGTCGTGTGCGTATCACGGAGGTGAAACACACATACTGTTCCTGTTGCTGGGCAACGCCTCCACTTCCTTCTCTCAACGCGTCACAAAGGGGCGTGTGCGTATCACGGAGCTGAAACGCACCCACTTCCTGTACTTTGGCTGCCAGGCAACTCAGCTCTCCAATGACGCGGCTGCTTAGCAACACTCCCTGGCTTTCCTCGACACAAAACAATCGAAAGAAGAGAGAGGCACGGTCCAGCACGCTCACGCTAAGAATCCCACGCGGACACTTTAAAACACAGCGTTAAGGTAGGCAACGGTTTTGGCCTCAGATTACACTTTTCTTTGCCAAAAATCTAGCGTGTGACCAAAATTAAGAATATAACGGCACTTGCATCAAAGTCCTACATCTTCAAGCGCTGTAACAGTTGATAGCTCCACTGAATTTCAGAGGAGGAATAAAAACAATCACAATAGGGGCGAGCCCGTGACGAACAAATAGCCAAATTCCATACTATCAACATTCACGGCGAAAGCTCCCAGCCCACAAATCAGATTTCACAGTACCTCGTAAATCAATCCAAACAGAGCGTTGTGGATGTTGGGTCCTTCCTCTGGTCCAGCTGCCGACTACGCCAATGTGGGAATCTCCTTTTCACATAATATAGACACGTGACTCAGGAAATTCATCAGGAACTTGCAGGTTTATTCCAAGGTAAATAGGACCCATCCAATCCTCAGCCAGCTCAACAGGACACTGTCCCAACCGACCCTGGTCTTAGAACCTTCTTCAAAGCACTACATTCTCTAACCCAGGCAACAGTTAGAACATTCCTAAGACCTGATCATAAGATGGAGAACCCAGATGACATAGGCAAAGCATCACTATGACAACGAGAATGCCACACCATTATCCTTTCTCTACCCTTTATTTTCGCTTGCTGCGGCTTTCCCTTTCTTTCTTTTCTACTTTGACATGGTACATTCTGCTGGAGACTTTATATTCATTGTCCCTCAGTGGTGCTAACATGTATCTTGAGATGTCAGTATTATTGTACCTCACTTTGGCGTCTCTTTAATGCTGATTTGTAGTCGCTCTTGTTTATCTGAGGTTTTTATTCAGTAACTTTAACACTGTATATGATTACTTTGGCTATGTACTGCCTCCTTATGTTGACATGCACAGTGTGCTCTTTATTGTGCTTAACATTTCATTAAAATTGGTTGAAATCAAAAGGAAATAAGAAATTAAAATGAACCCCCCACGATGGAAGTCCATTTCCACGGTGGGGGAGAGGGGGGAGTGGTCATTTAGCAGTTTTCACTGTAGCGCAGTGAAAACTAACCTGTAATTCCACCCATTTAAATTCGTTGGCCGGAATTGGAGCTCTGCCTCCAACTGCCCTTATTCCACAGTGCCGTTGGAGGGGTTTACTCACGGCAGAGAACTGGAGTCATCACCACCATGATTAATCTATGGTCCGCCTGCATGCAAGTTCCGTGGACAGACTACATTCTAGGTTGTTGCGAGAGAGTATCCTTACTTACAATAATTAGATCAAGCCCTAAGTCTACTGAGCCACAGGACTCAGTTACTACCCGTAAAATTGTTAGGTTGCCCATTTTCCTGGCATGTGTTAGTGCCCATAGCACCCTTGCTCGACCACTGTCCATGTCAGGAAATCAAGTTGTCAGTCTGTGTTGGTACATTGTTGATTATTACACTCCTGGTTCTTGCACTCAAGCGCTTTCCCTTTGCAAGTCATTGTGATGTGTGTTAATGTAAGACTGTAATGACCAGAATCCACTAATTTTGTTACTGACTTCTGATTGCTCATAGTGCGCTGTCCTGCAGACATGGAGTTTGGTCTGCCATAAACCAATACAAGATACTGATCTATGGACGGACCAGGATTAGACTTATGTGGCACACACAGCTGTCATGAGGACCAATTATCACTGAGGCTTAATGTTCCATTTCAATTTATCAAGCAGAAATATTATTTGAGGAGTATTCTATAAGGAAACTTCAGCATTTTTACTGGGGAAGGATTAGTAGATTATGGTCAGACTTGGTGAATTGGGGGACAGTCTATATAGTTGTTAGTTTGCATAAGTAAATACTTTAAACTTTTAATTTGCACAAGTGTGGTCTCAGTCCATGCACTTACCTTGCTGGCTTCACCGTTCAGCTCTGAGGTTCCTTTTTGCCACGTGTAAAACATGCTCACAAGCCACTATGTCAGAGCTGCACCACACTATAAGGGCAGCACACACGACACCAGTACTTAACATTAATCTATGACACTGCGATCAACACCATTCTTTCACCCCTACCACCCAGGGGTGATGGGAAGGAGTGAGGGAAAACAGGAAGGTGATGTAGAGAGTGTTATGATTTGTTGTTATACCGTTCTGTGATTGTTGCCAAGAATGTGATAATGCATTGGAACCCAGGACACCACCTTTGGCGACAGTTGACCGGATCAGGCAAGGGAGGTTCACTTATGTAGCTAACAAGTTTTGGTTGTTCAGGGTGAGGTTGGTTTGGAAACCCTATTAGTCAAATTTTCAGATGTATTCAAGAATCACATTGGAACACTGAAGGGTTATGTTCAAGCAATAAAACTCAAGGAGGGCACCTGACCAATTAAACACGGTGTGCGCAAAACTCCCATAGTAGTTTGCAGTGAAGTATAAAGAAATGTTGGATGACATGAAAAAGGACGTAATTTTTGAAACGGTGGAGGCAGCAGAATGGCTGTCTCCGGTAGTAAGCACCAAGAAAGGGAATGGTCGTTCGAGGTTTTGTGCAGACTTGAGGTCACTAAACCAGTGTATAGCGATGGATAGTTTCCCACTCCCTAGCATTTCGGAGATGGTGTTACTTCTCAATGAGGCCAGCATAAAGGATGTAGATAAACGCAAAAGGTAAAACACAAGCATGAATCTGAGAATTTACAAGCCTAACACAAATAAAACTAACTGTAAACGATACAAATAAATGGTGCTTATTTTATTGCCCAAAATCCTTTAGTGTCCACAACATGACTTTTCCTTACCCCAACATCTTTAATAGATAAACACATAATTTACATTACATAATCTAGAAATCTGCTAGGAATGCAACGTTGCCTGCTTCCTTGGCCTTGTGAACTGACATGACCACATCCCTTCACTTACACATTACTCCTCACACTCCAATGCTCTGCCTCTTTCTCTTGTAAACTCAGTTTCCAAATCATCCATCAACATGAAGCCACTGCACTTGTGCTCCTGCTCATCACTACCTTCCCATCTTTCCTTACCTCATCACCTTTCTTACAATATAATGCCACTCTCCTTTTATTCCATCTCTGCTCATTCCTTAGGACAACATGCCATTCATGTACCTCTTGCACTTCCATGGAATTAGAAAATCTGTTAACCCCATTTCTTCCTCTCCCCAACTTGACCTTCACATAATCTCCTTCTTAAATCCTTCCATCATTCACCCGAACACTTCCCTCATTTTTCCAGCCACACTTATTTATCCACTGAGGTGACAACTTTGTTCTTGCTTCTCTTCCTCTCATCCTCCCAAAAGGAGTATCACCTCTAACACTATTCTTTGTGGTATTGTATGCCACATCATTCCTTCCACCACAGTCTTCCTACCACTCACCGCCATCTGTATGGTACCTTTAACCATGTGATTTACAAGCTTCACCATGCTATTTCAATGGGGATTATATAATGACATGCACACATGTCTAATCCCATGTATTCTTTAAAAATATTAGAGAATAATGGAAGTAAGCTGAGTTATGCTATCCATTACTAAAATCTCGGACACCCTTCTCTCATGAATGTTTTCAAAAATGTTAACACCATTCTCAAGTTATGTTCTGTGTAAATTACACTATCGCCCATCTGGAATAATCATCCATCATTACCACTGAAAACCTTTCTGACTCACCTAAATAATCCATGGGACCAATAAAACCTATGTCAATCACTGGAGAGTAAGTGTTCCTATAAATGATCGCTAGCTCATTCGGCAGCGTGAAGTAGAGGTGATGAGGTGCCTATCTTCCTTTATGGCTGAAGGTTGGATAAAGGGGAATTCCTCCTAATTGGAGAGTTGCTCTCACACACCGATCATAGTGTTATGCTTCATCATTGGGCGTTTTGCTCTTCGTGGGGGTGACTCTCGGTCCCCCCACCGGACCCGTGAGAGGGCTCTTTGGTGGAGATCTTTTTAGCGGAATGCCGCATTGGTGAATGCGGGTGTGTGGGGATTGGTGCAGGTGGGTTAAAAGTACCGTACTGGTACCCTCATAGGTATTTATTCTTGGGTCCGTACGATATAGTTAAAAACAGGCAAAGAAGGAACTTGTGACCCTGCTATCAATGAGGAGGGTTTGTTTGTTTTTGCAAGTCTGAGTGAATAGTGGTGACAGATGAGTAATCAGATCGACATGTTTCATGCCTATTCGGTCCCTAGTGGATCCTATGGCATTTTGTCAGGACCAGGCGAGTTTTTAGGAGTAGAAAAATGTGGCACTGGGGTTCAGGAAAGCAACTTACAATACACCCTGTGATGTTACCCTGATTCAAGTATGTGGACTAGGCGGCTCTGGACCCAATCAGTATCTACCACCTTAACATGTAAATCCAAACTGAGAAATAAAACATATAAATAGAATTTCTTTTTTAAATTGAGTTTATACTGATGACGCTACAAAAAGCGAGTCATTTCACAGGTTAAGCGGTGAGAAACCAACCCGCGTAAACACTCCATGCATGATCGTAGACTTGGTGAGTCATGGTATAGCAATAAATTCTCAGAGGTGTGCATCGTGATATGTTCGTGGGCTACTTCAAGAAAGGGAGTGTGTGGACACAGTCACATTGTAAGTGGTATTAAAAACATGATCCCTACCCCAAATAATATCTAGGGAAGCCTCAGCGGTGGTAGAAGCAGCTCAAGAGGTTACCTAGAGTAGAGGGACGGGAGGGAGTGACATAGCGAAGGAGGGTCAGGTTATTGCCATGAATGCTCCTTGGATCGGAGCTCTGAGGAATTGTTACTTGGTCTCGCACTGCTCAGTCAAGTAAAGAGAAACATACTTACATTGACCTCCTGGTAAACAGCATTGATACCTGCCCTCAGCCGCTTAGTTGCCAGTGATCTGACAGCTGTCAGATGCTGGTATAAGTAGAGGAGGTAATTGAGGGGAACAGGCGGTAGGAAGGCCCACCTCCTCATCAAATGCAGAAGTATGGGTAGCGTCACCAACTAGAGCGGTCACCAAGGACCGTAATGGCTAGGTTACGCGGCCATCTTCGGGAGGACCGGGGCGTACTGCAGTGTGGGTAATGACACAGACTGTTATTACAATAATGTTTTTGAAACAACAGATAGGACAACAACTGCAGTAAAAGGAAAATGGCGTGTGAGATAATAGTCTTACCCACTAGGTCTCACTCATGCAATATCGTTAGTAGGTGAACATCTGACGGAGTAATGACAGGTCAGATGTGTCTGCTAATCTGGTCTAAATGAACAGTGGTGGCCATTATTGAAGTGTGGTAGCAGTGGCCCGAAGTTGGCAGCAGCTTTGGTTAAAGTTAGAACGGCACTCCCTAATAATACCCTGAACCAAAACACAGTTGAACTAGGACAAAGGTGGGTGGGTGGATGTTTGCGACTCAAGCAGAGGGGGGGGGGGGGGGGGGTAAGTGGAAAAAGGGCTACTTAGTCACATGTCTGTACTGGTGATGTTGGGAGAGTTATGGGGGTGGAGGTGCCACTGGGGTCGATAAAACCCTATAGGTGTAAAAATGTCCCTAGTAGGTGTGGTCGAAGGGCGCTGGTGTTTAGAAAAAAACTGAAGGAGAAAGAATCAATTAATAAATTCAGCCCAGGGTATGTCGTAATTCAGTCCTTGAGTGTTAGGAACAACGCTGGGTGTTCTGTTTGCATTTCTGAGTGAACAGTGTTCTCGCTGGCCAGCTAGGGTTGGAGTCAGTAATGGTCCAACGCTAACTGTCTGGTGTGTGGTGAGCCTCAAGGAAATGTGAGCACATTTTGGTATTTGTCTGTTTTGCAGCGGATCATGCTGCTGTGCTCGCTGATCCGTGTTTTGACAGGTCTAGTTGTCATCCCCACATAACAAAGTTGGCAACGGCATGTAATCAGGTAGACACAATTTCTAGTATATCAATTGTTGTGCCGTTTTTGTTGCCATGATCTCTATAACCCAAGGTCTATGCTTTTTGTTGTAGTGGTTAGGGGGCATACTGAGCAGTATCCACAGGGAAAATGACCCTCGGGTGGAAGGGCCCATAATGTGGAATGCCTAGTTCTTTTGATAGGGGGCGAGTGTGTACAAGAAGGTCCTTCAAATTTTCTGTGCGTTTGTATGCAAAAAGGGGAGGTGGCGCAGGAATAAAGTTTCCTGTGTTAGGGATCGCCCAAAGTTCTTTGATAACTTTCTGTATTTTGTTGGAGGTAGGAGTGAATGTCGTTCCGCATGTTAGTGTATCAGTTGGGGCTCTTTCTCTACTCTCTAACAAACTCTCCCTGTGATTGTTTTTTGCCCTCTTGTAGGCCTGGTGTATCACCTTGTGTGAATAGTGACGGTTCCATAAATTGGATCTGAGGGAGGATGCCTGCCTTTCATATTCGTTGGTCGTGTTGCAATTCCTGCGTAAACTGAGAAACTGACCTACTGGTAGATTGTCCCTGAGGGATTTTGGATGGTGGCTCTCGTAGAGTAACCAACTATTTCTATCAGTTAGTTTCTTGTAGTGTGTTGTAAACAGTTGACCCTCTTGAATAGAGATCGACAAATCGAGAAACGATAAAGAACTCTCTGATCTGGTGTTGGTGAGTTTTAGGTAAGGGTCCAATGTATTGACCCAATCGCACAATGAAATCAGGCCAGAATTAAGAAGACCCTTTTTAGTGGGTGTTTTCTGGCAGTGCTTCTGCCGAGAGGACCCCGGTGCCTAGTCGAGCCTTCAGCTGGCCTAGATGCAGAAATAATGTATTCTGATCCTTGAGCTCTTCAGCACAGCATCTGTAGTTACTGACACTTAGAGGTACTTAAAGTGTTCCTACGTACGTCCTGCAGGAGGTTTACTTTTACAGTTTGAAGATTAAGGCCCCAGGGTCTAAACGTAGCCCCCCAGGATGGCACAAAAGCACTGTAACCATGCCATGGCACCTGATTCCAAAGCCAGGGCTAAGACTCTTGGACCACACCCGTGTGCCAGTCTGCACTGCTCTCTGTGTGCGGTGCCTCCTGCTGCGGGGCAGGGAGACGTCTCAACTGGGAGACTCTAGGGTAATCCGAGATGCCCTGCACACAGGTTCCTGATGCTTTTGTTCAGAGAGTTTTAAATGTGTGTCTTCAAACAAAGCACTGGACAGGTACCAACAAGAAAGCAATCAGAAAACAGAAGTACAGTTATGCCAAAGGGCAAATAAGACAAACCGCAGCCAAGTAACAGTATTACACGTGAAGGTGAAAGATTTGCACGAATAGGGTAAGCGGACCAATGCCGCAAAGAGTCCGAGAACTGGAACAGCGGTGTCAGCAAAATTGGGTGGATGAATGTACAGAAAAGAGAACAGTCAGGCTAAGTAGCGGATATATATATATGCACATACATCCTCAACGCCACAGATGCTGTACCTTTAACGGTACCTTTTCAGGAAATAATTGAACATCACTTTGCAGGGGTCTATAATGGTCTTAAGTTTACATCCCTTTCAACGCTAAAGACGTATTTTATGGTCGACTCATAGAACAAGTAACAGCCTGTAAGAAAAGCAAAGATCAGAATCATTCTAATTGCATTTCCAATAATGATAATTGGCATTGTAAACCTGGGGGGGGGTGGGTCTTATTAAGGGGGCTTTCCACATTGTATGAAAGTTACAAACATCAAAGGACAACGAATAAGCAGTAACTGCCTTAAAGCCTGTACTTGCTTTCAAAATAGCTAATAGCTCCTTCAGAGGGTCTACACCCTCATTTAAATCAATTTCAGAATTCACCCAGAGCAAAGAGATGCTATTTATGCCTCCTGTGTATTCAGTGACAGGCCAAACAGGAACCGCGATATATCTCTGTAGAATTAGAAGACGGAGAAATGCTTTAAAAACGGCATGGATTCTCAGCCCTTGTGGACCAAACGCAGCCCTAGAAGGATTCATCTTTCTCACAGGGACATATGATTGCCTCTTGTTGAGAAATATTGCTACTTTACACTGTTCCTGAACATATACACCAGTATATTTGGAAAAGGATTCCGTAAAATTAATTTTCTGACCCACTTAATTAAACCGAAATTCTGACTAGGAGGGAATCGCGCTCTCTCTTGCAGCCTTTCCCCTGCTCCCAGCGCAGAGGGTCTGCCGCGCGGTTTGTGTTCCGTCTAATGTTACTGGGCCAACATCACATTTGCCACAAACGTTCCTAAAACTTCCTAGGGAGAGAGCTCAAACTCGCTCCTCTGCAAAGTAACTTTTGATACAAACCACATGTTGGCTTTTGTTCCTGAACTTGTCTGTTTTTCAAGTGTGCTCCAAATTTTACAAAATTCCCTGGGGGAGATTTTCTTTCTTACAATCCTTGTTTTTTTAAAATTTTTATTTTTTTATATGTAAATGTAAATTTGATACTTGTATAGCGCACTACTCACCCGCAAGGGTCTCAAGGCGCTTGTACGAATACCGCTGTGGAACCCATCCTGGCTTTCCCTGTGAGGCGTCCACTCCTGGGCACCCCCAAGGTGGACACCAGGCATCCTTAGCTTTGTGGGGGCCGTTGTGGAGATCCTTTACATCTTCACTTACTGGCTTTATTCTTCGAAGTGCGTTCAGCTATGCCAAAATTGACGGCAAAGCAGGCCTCCACCTGTACAGTGGCAAAGGTTTCACCTATCTTAAAAGTTGAGTTAACTCAGGACTACCCAAGACGCCAAGGCATCACTTTATTCATTGGTGGTTGGCCTCACAATCGATGCTAGGCAGAATTATTTATTGCATTGATTGTGAGCCCAACCACGACTGAATAAAGTTTTTATTTGAAGAATGTACAGGTGTAGGCCTGCTTTGCGGTCATGTTTGGCATAGCTGAACAGGTGTATGAAACAGGTGATGGTGAGGGATGTATGGTTATAAAGTACATCCAGAAGTCTCTTCCAAATGTACTGTCATGCAGATCCATCAGATGGTGCCAGAGTTATTAGGAAATACAAAATGTAGCTCCTCCTCCATTGGATCTGGACAAAATTTGAAATACCTTCTCTCTGTGTAATTTTCTGACTGCTTGCTACATATGATGCAGTCTCCCCATTTATCTGTGCGCCCCCTATATGGATTGGCACAAAATGTAACACCCCACTCAAAAAACAAACCTTCCATACATCTGCCCAATGGTGAGTAGAGTCATCGAACAGTTCCAGTGTTCCAAATGAACACCGGTTTGTCCTCTTGTATTTTTACCTCAGCCATGCTTGGTGGAGCTGCACAAACTTAAAATTCCTAAAAGAAGGTTAAACATGCTGTCCCTTGTCAAATTTCTAGCAGATCCATTAAAAGGTGCTAAAGTTATTAGTAAATCAAAGATATTGTTGCCCACCCCTTATAACATTTTCCCCCATAAAATCTTCATAAAACTTAATATTACCTGCACTGTGTATCACTTGCGAACTCCTTGCCACACTCAAAATAGATTGACCAAACCGCCTGCGGCCAGGCCCTGCTCCCATCCCCCCTCCCATCCCCCCTCCCATCCCCCCCTCCCATACCCCCACAGACGGCCAACCCCTGCCGTGCACAGCTGGTGTGGGGTAGGCCATCAGGTTAAGCCGATGCTTAATTGCTGGCCAACACCCCACAGTTGAGCAACCCCCGACGGACACCTACCCTTCATTAAAATAATAATAATAATAATCTCAGTACTGTTGTACTCCAGCGGGACGACATGGGAGAGCCAAGGTGGGACATACAGCACAATGTATATTTTTTATTTTACCCCAGAGAGGGGCCACAAGCTCCAGGGAGTCAGGGTAGCACTACAAAGTCCCAGTGTCCTGTAATGGCGACCACAACATTTCTGTTGATGTTTAAGCCAGCCAATCGGATTGCTCTGTACTGCAGGACTCCCACCGGATTAACAATCCAGATATCAGTAACACTTTAATCTTAATATCTTAAAAAAGGCTGAATAGATTCACATCAAATCACATAAAGCACACTTTCTGAGTAAAGCTCTAGCTTTCTGCCAAATTTGGTGCAATTCTGTTCAGCCGTTTTGTCTGAAATGCTTCCTAAAATTCCAATGGGAAATTGCATAGTAAGAACGTTAAGGGACTCCGACATTTTCACAGTCCCTGCCTGACAGATCACTCAAAAACTTTCCAGGAAGGAGCTGAGATGGATCAACTTTTGTTTTGGAAAGTTTTGTGAAGATTCACCAGCCTGCACCAAAGTTATAAGCAAAATAAAAGACGTGGAAACTCAGACCCAACTATAACTAAACAGTGGCAACTGTGACAAGTTTATAAATGTGGTTATCTGAACCCCGAGAATAGCAGTGTAGGACCATATCACAGCTGTTACTCTGTGTTTTTTTATACAATACATGACTTATTAATTTATTTTAGTACTCCTTCCTAATTTGGAGAATGTGAGTGTCATCTGGTTATTGTTTGTCTGAGACTGCAAATACGCCTGTCAATCATTTGAGAAATGTGTGGGTTCTGGGGTCAATGTGCATTTAAAATGTATTTTGTGCAACAATGAATATCATTATTAGTGACATTTTATATGCAACGCACTTTCAATCAATCGGGGTTTTATAAAGTGCGCTACTCACCTGTGAGGGTCTCAAGGCGCTGGGGGGGGGGGGTGCAGCTCCGGATCAGTCGAAGAGTCAGGTCTTGAGGCTCTTTCTGAAGGAGTGCAGAGTAGGGGAGCGTCTGATGTTGACTCTGAGCTCGTTACAGGTCTTTGCTGTGATGTAGGAGAAGGCTCTTCCACCTGCCCTGGTTCTGCAGAAGCGTGGGGTCTCTGACAGGGCGAGGTCGGCGGAGCGGAGGTTCCTTTTTGGGTACGTGGAAGGATACTCTCTCATTGAGGTGTTTGGGGCGGATGTTGTGGAGGGATTTGTGGGGGTGGGTGAGTAGCTTGAAGGTTACGCTCTTCTCAACGGGGAGCCAGTGGAGGTCTCGTAGGTGCTGGGTCATGTGCTTGTGTCGTGGGTTTCCGAGGACGAGCCTGGCTGCGGTGTTCTGGATTGTTTGGAGCTTGTGTAGCAAGGTTCTGTTGATTCCAGTGTAGAGGGCGTTGCCGTAGTACAGTCTGCTGGTTATGAGTGCATGGGTGATGGTCTTTCTGCATTTGAGGGGATCCACTTGAAGGTCTCGCGGAGGATGCGGGGGGAGTTGAAGCAGGTGGAGGCAACAGCGTTGATCTGGCGGGTCAAGGTAAGGGAGGAGTCTAGGATGATGCCGAGGTTTCGGGTGGTCTGTTTTAGTGGGTGGATTTCCGAGGGCGGATGGCCACCAGGTGTTGTCCCAGGCGGTGGAGGAGGGTCCGAGGACAAGGACCTCTGGCTTCTCCGAGTTGAGCTTCAGACAGCTGTTGTTTATCCAGGCTGCAAAGTCCTTCATTTCTTCCTGGAAACTGAGTCTGGTGTCTTGGGGGATTTTCATGAGGGAGAGAATGAGCTGGGTGTCATTGGCGTAGGATACTAGGCTGAGCCCATGCTGTCTGATGATGGCAGCGAGGAGGGCCATGTAGATGTTGAAGAGCGTGGGGCTGAGTGAGGATCCTTGGGGTACACCACAGTTGATCTCTGTGGGTTCGGAGAGGTAGGGTGGGGGGCTGATCCTTTGGGTTCTGCCAGGGAAAAAGGAATGGATCAAGTCGAGGGCGGTTCCTAGTATACCGCCGTCATGCAGTCTGGCTGTGAGAGTGCGGTGTGAGATGGTGTCGAAGGCTGCGGAGAGGTCTAGTAGGATGAGGGCCGCAGTGTGGCCCTGGTCGAGTAGCAGGCAGATGTCATCGTGGCGGCGAGGAGGGCGGTCTTGGTGCTGTGGTTGCTGCGAAATCCGGACTGGGAGGAGTCAAGGATAGCATTCTCTTCGATGAAGGTGGTCAGCTGGGCGTTGACGAATCTCTTGATGACTTTGGCTGCCTTGGAAAGGAGAGAGATGGGCCGGTAGTTTTTCAGGTCCGCAGGGTCGGCCGAGGGTTTCTTGAGGTGGGGCTTGACTTCTGCCCACTTCCAGTCATCAGGGAAGATGCTGGATTCGAGGGAGGCATTAATGGTCTGGCCTAGTTCGGGTGCTATGGAGGTGGCGGCTCTATGGTAGATGTACGGTGGGCAGGGGTCCGTGGGGGCACCTGAGTGGGTGTTCTACATGGTCTTGGTGGTGTTTTCGGTGGTAGCAGGTTTCCAAGTGGTGATGGTGGGCTGGTTGTTGGTGGTGGAGAGGGGGGTGGTGTCTGGAGTCTGTTCGCTGAAGTTGTCATAGAGGGCCTTGATTTTCAGGTGGAAGTAGGAGCTGAGCTTGTGCAGAGGTCCTGGGATGGTGTGACGTCTGTGGCTTCGCAGTGGGGTTTGGTGAACTGCTGGATGACATTGAAGACTTCTTTTGCATTACTGGCGTTGGTGTGGATTTTATTCTTGATAAAGGTCCGTTTGGTGGCTCTTATGCGCTGGTGGTATTCAATCATGGCGTTCCTGTAGGTATTCTGGTCTTTGGTGGTTTTCCTGTTCCTCCAGAGTTTCTCGAGGCGTCTGCAGGAGGGCCTGGCTTCTTGGATGTCGGTGGTGAACCAGACGGCCTTCAGGGGGCGTTGTTTGACAGGGTTGGCGGAGGGGTGCGAGCTTGTCTGCACAGCTGGAGATCCAGCGGTGTAGTTCTTTTGCTGAGGAGTTGGCGTCGGTTGTGGCGGGGGGGGGGTTGTGGAGGAGGGTGGTGTTGAGGTGTTCCTCTGTGATCTTACTCCAGTTTCTTTGTGGCTGGCCCGGGGCGGGTTTGGGTAAGGTGGTGATGTTAAATGTGAAGTGTACACAGTGGTGGTCTTCCAGAGGGGCTGCGTAGTGTGGCTGAAGTGGATGTTTGTCCCTCCTGTGAAGATGGGGTCGAGGGTGTGACCGGCTCTATGGGTGGAGGTGGTGACGAGCTGCTTCAGTCACTTTGTAAGGAAATCAAAAAATTATTTTAAAATGTCTTTTCTTTTACAACACATTGACAATATAAAGGAAGTTTAAGAAGACATGTATAAAGATAATAAATTACAATGTGGGACAATATCACTTTTAGCTGACAGGATTTGCATTTGCAATGGTTATTTTCACACAGATGCTCGAATCAAGATGGGCCTGCACAGAGGAGGTTGTCAGGTGCACTGATTAATGCTTTGAGAGCAGCCCTGTCATTGTGAAAGGCTTTTTTTACTAGCACAGAAAGAAAGAAAAAATGCAGTGTTACGATCCACTTCACTTTTTTTTATTTGTTTAGGGAAGCTAAATATCCTGCACATGAATTCAGCCCTGTGAATTACAGGAAATAATTCCGACCTAGTTAAGACCTTGTTTCTGTGAAACACAAGCTTTGAAACTACTGGCAACCATTCAATAATAGGTTTACCCAACTGTGAGATATATTTGGTTTCAAGGAAAGGAAGAGCCTTCAAGGAAAAGCATTTTCCGGCAATTGATTTGGTGGAGAACACAGCGCATTTTGATTAGAAAGCCTTTGACAAGTGCAATTTGTCATTAAACATTTAAATAGACACCTTTGTATAATCAATGACTGCTCCAACAACAGCAAGGAACTCTTCAGCATAGTCAAGGAGTTCGCCTACCCCTTAGCAACCGAAAACATCACACCCTCGCAAGCTTATAGTCAGTATGTTGTTAATGTAATTGAATGGCCCTGCCGACTAAGATACGTGGGCAGCACCATATGTGAACTAAAAAAACGTATACTTGAACATGTAAGAGCAACCATACACAAAGACAGAAGCAACGCAGTTGCAAAACATATGGAAACGAACCATAATAGCAATTGGAAATTACTGAACTTCTATGGCATTGAAACGGCAAAGAGGCAAGAAGGAGGTGGAGACAGAGAGAGAAAATTGAGACCGAAAGAATCACGTCACATTTTGAACTTACGGTCTCTCACCCCGCATGGACTCAATCAAAGTGAAGAACTTTATTCGCATTTGTAAAATGATTGGTAAAATAACAAGCTGAAGCAGAGACAAGAAAAGCCCTTAACCTCTCGTCCATATCGTGATATTAACTATATTTTTTACCAGTTTATTAGTCATTTAATTTTCATTTTAGAATATATGATTTAATGTATAAATATTTGCCTCAACTTTTTTCCTCAATCATGAAATTGATGCCACAAGTAAGAAATGGTTAATTTCTTCAGTTCCTTAAATACAACTAGAAATCACGCTCCACTGGAGGAGTTGTAAAGTTTTAGAATTCAAAATGTATTAAGTGTAAGGTTGAGGAAAGGTTATTTTTAGCCTTAAGTTTTCGTTTCAATTTTGTTTTTATTGTGTTATTATTTACAATATATTTGCTTTAATTGATTCAATTTGAGTAATAATTCACTACAAATCCCATAATGCCCTAGTACGTGACACAGGAAATGATGTAATGAAAAACAAAAGCTTATAACATATGATTTTCTGAAAGGGCATTACCGTGAACAAGGTCTCGGTTTAGACCGATACGCGTTGTTTTGTTTTGTCTCAGGAGTACTATTGAAACCTTGAAAATAAAACCCGCAAAAGTGTGGGAAACTACCGCCGGAGTGCGACCTATTTTTCTTTTTGGAAAGTGTGTGATCATTTATTGCGGCCAGGCTTGGTCGCGAGGCAGCGCACTGCTGACAGAGCGCCATGTCAGCCGAAGGAGGATTAATATATATATTTATATATATGGTGTGACATATTTACATTTATTGCTATGAAAATATATGCGTATATGTTCATACACAAAATAATAAACATTTATTTTACATTATATAAATGTTTAATATATCAGATTTATTATTATGAACATGTATATTGACAATAATGCATTAAAATAATACAGTTAATATAATGTAAACTAAATATTTCTATTATATATATTTTCGATTCACAATAAAACCATAACAAAAATTATAAACAATTGAATAAGAAAAGTATACTAATTAATGTAGACACTAAGTAACATTTAAAAAATCCAAAAAATACAATTACTAAGAATACTATAAACATTAAAATAAAGTTAAAAATAAAAACAAATAGAAGAAAATATAAAAAATAAAACAATTGATGCTATAAAATCTATTTAACCGCCATTCTGAGAACTATTGGAGTCTAAGAATATTAAATATACAATTCCCACTCTTGTTGATGCAACAGTAGGAAAAGTGTTGGAATACGGAAGGGGTAGATTTCCTATTCCTACTCCAGTCCCCACAATTATAATGAAAGTGTTGGACTTTGGAGAAGTTAGATTTAGTATTTTCACTCCAGTCAGTGCAACATTAGGGAAAACGTTAGAGTTCGTAGGGGTGAAAGTTACAATACCCTCTCTAGTCTAAACAACAGAAGGGAAAGTGTTGGACTTCGGCGGGGTTACATTTATTATTCCAACTTCAGTCTGTGCATAAGTAGGGAAAGCATTGGACTGTGGAGAGGTAACATTTACAATTCCTACTTTAGTCTGTGCAACAGACTGGGAAAGAGTTGTATTTCGGTGGGGTGAAATTTACTATTCCGACTTCAAACAGTGCAACAATAGGGGAAGTGTAGAGGTAAATTTTACTATTCCTACTGCAGTCTAAGCAAGAGTAAGACAAATACTTCACTTCAAATACATTACATATATGAGTACCTCCATGAATGTTGAAAAAATATTAAATTCGTATTATAAATGAATGAACATAAAACAATACATTTAAAAAACTAACAACAATTAGTCAATCTACATAATATTCAATAAAACATTTATCAATTAATAAATATTTGCTAATCAATTATTAATTAGCTTTCAACCCGATACCCCTACCAACCTAGCAGCACACACCTAAAATATAACTTTAAAAAAACTCGCTGTTGGGGCGTGGCTTGGACGCCGTTCAAGATGGCCGCCTGAGTCCGGGGCTCCGCCGCATCGGGACGACTTCCTCCGCCTCGCGTTAATTTACGCGATGGTATCACAAGCCACCTGCTGGTTCCTGTAATCGGAACATGTCCTGTTCAGGATGAGCTAAAAATGATCGCGCTGGGACTCCTCAATCCTTCGTTTCAAGCCGTTTTTTGAGCGCCTCATAACGGCCGCCATTTTGTTTTCCGGCGCGATGATTCCCACGCAACCACATTTCTCCTCATGAAACATGGATTCTTGGATCATGCCCAAGGTAGATACTTTATAATGCCTTATTTTTCTTTTTGCTTGTAACCCTCCATGGTTTTTCTTCAAGGACACGCAGTTTTTATTATCTCCTTGGTCTGACTGCGCTTTGAGGATCATGGTCAGACGCTGTTCTCAGTGACTTTCTTTCTTGCGCCAACTACTTCGGGTGCCTTGGTTCTTCTGCGTGGCAGGTGCAGGTGCAGGTGGCTGTGGGGTCTTTGAGTGGAACGTTGTGTTCTGTTAATGTGCCTTTTCAACCTCTGCTGACGGCGTTGCTCGCTCTCCTGAACTGTGATACTTGTGGGGATTTGTTCGGAGCGCACTTATGGGCAAGCTTCGCAATCCAAAGTTTGTTTTCGTGCCTTCAAAGGGATCTTCGGCGGCTCTTCCTTCCTCCTCCTCATCAGGTGATCCTTCTTCCAATCCTGCAGATGCAATGGCAACAACGTCGTCCAGTCGTCCTTCGATGGCACAGTCAGCCTCTGGTAAGGCCTCTTCCTCTGCTACGTCAACCAAACGTTTAAAACAAGACTCTCCTCCTCCAGATCCTCCGTCACCCCCTATCTCCATGGAGTTAATACTTGAGGAAATACGGGCCTTACGTCCGTTCATTGAGGAAACCAACAACAAGATGCAACTTTTTGAAGAGAGATGGTCAACTATTGAGAACAGAGTGTCGGTGGTGGAACTTCAAACTTCGGAGATTCAATCTCACTCTCAACGTATCATCTCATTGGAGAAATCTGTTCTTGCTTTGCAGCAGCATACCGAGGATTTAGAAAATCGGAATAGGAGGAACAACCTACGCATTTATGGGCTGCCAGAATCCTTGGAGAACGATGACCCTGTCTCGTTCTTCTCTACTTTCCTCCCGAAGCTTTTGGACATGCCTCCTACCACCTCCCTCACCATTCAGAGGGCGCACAGGCTTGGTCCTCGCCTATCATCCGCAACTAAACCTCGAGGAGTTATCATTCTCTTTCTGAAGTTCACTGACTTGCTCCTTGTCCTCTCCGCAGCTAGAGCCAAGCGCCAAGTTTCCTGGTTGGGCCAGAGAGTTTTCCTTGCTCAGGATGTCTCCAATGCTACCGCAGCAAGAAGGAAGGAATTTTTGAGCCTTCGTACACCCTTACGTGCTCTTGGTGCCAGATTTGGTCTTTTCCATCCTTGTACCTTCAAAGTCACTCACCAGAATAAGACTTGGACTTTTCAAGATCCTGCGGAGCTGAAAAACTTTATTCACATACAGTCCAATGTTGGCATGGATACTTCCGCCTCTACTAGTGGCTGAACGTTTCTCTCCTTTTATTTTACAGGGTGTTCCTGATAATGTCTCCGCATTGCCATGCCTTGTTATGATGTTGGTTTTTCTCACACTGTTTTGCTCTTAAGAGCTTTTTGATATGTTCTCTCATTGTCTTTGATTATTCCTGCTGGCTGCTCTCTTTTGCGCAGCCTTTGTTTTTTTCCATTTTCATTATTGCCCATAATTTTGGGCTGTCTGCACTCCATTGTTTATTGTTTATTTATCTATTTACGTCTCCTTTGTCCTCATCAGTGCTTTTATTCACTTACTTTTGTGTTTATTTTCCTTGCCCAGATCGACTAAGGTATTCCCTTCCTCCCTCATGTGAGTTGTGTTTCCCATTTCGTCCTGGTGCGGTTGGATTGTCCTCCTGGTGTCGGGAGGTCATGCTTGTTTTGTTGCGTCATCCACTGCCCCGACATCCTCTCCGTGTTCCCCTCAGGTATGTTACTTTCGGTCGTCCTTTATGGATTTGTACTGTCTCTTCTTGTGTCTTCTCCTCTTCACCTTTCCCCTCTCTTCCCTTCTTTATTCCTACTTTCTTTAGTCTTCGTTTCCCTTACCTTGCTTGAGCTTCCTTTTCTTGTAGCTATTCTTTTCTATATCTCTCTTTTACAATTGCTTCACTTTTTCCCCATTGCTGTAGTTATGGTTTTTGATAATGTTATTCACTGTTTAAGTTCAGAGTAATTTCTTGGAATGTGAAAGGTTTTATTAACCCTATCAAACGTCAGAGAATTCTTTCCCACCTTGCTACTTACAATCCTGACATAGTTCTCTTACAAGAGACGCATCTTTCGGAGACTGACTCTCTCAAATTAAAACGTGGGTGGGTGGGTACGGTTCTTTTTTCCCCTTCTACAAACAAGAAGAATGGTGTAGCTATTCTATGTCATAAAAAATTAGTATGTAAAGTCTTAACACAAGAGTCGGATTCTGACGGTAGATGGATTCTTGCTAAATTGTCAATTAATTCTATCCCTTTAACTTTGTTTAATGTTTATGGCCCTACGCAACCTGATTTACTTTTTTGGCCTTTAATTACTAGCAAATGTTTTCAATATAAAGATGACCTCTTCATTTTAGGTGGCGATTGCAACCAGATTGTGGACCCCTTTATTGATCGTAAGTCAAGTGTTCGTTTCATACCACACAAGCCCCACAAACAATTTCTCGACACCATTTCTCAAACATCTCTCATTGATTCCTGGAGACTTTCACACCCTGACACACTTGATTATTCCTTTTTTTCTCCTCCTCACTCCTCTTTCTCTCGTCTTGACTATATCTTTCTTTCTCTTTCCTTGTCGCAAAATTTGCTGTCGTCTTCTATTGAACCTATCCTTATCTCTGACCATGCTCCTATTGTAACAGATCTTGACCTTCTCTCCCCTCCTCCCAGATCCTCTCGTTGGCGCTTTAACAACTCTTTACTTACTGACCCCCTTTTCTCCTCTTCCTTCCGCTCTTTTACTACTGATTTCTTTCTATTAAATGATGCTTCTACTATCTCTCCCCATCTTCTCTGGGACTCCTTTAAAGCCACTGCGCGCAGATTTGTCATTGATTTTGTTTCCAAAAAAAAGAAACGCTTTCTTCAGAAGCGGAAAGATACATTAGCTCATATTAAGTCTCTGGAGCGCCAGTTCTATTCTTCCCCTAAGAATTCTGTACCTCCGGAACTTATTCGTGCCAAACTAGATTTTAACAAAGCAACTACCGATAATGCCTCGTCAATGCTTCTTCGGAGTTCTGCCCGGTTTTATGGTGGTCGCAACAAATCTGGGAAACTTCTAGCCAATTATCTCAAATCACGCAAAGAGCGCTCATTCATTGATTCCATCTACTCCTCTGACAATACTTTATTGCATAAACCTCAGGATATCCTTGAACAATTTCAATTATTTTATCGTACCCTTTATACACCTGAGTCTTCTCCCTCTCCCTCTCTTGTCCAAGCTTACCTTGACAAACTTCCTAAGCCCTTGACGTCTCATCTTCATTTCCCGGATCTGGAAGTTGACCTTTCTTTACATGAGCTCTCCACGGCGTTGGCTATTCTTACCAAAGGCAAAACTCCAGGTCCTGATGGTTTTTCTTTTTTTTTTTTTTTTTTTTATTTGGAAAACCTTTATTTCAAAAAGCAGAACACAGCTATTCAGCCGACAGCCCGAAGGTTCGGCAGCATGGTAAGTCAGATACAATGATGTGTCCCCATTTCAGTGCAGAGATTAGTGCAAAGGTCCAATTTTAAATAAACACAAGAAACTCACAGCAAACCCCAGCAAGGCAGAGACATTGGAAGCCCATGGTGAAAGCCCCCAGGGGAGGCCGGACCCCACTCATCTACTATTTACAAGACAATGTACGGAGGAAGCAGGGGGACAGCAGAGGCCCAAAACGGTAGCTAAAACCAAACTATGCCGGAAAGAGGGTCAGGGGGAAAGCTGTTCCTCGGGAGGATCCAGATCGGGGGCAAGACATATTCCCCCCCTGTATTGGTTCCACCGCCCCCAGATGGCGTGCCATTTCCGGGGGCGGCCTCTGGAGCAATAGACCGTCTTCTCCCGGAACATGCTCCAGTCCATGTTCTCTTTCCACGCGGACAGTGTAGGGGGCCCCGAGGAACCCCACAGACGCGCAATATCCCTTTTAGCGACCATGTTACCCAGGGTCACCCATTGGGCCTGCGCCGCATCAAGGTCGGTGGGCCCCCAGACGTTCAGGAGGCAACACCGCGCCTCCAGCTGGACAGCAAGGCCCGTCACCTCCCCCATAACTGCATGGACTCTCCTCCAGAACTCCGCAATGACACCACATTCCCAAATGATGTGAAGGAAAGTACCCACCATACCACATCCCCTCCTGCACAGGCCGACCTCTGAGAATCCCATGTGGACCAGCCGTGGCCCCGTCACATAGACCCGGTGCAGTATTTTAAGCTGCACCAGCCGCAAACGCGACGGGATCGCAACTTCCTTAGGAGAAGAAACCGCTGACTGCCAGTCCTCATTGTCCAACTCAAGGCCATCCCTAGTCCACTGTTCTCTCAGCCCCATAAGCATGTCTGCCCGGACGTTAATCAATTTCTTGTATATGAGCGAGATCGTGCTCTCGGGCATATGGCCATCAAGAACCCGGTCCTCAAGGGGAGAGGACTCCGGCACCTTCTCACCTTCCACGAGGACTGATCGGAGGGCGTGGCGCAGCTGGATATACCTGAAATACTCGGAGGGCCCCAGCTCATACTCAGTCTGCAACTCCTCGAAGGACTTCACCCTCCCCTTATGCAACACATCTCCCACTTTGGATATACCTATCAGGTCCCACTTGTCAAATCCCTTCATGTGCCAGAGCGTTCCCAACCGCTCCGATTCAAACAATGGGGTAGCGAGGGTGAGCCTGTCCTTCCAACCCAACGAGTCAGTCGCCATCTTCCACACACGCACCGCCACCCCCGTGGGCCCCGTGAGGGACAAGTCCAGGGACCGCGAGTACAACGCCCTGTAGTAGTTGCCACCACGTAGCAACCACCTGTCCATGGCATACCCGGGGCTGAGGGCGGGGCCATAAAACCCATGGTTGATCGCGCTCAGTTGCGTGGCCCAGTAGTACCGTCGGATGTCTGGGAGCGCAATGCCCCCATCATACCACGGGAGCGTCAACTTTGCAATAGATATTCGCGGCCGCCCTTCCCACAGCAACGTCCGTTGGAGGCCTTCGACCTCCCGAAAGTATTTGGCCGGTACCCAGTCCAAGGTGTTCTGGAGGGCATAGAGGAAGCGGGGAAGAGACATCATTTTGAACAGGGCCGCACGCCCAACAAGGGAGAGCGGCAGCCTTTTCCAACCTTCAACATCGCGCCTCAAGCGTGCCAGGGGGGGGAGCAGATTCTTCTCATAGCGCACTGCTGGGTCCATGGAGATAAAGATCCCCAAGTACACGAAACCCTGCTGGGCGACCTGTATCGCACACGTTCTAGGGATCGGTGGGACCTCGCCACTGAGAACGTACAAGTACGACTTGCCCCAATTGATTACGAGCCCCGAGTTCCGTCCGAATGATGCAAGTACGTCACAGACCACAATAAGCGACTTCTTAGGTGAGGCAAGATATAACAGGATATCATCGGCGTAGAGCGAGATACGGTCCTCGTGATCGGGCGACCACCGGAGGCCCCGTATTTCCGGGTGCTAACGTATCCACGCAGCCAACGGTTCCAGGGCGAGGGCGAACAACAGAGGCGACAGGGGGCAACCCTGCCGAGTACCCCTACCAAGCTGGAACGGAGTAGATGCCCGACCATTCACCACCACATTTGCTAGCGGCCCCTCGTACAGCAACCTCACCCAACTCACAAAACCGCGACCAAAACCAAACTTAGCCAGCACGGCCCATAAGTATGCCCATTCCACCGTGTCGAAGGCCATCGTGGCATCAAGAGACGCCACAATGGCCGGTTCCTGCAGCGTGTCCGCCCTGGCGATGACGCCATGAAGACGCCTAAGATTTAGTGCCGTGTTTCGGTGCGGGATGAAGCCGGATTGATCCGGGTGGACCAAGTCGCCAAGTACCCTAATCAAACGGGTCGCCAGGAGTTTAGCCAGAATTTTCGGCTCAGCGTTGAGGAGTGAAATGGGCCGATAGGAGGCGCACCGATCGCGAGGCTTACCCTCTTTATGTATGACCACGATCGACGCCAGCCGCTGATCCAACGGAAGGATCCCATCCCCCCGCGCCTCCAAAAACATGGCGCGCAGGTGAGGGGCGACCCTGTCCGGGAACAGCTTATACAGATCTATCGGCAGTCCGTTCGGTCCAGAGGCCTTACCCGAGTGTAACGCACGAATAGCCCCCGCCACCTCGTCGACCGTTATATCACCATCCAAATCGTCCCTATCTATGTCAGAGAGGCAGGGCAACTCGATGTCACGGAGGAGATCAGTCGAGTCCCCGGGCGGCCTGTCCGACACAGAGGAATAAACCCCACGAAAGTACTCCGCGAAACACTTCACAATCCCCTCAGGTTCCACAATCGCCTCCCCTTTCTCACCCATCAACTCCGGCACCACTCTATTGACCCGTTCTTTCCTGTCCAACCACGCCAGGAGTTTCCCTGCCTTATCACCAACGTCATACAGGCGGCCCTGTTGTTCTCTACTGAGGGTCTTAGCGGCGTCCGTCACAAGGTCCCTATACTCCGTCTGCTTCAGGCAAAGCTCATGCAGCGAGGACTCTCTAACCCCCTCTTCCATAGCCCCTTCCAGGGCCGCGATCTCCTCCTCTACCTGCCGTACCTCGCCATCCCTCCGACTCTTGGCAGCCACCACCAGGGAGAGGGCTTCCCCCCGAAGCACGGTTTTAAAAGCTTCCCACAGCGACACCGCCGAGTCCACGGTACCCAGATTTTCTTTGAAGTAACTATCTACCTTCTTTACCAGGGCGCTGCGCATCTTGGGGTCTCGGAAGTACCAGGGGTTAATGGGGGCCACCCTCCCTCCTCCCTCCCGACCTAGATCCAGCCGGATCCACACTGGCGAGTGGTCAGAGATACCGCGTGCCATGTGCCTCGCCTCGGACACCAACGAGGCATGTGCGGCCAGAGTGAACAGGTAGTCAATCCTGGATAGGCTACCATGTGCACCGGAGTGAAATGTGTATTGACTCTGTGTGGGGTGCCGAAGCCTCCAGCAGTCTATAAGACCAAGCGTGTCCAGGAAATCTGGAAGCCATCTCTGAGCCCCCCCTGTGTCCCTGGGCGGGTATCGATCCAACAATCCAGAACCCACCGCATTGAAATCCCCTCCCACTACCAGCATACCCCCCGGGAGAGTCAGCAAGGCCCTGCCCAGATCAGCAAATGTGGAGGCCTGCAGGGCCGGCGGGACATAAACCGAAACCAAAACCAAAGTTCTTCCTTCCCACCGCCCCGCCACCGCCACAAACCTCCCCCTATCGTCAACAATGGTGGAGTCCACCTCAAAGGGCAACGCCGCTCTAATCAGGATGCCCACACCCCTGGACCCAGAAGAGAATCCCGAGTGTGCAATGAGTTTATACCCCTTCCTATTCAAGGCATAACACGTGTTACCTATGAGATGGGTCTCCTGCAGCAGGGCAACATCAGGCATTGAGCGTTTCAAAAATTGCAAAACAATCCCCCTCTTGATGCGATCCCCCAACCCATTAACATTCCAGCTGATAACACTTAAGCCTCTACCCCCCATCCTCAAACGGAAAGAGGCCCACCCCACACCCGAGGAGCCACCATGGAACAGCCCTGAGGATAATCATCATGCCTTGCAGAAATAAACCCCCCAACAACAAACTCCAAAACCCCGCAACTCCCCCCACCCTGCACCCCTGCTGCAGCTTACAAAGCCCCCCGAACTTGCAGTGTGCCTGTCGCCCCAAAAAACCAAGAAATCTACAAAAAGTACCCTAAGGGAGGAAAAGAGCACCCCTCGTCCTCCCGCAACCCTCCACAGTTACTGCACTTATTGCAAGGTCCCAAGTGTAGCCAAAACATGTCAGGTCGGCACGGAGATATCAGCCCTGTCCATCCCGGCCACTGTCTCCCTGCTCGGCCGTGTCGTCGCCCTTCCGTCGCCGGGGCAAAGCATCCAGCCATTCGTCGGCCATAACAGGAGAGTCAAAGAAGAATGTCCGATCTTCGTGCACCACCCGTAGTCTGGCAGGAAAAAGCATGGCATACTTCAGATCCAGTTCCCGAAGCCTCCGCTTCACCCCCAGGAAGCTCTGTCTCTGTCTCTGGACCAGCTGGGTGAAGTCCGGATAAAAATTAACCGACGCATTCTGGAAGGGAACCGGGCCCGTCACCCTCGATGCTTGCAGGATAGCGTCCCGATCTCGGAAGTGGAAGAGCCGGGCGACAATCGGCCGTGGCGGGGCACCCGCCTTGGGCCGCCCACCCGGCACCCTATGGGCCCTTTCAACGGCAAAAAACTTTCCAAGGCCCCTCGGCTTTAGATGATTAAGGACCAAATCCTCGACAAGCAGGTCCGCCGAAGCCTCATCCGAGGACTCCGGGACCCCGGTGACGCGCACGTTGTTGCGCCTGGCCCGGCTCTCGAAATCCTCCAGCCGGCGGGCGACGAGGTCACTCTCGGTCCTTAGCTTACGGACCTCGGTCTGCAGCTCCGCAACATCGTCGGTGAGGCCCGTGGTCTTAAGGTCCAAGCTCTTGACGCGCTCGTTCGTCTTGCCCAGGTCCGAGCGGATCAGGTTGACATCCACCAGGATGGCATCCACCTTATGCGCCAGGGCCTCGAACTGTCTCCCCATCGAGGTCTGCATCCCGTCAAGCGCGCCCATGACATCCTGAAGGGAGAGCTCCGGTGCCACAGGCGAGTCCTCCTTCTGGGCCTCCGGCGCCCGGCTCGATCCACTCGGTGATGCTTTCTGGAGAGCGTAGCGGTCCATGATGTTGGCCTGGGTATACGTTCCCCGCCTGGTCGACTTAGTCTTCAGCCGATCCCCTTCTGCCTTGCCCGACATAGTGGGCTCCGGGCAGTCCCGTGCAGTCAAGACTGTTCCCTCTCAGAGAGAGGAAGAAGGAGTGTGCAGTTCTGCCTTATGCTGCCAGAGTAGCCCGCCGAGCGGCCTTAGGGTAATAAAGCCACCCAGAGCTCTCCAGTGCCCGGGCAGACAAAGGAAACGAAACCGAAAGTGAAAGAGCGGGGACCTCCGTCCGACCATTCACGCCTCGCCTGGCCGTTGTTGATCAACTAGGAGCCGGGCTTCCTGCCAACTCTGGCCCCTGGCATCCCCGGGAGACAGGCCGCAATCTTCCGCCAGGTGTAAGTCCGGTTCCCGATGGGCGATCCGACCACGGGTGGCATCAATCGCCTCCCTGCCAACTCAGCAACACGATGCCATGCATACCAGCAGGATTACAGACAGGATAGTCGACGGAGGGCGCGAGGGTCTCGGGAGCTCTAAGCTCACGCGGCCATCTTGTTCAAGCGCTAGGCTCCTCCCCCAGTTTTTCAGTTGAATTTTATTTACATTTTTCTGACCTGCTACTTCCTAAACTCCTGTCTCTTTTTCAATCATTTCATTCATCGGGGAGAGCGGAAGGTACGTTTCAAGAAGCTACCATCTGCCTTATCCCTAAAGATGGCCGCGACCCCAAATACTGTAAGAACTACCGCCCGATTTCTTTAGTGAATGTTGACTATAAGTTGTTTGCCAAAGTATTAGCTCTACGTCTTGATCTCTTAATGCCCCATCTCATTGGTAGGGAGCAGTGTGGCTTTGTGAAGGGTCGGTTGACATCTGATAATTCTCGTCTCTTCCTTAATGTACTAAATAAAGTTCCATCTCTTTCTATTCCTTTAGCGGCAATCTCGGTTGACGCAGAGAAAGCCTTTGATAGGGTTGACTGGTCTTTCCTATTTGCTTCATTGCGCTGGCATGGCTTTGGTCCTCGCTTCATCTCTCTTATTTCTCTGTTATATTCTGCCCCTAAGGCTTCAGTTCTGGTCAATGGTCAAGTTTCTTCGTATTTCCCTCTTCAGCGTGGGGTTCGTCAGGGTTGCCCTTTATCTCCCTTGCTTTTTGTTCTTGCCCTTGAACCCTTTTTATCATCTATCCGGAACAATAATACCATCACTGGTTTTCCTTATGGTGACAAGCAACTGAAACTCTCTGCATACGCAGACGATATTCTTCTTTTCATCTCTGCTCCAGAAACATCTATTCCCCCGTTGCTGTCCGAATTCGAATCTTTCTCACAGGTTTCTGGTTACAAAATTAATTTCGATAAAACTGAAATTCTTCCCCTTACGAAATTTTGCACTCCTCATGCCTTTGCCCCCACGGGCTTTGCTTGGAATGGCTCTAAAATCAAATACCTAGGAGTATGGTTTTCTAATTCTGTTTCTTCTTCAATTGCTCTTAATATGTCAGCGGTTTTGTCCCGCATTGAACGTTTACTTTCTTCTTGGAATCCTCTTTTTCTTTCGTGGTGGGGGAGATTAGACTCCATCAAAATGATGATCGCTCCTATTTTAATTTACGTTCTTTCTATGTTACCTGTCCATATCCCCGCAATTTTCTTTAAACGTATAGACTCTTGTTTGTCTCGCTTCCTTTGGAACAAGAAAAGATCTAGAATCTCTTTGGCTTCACTCCGTAAATCGAAGGCCAATGGTGGGGTCAACTTTCCAGATTTCCGTATGTATCATAAATCTTTTTCCCTTCGCCAGGCATCTAGATGGCTTGCTTCTGTCCCTTCTGCTTTTGCCCCTCTTTGGCTTTCCATCGAACATACATTATTACTACCCTTCTCTTTTGAGGAGGTTATTCGCTTTTCTGCTAGGGTTTCACACTTGGCTCTTCCCTTGTTTAAACATACTTCTTCTCTTCTTAAGCCACTCTTCAACCCTACACCTACTACTCGAGAGTTCTTTTTGAACTCCACTGTCTGGCATAACTCCCTTATTCTAATAAGAAATAGACCCATCTTCTGGAAGTCTTGGAGATCGATGGGCATCATTTGGGTGAACCAGTTTTTTGACGGAGCATCCCCTTGCTCTTTTCCCCAGTTTCAGCTGACCTTTCACTGTCCGCGCTCCTTCTTCCAGAAGTTTGCTGTCCTAATGACGCTTATTCTGGACGTTTTTTACTCTCTTCCCCCCTCCCCTTCTTCGCTCTCCCAAGCACCTCTTCTTAAAATTCTCTTAACCTTACCCAAGGCTTCTCTCATTTACAAATTCTTTTCATCCCCTAATCCAGAGCGCCTTAAAACTAAGTTAGAACTTGCTTGGGAGGAAGACCTGGGTTGTGCTTGGCCCGTCGCCTTGTGGGACAAGCTTTGGTCTAGATCTTTGAAAATCTCTCGTTCGGCCTCTCTTACTCAATCTTTATTCTACTTATACCATAGACTATATCTCTCTCCACTCTCTCTAGCCCGTTTTTCTTCCTCTTCTGATTCTAGCTGTTGGACATGTTCTGCCCCCAATGCTAATCTTTTTCACCTCTTGTTTTTATGTCCCTCTGTCTCCCAATTCTGGAAGTCTGTCTGGATCTATATCTCTCGTATTTTCACTCTCCCTTCTCCATACTCAATTTCTACTCTCTTTTTAGGCAGTTTATCTGATTCTTTAAATCTCCCTCTATGCTCTCATGGTCTTTTTGACCTCATGCTCGCTCTCGCCTTTCAACACATTTCCTCTAATTGGAAAACCCTGTCTAACCTTTCCATCCGTCACTGGTGGAATTCCTTGTGTCACTTTCACAGACTAGATACGGCCTTTGCTTCCCTCTGTAATCCTACACATAATAGGGATCTTTTTTGGCTGCCTCTTACCACATACTTAGACCGGATGGCCCCAAGGAAGGTTCCCGCCATCACTTCGGAAAACTTTAAACCACCTTGAGGGTGTTACTCCTCCTCCTTCTACTTTAATAATATCAGATTGGGTTATGATACTATTGGGTTTGCTGTATGACATTTTGACTGTTGTAATGCCTACAGCTTTCATTCCTTCTTTATAGCAAGGTTTTAGGATCTTTTATTATATAACATGTTTTTGCCTTTCCCCTTTTCCCCTTTATTTTCCTGATCCTCCTTTCCCCCTTTCCCGTCCCATCTTTCCTTAAAAATTTATAAAATGCTTTGTTCTATTTTTCTTTTAATGACATTAGCTTGTTTAATGTAACTTATTCCATTTGTTTGTTCCTTAATATTGCGGCTGATGCCTTTGTATTTATTCCTTCTTGAATAAAGCTTTTCAAACATAAAAAAAAAAACAACACGCTGTTGCCTGTGCTTGAGGGGGACTACAGTACGCAGGAGTGACTCTGCCCTTTGCTGACTTGCCATTTGCTGATGTACTTAAAAGAGCGCTGTGACCCACGGGGCGAGCAGTTGCCTGTGCTGGAGGGGGACTACGGTTCCCAGGATGGCTTGCCATTTGCCAACGCATTTAAAAGCACACTGTGACCCACGGGACGAGCTGTTGCCTGTGCTGTAGGGGGACTATGGTTCCCAGGAGTGACTCTGCCCAGGAGGGCAGACGCGCTTAAAAGCGTGCTGTTACCCACGGGACATGCTGTTGCCTGTGATTGGTGAGCACTTTGATTCCCAGGAGTGACTCTGACCAGGAGGACTTGCCATTTGCTGATGCACTTAAAAGCATGCTGGGGCACACCCGGGCACGTGCTCCGGTGATGACTGGGCCAAGAGCGGGTCTGTCTGAACCCGTCTGCGGCTGGCTGGGCTGGGCTGGGCTTACCCTTTTTGTCTCCCAAGAAGGCGCCATCTCTCCAACTGCCTTGCAAGTAAGGCTACCTTATATTTTTTCTCCTTATTTGACTGATTTGGTGCACAGTGTTCCTGGCTTATGAGATGGGGAAGGGGAAAGCTACAATCTTTAAACCTCCCCTATCATCCAACTATGATACTACAGACAGGTTTGTGGCCAGAGTTGTGGGGGTTTTTAATACAGAAATAGATTTGGCAGATTTGGCCTATTCCTGGATTTAGTTGCTCCCCTAATCAATCCTTGGGAGCTGCACCCAACCAGGATCATGTAGAACAAGGGAGGTTCCGGCTTTGTCAGCCCCTTTGGTTATCGATTATTTATTTTACAGCCAACTGGGACTGTTTCGGGCCTGCTGGCACAGGAGTCCCCTCATAGCCGAAGCCCTGCGCCTAAGCGAAAGCTGAAGAATGCTATTCCTATGTTTATGAAATTTATAAAGCGCACAAATACCCGTGGGTGTCTCGGCGCTAAGGACAACAGCATGAAACTTGGTCCAAGGACTTATTGTGCAAATAGCCACGTTTTGGTCATTTTTCTGAATGCGAGTAGTGACTGAGAAGTTCTGATATTAAGGGGAAGCAAGTTCCAAAGTCTTGCAGCTGCGACAATGAAACGTTTGTCGCCCCAGGCGGCCGTTTTGGTGCGAGGCACTGTAAACAAAGATGACGTAGAGGAGCGAAGCGCCCGGGTAGGAGTATAGGCTGCCAGGTCTTTAATCAGAAAGTGGGGTCCAGTGTTGCGTGAAGTTTTATATGCAATACACAAGGCTTTAAATTTAATCCGATTCCTCACTGGGAGCCAGTGGTATTTTCGGATCACCTGTGAAATTGACTTATATTTTGGGGTTCCTGAAAGCAGCCTTGCGGCTGCATTCTGGATAGTTTCCTATTAGGAAGGTTGGTGCTAATAGTCTAGAACCTGAACCCTCCATGGTCCTGGGTGATGGTCCCCAGGGTCATGGTCCCCAGGGTCACTTAAATGCATTTGTTTGGGCCTCTTTCTTTACAGAAGTTGCATATGCCCTTAAAACCTGTTTGTTTGACAGACTTGACAAGATTGAAGCTGAAATTATCAAGATCTCCAGTTCTCGACAGATCTGGCTAGGTTCCTCAGTGTTTGAGGCCCTCTCTGACATACTTTTGATAGTTCCACTTGTAACTTCTTCTAATGAAGCCAGAGATGTCCCGGACTTCTCTATGCCAGCAGCTGCAGCCCGTGCAGGTAAGAGCGGTGGGGCAGGGTTAGGAAGATTTCGACGGACGATGACGAGGGACATCTAAATAAAGAATTCATTTTCCCTCATCATCGTCCATTGAAATTACGCCCCCCCCCCCCAACCCGGTCCCACCGCCCCACTGCTGTTACCTGCACAGGTGGCGGCTGCATGCCAGCGACCTAAGAAGCTTCTAGTGGATCCTCTGAGAGGCTCTTGACACACTATCCTGTGGATGGGCCTTCAAATGGTTGGACGTGCATTCGGGACTGTAAGCTCCCTCTAGCTAATTCTCTCTCTCTTTCTGGCCATAACTATGTTTCCTTGCGTACTGATTTAGCTCTGGAATGTTGTCCTTTTGTGGTGGCCTTGGTTTCCTAAAGCTGATGACTCTCATTCAGAGTCCTATGGCCAACTTAAGAGTCATTCGTTAGCCGGTCATTCTAATTTCTCCTTGAAGGACTACCCTAAAATGATGGTATGGCATGTGGACTGATTTGAACCCTCAGAGAAAATTGTCTCTGGAGATTGGGTTATTGTCAACTTCAGATATCCTCTTCGCGCCAGGCGCATTTTATGTTATCATCAACATCAGCTTCTCTCAGTAAATGGAATCATTAATGTACTGTCTTTAGGTTGTTTTTCTTCAGGCGCCTGCAAGCTGGTATAAATCTGTTGCATGAAAAGTACTCCCCAACTATATCCCAGAGGTCTGACCTGTCATAATAGGTACACACTCCTAGCAGATCTTAATGACTTGGACTGACAATAATTGAGAACAGATGCTATGACTTCCCCCTATTAAGAGGCATGTCTTTTTCAGGCTCCAGAGAAGTCCAGAGAAGTCCGATTCATTGGTTGGACCCCTGATGCCCCTGAAACTTTCAGCAAATGTGTGGTTCTAGTGGTGGGGGTCCAGAGGGAGGTACTTTAACTCCGTATATATCAACATCTGGAACCCCTGTAAGGGTCTGCTTCATTGGTAGGATTAAAATGATCTTTTGGAATGTGTCTGGCATAATTTCAAAATGAGATGATGCTGATTGACTTAGTTACATAGCGGTTTTTGATCATGTCCTTTTGGAAGAGACCTGGTGCTTCCATCATCCTACATGGGAAGGTTTCCAGTGCTTTAGTGTGCCTGCCGGGAGGTCTCCAAGGGAAAGGGCCAGTGGGGGTCTGGCAGTTGTGGTTAGTACGACTTGTAAATTTAAGATATATTCAGTACACATTATCCATCTGGGAATACAGATTTTGTGGTTGTTTCTTCCTAGCTCACTGAACTTTGCCTTATTAATTTCTACAGTTATGTGGGACCCAATGACTCTTCATGTAATTTATAAGACTTGTTTTTTGCTGTACATTGTTTAAGGCAAAGATTTCCTCATGTATCACTCAATTTTCATATAATAGGGTGGATTTCAATGCTATATTAGGCTTAAACCCCACTGTATTCAAGCCAGTCCAGGGAGCATGAGAGGCATTTACTTTGGGGCATATGGATCGTATGGGTGGAAAGATGTTAAAATCTCTATTTGAGCTTGTATTGTATAATAGAATTGAGCTCAGGGGGAATACTGAATCCCTCACTCATACCTTTACTGGTAGGGGGCCAGTCTCTATAATTGACTATGTCTTTGTATCACCCCTTATGGGCAATACTATAGCCTTATAACCCGCCGTAGCGGGCTATACCGGCTGTTAAAGGCCTGCTGCAGCGTTAAAGGCCCGAGCCGAAGGCGAGGGACTTTAACAAAGCAGAGGGACTTTAAAAGCCGGTATAGCCCTGCTACGAAGGGCTATAAGGCTATTAGAACATTCTGCCACTAGAGGGCAGAATTTTCTAACAAAACAAAGCCCTTCAGGGAGCGCGAGGGGACTGAAATCCCCTCAGGCTCCCTGAAGTCTTTGTTCACAGCCAGAGCTGTGAACAAAGACACATTGGAATATTGGTGCTCCGGGCTTACACCAGCCGTTATAAGCCCGGAGCACTCCATTGTTTTCAATGGAGCTCCCAACATTTCAATGTTCTAATATTGAATCTATTACTGTCTCAGAGCATTTAGCGATCATAACCCCATCGAGGGTCTTTCCTGGGGCTGTGCTGACTCTCCTGTTAATCATAGCCCCCTGCCTGTCTGTCCATATGATCAAGGGCTGCAGCTTAGGTGGTGTGGATTTGATTACCCTAAATTCTTGACTTAATTGATTAAATCTAATCTTTCTTTAATATTGGGTTATCCATTGGTGGAAACCAAGGCCAGCGACGTTGTACTTATGGCTTTTGGCTCTCTAAATTCACAGATTTAAAATAAGTCTCCTTGGACAAGTGAAGATCAGAGAAAATGTCCAACCAGGCTGGTTTGATAGGGTTAAGGACTTGTAAATAAGCGTCTCTGAGAAGCACTATTATCTGTCCCTAGGGATAAGGCTAAATCAGTGGCGTAACGAGCCGCCTCTAAAACATCCACTAAGAATAGAAAGCGTATCCTTAAGCAAAAGACGTGGGATGGTCTGGTGGCAGCCATCCAACTTAAAGATACAGGAGGCTTCTAGAAAATCATTAATAGACCTAAGCTCGCTGAATCCCTGACCACAGGCCTGGGATCCAGCATCCATCTGTGCAGAGAAATGGGTTAGCACTTTAAAGCTATTTATTCTCTTATGGGCTCAACGGAAAGTAAGTCAGTGGACCGTTCTTCTTTTTTCCTCTATCCATAAAGTTTGATTGATCTGAAGTGTGGGAGGTGATTATTGAAAGCCCATCAAGGAAAGCACCAGGGCCGATTGGTGTCCGGATAGACTTTTGTAAGGAGAATGTGGAGTTTTGGGCACCGAATATTACAATTGTGATCAATAACAAGACCCTATGTGGCTTTCCCCAGTCTTAGCATAGTGCTGTGATCATCCCAGTGTATACAAATGAGTCTGAGATGATCCACAGTGGTATAGATCAATCTCTATTGATTATTGGGCGTGTAGCCGGTAGAAAGATTGTGGAGTGGCCTAGTGCTAACCATGTAATCTCTCCCGTATAATATGGGTTTAGGGAAGGTTTGGGCACTATCGAGCAGTGTCTCAATCTCCACTCAGTTGTTAGCAAATACACACTTGATAAGGGAGGCTCGCTGTTCTTATGGACTTAAGCGGCACGTTCGATAGAGTTAAATGCTGCAAAGTTTGGGACATTCTTTCTGACTATGGGCTGACGTGGACCTGGTTACCTTTCTTTTGATCCTGCATTGTGGGGTAAATGCATCTGTTAGATTTGGACCAGATGTGGAATGTACAGAGTCCTCTGCGTTACACCATGGTGTTCGTTCGGCATGTGTTCTGGCCCCAATATTGTTTTTATTGTACATTAATGGATGCCTGGCAACTGTAGGAAACGATATACCTATGAATGGGACTACACCTGTCCCAGCTCTGCTTTACGTAGATGATGCTGTGTTAATGTCTCGTACTTCGAATGACATGAGGACCTTAATCAGTAGTTTTATCACCTTTATGGATGGTCTAGAGCTGGATATTAACACAGCTAAAACTAAATATATGGTTTGTGGCTCTCTAGATCAAAGAAGAAGACTTGTTCTTGATCAAAGGTAGGCGCATTTAAAGGTTTACAGCTTTCCCTTACGTGGGGGTTGTTGGTTTATCAGAATTCTCATGGTTGCCCTGTTTAGCTTACGGTGCCTCCAGTTTAATCGTTCAGTGGGTGCGCTGTTTGACTTTGCTCAGAGAGTGGGCAACAAACCAGTCCAGCCCCTCTTGGAGGTTTTTCAGCGCAGATGCCTATCAGTTCTAATGTATGCGTGGGGTATGGGGTCACAGAGAAGTTACTTCTATTCAGGCAGAGGAGAATAGTTTTTGTGTTGACTCCTCGGCCATCACCCTCAACCTCGCATTATTTCCTCCATGAGGAATTAGACATCACTTATGTGTCAAATCTGATTAGGATGGCCCCGTTTGTCCTTTGGATAACTGTTTGGGCAGATAAGTTTACCATCTTGAACAGAGAGATTATTGCTGATTGCTTGGGCTGTGAGAAGTGTCTTGCCATTATCTGGCTGAACTATGTGAGGTCTTTGTCTAAAGCTGTTGACTGGGAGGAGATGTTTTCATCTACATCCTCCCTTACCAAAGCTGATATCACAAAGCATAAACAGCTTTTCCTGAAACTCACTCAGACTTCCAGGGACCGGGACCAGTTGAGGAAACCCATCTTGTGTGACTATACAATTATACAAACTCCAACCAACCTCGAGCAATATCTGAACCGGGCCCCAAGCCCTTGGGAAGGATCACTTTTTGCTATATTCCGTTCAGGGCCTATAATATCTTTTCTTTACCTTAGTCCAATATGACAACAGCTCAGTTTTAGTTCGCCACTGTGAGGAGTCTGCTGTGCAATCCCATGAGCATTTAGTATTTCTTGTAAATATTATGCATCATTAATTAGAAAGTTTTTAAAACCTCTTTTAAATGTCTATGGATTTCCACAACGGAAGCCTGCCTTGTATTTTTTTGCCCAATATTCAGGTCTGTTTTCACATAAGAAGTTTCCTAAAATCAGCTGTTTGTAAATCAAAACTTTTAACTATGTAAGCTGTTGTATTTTTTTAATCACATGTAATATAACATTTCCTAGCTTTCGTAAAGGAAAGTTTTCAATTTCATTAAGGACACGGAGGTAAGGATTATGTGTCCCTTTTTCTCTTTTTTTATTAACAGCAGCCACAAGGAACTTCAACATTTCAACAGAAAATTTCCATTCCCACAAACACCAGGGAATGTAGAAATTAAAAACATTCTTATAGCATCCAATCATAGTTCAGTGCACAATAATAAAGTTCTTTGTCCCTGTTCATTCTCCCTCTTTCTTCGTGCAGCAATCCGAACTTCATCCGAGTCTCGTACTCTTGTTTTGAGGAATCGGCATCTGCAAAGACAACTGTGCATAAATAGGAGTACCACCAATACTACCAGATTCACATAAACATACAAATAATCACAGCATAGGATAATAAATAACAAGGAGCGTGAAGCAACAATGACTACAACGTTCAATAACTTGTACAGCAACATTACAAATCTGTACTCACCCTGAATTAACTATCCCATCTCAAACATAATGAGCAATGGGGGTGGGAATACCTTTCTCTGATCAGTGGGCGAGAATAATCTTCACCTCCATGTTCTTAATAGAATTGAAAACTTTCGTTTACGATAGTTAGGAAATTTTATATTCTATGTCAGGACTGGAGGCTAGGATTATGCCTGTTTAAAGCTTCCGCACCACCAAAGAAGCCATATCAATTACCGGCTTAAAATAGAAGGTCTTAAAGGTGGTATCAGAAGGCTAGCTACCAGCATTAATAATATCTTCCAAGCAGGCACCCCGCCCGAATGACTTGGACTTCATGGCGCCTCTCGCGGAGTGTGCTCCAAAACGACGGGTGTCAATGCCTGCTTCTTGCATCACCCACCTGACCCAATGGGCTATGGTCGGGGAAAGAAAATGCCTTGAAAGGTTTTTGGAGGTAAATCAGGAGTTGTCTCTCACCAGGGGGTTGTAACTCCTTTGCTATTGCCTCATAGGCCTTAATGCATTTCAGAACACAAGGTGTGGGGGTATTGTGAAAGACAGGATAAGAAATTATTCTGGTGTGTGTCTTGGTGCGCTTTGAGATATGTAAAATAACCCAATCTGGGGTAAAAATCCTACTTGTAATCTCCAGTGCTCGGACATCAGAAACTCTACGACATGGGACCAAGCAAAGGAGCATGGCCAACTTTCCCAAAAGTTCCTTGTGTGAGAGATACTTCTTAACTCTGCCATGATGAGAAAAGATTGAGCACTCTGTTAACATCTGACAAGGGGGAGTATCTAGGATCCGGAGGAACAGACAGTTGAATACCCCTTAACAACTTCTGCCCTAGCAGGTGCTCTCCACTGGGAGGCTTTCAATAGGGCCATGGCCAACTGACACAACCAAACAAAATTAATTTACTAACCTGTAAGGCATTTCACTGACTGCCAACTCTGCTGAATAATTCACCACTGGGACATTCCCGGAGCCCATGGGATCCAACTTCTGTTGCACACACCAACAGGACTATCTATGCCAAGCAGATTTATATCTGTGTACTGTGGAAGAGGCCCATGTCTTTGCGAGGAGGGCCTGAGCCTTCTGCGAGAGGCCCGGGACTTTCCATTGTCTCTGGGAATTTGCCACAAAACGAGCTGGAGAGACTGATCCACCAACATGTTGTGGAAATATCAATCACATAATTAAAGTGTATTAAATAATTCTTAACTATTACCTAATTACCTTCCAATCCTGTCCCCCCCACAAACACAACAATTCACTACAACACTATAAATTACTAGCAAAACTTAAATACAAAATTCTAAATCCCTTAAAGTTAGAAGCTATATTTTAAAAACAATTAATAACATGTATATAAACATTAGTAACAAATATTGATATATCAACTAAAACACATTAAAATTATTTAAAAGCCATGTTCTAAACCACTAAATTGGTGAAAACGATATTAAAACATCAATTTTATTTTAACCCCTTGAGTGCCCATGACGAGATGGTCTCGCCATGGGCCGCGGTTGCGCTGTGCCCATGACGAGACTATCTCGTCATGAACCCCGCCCGCTAATTCAACGCCCGGCACAGGGCGTGGAAAGGGCGGGGCACACAAGGGGTTAAAACAATATTATTTACCTCGAAAATGATATTCTTGTCAATGATGTTTGTGCATCATGATATTTGTGTGCCATGATATTTAATTTCCGACATTTGTATCTCACTATATTTTTAACTCTATATTTTGTTTGAAGACCCTCTCACTCTATAACATAACTTTCCAAATACTCACAGTAAGACACACCCTACAACTTATGTTTAGGTTATCTTATGTTTGGGCTTGGGATCTGCCTCTAAACAATATTTCTAAAGACTGTTCTGAAAAACAGGGTTCTGCCAGTCTTTGAGGTGAATTCTCCTCAGAGGCATAGACTGAGTTACTTTGACTTATTGTACCCTTAATAATCAACCACAGACCTAACGTGTATTTGTGAAGCGCATATTCACCCAAAGGTATTGTGACACTGAATACCAGATGCATATTGTTACCCAACTCAATGATACTCATTTTATCAACCTCAGAAGGGTGAAAGGCTGAGTGGACCTGCCAGGATTTGAACCTGTGACCATTATGGCAAACGAAGACACCTATAGGGGACGCATTAGTCTACTAAGCCACCAGATGTCACTGGTGACTATCTTTGCAGAACCTACTATATGGGCTCAAACTATCTAAAAGTTCCCATTTTACTGAAGCTACAATTTTGTTTCACAAGTTTTATATGAAAAGCTTTGCAATGTTGCAGATGTTCCCTCCACTTGCCTCAGCTGTAAGAAGGGCCATTGTAGGCTTGTTGCACTTGTATTACTTGCCCACGACACACTTGCAGCGCAGGTTGTTAAAGTATCCTGCGTAGTTTCAGGACTTTGCTGCTGTTTGAAATGTTGAATCTAATACGTATATCCGTGTTATATTTTTAGGGTATGTTTCTGAGAGTCCTTTTGTACTTGAGATACCCTATCACAGTTGGATGCTATGAATATATTATCTGTTGTATTTTTAACGTGATTGTAACTCCCTCTTTTTCACTATGTTGTACCTCTACATCTTTATTGCTGTGCTATATGTTGGCAGGTATATATACATGTATGTATATCAAAAGATTCTGGAAGTACTTTGTAAAATAGTATTTTTAAGATCAATTCTTCGCAGTTTGAGGTTCAATCGTTCTGTTGTCTATTACCATGAGTTATTTTTTTTTATTGTTTTTTATCTATAAAGTTTTTTATAGCCTGAACTTGACCGTAGAAGGGTATCAGAGCGCTTTACAGATAGTTCAATTAGTAGAAAATAGATAACCAAGAAACATAAACGCTGACAATGTCCGTTGCAAGCGTTCCTGATGATTATTACAAAGTACATTCTGGAAACTATTTTTAATTTTAAAATAATTATATAGATGCCTCACCGCTTCCAAACTGAAGACAATGTGGTGCGTTGATTATAATGTGATTTATTACTTTTCTTCTTTGGCTTATTTTGACCTGTAACACACAGTTGTTTTATCCCCAGCTTCAAATTACATTCTATATTTGGAAACTGCACGTCATTAAAAAAAACTGTTTTCAAAATGACGATATGGCCTTTTGGCCCAGTTGGCGAGCCAGTTGTTTTCTGAAAAGGTATGTGGTGCACGTTTACTTAGAAATGTTAACAATCTTGAGTGTTTAGGGCGTTGATTCCTGTAAAATGTTGTGCAACAAACTGGGCAGCATTTCTGAAGGCATGTCAGGGCCGTCCCTGATCAGCTTCTAAAGTCAATGTTGACAAGCTTCGCAGTTTTAGAGCAAGAGTCCTCTACGCTGCCCCTGTGACATCAGCCAGGAGCCTGCTGTGTCTGAATCAGGGCCGGACTGGCCATAGCAGGCACCGGGCGTTTCCCTGGTAGGCTGCTAGGGTGATGGCCGGTTTTGTTACCGGGGGTCGGCAATATCGGCCCCCTGTAACAAAATCGGCCAAAACCGGCCCTCCCAAACTGCTCGGCAGCACTCCCCCCCTCACCCCAAGAGGGGGAAGAGGGGGGCAGCTTAGCAGTTTGCCAAGGCCGGATTCTGTTCCCAGTCCGGCCCTGGTCTGAATCCATTAATTAGCAGGGCAGCCAGGGAGCTTGCTGTGTTTGGAATCTCTTGATTAGCAGATCTTGCTAGATTATTTTTTCTTTCTATCTCCCCCCTAAGTGCTATAAAAACTATGAACTAGTGTAATATTTAGACTCTCTCCCAGGGTTCTCAATAAATGTCTGCTGGATGGAGGTGTCCAATGACATGTCAAGTGGGCACACAGACAAGACAGGATGATGATATATTGGGGTCAGTATAATGACCTGTTTTGCTAAGTTTGACTTGATTATGATCTTTGTGAAAAATATGTGTTTGTTGTTTACCCTCAGTTCTAACCCTTACAGTACTGTGGTGACTATGTTGGTTGCCCAATCGTTCTTATATTTAGTTTAATGCGTGTCTTGAGTTTTATTTAGGTAAAAAATCCAGGATACAGCACACGAAGAGGTGGCTGTTTAGGGTTGTATGTAGATAAAGTATGGAATTAGTCTTATTAAAGTTTTCGCATTATTAAAATGTTCAAAAGTAGAACTGAGGCCCTGTGGTGGATATTGTTTAAAGTGTCAGTATCCTAGCCGACACGCTTATTACTGGAGATAGAGGGGCTTATTTATGAGCCCCTTGCGACACTTATGCGTCGGGGCTGCATCACTTTTCGTGATGCAGCCAGTCGGCATTGTAAACAATGAGCCATGTTGCGCCATATTTACAACGTGACGCATCTAGGCATATGCGTCACTTTGTAAACCCCTGCGCTACATTATACCTGCATCAGGTATAATGTATGTATGGAGGGAGTGCGTTCCCCCACAAGTAAGTGTATCCTGCTTACGACACAACTTCATCAATGCGTGAATTTTGCACCAACATATCTGTCAGGATTCCTGACGCATCTGTCAGTCCTTGCGACATGAAGCACCATAGAGTAAATACTTGTATAATACGACAGGAGTATAACCCATAAACCATGTTGAGATGTGGGTAGGTGCGAGAGAATTAACAACAAGATCTCAACTGGTATAATTATGGAGGACAGTTAGAAATGCATGTCAAATACATTGCAACAAAGAAAGAGGAAGACTCTTGGCAAAAGTTTTTTTGGGAAGGTGCACTAGGCATCGTATATTTTCAAAGCATAATCAAGTACAGTTGTAGCAGCACTGTAGACAAGTAATTGCATAAAAACAACCCGAAATTGCACTTGGTGCTCAATTGTGTGACACAAGTGGCGACGCATTGACAATGTGTATTCAGCGGAAAATGGCGCAAAGTGAGATTGGTGAACTAATATATACAGTGAGTATTGGTGGTTCCGATAACTATTTCAACACATTTGTAAATAGAGACAATTGTTCGATGGAACCACAACATATAGTGCGCTATTATTTGCGCTGAGCGGTCGACGACGTTTAGATCCTCTAACTCAGGATCATCTTCAGGAACGGGTTGTTGATTTAAAGCGGTGCTGGAACAGACACGATCCCGTGTCCAAGTCTGATGAAGGGTAGTCGGGGTACTTCGGACTCCGGATAGGATGTCCTGGGGAGAGGAGGTGGGCGTGAGTACTAGAATCAATAGGTGAGAATCAGTGAGGAGTGCACGCAGGTAGCGGGAATTACCTGAAAGTACACGCTGGGACGCGTGTTTTGGTGGTTGCCGGGTTGCAGTCAGGCATTGGTATGAGGCGAGGGCGAGAAATATCAACCCGTCATCGAGGTACCGCGAATCGGTGCCGGAGGTGGAGAGCTGAGAGTACACGCCGGGGCGCGTGTTTTAGTTGATTCTGTGTTTCAGTCAGGCATCGGTGAGATAGTCACAGTTTACTGAAGCACACAAGGGATGTATGAGCATAGGCCCTATAATAGGCCATTCCATATCTCATGGGGACTTCATGGGGTCTGGAACTGCTGCGATTCAAAGGTAAACATATGCAAGTAGTAAATAAAAGAGCTTGACCTTGGAGTAGGTTGCAGCTGATAATCCACTGAACAGCGCATAAAGGAAAACAAAATAGTTCCTAGAGTTCCAATCTGATTGGAGCTGTTCAAATGATTAAAGTTTAAATAGTTGTTAAAGAATGTTGTCTAGCCCCTTCGGAGCAGAACCAGGTTAAACACCAAGAGGGATATGTTGGCTCTGCTCCCAAGGGCTGTACAGAACTCCACAGTTATAGAAGAGGTACCCTTCTAACCAAAAGGGACAGTGTCAAATACAAGAAAGGATCCCTTTTGGGGTGTGTGGCGAGGCTACGGACCAACATGGCCACGTAGCGCTGTAGCTCTGCCATCTGACCCGACATCCTTGCTCCATCCTTGTAAAATATTATGCCATCCTTCCCAAGGACGACAGAATCGGACGCCGTAGAGTGCCCCCTTGAGACCTGAGGCACCCCAACATCTGTGGAAGTCACAGAGCCCGAGATAGTGCAAGTGGCACCTAGCATGGTGTGGCCGGAGGCAAATTCGGCGTGATTGTGTGCTGGAGGCCGGTGCGCGCACGGCGGCGACTAAACAAAGACATGCCAAGCGGAAGGGCGCGGCTCGTAGAACTGAGGCACGACGATTGTAAGTGGCCCCGAAAGGAGCTCCCGCATTTGGCTGCTGACTCCTAAGCCCACAGGTAAGCCAGCCCGCATAACTCCTGGAGGCCCCGCGGCGAAAGGGGCCGCGAGCAAGCCTGGGGGCCGGTCATCCGACTGACAGGTTTGTGGAGGCTGGCATTGTGGAAGATTGCTGGCCCTAGCGAGGCAGCGGGGGCTTCTTGGGGTACTTGTGCACCACAGCATTGAATTGATGGAACTTTTTGACCTAGGCCGTGCAGCACATTGACAATCCCTGATATTGAGCGCCACTCTGGCTCGGGCGAACACTTACATAAGTCTCCATGGATTGCGCCACATCACTAGTCTGATCTGGGTGTATTTGCCTAGAATGCCCTGTAAGCACCACACAACCACTTGAGTTGGGCGGATAGCGACTGAGGCCCTGTGACAAGCAGACGTTCTGTGCCTCGGCCTATACAAACTTTCCCGGGCTGGCAATGGGACCTGGCCTTGCATTGATTGCGCCTCTCCTCGCGGCACAGTGCTACCTCATCTGGAGCCACCATTAACGCCGCTGAGGTGCGGACCAAGTCATGGTGCAGAAAGACCCTAAGCAAAGGGAACTGCAATTCAACAAGCCAGGTGGGGCACAAGCAGAGCCTGGTACAGACATGGCAGTGGGGGGTGTAGAGGTAACCCTGATGGAGAATGCTCCTACTGGCCCAATTGCTCTGATGCAGGAACTGCGGGCAGGATTCAAGGCCCTGGATGGCCGCTTTGATTCCCTGGAGGAGCGCCTGGACACCATGGGGGCTAAATTAGATGTGCACGAGCCTGGACACAGTGGAAGGTAAGGTGTCCGATCTGGAGGATGGGGCTGCGCAATCCGCCAAACACCTGGACCGCGTGGAGAAAATCTTGAAAAATGTTGCTATAAAAAATGAAGACTTGGAATCAAGAAGTAGGCAAAACAACGTGCGCATTCTTGGGGTCTCGGAGTCCACGAATACTGGCCGCATGGAAACCATTGTGGAAACCCTGCTCACGGATTTATTTGGCAGGGAACACTTCACCTCCACCTTCCTGATAGAGTGGGCGCACCGCCCACTTGGACCTTGCCCCAATCCAGGCACCCCGCCGAGACCAATTTGGGCCCGCCTGCTGACCTTTCGTGACAGTGATACAGCACTGCGGCTGGCATGGTAAAATGGCACTCTGTCCTGGCAGGGATCCACGATCACGCTGTTTCCAGACTTCACGGCCAAGGTCCAGGAGGCAAGGATAAAATACACTGGGGTGAAGGCTACACTCCGAAATCTAGGCCTTAAGTACGACATGATTTATCCAGCCCGTCTACGAGTAAATGTTGCATGGAGATCTTGAGTATTTGATACCCCTTCAGAAGTCCAGGAGTTTTGCCGTAACTACAGGGGAACTGGTGGCTCCCAGGGAAAAGATGCTTCTAGGGTCTTCCCCGCGCATAGCGGATCAGTGGCCAGTGTGGAGCTATTCTCCTCGGAATTAACAGAACTGCCGTTAGGGGCTTAAATAATGGCAGAAAGGGGAAACAGGTTTTGAATTACCTGCAGAGACACCAGGTTGATGTTATGTTTCTGCAAGAAACACACCTGCCCAAAACAACAGTGACCCATTTTGCTACGGCATGGGGCCCCCACAGATATTTTGCAAATTACAGTACGTGCGTTAGAGAAATGGCTATACTTATGCATAAGCGTTAGCCTTTTCAATTTTCCAGAGTTCACTCCAACATTGAGGACTGGTACACAATGGTGGTGGGACATCTCATGGGCTGACTGATAGCATTTATATGTGTATATGCTCCTAAAATAGATGACCCAGAATTCTTTCATGATCTACACGCACAGATTATGCCGTTAGATGCAGACTTTGTCTGCATGGGTGGAGACTTTAACCTCCTGCTAGAACCTACACGAGATAGCACATCTGATGCCCCTGTCACATAACCTCACGCAAGCCGTGCTCTGCTAGATCTGTACGATACACTCGGACTGTTGGAAGTGTGGCGACACTGCCGACCTAGGGATATTGCATATACTCATTACTCCGCACAATACAACACTTGGACACTATTGGACTTCTGGCTTGTATCCCACAACTTGGCTGCTTGGTATAGAACATCCCAGCATTTGCACAGAACGCTTTCTGATCATTCCCCAGTTACACTGACACTTAGAATTCCGCGGCCAGAGGGAAGCGAAAGGCAGTGGAGGTTTCATAGCCAGGCCTTGCTGGATGAAGTCTTACGTTCTGAGTTACATGAAGCCATTGTTGAATATTTTGAACTAAATAAAGGTCGGTACCATCCTGGCCCACACTCTGGGAGGCATTTAAGGCATATTTATGGGGGGTCTGTATCTCCAAGCATGCTGGTGTGTTGAGAGACCTGAGACGCACACTAACAAACATTGAGCAACAGCTAGGCTGTCTTGATCAGCAGTAGGTCGGACGACCCGTTCAGCCCCAACATAGTCGCCGCCTGGTGCTTTTAACTGAGTTTATGGAGGTTAACCTGTTAGCCTCTCCTGAAGTTCGAGTTTAGTTGCACCCCCGGTGGAGTCCTTAGTACATTGTGTATGCAGTAGATTGTTACAAAACGTTTGTTCATTTGTGTGCTACCTAGCCTCTTCACCAGACCGAGCACCGTTCAAACTTGCCTCTGCCAACAAGAACCAGGGCTTACCTTTATCCTGTGCATTGTTTTGACGCATTGTTCAGAATGTGGTTTTTCCAGGAGACTCTACCGTGTTGAAATGCAGTCGCTAGTTGTCAGACGCCACTGTCACCTGAGCTCTCAGGCTATGAGCATTGCAAGTGTCTTAACTCATCAACAAACCTTCCTTCCTCCGTTGTGCAAATATAGTGGCTCTCGTTTCTACACTGCAGGCTTGGCCGTTGGCCAGCTCATCGCGTGTGGACCCTGCTCGGTCACTGTAATGCACCTCTTCCTTTTACCACTGCTCCCATTTCCTGCCTCTTTTACTAAAGGCAAAGGATTCAGGTTGCGCTCTTCTCCTGTGTGGAATGAAGCCCGACTGAGCAGGTGAAATAATCCTATCCATTAACAGAGCCAGTCTCAGCGCTATAATTTTTCTCAGAATCTTGTAATCAAGATTTAACCCACAAAGGAGCGGGCCTTTTCCAGGCTTGGGAAGCAAAATGATCACTGCTTCCCGCAGCGTGGGGGGGGGGGGGGGGGGGGGTAGTTCTTGTCGTTCAAGAGCTTCGTTGTAAACTTCAAGAAGGTAAGGAGCTAGCAGTTCTTTGTAGGCCTTATAAAAATGTCCAGTGTAGCCGTCAAGAACTGGGGCTATTCGAGCCGTTCACGGCATTGATGGCACTGATGATTTCCTCGGTGGATAAGGGCTCAGCTAAAATCTGCTGCAAAACTTTTTTTAGCCATACTAGTGCAGTTTCTTCTAGGTACGCAGTGCGGTCTTCATCGCTATGTGTCACCCTTGTCGAGTACAGATTAGTGTAGGAGCCTAAGAATTTGTCTTGTATATCAGGGGTGCCAGTCAAGGTCTGCCCCTGTGAAGAGCGGAGACAGGCAATGTATGATCGTCCTGCAGGGGACTTCAGGGGTCGTGCTAATGTGCGACCAGGCCTCTCCCCCGCTCCATATCGTCGTACAATAGCACATTTGCTTTAAAAGTGTGCCTCCCGTTCCGCAGCCTCCTTACACTGACAACTGATCTGACAACTCAAAAGCAGCTTCAGTATAAAGCCCACAATAACTAGTTTTCCCAAATTTATTTCAAGACGACAAACCTTTTTGCCAATTCTTCGAAAATCCATTCTGTGAAATGACAGTGAGCTCATGAAAAATATTTAATTCTATCTTTAAAAGTACGCTCCTGTATGACTGTTGACCAAAGCTACCTTTTCGTTGCGCTTGTCAGGACGTTGCAACATATGCTTGTTTGAGGCCTCACAGATGAACTTAGTGGTTTGAATCTCCTGATTTCCCTAATGCATTTTTCATTCCTCCGGAGATTAAATAAGTAAGTGCAAACTGAGTGGCAATATTACCTCCTGTTATTAACTCTGCCAGGTATCTGTGGTATTATAAATCAAAATAACATAGTTGTTGTTAGCACCCCACATTGAGCGGTTCTCACATAAGATTACTGAGCCACATCCAAATAGGAAACCACTAGGCCTACAGAACTGGCAAGTAAGGTATCTGCCTTGAAATACCTGTGCAACGAATGGTGTTCTAGTGTGCACATGACAGACATATTCCTTCAAGCTCCAAAATACATAAAATGTATGGCGGATGGGCAACGCCTTGCAAAGAAGTCCATCCAACAGAAATAGAAATTGTGCTTCTTAGCATCATGCATTACAATAACAACCATGCTTTCAATTCTGTTGTAAAGCCACAACACATAAAGAAAAGTGTCAAATCCACTAAAATATGTTTTTAGATTCTATTGTAGCAATGTGCAATTTTAAATACATTTCTTATAAATTTCTCAGCAACTCCTCTGAGAGTGGTTGTTCCTCAATGTCTATACTAATTAAAGCAATTGGCTTGGGTAGAGAAAGGCGCAACACCGAATGGGGGACAAGAGAGGCATCACGTTGACAAAATACTTACCAGTTTGACCCAGTAACACTTGGACAAGAAACGCACCAAGTATTGTTTTTATTGTGTAATACATTTGCATTGGTTACCTTTTATACATAATATCAGAATTGTGCTGCTTTGACTGACGCAGTCGAAGTTTGACCGCAGAATAAGATTTGCCAAACTTTTTTGAGAGTCAGATATAGCCACACTACGGAACTCACCTGGTCCGATCATTCCATTGTCCACTTCACCATCACTGGACCACCACGAACCACCCACAACCACTACAGTGCCCCCTGCCGCAGCAGGACCAAAGTCACACAACACCAATTGACTGACGCCCTCAGCACCGTACAGCGTGACGTCTCCACCAGCCTGAATCAAGCAGTAGAGAACCTCAACGCCTGGATCACTAGCGCTGTCCCCATCGAACCAGCCAAAACGCTCAGATCCACCAAACGAAACAGCTGGTACACCTCAGAACTCAACGCAGTGAAAGGCACATGCAAGCAACTAGAGGGAAGATGGCGCACCAGCAGAAAGGACGCTGATCGAGTCAATTTCAAGCCTGCCCTCAACAACTACCACCACCAACTCAAAGTCACAAAAAAGGATGCCCTGTCACATCGCATCGAGGCCAGCGCCATCCAGCCCAAGGAACTCTTCACCATCGTTAGAGAGTTTACCTGCCCATCAACCACTGAAAACTGGACTCTCCTCCTCTCATGAACTCTGGAATGCCCTTCTACTCCCACAAGAAGCTAGCCACCATACACAGAAACTTTGATCCCCAACCGACCGACCTCCTCAACCCCCCCACTCCCACAAAGACAGCCACCGATTACCAGCTCACCATTTGGGAACAACTCAACAGATCGAATACCACCACCTTAATAAACTCCATCAACTCAGGAGCACCCTCCAACCCATGTCCACATTGACTCTTCAGTCTTGGATGTGAGGAGATCAGCCACCAGCTCACCACCATCCTCAGTACCTTCATCGCCACAGCCACATTCCCCAATGCTTCGAAACACTAAGAGGTCAGACACCTCCTCTTAAAGCCCTCCGCAGACCCCAGCAATCTCAGAACTACCGCCCTATCTCTCTGCTACTGTTCCCCTCAAAAGTCCTGGATGAAGCTATCAACCTCCAACTCGCCAAACACCTTGAAAGAGAAAATCTGCTAGACCCCTCTCAATCGGGATTCAGAGCCAACCACATCACTGAGACAGCTCTGATCGTCGCGACAGACGATATCTGCACACTACTCAACAGTGGAGAATCAGCCACCCTGATCTTTCGCAACCTCTTCACAACCTTTGACACTGTCTCCCACCACATACTCGTCAATCGACTGCACCACATCGGATTTAAAGACGACTCTCTTAGATGGATGACGTAATTCCTCACAGGATGCACCCAGAGAATCCATCGCCTTCCCTTCACCTAACAACCCAAGCACACTATCTGTGTTGTCCCCCAAGGATCATCCCTCAGTCCAAATCTCTTCAACATCTACATGATGCCTCGATCAGACATCGTCAGGACCCATGACATCAATATGATTTTCTACGCCGACGACACCCAGCTCGTCCATAAGGTGGTGTCCCGTGGGTGGTACTTGGGTGATCCCATGCATTTACCCATGGTTTTTGATGCAGTGCCCTATCTACTAACAATGATATTCAGGGCCTTATGCCCAAAAAACATAACCCTATCTTGGGGCAGGCATTAAAAATGTGAAATGTTTTTATTTCTCCAAACATTTCCCACATTTCATGTCTGCTGCACTGTACGGCACACATATAATGAGAGAAAAGTTGTAAAGTATGCATCAACATAGAATTTTGTACTTGAAGGATAACCTATGCTACATAGCACGCACCCTCATTTGCACTTTGGTGCAAAAATGTGTTTGTGGCACTAGGCAGCCAGTCTGTGCATTGGTGCTCAGTAAGAGAACAAGAGCGGCATATCTTTGTAGATATGGTGCTATCCTGCTCACCCCCTTTCTGCAATGCTGCACAGCAACTGTGGTTGCTGCGTTGCATGAAAACGTAAAATGTGCCCCTAAATCTATGGACATTTTGCAGTAGCCTATCCTATACTGTGTGCAATACCATTTTAAAATAATGACCTGCATGTTCATTGTGCTTTCTGTCACAGGCTGGGAAGTCCTAGCACTACAAATACCATAAACTTGTTGAGATGTCATATCATGAAAAATGCATTTATCACCAATTACTTTTAATGCGTTCGATTTTATATTTCTTTACCTGAACATGAAGGAGCAACAAAATATTTTTGGGCAGTTTTGATATTATGCAAACAGCCCGAGGGCATTACAGCAAAAATATAAGCATCTCGAGAACCAGGTGAGGTTCCCCAGATCCAAACTCGACAGCTCCCGCCCTTAGGTGACATCTGCAAGTTACAGAGTGACTTGTTCTTGGTCAGACACCTCTCTGGCCTTGGCCCCATTGTACTCAGGATCGCAGTTGCCTTACTTTACTTACGCACTTTACCGTCTTGTTGACCTGTGAAGTACGTTGCTTTGTAGGAGGCTTTCAATGCGTCTCCATCTCCGGCGCAGCCCAGCACAGGTCAGCTGAGGAACTGTATGTGTGTGCGTGCAGTGGCGGCTGGTGACATTTGAAAGTGGTGAGGCGTAAAATAATTGTCGTAATGCGATGAGCGAGTGTAGCGAGCGAGCCCAAACCACCTACATGTGGTTCGGGGGGATTCTCCCCCCGTGAGAATTTTGAAAAAAGAGTGGCCAAATGGTGAATTTTCAAGCAAATTTGAGAAAGCAGGAAGGTTAATAAAGCAATTGTGAATCTGTTCTAACAAAGACAGTGACTGGCAAAACTGGGAGACCACCCCATACCAACCCTAGATCAGTGCGTACAGGGACAGTGGGCCAGAAGACTCCACCACAGCATACCTTTGGTTGTGAAATCACTGAGTCAGTGGAGACCACCCCATACTGCGTACACTTACAGTGGGCCAGAAGACACCTCCACAGCATACTTTGGGTGGCTAAATCACTGAGTCAGTGGAGACCACCCCATACCAACCCTAGGGCAGTGCGAGCAGGAACAGGGGGCCAGAAGCCATCTCCACAGCATACCTTTACTTGGAAGATCCCTGAGACAGTTCAAACCACCCTATGCCAATCGTAAAGCGGTGCGTACACTGACAGTGGTTCAGAAGGCTCGACCACAGCTTACCTTGGGTTGGACGATCCCTGAGTCTGGGACCACCCCGTTTCACTGATAAAATCAAGTGGCTAAGTACAGCAGATTAGGTGGACTCCATAAAACGACTACTCCCACAATGCACCTATTTGTGACCGAACGCCCATCATCGGAAAATGGCTTTGTGTCAGATAGGATGGATGTTGCAACCCTAAACATACTGGCAGTGAGTCATATGAAAGCGCCTCAACATACCTGAACCATGCAACGTGGTGGCGGAAGGACCCCGACATGTATGACCCCCTACCAGGTCTCATGTGTTAAGGCATCCGTTCGATGGATCTGGGCATAGTATGTTTCTAGAGGTCACCAGAGAGTCATAGCACATAGAAAATAAGTATTTCATAGACATCCGGCTGGTGAGGCAGGTAACTTTCGGTAATCCAAGGCCTTACTTTGGAGAGAGTTCTCGCTTGTCGCACCAATGCGCCCTTACCATTGTGTTTAAGTGTATGCCCTTTCTCTGTTGTACAAGCACCCCGATCCTGTAAATATGTCTCTTCACTGTTGTCCGTAAATCCTGGACAGAAATAATTTTGGTTCTGCACCATGTGACCTCTATGAGTCTAGAAACGCTGCGCAAACGTGAGCTGCATTTCCTGTCTAGGTTAACGTGTCACAGAGAAGCCTCCTAGGCCGAGACCTTGTGCTTGGTAAGCCTCGGCCATGCTAGGGTCAAAGCCCTCCCACTTGAACCCTGCCCCCTGCACTCTACTTGTAGAGCTTTGTCAGGTGCAGTGCTGGGATTTTAGTGTTGTCTACCCTACCTCTCCCATCTCTACAGACTACACACCTCCTAACACACACCAGCTTCTCGGTTCTTTGAGGCAAGCCTAAAATGCCATAAAGCACTGTGGGTAGCACCGCAGACATGCGCAAGAGCATCTCTTCCCAGAACCCCTGCAGACCAGGATAGAACTCTCGGCATGGTATCAACTTCAGTACCCCCGCCCCCTTGCAGACCAAGAAGGAACTCTCAGCATGGTTTCAGCTTCAGTGCGCCACACTGAAGCCCTACAGACTAGGGAAGAACTCTCAGCATGGTATCAGCTTCAGTGCGCCATCCTGAATCCACTGCAGAGCAGGGGAGAACTCTCAGCATGGTATCAGCTTCAGTGTGCACCTTGAACCCCCAGTAGGCCGGCATGATTGTAGGCGGGAGGTGTTTAATTAAAATAAAATAAAACTTACCTTCCCCCGCGTCCCGCGCCGCCTCAGCTCCTGGCCGGGTCCCGACTCCCACATTTTCCTGCTGCTCTCCTGAACAGGAAGCAGCCACCTACAGGCAGCCTTCCTCCCCTCCCCTAAGCCAATCACAATGCTGCAATGACCCCTAGAGGGCCGACCAAACAATCAGGGCCCATATCATGGGGTTAACCAGGCATTCTCTGCTTTCCAGCAGTCCCTCCCACCCGCCCGCCCACAACCAGGCCCTTCTGCTTTCTCGCAGTACAAGAAGCAAAAACATTAATTGGTAGTTTTACCATTTTATGTTTCTATTTCTCGCACTGTGAGAAAGCAGTGGGGCGACGCCCTTCGCCCTAATTAGAAGAGGTGTGTGTGTGTGTGCGCGTGCTTGCTTGCGTGCGTGCGTGCGTGCGTGCAGGTCACTGGCAATGCATACTCCGAGTTACACAATACCAGGCCCTGTCAGCTGAAGCCTGCAGAGGAATCTGGTTTTACATGCAGGAATCGGGAGGTGGGAGACTAGCCTTGAAATTGGTAGCCTCCCACCTGAATCAGGAGGGTTGGCATGTATGGGTGCAGTGAGCTCTCCACATCCATGAGCCATGGTTGAACTATACCTGCTGCACTTTCTACTATTGATAGCTGTGCCACTGCTTCAAACACTGTTTGGTTAGCTGACCTCCACATATTCACTCTAGACATTTTTGTCCATGTCTTGTGGTGAAACAGACACATTTGAAGTGGGGATTATGATTCTAAACGAGGATTTTGCAGCACGGGGAATATGCGTCCAACAATTTCTTCTGCCCTCCATGACTGCTTAGAAGCAAGCAAGGCTCACAACAGACTGGCACTTTATAGCACTGCATGCATTCCAACGTTTGGGTCACAAGGACTTTTCAGCACAGGGGACAACGCATCCCACAATTTCTTCTTCCCTCCATTACTGCCTAAGAAGAGGCGAGGTCCGGACCAGACTGGCGCTTCATAGCCGTGCCTGCATTCCCACCGTGCGGGCCGCAAGGACTTTGCAGCAGGGGGACTACGAGTCCCACAACCTTTTCTGCCCTCCATGACCACCTGGGAGGTGGTTGGACCTGCAAAACAGTTGCGCTTTATAACACTGCCCACATTCCCGTCGTGCTGCCGGGAGGGCTGCCCCCGGGGAACGTGAAGCAGTCCTATGACTGCTCTAAGGTTGCTACTTTTGTAGCCCAATGTGCTTATCATCGGGCATTTTGTGCTACCAGCCACCATTTTGTCTTGGTGAAACAGTAGCTGGTACCTAGGCAGAGATAGTTTTTGCATGCTAATAGGTTCAAGGCATTACATTGAGGTGTGGTGTAGAGCGTATTTACATTTGAAGTAGCATTGTTATTTTGGGCTTTCTAAAATGTTGGTGATATTGAAGGAGGAGATGGTGGTGCAGGCTCTGCAGCTTCTCGAGGCAGCTGAGTGCTTTGATATGATGGCTGAGGGGGCACTTCCACTTAGCGGTCACCCCATGAGGAAGGCCTCTGGGGGAGTCGCAGACGACTTCATGGTGTGACCTTCACTGTGCCAGACCCCAAGCATGGCGACTCCAAGGTAGGAACAAACATTGGCATAGCCAATAGGTCTCGCCTTTGGAGCCTCATACGTTTTTAGCCATGCAGCACTTTATCCCCAATAACATGCCCACCTACTCCAACATTTCACCTTCCATACTGCTTGTGCACGTTAGTGAGATTACCTTGAATATTGTTATCACTGAGTAGTGAGGCCTTCTTTGCTGCATTGTGTGCACACATAACTAACATTTTTTCTAGGGTGATCTGGGTATACATCAGAGAGATCTCACTCAGAGTATTATATGCAGTCACTGGTAGGACCTCACCTTCCGTACTGCTTGTGCACGTTAGTGAGATTACCTTGAATATTCTTTGCACTGACTGTCTTCTCTGCTGCATTTTGTGCAGTCACTAGTGAGACTTCACCTGAACTGTTGTGTGCCCTTATTACTGAGACCTCATGTGTACTCTCTGCATGCACGAGCAAGGTTTCACCAGTATTGTAAACACTCACTAAAGATACCTCACCAGGAGGACAGTGCACATTCTTTAGTGAAACCTTGCCTCCTAGCACTGTCTCCACATAAAGATGGCGCCAATGTAAGGGGACTTTGTGCACGAATTTGCCCAGCACTCCCATGAACGGTTGTGTGCACTTATAACTGAGTTTTGGATTACAAGACGATTGTGCACACTCGTGAGTGGGAGTTCCTTTTAAGTAGTGTCTACACTTACAAGTGAAACCTCATGACTGGGTTATTTAAATGTATCACGTGGGCGGTTATCTGGCACGAAGTTGTGCAAAACATTGCGTCGATTTAACTTGTCCTAACAAGGCCAAGCAGACACAGAGTAAACTAATATGTGCATTTGTAGCCTCAGCATGAACAGTATCCTAGCGCAGAAAAAAGCAGACGTTTGTTCGACATCTGAAGGATGAACAGCTGAGTGGACTAACTCCCCTTTCCCAATATGATGGTAGTTTGGAGGTAACAAAAGGGTAAGCGAATAAGTGGGGATAGCCTGAGGTGTGAGATGTGAAACAGGGTGCACATCCTGCAAGCTGGGAAATTGGCCCACTGCATTGCAAGGGGCCAAAGAGGGCCCCAAAATCGACAATGTAATCACCGCGCAGAGCATGGAGCAACTCCGCTCTCGCACATAGTGGTACCATGCATGGCAAAAGGATCCTAGCTACACATGTCCGTGATACGGAGAAACTGCCATCTGTTTGGGACATCGAGTGTCTTGTAGATAACCGACTTTTGAAGGCTTGGTGTCAAGCCACAGGAAGTATCAAAGATAACTGTGTGTGTGGCCACCAGCAGGATATCGGGTGGCCCTTAGCTGATGAAAGGCCCATAAACCAGGAGACGGCCACACCGAGAGAGGCAGATGGCCCTCGGGAGAAAGAAGAAAGCACGCACGTCAGCGCATACCCGATAAAAGCAAATGCTTATTTGGGTTAAACCTTTCACCTCGAGATACTCTCACTTCAAACATTTTAGACTGTTTCTTTCAATTAAAAAAGAAAGAAAACCACATTGTATTCTAGAAAATGTGGCTAACGACGAACGATGTTCCAAGGATGCATTATTAATGATACACATTCCAAGAATAAATATCCTAATAGTTCCAGTTCCTGCAGGAGCTTACTGCTTCTCAGTAAGAGAGAGCAAGAGAGAGCGTTAACGGTGATCGGCCTAAGTTTAATAACAACAGAATAAGGACGTAATGGTTCAAAGGGCAAAAATACCCTTAAGCCATCCATAAAAAAAAGTCTTTAAGCTCGTTAGCTCCAAAGCCGGAGCACCTCAGCAGGCATGTTATGCGCGTGCAGCCGGAGGTGAAAACGGGGACCTTATGGGTCACGTGCACACACTTCATCGCCTGCCAGTAGCTCTACCCGCACAAGTCAACTGAAGGATTAGATCAGCCTTCGGCATAATATGGATCAAACGAGATCACACAGACACGATAGCAAATGAAAACACGTAAATAATGCACTGGGATCTAATGTAAGAGACCGTTATACAGAGTTTGAACAGCCATTAAAATGTATTATTGACATTCAAAAATTATTTTATTTAATTATTTTTCCGCAAAAAAGTTAAGGGGGAGAAAGGATGAACAGAAACTGAGTAGTGAGTGGACGCCAGAAAGATAGTTACCTTTGTGGAGATAGCTCTGCTAAATTCTGTCTCTCTTATATCCCCAGTTAATAGGACCTGGCGCCACGCGCTGGCCAGGGATACCCCTGGCGTGGAGGTTACAACAAGATGTTGATCAATATGCATTTCCCATGGGGTCCATAAAATGTTGCCTGAAATACTTCCGCGTGGAAGTGTGCGTACAGCAGCACCGAAATGTCGAACACTCCAGTCATATGAACGCACATACAGACACAAATGAAGGGCAAAACTAAAGGAAAAATCGAGAGATCGAAGGACTGGCGGGTACCGGGCGTGTGGATGGAGAAACAAGTGTTAAAGAGGAGCGAAGTGACTGAGAAAGGGAGATCGCAATAACAGCAAGCAAACAAAAGTGAAAGCGCCAGGATGTGTAGCCTCGCGCTGAAAGCTCGCGCTGAAAGTTACCGATGTGCTTAATGAGCCATGACGAGAGAGGAAAGCCAGATGGTGCCTGTGCGCGTAACCGTGTGCGTAACCGCACGCTTTAGGCCACACAAAAAGCGTGTGGTGAGCTTTTTGAAGCCCACTTCCTAAAAGTCTCGCCTGTGCAGCGCTGGCTCAGGCAAGACCTAAAAAGGGGTTGCTTCCGTACTTGGAAAGCAGCCCCTGGGGAGGCTGGTTTAGAGAGTGAGGGAGTGGGAGGCTCTATGAGGCGTGCGAGTGGGCTTAAGGAACGGCATAAGGAACAGCAGGGGAGCGCAGAGGCTCTCCCCAGTGGTCACGCAGTACAGGCCAGGGGCGAGGCTCACCCTCTTGTGGGTGAGGCCTCGTGCATCAGGAGTGGAGGCGAGACTGCTGCGGACATGTGCGTGTGACCCCAGTGAAGGGGAGAGGAATCAGCGCAAGCAGGCTGTTTAGGCCAGGGTATTGCTCTCTGGCATGCAGAGGAGGTGGGAGGAGCTGAGGGAGACCAGCATTAAAAAGAGATAATATTTATGAAGATCAAAGGGAGGAAGGCCCAGGCCATTGATTTTAGGGAAGTGTGCCAGAGTTTGGTACAGGAGGGTGTGATTTCTCAGGGGTATGACATGGAAATGGAGGGACGGAGTGATTTGGTGGGGTAACCCCTGGATGGGTGGTATCCCAAAGAACGGGATGGGGCAGTTGGCTCAAAAGGGCGTCTCCAGGGGTGAGGGCATTATGGCTCCTCAAAGAGCAAATGTGGAGAGATCTGCTGGTTAGAAAGCACGTGGGCGGGGACATCTCTGTTTAGGATGAGCTTATGGAGTCAGAGATGGTGGGGAGGGCCATTAAAAAGGAATTGAGTTGGAGTGAGGACCAGGGGGTTGATGCAGGGGACATATTTGGCCCCGGGCACACCACCATTTAGCGAATGACATTGCCAAGCCCTCGCTGAAAGTATGTAGTAGATTACGCCGCAGAGGGGCATAGAAAGGAGTGAGTAGAGGCTAGGCAGGATGCAAAGGCCAAGGGTGGGAGGTAGGCAGAGGGGATAGTGCTGCATCTGGGTTTTTAAGCGAGTGTGGAGCTCAGATGAGTTTTGGGGGCATAAGTTTTGGGGTGGTACCAGCACACCGGCCTGCCTTATTTCCCACAGGTTGTGGCAGAGTCAGCTGTAGCGCCCTCTGGAGATCTTAGTATGGCTCACTGGCCCAGAGGTGAAGAGAAGGCATGGTCTAGTGTGGCAAGCTGCAAAGCATTGATGGACAACAAGATCATTGACTCAAGAAGGACTGGTGTGGCCTCAGTGGTGCAAATGACAGAAGGGTGGAGTGCAACCCCAACGGTCATGTTAAAATTAGGAGTAGGTCTGCGTCGGCAGACAGGCTGGGAGGGCAGAGCACGGCCCCTCAGCTTAGGTCGTCAAAAAATATAGCAGTACGACAAGAATTAAGTTTTCTGATTATGACAATGAGAGCCTGGAGGAGGGCCACGTGCGTGCGTCAGGAGGGGTGGGGCGGTGCTCCTAATCAATCTGGCTGTAGAATTTTGCAGGCTGCAGGTTCACAGCCCACTCATGGCAGAAGTGGTGGAACCATGCGAACAGCTGATTTGGTGAGACGGTGGGCCAACACGAGGGCTCTGAATTTAGCGCCAGGTAAGGCAATGCAAAGCACGTACACTGCTGTGATGGTATCAGTGAAGGTGGAGACAAATGAACCTCAGGTCAGTGGGGAGGCCCGCTTGAGCAAAGGTTGCTATGTGAACGATACAGGAGTGGAGGCAAGTCGGCCTCATGTTAGCGGGAAGGCCTGCGTGAGCAAAGGTCGCTATGTGAAAGAAGCAGGAGTGGGAACAGTTGAACACACTTTGGGCACAAGTAGGACAGCTGCATGGGACAAAAAACAGGTAAGGAACAGCCGGGGTTGTCCGTTAAAGGGGCTGACAGGTCGGGAGGAGCAGAGAAGGATACAAACCCGGATAGCAAGGTAGATGAAGGGGGGGAAGTCTAATAAGTTGGAGAGCAAGGAATTGAAAATTAAGAAACTGTCTTACATGAGAACGTCGAAGCCCCTGGGGGCTCCCCTCCTGACATCCACTAAAGAGAAGATTTGGAAGGGGAAATGATGAAGATGCTACACAGGGAGTTAAGGTCAAAGTAGGGGGTCTAAGGAAGAGGAATTTGAGCTGTTCAAGTGGCCGAAGGTGCCAGTAAATATTGAGAACTACGAAAAGTACCTGGAGAGGTGGGTCACACTATTCAAATACATAGATGTTATTAAAAAGGCACAAATAAATATAGCGACTATGCATGGGTCCAGGACGATGAGGAGTTCAGGGCTCGTGTGGCATCTGACCCAGAGGCACAATGGCGTGAAATTGATATTGGCCTTTGGCAGCATACAATGGGGCCTGCCAAGGTTGATAAAACAACATTTTCATGGCAAGTGGCTTGCCGATTGTAGATTGGCCCTTTAAGGGGCGCCCCACACAAGGGGGATTGGGGCGGCCAGGTGAACCAATTGGGAACTAGCTGGGACTACAAGAAGGGGAGCTGCATAATGCTCCAACTGCAGAGGCAGACATGCTTTGGTTAACTGCTTTTGGGCGGGGGAGTCAAGCCACAACATGGCAGAGCCAGCAGCAGGGATACAGTGGGGCTCAGCAGGGACAAGCAGGGGGCACAGGTCAGGGAGAGGTGGATAGGGACCTGCAGGGAAGGGCTCGTATGCCTATTAAATTAGACTGACTGGGTTTTTGGCAAACAGGATGACACTAGGATTCTGTTGCAGGGGTTCACACGTGGTTTCAGACTGGGGTACGAGGGCCGAAGGGTGAGGCACTGGGTGGACAATTTAAAATCAATCACTGAACACAAGCTGGTAGCAAGGGACAAGTTGCTCAAAGAAATTCATGAAGGTAGGATGGCGGGCCTTTTGAGGATTGGCCAATGGATGATCTCATCATCTCCACTATCGGGGTGTTTCCTGAGAAGGAACCATCCAGGTCACGCTGATTCAACACTTGTAATGGCCAGAGGCCCAGTCTGTGAATGGCTTTATTTCAGAGGACCAGGTCTCGGTCACGTACTCATCTGTTGACGGGGCTTTATCTCTAGATGAAAAAGTAGGACAGGGGGCGCTTATGGTGAAAAGTGACATTAAGTCCGCCTTTTGTGTGTTGCTAGTACACCCTGCTAACTTTCAGCTTAAGGCGATACAGTTTAAAGGCAAATGGTATGTAGATAAAGAGCTACCCATGGGCTGCTCTACCATGTGCCATGTTTGAGTGCTTCAGCACCTTCTTGCAATGGCTGTTTATCAGTTGCATGAGCCATGAACATATGACATATGAACATATAACACATTATCTAGATTTCTTTTTTGTGGGCAACCCTGGTTCCATGGACTGGCAGCATTTGCTGTCAAGTTTCCAGGAGTTCATGGGGTACCTCAGGGAGCTCTTGGCACTAGGCCTGGTCAGTGAATTTTGCTCCGTTCACAGAGTTTGCGGAGTTTTCTGCACTCCGCACTCCGCAGAGCTCGCGAAGTGCAGAACACTCCGCTTCGCGATGTGCAGTGGAATTTTTTCCCGCTCGAGATTGCGAACTTCGCAGAGTTTTTTCTTAAGATAAGAAAAGGAATATGCTACAGTTGCTTGATGCGATGTTGGCAATACAGAAAGCTACAGAAAACCACAGTCAAGGAGGTACAGGTTTTGTTGGGGCATTTGAATTTTGCATGTAGGGGAGTGAGAGCAGGTAAGACTTTCTGCAGGAAACTAGGGTTGGCGCTTTCAGGGCTACCATTGCTGCATCCTCATGTACGGCTGACAGCAGGAGTTAAAGAGGACCTGAGGATGTGGTGAATCTTTCTTCACTCTTTTAACAGGATCCCCTTTGCATCATTGGCAGAGGTGGCCTGGGATGCACAGATTTTTTTCAGACGCTTACAGAGGTTTTGCTCTCTATTGGCAGAGGCATTGGTGTGCTGAGGAGTGGCCGCAAGCCTGGAAACATGGCTGCTGAAGCATTGCCTTTTTGGAATAATTCCCCCTACTAGTAGAAGTGGCACTGGGCATGACTTTTTAATGCTCAAGAAGGTTCTATTTAGGATAGGCAATATGTCAGTAGCACAGTTAGTTAACAGGCAGTCTGCGAGGGATGATCAGGTGCTGAATATGCTGAGCGTCTTGGTGTGGAAATGCCGACAGCTTGACATGATATTTAGAGCCAGGAATGTGCTAGGTGGGGACAATGACATTGCAGATACTTTGTCTCGTTCACAGAGAGATTCCCTGGACTGGCCGCAGAGGCTGACAGAGTCAGGACCAGAATGTCTCAAGACCTATGGGCAATAGGAGAAAAAGGCTGCTTCAGATGGTAGAGGATTCACTAGTTTTATCCTCAAGAGCAACATTTGAACAGGCATGGCCTGAGTTTTTAGCAGAGGGCATGACAGAGGTTGGGCGTGTGGGCTAGGGTGAAGGACGTGGTGCAATTCATAATGACTGTTTGAGAAAGGCCAGTCTAGGGTGACAATTTCTAGGAAATTAGTGGGTATTGCATTCATGGGAAAGCTGTAGTGAGGGTATGACCCTGCCCCTGGTGAACTGGGAAAAAGAATTCTGGAAGGGTGGGCAAGAGAACAGGTCAGGTGGGTCTTAAGAGGAGGCCCGTGACGTTGAGCATCCTGTGCAAAGTGCTCCCAGGTGTTTGCAGCACAGATACGGAGGCTGTATTGTTTTCCACTTTCATGACGTGGATGTTTTTGGGTGCGTTTCAAGGCTCCTAGCTTTTGGGGGGCAGTGGGAGCCAGGGAATACTTTCGGCAGTGGTTAGTGGATTTAAGGAGGGGTTTAAGGTTTGGCTTTACAAGTCAAAGACCGAACAAAGGGGTCAAGGTAGAAGTGTTCTTCTACATGCATTTCCTGGTGCTAAGTTTTTCCTGGTAAGATGGGGTATGGCACTTAAGCATCGGGCTCCTCAGGAGGGAGGGAAGGTCATTCAGCACGTGGTCATGTAGCCGGTCTCTGTATTTCAGCTGTTGGCAATGTTGTGCAAGGCTCTGGAATGTATTGGTTTGGATGCTCATGGCTTCGGGACACATTTCTTCAGGATTGGAAGGGCTACAGAAGCGGGTAAGCAGTGTTGGAGTAGGGAAATGATAATGAATTTGGGGTGATTGTCATCTATCTGTTTTCAGCGCTATGTTAGAGAAGAGTTAGGGAGCTGCTAACACACGTATAGGTTGTCAACTTTTGTTTCTGTTTTTCATGGTTCCGTTTCATTGGTGGTTGGTTTGAATAACTGGAATGTGGGACACTCCTTCGTTAAGTGCGCTGAGCAGCAGGCCAGGTCCGGCACACACAGATTGAATTTAGGTTTTAATGCTGACATATACACTATCTCTGTTTGAATAGATTGTTGGTAGGGGGTAGGTGTCCAGATATTTTACTGTTACATCTAGGCGAAAACGTTTTGATGATACAAAAAGGTCTAGCCTTGTTGAAAGACCTGAAAGAAAACTTGAAGTAGGTCAGCAGATGTTGGGTAGGTTGCCATGGCATATTGACAGAGTTCATTCCTAGGAGGGCTTGGCAAGAGGCGCACTGCCCAGTAGCTATGGACAAGGCCAGGAAGAAGTTTCAACAAGGAGATGCATGCTCTCTGTAGGGAGATCGGCGTAGGTAGGGTAGGAAATTGCAGACTTGCGTTACGAAGATGTCAAGTTTTTCTGGGGGGATGGGGTACATTTGTTCTTTATGGGTGTGAAATTATAATTAGTACAGCTGAAGTTGTTGTTGGCTAAAGTTTTAAACTTCCATTAGACAGAATGTCTATGGTGGGGGAGGCAGAACAAGGAGGGTCACCTTCTTTTTTATGGGTGGCGGTTGGCAGAGAAGTTGCCATAATTTATCAAAGTTTATTCTTGTTAACAGCAGCAATTCAGGCTGAGAGTGAAAATGTAGATACGTTCATGCCTGGATGTCACAGGAAGTTAAAGGTTCTGTAGGAAGTCTAGTTAAGTCTGGGATAATAGTTGTAGTAAAGGGGTTGAGGAGTTTAAAGGTCACAGTTGCAGTTCAACAACTCTGGAGTGGGTACACTATTACTGTATTAAGTTGTTGTGGGTGGGGGGGAATTATAGGGGAGGGGGTAGCTTAACATAGGTGAGCAAAGTTGTATAGTGAGGCTCTGGTTCTGTAAGCCCCAGGTTGTTTTGTTATGTGCATCTGTTTCAATAAAGTGGCCTTTTTCACATAATCCTGGTGTCAGTAGTCTGTGCTGCTCTCCCTTGTCACCAACACAAGGACATTACAGTATGGGGACTATGCATCCCATGTCCTTCTGCCCTCTGTGATTGCGTGCGTGGAAAGAGGCAGGCCTGCAACAGACTTGGCTTCACAGTGCTACCCGCATTCCACCAAGATCCAAAAGGCCTTCGAGTCTTCATGGGTGCAAGCCTGAACCAAAGAAATCCAATGTGCATTTCTCACCTCAGCTTTCCTAGTCGATAAGGCTTGGGTATATTACGTTCTGCAACTGGCAATTACCATCCTATTTTTGGGGGTTTGCTTCAGGCCCAAATGGAACTTCCTACAGGAAGTCCTGCAGGCTTTGTCAAACCAGGAGGCCATACTGGATTCACGCACCTTAAGCTTTTTCATAAGGGTAACTTTATTGGCACCACCTACGGTCACAAAAGATGATTTCCATTCACTGTCATCCTCTGTATGGCTTAGCTTTTCACTCAGCTGTTGTTCCTTCATGATATGGTATGACATTCTATGCTTCAGGGGCTGTGATCAACTGTCAGGGCTTGGATGGACCTAGAAACTTTGTGATGATTTTAATCAATAAAGGAAATTCCTACCAGCATTTTGCATGCATTATTATTAAAAAAACATAGATGCATACTTTTTTTTAAAAAGATCTTTTTATTGCATATACAACAAACTGAAATGTGATGACATTTGGCGGCATGTCGTACATTGGAAAAACATAGATATATGGTGACAAATTCCCCCCGGACTCTGAGACCCCCGCAAACCCCGCCACCCCCCTCCGACAGATCACAAGGCAGTGGCAATGTCCGGGCGTCTTTGATCCCCGGCATCCCTATTGGCATCTGAAATTGGGGCTCCCCAATTTGCATTCCGTTTCCCTCATATTTTAGTCCATTTACTCGGACAACCCCTGCCCTCGTAGACCACTCTCTCTGTATCCACCAGTCTATTTCCCTCTTCCAATCGCTTAGCCAGGGTGCCAACTCAACCACCACAGTTGTGGCACATTACGTTTAGCTACCGTCACCCCCAGTGTGAGCCAGAGACAGTCCATACGGGTGCAATCTGTTTCGTCCCAGATATTCAGGAGGCACCATTTTGCTGATGGTCCCATGTCACTCCCACATACTCTATGAAACATTCAATCACCTCATCCCAATATCTTTGGAGCACCGAGCAGCTCCATATCATATGATGGACCGCATTTCTAAGGCCACAATACAGTGTCTGTTTTACCCATCTTAACCAATGTGGTATAAGCATAGTAACACCTGTAGACAATTTTGAGCTGTACCAGGCGGCATCATGATCTACTAGCCACCTACTGGGAGGACGCCAAAGCTTCAGGCACTCTCCATTCTCCAGGCTACCTGAATCATGACCTCTATTCTCTTGCACGTGGGTCAAAGGATCAGGGGAGTTATGCAACCATTTTTTGTACGTAAGCAAGGTTGCCTCCTTTTTTTGGCATATAATCATCTAACAGCCTATCTTCAAGTGGGGAGGATTCAGAGAGTTCTTCACCCTTTGGAAGTACGTTTTGTAGGGCATGGCAGATTTGTAAATATCAGCAGGTCTCAGTGGGTGCCATTTGGTGTTCTTTTTGCACTCTTCAAATGTTAGTACCTCACCCTGTTTCCACATGTCTCCCACCCTGGACAACCCAATGAGATCCCACTTATCAAAGCCCTTCTACAAGGCCAAGTTGCCCAGGCATCCTGATTCCCACAGGGGCTGGTACGCATGATTTTCCTCCCCAGCCCACAGTCTTCAGTGACGTATGGCAAAGGGTAAGTGTTACCACGGTGGGGCTGGGGAGGGGTGTGGTGCGCGGGCCCCTGTAAATGGCTCTAACATATCCTCTGAGCCGCATGTTCCTCTTGTCCATCCTGAAGGCTAGTTCGTCCTCCGGGAGATGAACTCAATGATTAATGACGATAAGGTGTGACACATTGATACATACTTGATATTAGGCAGTCTGAGAGTTTTTTCTGTTCCTTCTTGTAAGTTTCAAGTAGGAGCATAACTTTGCAAATTTCAAAAGAAAACATATATTGCATCTACCTCAAACCTGGGATCTGACCTTCCCTTTAACTCCTGGAAGGGCTAAGTCTGTTTTCGGTTTACCTGAAGGCCACATTCACCGCATGGCTTTGTTTCATGTTGCTGTTCATTTTCTTGTACAGTTTATTATTTTTATTCTTTAGTTGCTTATCTGTATCTGCCTGGTTAGATTTATTTAGTTTTAATGTGCCTTGAAGCAGGAACCTAGGTACTGTTATGCTCTACAATCTATAACTAATACAAACTTTGAAGTAGCTAGTAGAACATCTTGCAGCAACATTCTAATAAGGCGAAGTTCACAAATATTTACCACTGAGTAGGTATGTTGTGCTCTTATGTTCACATGGGATGTTATGAGAGTTGTTGTGTCTTACTCCAGACAACAGTGCTACTTACTCATGAATTTCCTGGAGTAATATATGTTACATTCGAAAAAAGATTTGTCAATCAGGTTTGTGTGTCTTACTCCTGTTAGACCCTTCCAACACACTCCATTTTTACAACATTATACATCTGCAGTCTGCAAAGGATCACTGCATTGCACCTCACCTTCTCTCACTTCTACTTTTTGTTCCCCCCTGCCGCTTTTCTAACCTTCAACTGGGAATCACATCCACGAATCTTTGCATCAAAATGTCCCCTATATTTTCTTTGAACGTTCACTTTTAATGCACAAGTTTGATTTTAAAAGTGCGCACTCATACATTTTCATTTTCAAAACTTCCTTCATCCAGGGTATATTCTATTTCACAACCATTGTATCACTCTTTCGCTACAATAGTAATCCATTCTACCGTTGCATTCCTTCTGAGATAGTATGAGCCTATGCAATATCCAGTCCTACTCTTAGCCATAAACTCCTTTATTTCCTCTGTTCTAAATAGAACATTATCACTAACCTATACAGCTGGTATGACTTGACCTTTAAAATACTTTGGCCAAAACCTTAACAACTACACTTGTGTCATCACTCCCTATTATTCCTGGCTAAACCTATAAATAGAAGGAATCCATTAAAACAATTCTATATTTAGCAGATTCCCATCTGTACAGGGACTACATAAATACTCTCCCCTATGGCGACGAAGGCCACTTGATTGAAATCAGTGTGTTTTATCCACTAAACAACAAAGTATGCAACTTCTTACTCTTCCCTCCGCCCGAACATCCATGTCCAGCCACCAATGGAAATCACTTGCTATCCTCTTTATACAACTAATTATTTGATGTTTCTCATGTTTCACCAATACATTTCTATCTCTAAACAGAAATGGTGAATCCACTTACCAGCTCTTATCAGAAGAATCCTCCTCTACCAATAATTCCATCCCATATTTCTTTGCCTTACATATTGCTTCAAGATTCTCATTTGCCGCTTCCCATTACTCATCAGTAAAACTTCTGCATTTGTTCAGGCTCACTATGGTCACCAAACATTCCTTTTGATTATTCTCAACCTGCCTTCCATACTGCACATGACTCCTGGATTAAACAAGCATAGGCAAAGCCAATAGATCTGCCGTTGGCTGACAGACGTTTGGTAGTTTTTGTTTTGTTGTGGTTTTTGCAAACTTTATTGTTTGTGTAGCTGTTAAGCCTTCATCAATCTAAAAAAAAAAAAAACCTATTGAGTAAAGTCAAATTGTTTCTTGGTTTTAAAAAAAGCACACATTAGCTTAGTTCTCCCTGGCACTGAAAGGAACTACTTTGTGTGGGAATGTGCTCCTTGTGAAAGGGCAAAAAACAAAACAACAACAAAGAAAAATATATAAATATATGACATAAACAAATGTACGACTCTTTGATTAGCTCTGGTGCTGCAATTTTTAAGACATTAACAAAAAAACATACAACAAAACAAATTACATTAACATCTCTGCCATTTTGCTTGACGTTACAGTGCCCTTCTTAATTACTTCATACGGCATGAGCGAAGCTCAAACAGTATGCCAATTAGGCGCATTCCATACTAGCACCCTTCATGCCTTTGATTCATTTCATTTTATGAGCCATCTTGGTATACATCTGCCAAATTACACTTGTTTGAGAAAGAACTGTTGACGCGTTTCGAACCCTAATATGACGTATTTTTAACAGGGTTCTCCTCAGGACTCAGAACGACAATGAGCTGAAAAAATATAAATAAATATGTAAACACACATCTTGTAAGTCATTCACACCATTCGTCCTCATCGTATTTACCTTGTTTATCCAAACATAATTGTCTCTAGCTTGAAGATCCTAATGACTTGGGCCACGGTCTCACGACCATATTCCTTACGACACTGCAACGATAAATGGATACCGATACTCTATTTGCTAACTGTCTACGCCGTTATACACCCTATTACTTACTTATGATGCGAGCTTCAATCTATCATGAAAAAATCACCAAAATGATCCTTAGTGTCATAAGCCACTCCACTTCAAGACTTTTGATAAAAATGAAAAAAAGGAAATGCCTCTATCAGAAAAAAGCTGCACTGGTTATGCCTCAGCCGTACCGCTGTTACAAATACGTGACACCGAATTCCTCTTACCTCCAGTTCGCGCAAACGCTGATCTTGGTCGTCTCAGTGTTGTGTGTATCTAGACACCGATTTTATATCCGTTAGTTGTTAGGGAATCACTTCTATGTGAGAGCGCAGCATGGCATAATTCATAGTGAAGTCAGCCAATGGCTGAAGCGAGTTGGCGCATTGCCCCTTTATGCATTTTGAAGTTGGCGGAAGAAAAATGTGAATGGCATATCCACAGACAAATGATGAAGTGTGGCTAAAATCCCCTCTAAGTAACTATGCCATAAACATACTTTTAGTAAAATCAAATGGTCTTGGCTAACAGAACCCTAAAAAAGCCAATCGTTCTGCCAGCCTTTTGCATTTGAGAAAAAAGGAAACAAAGAAGGCAAGAAACGAAAAAGAGAGAAAGAAAAATAAGGAAAGCTAGGAAAGAAAAAGGCAAAAAAGAAGGAAAGAGAATGGAATAGAACAGAAGAAGGAAGGAAGAAAATAAGGTAAAAGAGAAAAAGAAAGTAAAAAAAAAAGAAACCAGGCAAGAAAGACATCAAGAAAGAAGCAAAGAAAGAGTGAAATAAGAAAGAGAGAATGAAGGATGAAGTGTTACAAAACCTAAAGCGTCATGTCACAGTCCCAGTGGAAGTTGCAGAAAGTAAATAGTCTTAAAAAGTTAAATAAGGCTCCTAAAGACAGCTTACTTTATGTACTTGGAATATCAGCTGGTGATTATTTTGAAAGTGGTCGGCTATATTACTTAAAACACACAAAATGTGATGGTAGGAATGCTTACAATAAATCTAACCATTAGCAATTGCTCAAGGAAGGATTCCTATCCATCATTCTTTTGCCCACCATGCTACCTCAGTTTGTACCCAGTCATATGCAAATCAGTTTTGACCCTCCTCCAATAAGAACAGCCCAGCCGGAATTGCCAGGCCTCAAGCGGAACACAAGCAACCCAAGACAGGTTTCACTGTGGTTGGGGCTCGTCAGTCGGCAGTAGTTTGGTACAAGTGGCACAGTGAGCTTGAGACTCACATCTGGGCATACCATTGCCACTTAGGGCGGTACATCAAACACACAAAAGGTGTTGGTAGGAGGGCTTGCAATAAGTCTAACCATTGGCAATCATTCAGGTAGCATTCTAACCCATCGTTCTTTTGTTCACCATGCCACCTCAGACCATACCCTGGCCAACTTAGGCTACAAATTACATATAATTTGCCAGTGCCAAACTTTTGCTATTAGTGCCTCCTATATTCCAAAGGTGACCCTTATGTAAAACATGACCTCAAACATGTTGGGCCGGCATTTTGTCAAGGTTTCCTCCCTTCTATGAACCCACTTTTGTCCCCCCTTATTCCACGAATTACCTTCAGTGCCACTGCCAGTAGTTTTTCAGGGGGCCCCTACTTTGCCGGCCCAAGCATTTAGCCATGGGTGTCCCCATATGCCAAGTATAACTTGTAGTGTGCCGTAGTCTGCCAGTATTTCATCACAGTTGACTGTCATGCAAAGGGTTGCCTCCAGTATTGTTGAACCATGGTTCTCTCAACAGCCTCTCTCATGTCCCGCTATATACAGTGGGATGCATGTTTCATTTACCTGCAGGGTGAGGAGGCCGGCAGGCCACAACGCACACCTGTGGGCAGTTCCATACGGCAGTTGGCCTGCCGTTGTGGTCTCTGGTAATCCTCTCCCTGGGGGGCTATGCCAGAAGCCACCATAGTTTCCTCCCCTTTCCCAGAATCCCTGTGGAGGATTTGTGGGATTTGTATCTGGCCAAACCAAATGATGGCCATTCCAATTGTGATCCTTTGTTCTTCCCAATCCAACATGGCGGACCCAATTCAAGAGGTAACTTCCTGTCCTGGGGGTATAAAAGGGGTTGGATTTCTCCTCACTATTGCAACGCAATATTTCTTTGCTCCTGTTGGTGGTTCTTGCTCCTGTTGGTATGATTCCTCCTGTTGGTGTGATTCCTCACTCCGGTGGATGATTCTTGCTCCTGTTGGAGGCCCCACCTCTTGCCAGCTTCTTCAGTTGTGTTCCTGCTTTCTGCATTTGCCCTCTGCATCCCTTTCCTTAGTACTTGACTTATTGGAGCCTAACAGTCATCATTGGATGTTTTTTTTCCCTTTAGGGTTTTTCCTACCTTTGGGCTCCTTCTGGGAGGCACGATCTGCTGGGGCACTCACAGTGTCGGCAGCATCGTGACTACTGGAAGGGGTCGGCCTTTCATCTGGCACACCAAGACTGTCAAAGCCTGGGCTCTAAGATCAAGGGCTGCAAACAGAAGTTCTCCATCATAGAGATTTAACAAGTATGCCAGCACTAGCATTTTGCCATTGGTGCCTCTTTAAGGCAAGAATTACCTTCAGTATGCCTGGTCCAGTGGTAGACTCGCGAGTGTAATACTTCATTCTCACTCACACTTGCTTACATTCACTCATTCTCACTAACAGTCTACCTCACTTGCACTCTTTCATTCTCAATCACTGTGTTAAATTCCCAATTACTCTCACTCATTGTCACTATCTTGCACTCACTCTCATTCATTCAAACTCTGAATCAAAATTGCTTTCTCTCTTACTCTCATTTATTCTCACTCAGTCTACTTTACTCATTCATTCTCATTCATTTCCACCCACTTATAATCATACTATCTCACTCTCTCACACTCAGTTCCACTCACTTTTATTCTTACGTAATGTCACTCAGTTATGATCGCTCACTAACACTCACTCGCACTCTCGCTCATATCTGACAATCATTCTTTTTTTTTTTTTAAGAAGAAACCTTTATTGCACATTAAAAGAGATACAAACAAGGGCCTACAACCACAAGGGCCGGCCGCTACAAAGCTCAGGAGCCAGCAAGGCAACTCCATACATTCAAATGAGTCAGAAGCAAGAGCTCCCGAAAGTTCGAAAGCACATATAACAGGCCGCGGCCATAGTCCAAGGGCGATCGAAAAGGACGGTTTCATATTTTCTAAAAAAAAGGGAAAAAAACCCAACAATAACACACAAACAAGGCAATGAGAGTCCGAAATAGCAGCGTGCGCTCCCCAGGACGGGGAAAGATCCACATTATCTAGAATAACTCTTGACAGGAGGTGGCAGTGGGGGGTGGCGGAGAAGAGAACAAAGCATGCACAATTACGTAGAATGTGCGGCTAGGGGGACAAAGCGACGTCGACCTCTCGCGGCAGAGGCGGAGCGCAGATATTCCCACGATAGGAATTCCATGGACCCCGCACCTTAGTCCACCTCCCAGGCTTGCCTCTCGCCACATACACCGTCTTCTCCCTGAACATACACCAATCCATATTCTCCTTCCATACCGAAATCGTAGGCGGCCTCAGGGAACCCCACAACTGTGCGATATTGCGCTTAGCCACCATGTACCCCAAAGTCACCCACTGCGTCTGCGCCGCATTATAGTCATTTGGTTCCCAGACATTCAGCAAACACCTCCTGGCCTCTGGTATCAAAGCGACATGCGTGACTTCCTCCATTACAGTATGTACCCCGTTCCAAAATCGTACAACCTCCGAACATTCCCATAGGATATGAAGAAAGGTACCCAACAAGCCGCAGCCACGCTTACACAGTCCATCCCTCGAATAACCCATACGTATCAAACCAGGCCCTGTGACATACACTCTATGGAGTATCTTCAGCTGCACAAATCTAAGGCGGGCCGGGATCGCCACCTCTTTCGGGGAGGCCACCGCCGATACCCAATCCTCATCGTCCAGTTCCAAGCCGTCGGCCGTCCACGCCTCCCGCAGATGGGTCAGCAAGTCCGTACGATCATTGATAAGTTTTTTATAGATCAGGGAAATAGTGCTGTCGGGCACATAGCCGTCTAACACCCTATCTTCCAACGGGGAATATTCTGGGATAGCAGCGACATCCGGAAAAACCGAACACAGCGCATGGTGGACCTGTGCATATCGAAAGTACTCCCTATCATTTAATTTGTATTCAGTTTTGAGCATTTCAAACGTTTTAAAGGACCCTTTCGCCCAGAGGTCACCCACCTTACTTATAACAATCATATCCCATTTCTCAAAGCCTTTCGTTTTCCACAGACAACCCAAACGCTGGGAGGCATACAACGGCGTCGCTCGAGTCAAGCGATCCCTCCACCCCATCGCAGCATTCGCCGCATGCCACACGCATACCGCAACCTGCGTTGGTCCTGTCAACCGTGCATCCGGAGTTGCCGCATACAGTGCCCTGTTGTAATCCCCGCCCGGAAGTAATAACTTATCCATCTCGAAGGCCGGATTCAAAGCAGGACCGTATATCCCGTGGTTCACCGCCGCCAATTGAGACGCCTAATAGTATCTTTTAATATCGGGGAGGGCAACACCCCCATCATACCAAGGGAGTGTCAACTTGGCGAGAGCGATCCTCGGTCGCCCGTCCCAAAACAGTTGGCGCTGAAGACCCTCCACCTCACGGAAGTAACGGGCCGGCACGACATCCAGCGTATTTTGTAAAGCGTACAAAAAGCGAGGCAGCGACATAATTTTAAACAATGCCGCCCGTCCGAGCGGCGAGAGCGGAAGCCGTCGCTACCTCGCGACGTCGGCCTTCAATCGCTGTTGTGGAGGGAGAAGGTTTCGCTCATAGCGGACCGCAGGGTCCAGTGATATGAAGATCCCCAAATATTTGAACCCCAATGTAGCAATCTGAATAGGGCATCCCCACGGCAAGAGGGGGGCCTCGCCCGAGAGGACGTAAACACATGACTTGGCCCAGTTGATAACCAGGCCAGAATTACGACCGAAGGAATTCAATACGTCCACCAATACAATTAGCGACTGTCGAGGAGAGGTGAGATACAGAAGGATGTCATCCGCATAAAGGGAGACACGGTCCTCAAATTCCGGCGTCCATCTAATGCCCCGCAACGACGGCTCCCAACGCAACCAGGCAGCGAGAGGCTCTAAAGAAAGTGCGAAGAGGAGGGGCGACAACGGACAGCCCTGCCGCGTACCTCTCCCCAGCGCGAAGGGAGCCGACGCCCTACCATTCACCACAACCTGCGACAATGGGTCAGCGTATAGCAATTTTACCCACCCAATGAATTCAGGGCCAAACCCGAATTTCGCTAACGCAGCCCAAATATACGGCCACTCTAAAGTATCGAACGCCATGGTAGCGTCCAAAGACGCCAAGATGGCCGGCTCACGCATAAACTCTGCTATAGCAAGCACGCCATGCAACCGCCTCAGGTTCAGGGCGGTATTACGATGAGGTATAAAACCGGACTGGTCCTGATGAATCAAGTCGCCCACGACCCGAACCAGACGATTGGCCAATACCTTAGCCAGAATTTTGGGTTCCGCGTTCAACAACGAGATAGGCCTGTAGGAGGCACAGCAGTCTCGCGGCTTCCCCTCTTTATGTATCACAACTATGGTGGCGAGACGTTGGTCAAGGGGGAGGGAGCCCGCCGCCCGTGCAGCGAGGAACATGTCACGGAGATATGGTGCTATCTTATCTGGACGCAACTTATATAGTTCAATGGGGAGACCATTGGGACCCATGGCCTTACCAGAAGCGATCGAGCGAATGGCCAGAGCAATCTCATCCAGCGACAACTTCGCCTCCATCAATGTGCTATCGGCCTCCGAGAGGGACGGCAATGCAATATCTCTAAGTAACAGATGAGAGTCCTCCTCCGAGCACCCAGAGACCGGAGAGTATACCCCACGGAAGTAATCCGCGAAGCAGTCAACAATTTTAACCGGGTCAGTCACACACACGCCATCCACTCTCTCCACACCCGGCACCACTCTACTCGCTCTCTCCTTCCTATCCAACCAAGCAATCTACTTTCCGGCCTTATCTCCTACATCATACAGTCGTCCTTGTTGCTCTCTACTCATCCTTTTAGCAGCATCCGTGACCAGCGCTCTATAATCTGACTGTTTAAGGCTGAGAACGTGCAATTTCTCATCCGTGACACCCCGCTCCAAATCCCCCTCCATCTCAGCTATGTCAGTTTCCAGGCGGACCACCTCTTCCCTCCCGCACCTCCTAGCATGGGAAATAAGAGACAAGGCATGCCCCCGGATCACCGTTTTATAACCTTCCCATAGGGAGACAGCTGACGACACTGACCCTACATTATCATTGAAGTAGTGATCAATGGACTTAACCAGTTCAGCGCGAACATTAGGGTTACGTAAATACCAGGGGTTAATTGGCGCTACTCTCCCCTCTGTCCCAGGAACAACCTCCATCTGCAACAATAGAGGGGAATGGTCAGAAATACCTCGGGCCAAATGACGCACCTCCCCGATCATTCCAGCCTGGAACGCTGGCATAAGTATATAATCAAGTCTCAAGAGACTCCCGTGGGCCCCCGAGTGGAAGGTGTATTGTGCCTGTCCCGGGTGCATCAGTCTCCAGCAATCTATAAGTCCTAAAGTATCTAGAAAGCCACCCAGCCAGGCCTGGGCTCTAGGGAGATCCCTGGGGGGGTGACGGTCCTCCATACCGGATACAACAGCGTTAAAATCACCCCCTAACACCAGAACCCCCCCAGGGAGTCCCAGGACCAAACGCCCCAAATCCGCAAATGTAGCCGCCTGCAATCCCGGTGGCACATTAACAGCAACGAGCGAAACCGCTCTACCCTCCCATCTCCCCACCAATGCTGCATATCGCCCTCTATCATCGTGGAGCACCTCGTCCACCTCCAACGGGAGAGAGGCCCTGACCAAGATACCCACTCCCCTAGAGCCAGAAGTGAAACCAGAGTGAACAGCAAAGCGATAGCCCCGCCTATTCAGGGCATGGAAGGAGTTCCCAATCAGATGTGTCTCCTGCAGGAAAACAATGTTGGGCGAGATCCGTTTCAAAAACTGCAACACCACCCCGCGCTTGATCCTATCCCCCAGTCCGTTCACATTCCACGAAAGTATTCTCAATCCCTTACCCCCCATCCCGCTCCCGTGCATGATGCCCACATCCCGGAGAACACAACCAGGACAAATCAGCAGCTAACCTCACATTGCCTTGTGAAACAAACAAACATTCCCCAACTCCCCCCCTCCCCACCAACCTTCCCGTTACAACTCCCCCCACCCTGCACCCCTGCGTGAGCCCATGTAGCCCCCCCAACTTGCAGTGTGCCTGTCGCCCTAACATTAACTACGCTACAAAAAGAAAACCCCAGAGGAGGAAAGAGCCTCACTGAGCACCCCACAACCCCCGGGCATTGAAGGATAAGGCGCTGAATAGAAACACCAAACCAAAATATGGAAGTGCCATCACAATAGTCAGTCACCGGGAACCAAAAGTCTACTCCTGTCCAGCTGAGCCCGCTCCGTTGCCTTCGGGCTGTCCCTCTCGACGTCGGTGCTGAGGCAGGGTATCAAGCCAATCTCCAACCTCCTCCGGCCGATCAAAGAAGTGTGTCCGATCCTCAAACTCAACCCGCAACCTGGCCGGAAAGAGCATCGCATATTTCAGGTCCATGTCTCTCAGTCGCCGTTTGACACCCATGAACTCCTGTCGCTGCTTTTGGACCAATTGTGTGAAGTCCGGGTAGAAACTTATATGAGTGTTCTCGAACTTCGTCGGCCCACTCACCCTCGAGGCCTGCAGTATAGCGTCCCTGTCCCTGAAATGAAAAATTCTGGCGATGATGGGCCATGGGGGAGCGCCCGGTTTGGGCTTACCACCCGGAACTCTATGGGCCCGCTCAACCGCAAAGAATTTACTCAAGCCTTTGGGTGCGAGATGGTTGATCACAAGGTCTTCCACAAAGAGGTCAGCTGCAGGGACCTCCGATTTCTCCGGCACCCCGATTATGCGCACATTATTCCGCCGAGCCCTACTTTCAAAATCCTCCAGTCGACGGACAGACAAAGCAGTGGACGTCCGCAGATTACGGACCTCGGCTTGCAGGTCAGACACGTCCGTTACCAGACTCGACGTCGTCAGACCCAAGGATTTGACCTTTTCATTTGTTTGTGAAAGGTCCGCTCTGACTAGTTTAACGTCGATCAAAACTGTGTCCAATTTATGGGCCAATGTATCGAATCGCTGGCCGACCGCCGCTTTCATCTCTTCGATGGCACCCATGACGTCCTGCAATGTTAACTCCGTTGACGATCCCGGGCCATCCTTGGATCTCTCCGGCGACTTATGCGGGCCACCAGGGGAACCTCTCGACTGGGTATAGCGGTCCATGTTGTTAGCTTGGGTATGAGCTCCCCGCCTAGTCGTCTTGGATTTTTGCTTATCTCTGTCCAATCTAGCCGCCATTGTCTGATGATCGTCAAGAGTGTCGGCCACCAACACGATGAGCGAGCACCGGAGAACCAATCTAGGAAGCCTCGGAGACCCCAAAGGGTTGTCCCAGCTAGTGTCCAAGAGCAGGCAGGTTACCCAAGCGTCCCACTATAAATGTATGATGACAATCCAAGGCCCCTCAGGTTCAGCGAGGAGACCCGAAACCGAAAGTGAAAGTAGGGGGTGCGCACCGGCCCAAGTCCTGCATGCCGTTGTTGTTCACTTTCTGCCCGGGCACCATGCCAACTCGAGTCCGGGGCAAGGTCCGGAGTAGGCCGCCAACTTGGAATCGATACTATTCCGGCTCCCGATGTCCGATTTGAATTTGGACAGCAGGTATCACCTCCACGTAGGTTGCCCATAGAAGCCCGTCGATATAATCAGGATAAATTCAGGATAGACGTGGGAGGTTGTGGAGGCCCTCGGGAGCCCTGTGCCTACGTGGCCATCTTGGTTGCGAGCTAGGCTCCTCCCGACAATCATTCTTAATTTTCACTCGCTCACTTGGTTGCGGTCACTATTTCTCTCAATCACTGGTTCTTACTCACTGACTTCCTCATGCTCACTGACACATTGACTAAAGAACAGCACAGTGCCTGTACCAAAGTTGCTACACACTGTCGTGCTAGGGGGGAGAGCATTGCAGAGCCCTAGCTACTAAGATATGGGTTGCTGCTCTCTTCCAATAGAAGACCAGGTTCACACCAGAACATGGGCTTCTATTGGAATTCTCTGCGGCATATTATCAAGCCCATCATCGCCGCTTTTAGCTGCAGTTTCCTACCGCTAAAACGGCGATAATTTTAATGCCGTCCTTGATAATATGCCCCTTGCTGCTTAGCAGAACTCACACACCTTTGCACCTTGGTGCAAAGTTTAGCATTCTGCCTAGCATAGGTTGTGTACTGGAAGGATATCCTTCCAGTACAAAATATTATGTCTATACAACCTTTTCACACATTGGATGTGTGCTACATAGTACAGCACACATCCAACGCGTGAAAGGTCAAGAGAAACTAAACATTTCTAAAACAGAAAGCCCTATCTAACCATTTTAGTAGATCGTTCTTTGCTTCAAAAACGATGGATTGTTGTGTGAGAACGCCCATGTAACACCCATAGGAGCCCCCCTTGATGTAAAGTATCGCAAAGCAGTGCAAAGTGCAATTGTGCTACTTTACTTCCGGTGCAAAAAAATGTTTTGGGCTGAAAAGTAGATCGTTTATGAAGACGCTGTGCAAATTTGCATTATAATAAATCTTCCCCCTCATATTCAATCAGTCCCACTGACTATATATCACTCAGTCGCACTTATTTTCATGCGCACACAAACACACAGTCACACTTACAGCAAACTTACACATGCATGCGCTCTCACACAAACACACACTCATCTGCAGAAATGAAAAAGTATTTTATTTTCCTTTCCACAGAAGTCCTGAGTTAGCTTCTTGTGCTTTAATTTTTAATATGTTACTACTGAATAAAACACTGTTTTCACTATCATATTTCGTTAGGCTTGACACCTACTTGGGCAAGATGCCCCAGTGTTCTTGGCACTGATTTTGCAACCTCTGAAGCTAGGGTTCGCAAAGATAGTACCAGGGGTGGCAAGGGGCAAGTCATGACACCTAAATGACGTCAATGGACTCCGCGTCACTTCATACTGTATATAGTCCTTCCTTGCGTCTATGTCTGTTTAATTCCCCAACTAAAACGTCATCCTGAAAGTATTTTACCTTGCCATATTCGTAAACAAGCCATGCATTTCTGCTGGAAAGGCCGGGAGAAAAAGGCATGTGTTTGAATTCGTATCATCCGAAAGGTTTTACAAATTAAATCAATGGTCTGGACCCTCCATGCCTGGGATCTGATGGCAGTCTATAGGCAGGTTAGTGGAGCTAAATCGGGTTGCCCCTGTAAGTTGACAAACAAAGTGAAAGGTGGAATGTTTGAAATAATCTCTGAACACCATGACACCTAACTTTCAACCCAGCCTTATGCAAATCAGTTTTGACCCTGCTCAATTGAGAACGGTCCAGCCCACACTGCCAAACCAGGTCCTCCTTGAACCCAGAACACAAGCAACCCAGGCCGGTTTGCCCTTGTTATGGGCTCAGCAGCCAGATAAAGCCTGGTTCCAGTTACACAGTGTGCACGGGACCCATGTCTGGGCGTACCCGTCCCATTTAGGGTGACATACTAAAGTGTACAATAAGTGATGGAGGGAATGCTTGAATTAATCTCAGCCACTGGTAATTACTCTGCCAGGCCAGACACACCTCTTCCTTGGTAAGCATTTCTTTGTATTTATGTGTATGTGTGTACAAGAGCTTATAAGGTGCCTTCTAGCCATAGAGTACCTTACAATCCATGTCAATACGATGGAAGAGAAAAAGGTCTAGGCTGACAGGGTGTTGGAAGACTGCTGGCAAGTGGCAGAGTAGGTTGAGGAGGTAGGCCACGGGGTGGAGGTTGGTTGTCTGCAATCTTTACCATCATGTTACCAGTTGAGGAATTATTTAAGACGTGAGGTGGTGAAGTTCTTTGCCACAACTCATCTGTTGTATCAAATATTTATAGTGGAATACTTCAACCTTCAACTCAGCCTATACATTCTATGTGAACAATTCAATAAGGAGAAGATTATGCGAAGTGTCAATCCCATACATAACACCAGACAGCAGACTTACAGCACAATACAACATTGAAAACATAAGATCATGCTCATTTTCCATTGCATTTCAAAGCTTGTGAGTTGGCTGCGATTCCCAGTAGTTCTGACACATTACATCTACCCTTGGGTTGTCATTGACAGCTAGGTTCAGTGCTCTTGTATTATCTTGGGCTAAGGTGACAGGTCTGTTTATAAAATGATTACCAAGGTGCGCAAACAATAACTCCCAATTAGTGCCATACTTGCTCAGGCACTGACTGACCTGCATATAGCACAGACATAAGCCACCACTCTGTTGTTGACTTGAGCCCAGAACAGAAAAGAAAGTATTTGTAGCTATTTTCCAAATTCTCGGGTACAGCCCCTCCCGTTACAGTGTTCCTCATTGTGCTGTAATGTGACATATGTACTCACATTTACAGTGGTTTCTTAAGCAGGATTCAGAACACCAAGAGGGGAGGGATTAAGATGATTTCATTGTATTACATTTAATTTCATTAAGCTCTCACTCATCAACACAGGCATTTGGGGCCATATCATGATGGCTCTTAACAGGGATGAGCGGCTATTGTTTTCATTGTGCGATGTCTAAATTTGAAATATAACTCTGCTCTGAATTTCTCCAAGTTGATGCATTTACTTTAAAGCCTGGCTGATGAAGGAGGATGCCCTGAAACCAGTCCCAGGATGCTTGTCTCCGGTCCAGGGAGGACCTGGCTGGCAGTTCGGGTTGGACTGTTCCAACAAGGAACAGGGTCAGACTGATTTGCATATGGCTGGGTCCAAACCACGGTGTTGTGATGAGTAAAAGACTGATGGATTTAATCCAGATCCTTGTGACTGGGGGTGAATGTTTGCATTGTCCAGCATTCCATCCATCAGTTGTTTCTTTTTCACTTTAAACAGAACATGTCTGAAACTGTACACATAGATTGCCCTTCTCTTTTGGCAGAAGAAACATAATCTTTCATGACTATTAACCATCAATTGTTTCTTTTGCATATGTCGCCCTAAGTGGGAAGGGTATTCCCAGACGTGGGTCCCGTGCTCACTACGCCACTGGATTCAAGCTAGCCTGGCTGATGAAGGGTGAGGCCCTGAAACCGGTACCAGGATGCTTGTTTCCGGTCCAGGGAGGACCTGGCTTGGCAGTTCGGGCTGGACTGTTCCAAAAAGGAACAGGGTCAAGACTGATTTGCATATGGCTGGGACCAAACTTGGGGGGTATGGTGAGCAAAAGAATGATGGATTTAACCCAGTACCTTGTGACTGGGGGTGACTGTTTGCATTGTCCAGCATTCCGTCCATCAGTTGTTTCTTTTTCACTTTAAACAGAACATGTCTGAAACTGTACACATAGATTGCCCTTCTCTTTTGGCAGAAGAAACATAATCTTTCATGACTATTAACCAAACATAATCATTGGCCCGTTGATGAAATTATAAACTATAAAAAGAAAAGTTTGGGCACAAAAATAGTAGGCACTCGAGTGGAAAATATGGGAGGGAGTAAAGGAAACCACAAATGATAAAGGCAATGGGCCTCATTTACAAGCCCAGCAGTGCTCTGCTGGTGCGTCACTTATTTTTTTAAGCACTGGCAGACCAATGGTATTGCCCATATTTAGCAGGCCACGTAAAGTCACCCTGCCTGGCTCTTCATGGACTTATAAATATGGGCACCTTTCACGCATTACTCTGTGTTAAAGGGGCGTTCCAGGGGTATTGCTGTGGGTGTTCCCACGCAACATCCATGGAACCTGAGACGTCCCCACATTTCCGTTTTGCAAAGCTGGGAGTACATCAGATTCCACCGCCTCCCCAGGGGAGGTGTAGGAGTGGCACTATGAGGAGAAATACTTTTATGTCTGCTCGTTTTGCCTCTTTCTATGCGGGCTGCCTTCTTCAGCACACATAGAAACAGGAAAATGCCATCACTTATTGTTTTTGTGCAGGAAGGTGTAGGTTCAAGCAGACAAATATGTTGGATTGTTGTTAATACGATGAATGCCTGTGCTTTTAAAATGACGTGGCTCAGCGCAGCAAAATGGCTTGCGGTGCCGCGCTGCTTCATTTTGTAGTAAGTGAGGCCCGAAGAGTTTTTGGGAGTTAGTGTCATTTGGACAAGATAAAGGTAAAAATGTTGAATGCCACACTTCTGTCCGTAAAGCGTTACAACAAACAAATGATGGACGGAATGCTGGCAATGCAGACATTCTTCCCCAGTCAAGAGATCTGGGTTAAATCCATCGTTCTTTTGCCCACTACGCCACCCCAGTTTAGACATGGCCATATGCAAATCAGTCTTGACCCTGTGCCTCATGGGAACAGTCCAGCCCGAACTGCCAAGCCATGTCTTCCCTGGACCGGAATCAAGCATCCTAGGACCGGTTTCTGGCTATCAGCCGTCATCAGCCAGGATAGCTTGACTCCAGTGGCGTAGTGAGCACGGGTCCCACGTCTGGGAATACCCATCCCACTTAGGGCGAAAAGCGTTACAACAAACAAATGATGGACGGAATGCTGACAATGCAGACATTCTCCCCCAGTCAAGAGATCTGGGTTAAATCCATCGTTCTTTTGCCCACTACGCCACCCCAGTTTAGACATGGCCATATGCAAATCAGTCTTGACCCTGTGCCTCATGGGAACAGTCCAGCCCGAACTGCCAAGCCATGTCTTCCCTGGACCGGAATCAAGCATCCTAGGACCGGTTTCTGGCTATCAGCCGTCATCAGCCAGGATAGCTTGACTCCTGTGCCTCATGGGAACAGTCCAGCCCGAACTGCCAAGCCATGTCTTCGCATTCATAATTGGCTGGACATCGGACCTGGGGTCCAGCTTCAAGCCACTGCAAGGTGCCACGGGGGGGGGCACCATTCACGCCAGCCCCGCACAGGCATTGCCCTAGCAGAGCTCTGGATACGGGAGGGCCACTCCACCAGCTGCTACCCGGGGAGACACAATTTGTGGTGGAACCAGAAGCTCCCCCACATCAGCACTTTCATAGGCACGGGGACTCCACGACGACCCTTCCACGCCGTTCCACATGGCACTGGGGCTGATCTTCTGCTTGCAATCGCCACAATGAGGCTTTGTGGTTTCCCATCTGCTGGACCACTTACCTCCAGAGATTCCAGCCTGAGACACTGCCCCTCACCCTTGCCTACATGATGGGTAGAACTGAAGGGAAGCAAATGGAAATTCCCTTCGAAGCATGCAAAACTCCCCGGTCACAAACTGAGGGACAACTCACAACCAAACCATCAAAATGCCAAGAGGACGAAGTGAAAACACTGCTGATGACGATAAAAAACAGCCTCACGTACATTGACGCAAAAATTGATGCCATGAACATGCGTATGGACTCTGTAGTGCACAAGCTTGAGCAGCATTCCCATCGCCTTGAGAAAGTGGAAAACAGAATCTCCAAACTAGAAGATGGCGCCACGAGTGGAAAGAAACAAATTTCGCAGATGGGCAGGTTGCTCACAGTCATAGCGGAGAAGATCGAAGACTTAGGGGCACGCTCGAGGAGGAACAATGTTCGCATTATGGGCCTGGCCGAATCCGCCAACACTGGGCGTAAGGAGGACTTTATAGAGACATTGCTCCCCGACTTATTTGGAACCGACGCTTTCTCCAGGCACCTCGTGGTGGAAAGAGCCCACAGGTCCTTGGGTGTCCGCCCCTCTCCTGGGGCACCTCCGCGACCTATAAAAGTCCGATTCCTTAACTACCGAGACAGGGACACAGTACTTCGCCTCACAAGGGAGAAAAAGAAGGTGGAATATGAATATACCACCCTGTCATTCTACCCGGATTTTACACAAAATGTCAAGAAGAAATTGCTAACCCTGAACATACCATACGCAATGCTTTACCCAGCACAACTCCGTATTACACATTTGGGGAAGCAACAAGTGTTCCTGTACCCCCAGCAGGCCGAAGATTACCTCAAAACCTGCTGAGCGTCCTATCCTGCCGCGAACTCCAATAGACACCGCTCCAGATCCATGTCCCCATTGTCGACACAAGACTGATCCAGTTTTCCCAGATGGCAGTGCTCTGCACTCAGCCTCAGGCTTCGGAAACTGTGCTCTTTACTGATTCCAGCCATTGATATATGATTTTCTAATAAAATGGACAATGACTAACTGAACTGTATCGCCCGGCCCCTGCCCTCCCCCCGTTACCGGAGCTGGCCCGGCTAGGGCATGGCGGCAGACGGGTGAGATCATGGGAGGGCACAGGCATGTCCCGGGCCCCTAGCTGCAACCACACGGGAGTACCCATTTACTACCGTAACACTTTGTTTTTTATTGTTGCCACAGGGTGGGAACAAATGCCCGACAAGTTGGGGAAGTCGGAGTGGGTGGGGGAGAGGGTAGTTTTCCTTGCTGTTCTTTATGCCGCAAGTATACTAGTCTGTACTTCACAGTGCTCAGGACCATACTCACACTTAGGACCCATTATTAGATTCTATACTCGACATCACCAATACGCAGTCTAACATACATTGTATGACCTGGAAAATCTGGGGCTTAAATTACCCGCGTAAAAAGCGACACATTTTAGGATACCTGGAGAGGCATCATGTCCAGATCGCTCTCCTTTAGGAGACCCATCTCGAACCGTCCACAACTCCCAATTTTCCTGCTAGATGGGCATCCCACCGCTGTTTTTCGTCCTATTCCACCTACTCACGGGGGTCGCAATCCTTATTAAACATACTACTCCTTTTACATTAAGTGGTACTTCCACGGACCCTCAGGGCCATTACTGTCTGATGTGGGGACGCTTGGCCTCCCATGATATCACCATTGTCAACTGCTATGGTCCCAATGTGGATTACCCTACATTTCTCTACTCCCTCTGGGGCAAAATACTTTCCGTAGGCTTTACCTATCTCCTGTGGGGTGGAGACTTGAATACAGCCATACTCCCAGCAATGGACAGATCCAACCCCACCGCACTACATTACTCAGTCATACAAAGACAGCTGGCAGACATTGTAGCAGAGAACTGTCTCCTCGATGCGTGGTGACACACGCACCCAACAGTCAAGGAAGGTACACATTACTCAGCAGTCCACTCCTCCTGGTCTCGCCTGGACTATTGGTTCGTTTCCATTGGTATGACGGGCTGTATAGATACAGTCACTCATATGGCCAAGACATTCTCCGATCACTCCCCAGTGGCAATGGTACTGAAACTCCCTGTAGACCCATCCCCCTACATCAGATAGCGACTCAACCCACTACACCTCTTAGACACAGTTTTCCGGACTGAACTCGAACTGGAAATTCAAGACTACTTTGAGCGCAATGTTGACTCTGTACCGAGCATTACCACAGTCTGGGAGGCCTTCAAAGTGACAGTCCGAGGCTCTTGCATTGCTAAGGGTGGGGGCATTCTAAAAGATATTCGTAATGAGCTTAACCGGTTGGAAAAAGACATTAAAACATTGGAATGCCAAATAAGCGACAGGACCGGGGGGGGGACATGATCAGATCTCAATTAAGGGACAAGCTCACCAACTATACTACCAATGCCGAACGCGAATTTAAAATTCGTGTCAAATACCATGTAGCCCGCTCATACGGGGATGGTGATCGCCCAGGGAAGGTCCTGGGGAATCTGGTCAGACAGCCTAGATTTTAAACTCATGCCACGGAAATCCACGACTCTGAGGGTGAAGTCCATTGAAATACTTCAGGGCGGTTCCACACCTTCATGACATATTATAAATCTCTCTACACAACACATAGGGGAACGCCACATGACCTCCCCTCATACTTTGAGGACACAGCCCTCGCGTGGCTAGGTGATACCCAGCGAGAGTTCCTCGGTGCCGAACTAGAACTAGACCAAATCACCACAGCAATTATGCAAATGAAATAAGGGCGTGCGCCGGGTTCGGACGGACTCCCCATTGAATTTTACAAGATATTCCAGGTACAACTAGCCCTCATACTTAAGGCAGTCTACTATGAAGCCCGGAAGGAAGGCCGTCTCTCTCCTACCATGTGAGAGGCCCTGATCACGTCCCTCCTAAAACCCGACAAACCCCCTACCCAATGTGAATCCTACCGCCCCCTTTCCCTCATAAATTGCGACACCAAAATTTTAGCGAACGTCCTCTCCAACAGACTGACTTTGTTAATGGAAAGGCTGGTCCTACCGGATCAGTCTGGATTTGTCCCCAACAGAGCGACGTCCCATAACCTCTGGACCCTCCTTACAGTTCTACAAGACATTGATCCCGACAGTTCTGCAGTAGCCGTTTTCCTTGACGCCACTAAGGCGTTCGATTCCGTCGGGTGGGACTATCTCCTGGATACCTTGCACTACATAGCAATGCCCCTGGCGTTTCTTGGATGGGTAGAACTGCTGTATCAACAGCCCACAGCCATGGTCCTCCTTAATGGCGCACGCTCCCCCAGTTTTGGCATTACCAGGGGTATGCACCAAGGGTGCCCGCTTTCCCCCATCCTTTTTGCCTTGGCTATAGAGCCTCTTGCAGCGAAAATTAGGTAGCACCACAAGGAAAGAGCGCTGATCTTCCCATCCAGGCAGCTCATAATCTCGCTTTACGCAGATGATGTAACCCTCTATATTAAGAACCCACAGGAAAACCTCAACCCCGTACTACTTGAGGTCACAAAATTTGGAGCCATTTCAGGTATCAGCGTCAACTGGGTCAAGTCTGCAGTTTTCCCACTCACTGCCTCAGCAAATACGTACCCCCTAGACTACCCCCTTACGTGGCAGACCGAGGAAATTAAATACTTGGGTATCAGAGTTACCAGAAATAGAGAATAATTAATATGGGCCAATTATGGAGTCACACTAGACAAAGCCACTGAGTCGATCACAAGATGGTTATCGCTGCCCCTCTCCATGGCTGGGAGGATCTCCTTAGTAAAAATGGTACTATTGCCAACGTTTCTCTATCTTTTTATTAACATACCATACCATCCTGGCAAGCATTTCTTTAATGCGCTCAAAACACAAACCATACGTCTAGTTTGGGGTGGCAAACACGCTCGACTTGGCTTTGATACACTGGTTTTGCCCTTCTCACGAGGGGATATGAAGTCCCTAACTTTGAACTTTATTATTACTGTGCCCAAGCCCACTTCGCCATATACTGGTTACACTCACCACCCTTTATGCCTCACTTAGCGGTGGAAAGGGGATATATGCCCCCACTCCTCTTTCGGGTTTCCTGTACACCACCTGCGGGGACCGAGAGTGCGATCCCACCACAGTGGCCTGCACCGTTGCAGCTTGGAAGAAAATCCCCGCCAGGCCTCGAAGTGCCCATGCTATACTCTCCTAATATGCCCCTGGTGTACCACCCTTCTCTTCAAGTCGCATATGAAAGACAATGTCGCTCTATGTTGGAGAAATTAAACTTTACTACGTGAGGGGACATGTACACAGGTGGCACATTCCGGTCTAGAGAACAGTTCTTTGGCGCAAACACACCCACGACAATGGATATTTTCATGTACATAAGACTTAGGCAGAGTGTTAATGCCACCACGCCTGCATTCCTCCTAGAGCCGCCAAACTGCCCCCATTGCACGCCCTGCTACAGTCAGTACCCCTTCGGCATGTCACCTCGCTCACTTACCGTCACGCACAAAACTCACCTGCCCCCCAGGCTCTGAAGACCCGTCATGAGTGGGACACCGACCTACAGAACCACATAACAGACGAACAGTGGGAATTCTGCTGCAAGCAAACTGAGGCTATAACAGCCAACAGCCGGTTGAGACTCATTCATTATAAATTCCTGCACAGGCTCTACTACACCCCGGCCAAGCTCAACAAATACAAGCTTAGAGAGGATGATAGATGTGCCAGATGTAGGGGCGAGGGAGCGGACGTTCTCCATCTAGCTTGGCTATGCCCGACTATCCAACAGTACTGGCTACAAGTGTTTGCGGGTATGTCAAAAATGATAGATACGCCTCTACAAGCCTCACCAGACATTGCTCTACTAAGCTACACGCATAATATAGACACCGTGTATAAGAGGTTCTTAGCCCTAGGCCTCCTGATCGCTAAACAGAGGTTGGCGTGTAGGTGGGGTAGGGGCAAGGCCCCTAAATGTAAAGAATGGATACATGATCTTACAACGTGGCAGGAACACTCACTTAACTATGCTGAACTGCTCCCACTTACCTCCAGACCACAATATATATGAGGCCCCCTCACATCCTACCATCCTACTTCCTCTCGACGTCAGACAATTTCACTACTATCCCAGGGGTGCAAGATGGGTTCGAGGCCCCAGAGGTCTCCCCCCCCCCCGCGGGATGGGAGCGGGGGCACTACCATTTTCACCTCCGCTTAGCAGTGAGATCTAGACATCAGCGGCGCTTCACCTATATAGGCAGTTCATGAACTGCCATCATGCGTTAAATTTAGCTCGTGGACAATTTTTGTGTACGACCTGTGCATTTAGAACTACAGAGAGTGATAAGTCGAGAAGTCGACGTGAACGGGATTTAAAATTGGCATTAGTAAATTGCCGCTCATTGCCCAAACATGCTGTTGAGATCTCTCACTTACTTGTTGACAAATCTCTGGATATCCTGTTTCTTACGGAAACTTGGCTGAGCCCCACTTCAGATCTGGATATTATGCGGTCATTGCCCCCTGGATATCTGATCCAGCACAAGGATAGAGTCGCGAAAACCGGGGGAGGGATCGCCATCATCTATAAGGATTACATCACTTGCCGCTTACTCGAGCTTTCAATTTCGGACAGTGAGAGTGCTCACTTTGCTATTACAATATCCCCAGCTACTTCTTTTTCAGGTTTCCTGATCTACCGCCCCCCGGGCCCTTTGGGGCTTTTTCAGGAAAACCTGATTGAAACAGTGATGGATGTAGCCACTACTGTCTCTAACTTTCTGGTGCTGGGAGATTTTAACCTTCATTTTAATAAACACTCGGATCTGGCCGCTTTAGAAGTTATAAAGGATCTAGGTAGTTATGGCCTAAGCCAAAAGGTATCACATCCTACTCACTCAAAGGGTAACCTGCTGGATCCTGTTTTTTGTAACATTCCTGGCCTCGTCATCGAGGTACCCGTCCCGGTCCCCTGGTCAGACCATATGGTGGTTCCTTTTGGTTGGAAGGTGGCTCAGCCTAGCTCGTCCTCAAATCTTTGTAAAGGGCTAGCTAGGCATTGGTCCAAGCTCGACCTCTCTAAATGGATAAACATCTTGAAGGATACTGAGCCTTCAATCCACCTAGACGCGGAGAGAGCTAATCAGGAGTTCAATCTGTGGATAGAACGCTCCTTGGACAGTTTGGTGTCTAAAAAATCGATCACAATTAAGAAAGGCCTCACCAAGCATCCGTGGTTTAATCAGGAGCTAAGAGCTCTCAAACAAGAGTGTAAGAGGGAAGAGAGGCAATGGAGGAAAGAGTTTAGCAGTGAAAAAAAAAGCAGATACAGAGCGGCTCTAAAGATATACAAGACCGCCCTGATTAACACTAAATCTGCTTTCTTTGCTAGTAAAATCCAGTCCTCTGCCAATGCTCCCAGGGAGATATTTAGAATAGTGAAATTACTGACTAAAGTCCCCGATCCGCGGCCTGATTCAGATGAAGCAGCTAGCCGATGTGAGGAATTGGCGATTTTCTTTCGTACCAAGATTAAAAAGATCATTGATACGCTTCCCCCACCTTCCTCAATCGACTTTAAAGCGCCATTTGTTAGTCAGTATCAATCGGATCATCCTAGGCTTTCTGCTTTCTCTCCTCTTAGGGAGAATCTCCTGCCTACCTTGCTGAATGCCATAAAGAGTGGCTCCCCACGTGATCCTGCCCCGATGAGCATTTTAAATGCTGTCCTTCCAACTGTTAGCAAATCAATTGTGAATATGGCAAATGCCTCTTTGATCTCTGCCATTGTGCCTAGAGAATGGAAGATAGCAATGGTTAGGGCCCTACTTAAGAAACCTAGTTTGGACCCAGGGGATTTTTCCAACTATCGCCCTATCTCCTTACTACCGGGCATCAGTAAACTTACTGAGAAATTTGTCAATTCACAATTAGCTTCCTTTTTGGAAACTTATAATTTGCTTCAGCCATCACAAACTGGATTCAGGAAAGGACAGGGAACAGAAACAGCCCTGTTGAGGGTGGTGGAGGATGCCAGGAGGATTCTGGATGACGGTGGCAGCGCAGCCATTATCCTCCTGGACCTCAGTGCCGCCTTCGACACAGTTAACCATCACACTCTGGTTACCCGTCTTAGTAATGTGGGAATCACGGGCAAGGCTCTTAAGTGGCTGGAATCTTTCCTTGAGGACAGATTTTTTAAGGTCTTTGAGAATGACTTTTGCTCTGGTCCGGTTCCATTACAATGTGGGATTGTTTAATGTGTATATGGCTCCTCTGGTGGGGATAGTGGCCCCTTTCGGGGTCCAGCTGGTGAGCTACGCCGACGATACTGAGCTGGTGCTTTCTTTGAATCAGTTTAGACAGTCTCCGCTGCAGCTGCGTAACTGTCTAGAGGCTGTAGCACGCTGGATGGACTAGTCCCACCTCAAACTGAATGGTGGGAAAACAGAGCTGTTGTTGTTGGGACGGCAGGCTAGCTTTGACAACGCAACCTTCTGGCCTGTGTGTATGGGGCCGGGCCCTATTTCTAAATCAGAAATTAAAAGCCTTGGGCTCTGGCTCGATGCGGAACTTACGTTCAGGACTCAGGCCAGAAAAGTTGCTGCTACCTGCTTTGGGATTCTAAAAACCATACGAAAAATCCTCCCACAACTGGCAGAAAGAGCCAGAAAAATCTTAGTACAATCTCTGATCCTTTCTAGGATAGATTATGGGAATGCCATGTACTTAGGAGTACCAGCCTCTACGACTAAGCGACTTCAAGTCGTTCAGAATGCGGCGGCAAGACTTTTAATGGGTGTCAACCACCGCACATCAGCCAAACCCTCTCTCAAATCCCTCCACTGGCTTCCGGTGAAAGAGCGGGTTTTCTTTAAATCTTTGTGTTTGACACACAAACTCCTCCATGGGAAAGGCCCTCCCATCTTAGAAAATTTGGTCATTCCCCACAAATCCCCTCTAAATCTTCGGTCCAATGATCAAAACTTGGCTGTGATCCCTCGAATAAATAGATCTCGTTCTGGTGGGCGTCTTTTTTCATTAAATGCCTCCAAGCTTTGGAACTCCCTTCCTCTGACTCTTCGCCAGGAGCCTTGTTTGCTTGTGTTCCGGCAGAAGTTGAAAACCTGGCTCATTCCGAGGACATAGAGCCGTGCTCTAGTTAATGGTACTTTTCTGGTCCTTGGGTGATCCTTGTTGAGCGCTGGGATGCTTTCGAGTAGCCATGCGCTATACAAGAGCCTATTCAATTCAATTCAATTCAATAGGCAGCAACAAAGGCCCCTGCAGTAATAGGCTTCTCAGTCCCTGCCTAACCCCACTGAGTTCCGAGATCCCTGAAGGTACTCCGGTCTCCAACTGTTGTTCTTTGTATGCACTGTATATGCTTTTTATTGTAAACGTGGGCAATGCAGTTCAGAGCACGGTTATTCGGACTTATAATGGCATGCAAGGTGGGGAGGAATTTTATTTTAGTTCCTTAAACAGAAATGTACCTTACATACAGCACCTGTATCTATGACTATTATTGAATGCATATCTTTGTCTCATTGAGCTGTATCATCTACAATAAAGTTTTAATACAAAAAACTTTTTTAAAGAGATTATGGAACCCTTTAGTAGGTGGTTACTCCCTCTTTTTAGACAATATTATAGCACATCAGATATAGAAATTTGTAACAGTATCTAAGAAGTTATGGCCACTATGATGTAGAAGAAAGAAGGGCATAGTGTTACTGTCTGTCGATAACCAATAGGAAGCCCCCTTTTTATTTGACTCTGAGTTGTAAATCAAGTGTTTAATTTTTATGATCTTTTTATGCACATCTTAAAAATCTGTGTTTTATTGTAATGGCATTAGCTCAAAACAATAAATCCTGATTTATTTGTTGACGTTTTTGAAAAGTCTGTATCAAAATTAATAATTATTACATTTGATACTCTGGTGGATACTATTGACTGGGTTTCATTTTGCTGAACAGTGGTAGTCATTCTCCCCTCTTCTTTATTTATCAAATCCCAAAATTGGCTGTTTGCATATGAGAATCATAATGCAATTATGATAGACAGTGATGGGGACTATCACCTTTTAAAACAGGTTGCCTACAATAGCATGTATTTGTTTATTGATTTATCATAGTGCTTTTATCAAGGCATGTAGAGTGACCAATGCCATAGTGTACTGTTGTAAATAATATGTTCGATGAAACAGAAAGTATTGATGGGGCAAGTTGAATCACATTATAACCAAGCAGCACTTTCATATGTGCAGGGCCACATACCTTCCTTAGGAATTACAAATCATAATTAGTAATATCAAGTGAGCATGTTACCAATGGAGTGCTACACATACAGTGCCATCCACTAGGCTTACAAAGAAAATATGTTTTCAGGTCTACGTGTGTAACATGGTCTATTAAACCTGCAGGCAAACCTACCAAAACAACCCTTTTTTAACATCACCGCTATGAAAGCCTTCTAGTCTACAAGGTAGGGTGCCTAGTATTTAAAAGTGATGCATGCAAGAGTTTAGTGTTGGCATGTTCCTACAGTTACTAGTCCCCAAAGCTATTTCTACTGTAAAAGTTGTAGATGGAGTTATGAGGAAAGCTAAAGTGCAAATAAATACTATTTTGCTAACTTTGGTTTGGAATAAGCTACAAAACTGATTCAAACACTATTTTAAGCTTCTCTGTATAAGCCAGGGAAATGGTGCTCTGGACAAAGGCTGGAGTTCCTTTCAAAGTAGAAGCTACCAAGACCAATACAGGTGGCCATTATGTTTTACTTAGAGACAACTTGGACAGCTCTTCCCTAGTACTGCAGGGTATTTATGGTACACCGTGGGTCAATCAAGCTTCTGAACCACCCCGTCTGAGTGTTTGATGGGCTGAGCCACGGTCCCCTGGGTGTTAATGGGGCACTTTAATTTCATGTTGGATGCGTTCCTGGACAGTTCATTGCCCCCACTCTCCCAGTCCTTGACCATATCGGCTTCAAGGGCCCTTGGAACTTGGTTAAAAGGATGGCACTTAGGCGATATTTGGAGCATAAAATTCCTGCTCTGGAGGGACTACTCCTTTTACTTCCCAGTCCACCTCAATCCTCTAGGATAGACAGGTTTGTAAGCACCCCTAACATTTACTCACATATCATGTTCCCGTTATTGTTTCAGTACAGTGTCAGACCATAACCCCCTTTATGTTTAATTGGCTTGTGGACAGCTTCTGGCGCAGTTCCGGCCTGGCGAATACAGGCGATAGTGCTCGAGGACACAGGTTTTTCACCATTCCTTCCAAGACCACATTGGTTCCTTTTATGCAGAAAACAAGGACACTGTCTTGTCCCCGCTACTGTTGTGGGTAGCATTTAAAGTTGCCACTAAAAGGTTTTGCATTAAGTCAGCGGTTGAGGTACGGAGGATGTTGGTGGTGGAGCTATCTCAACTGCAAACTTCACTGAGGTCTCTAAAACAGTTGCACTCTGCCCGCCCAGACAAAACTGCAGAAGGTAAAACTGTCAGAAGCTACTTCTTTGACAGTACAGTGAAGCTGTGTTGGTTCGATTATGCCACTTACTGAGCCTAGGCTCACTACGAGAGGGATAGAGCAGGGTAGCTCGTAGCACATCTGGCCGTTGACTTCAAGTTCTGTCCTGTTTTATTTGGATCTTCCTCCGGGGGTTGTATTTATTATAAAGACCTATATAGTCCTCATGCCCCCTCCGCTTTAGAGGGTGACACCCTCCTTGAACCACTTCCATTGCCCCATTTGTGTGCGACGGCTAATCAGGACCTCAACCTCCCTTTTTCATAGCAGGAGCTTTAGCTGTTCTACATGATCTACCTCTTGGGAAGACGCTCGGATCGGATGGGATTCCATCAGAATTGTATGCTCTTTTTGTCCCACAACTGACGTCCCGGCTGCTTATCCTCTACTCTTTATCCCTTGATCAGGGTCTCTGCCTAGGTTCCCTAAATGAAGCTATCATCTCCACGATGCTTAAATCTCATAACGACTCAACGGATATATGGTCTTAACACCGATTTTAAGATTCTTTCTAAACTACTTACTAATCGGTTGCTTCCAAATCTTCCACTACTGATCCATTCTCCCTAGTCTAGTTTTAAATTAGGGCGAAATACTTTGCGTAATCTCAGGAGACTCTGTGATGTCACGGCTAGCTCCTTTGATGCCTTTCCTAGGGCAGCATGTATTGCCTTTGATTTGGAGAAGCCCTTTGATTCTCTCAACTTGGACCATATGCTACGAGTATTGCAAAGGATGGGTGCTGACCCTGCCTGGTGTAATTAGATTCAACTGTTACGTGCAGCCTCGACAGCCAGAGTCAGAATGGGGAAATGTATATCACGCTCCTTTACAGCAGGGATGGGTACCAGTTAGGGACATCCACTCTCGCCGTTGCTTTTTTCAATTGCAATGGAACCTCTAGCGAACAAACTGCGACAACAGAGACGGGGCATAACAACTCAGGCCATGCTCCATGCTGCATCTTTATTTGCTGATGATATTCTTATATACACTAGAGATGATCTGGACAGCTAATCTCTAAGTCCAGTTTGCAGCAATTTCTGGACTGAAGTTTAACTGGTCCAAATCCTGTATTTTCCCCCTCTGTGCTGGTTATGCAGTTCCACAACACCTCCAGTTGGACATTCGGTTCCACCAATAAATAGTTATGCTCAGATACCTGGGGATTATTGTGTGTCATTCACCCACAGATATGCGAAATGGAAACTTGCGGAAGAAACTTTGGTCGCTGAGGGCATAATTCTTATTCTGGTCGACACTGCCCTTATCAGTCATGGGCCAGAGAACATTTTCTGTCAGTCTCCACTTGTCACTTCCTTGCTCCTTCTTTAGAGACTTGGATATGATGCTGGGTGACTTTATTTGGAATAAGGGTCACCGGCGATTTGAGCTATGTACTCTTAAACTCCCTACAGAGTCTGCAGAATTGGGGCTCTGACTTTTACAGACTGCAGAAAACCCCACTTGGGGGATTGTTGTGGTGTTCCTGGGATTCTGCATGCACCCTCCCAAGGATTCCGGGTATGTGCACACTGACTGTGCACTGCTTCCTAGGTGGAACACAGTTAGTGCACTTCCTAACATCCTCTTTGCTGTGTTCCAGCATCTGTAATAAGGCAGATTTGCAAAGGTATTCCCTCATTTACATTGGGACACACCCCTTTGTAAATGTGGGATCATCTCCTTCACATTGCATGGATGCAAAGTCTGCATGTGCGGTGGGTATTACAAAAGAGGCTGAGAGTGCTTCCCAGATGACACACTTACCAGCAATAAGTGAAACTCACTCAAAATTACCAATTGATACTTCTTACAAGGAACATTTCTGAATACCTTCAGAGGGCATAAGTATCTCCACTTTTGAGGATCACCTAGAAAAATTCACAATTGAGGAATGATATCCTTGATATCATTCTTGGGTAAAATACTGGAGAAGATAGTTAACAATGATCTACAGGATCATATTGATAAATGTAATCTTTTACGCAACAACCAATCAGGATTTCACCAATGATGCAATCTGGAAATGACGAATGTCAAATCCTGAAGGAGGAATTACAAACAAAAGATCTCTCAGGTGTGTTTGATACTGTTAATCCCAACACCCTGCGCCAAACTCTTTTTATACTCATGGAAATTATTGGCTAAGCCCTAAACTGATTTTCTTCCAGTCTGTACAAAATGAGTGACTTAGATCTCACTCCATGCATCTGAACCATATAGTACTGCACAGATCAAGGATGTCATCTACCACCTTTATATTTAAAACGTTTAAGGAGTCACTGAGAATCTTACTGAAAGGAGACTTTGGCATAGCCATTAATTAATGTAGAGGTGACACTCAACTCTACCTTAAAGTATCCTCTCAAGAACACCGCTACTATTTCCACAACAACATGGAAATATTCACCCCTGAATTCTCTGTAATGCTAAACCTTAGTCTCTTCTACTGTGACCAAACATAAAGAAGGCTAAGATTCAGTCAAGGCTGGAGTAATAAAACAATTGGGTATTATGTGAAACTTAGTGACTTCTTCCAAATCCCTGATATTTGTCCTCAACAACAACTACATCTACTAAATACAATAAAAATATATATTATGATTTGCAAGTAAGTATTTTTTTCAAAACTGAAAAGGCATACATTTCATACAGATGGAGAGTGTCCATGCATCCAGTACTTGCAGGGAATGTAGCTGCATTTTGGTGCCATTTTATTTTTTACATTTGCTCTATTTCTCCAAATTGATTTGGGATTTTTCTGTTGTGTTTTCAATCTATCACTGTTTGGTGCCGATGCCGATTCCAATCCGTTAACAAAATTTGCGTAGGGAAAATGGTCCAAGAGGGAGCCGTAAATTTTTACGTCCGAATAGCGTCGGGAAAAGTGTCCGATAGGGAGCCGGACATTTTTACGTGCAAATCGTAAAACAGAAGTCCGAGCACGCAAGTACGATCCGTACCGCCCGTCTGAATACACAACCGCATGTAAAAGGCCCCGTACGGAGCGAACGCTGTAGCACACATGTACACGGGTAAACTTGTGCCCGAATACGAGTCGTACAGCCCCCCTCACCCCGCACATGTCAGCACCGTACCCCCGTATGTCAGCACTGTACCCCCCCTCCGCACCGTACCCCAACACCGTAGCACAGCCCCGCACCTGTACGCACCGTACCCCAACACCGTAGCACAGCCCGCACCTGTACGCGCCGCAACCCAACAACGTAGCACAGCCCGCACCTGTACGTGCCGCACCCCAACACCATAGCACAGCCCCGCACCTGTACGCACCGTACCCCAACACCGTAGCCCAGCCCCGTACCTGTACGCACCGTACCCCAACACCGTAGCCCAGCCCGTACCTGTATGCACCGTACCCCAAAATCGTAGCCCAGCCCCGTACCTGTACGCACCATACCCCAACACCGTAGCACAGCCCCGCACCTGTACGCACCGTACCCCAACACTGTAGCCCAGCCCCGTACCTGTACGCACCATACCCCAACACCGTAGCACAGCCCGCACCTGTACGCGCCGCACCCCAACACCGTAGCACAGCCCGCACCTGTACACGCTGCACCCCAACACCGTAGCACAGCCCCGCACCTGTACGCACCGTACCCCAACACCATAGCCCAGTGCCGGACCTGTACGCGCCGTACCCCAACACCGTAGCACAGCCCGCACCTGTACGCGCCGCACCCCAACACCGTAGCACAGCCCGCACCTGTACGCGCCGCACTCCAACACCGTAGCACAGCCCCGCACCTGTACGCACCTTACCCCAACACCATAGCACAGCCCGCACCTGTACGCGCCGCACCCCAACACCGTAGCACAGCCCCGCACCTGTACACACCGTACCCCAACACCGTACCCCAGCACCCTCACCCAGCATCGCGTATGTACAGACCGTACCTACGCGAAAAAGACTCGTACAGAACCAGGACACAGTAAAACAGCACAGGGAGGGTCAATACGACTCGCACAACACCACAAAACACGTCAACATGACAAAATACATCTCTATGACTGACCTGCCACATCCAAACAGCCAAACAGAGGACCAAATCACAACCACCTCTTATAACACACCCACCACAAATTCAAACACAGCCACACCCAAAAATTGGACCAATAAAAAGGGCCCACACACACAACCCATGAGCCATTGCAACAGACCCACTGCTCACAGACACCACAGACAAACAACTGCACCTTACTCACACCTAAACTACACCTTCACTTACACACCTTCACACAACCTCCTTCACAAACACCCCCTCTTCACCTTCACACACACACCATCACATTCACACCCACACACCCATAACCATCCACACCCACACCCACACCCCACACCATGCCCACTGACAAGAATCCAAAGTTCACTACGGCGGAGCTGGAGCTCCTTGTCAACGAGTCATCAGAGTCGAGTCACAGCTGTTTGGAACATTGGTCAGACAGACCAGCATAGCCCAAAAAACCAGCCTGTGGTAGAGGATCGTCGATAAGGTGAATGCTGTTGCGCTCATCCGAAGGACCAGGCATGAATGCCAAGCCAGGGGGTACGATCTGCGCAGGGCAGTCAAGAGGAAAATGAACGAGGAATACGCCCAGAGTAACATCACTAGAGGCGGGCTGCCCCGCAGACCCGTACATTACCATCCCTGGGAGGAGAAGGTGATGGCCACGCTTCCGCCGGTGGGAGTACACGGAGTCGAAGGAGTCGCAGAGCCTGGTGAGTACACAAACAACTCACGTAACATGGGGGGAATGGCATCCACACCTCAACTACAACAAATGCACTCACCTACCCCAAATCCCTCACCGCACACAACCACACGCTAAAAACCACGCTCATGCCACTTACGTCTCCATGCCCCATTCACAAATAAAGGCAATGCCATGTCCCAGGCCACACCAACCACAAACCCAAGACTGGATGTCCGGGATGCTGGGAGGGTGGGGCTCACACAACACATAGTGCAACTCAGAACCAGACACCAATGCCCACAGCTCATATGGCCTAGGTACATACCCATGCACCATGCCCAATGCACAGGGACTGGCAAAGTAATGACAAGGTAGCTGACACTTGGCCCTGCTGTAGGCAGCACAAGGCCCTCCTGTGACCACTGTACACTCAAACAACAACTCCACTAGCTCACATACCCAGCACAGGAACTCACACACACTGTCATGCCAGCATGCACCATGAGGGGACAGACACATCACCTGGGAGACCCAATGACAAATCACACTACACACAACAGCAGGCCTGGTCACACACCCCCCCTCACACAAGCACACACCCCCGGGGCAGACAACGGATTTACCCACTCTCACAATGGACATGTGACACAACAAGACCAATCCATAGCCAAATAAGCATCCCAGCAAAAAATCTACTGGCAAACACTCAGGAGCACATCCCAATCTGTCCCCCGCAACATACCCATCCCCAAGTGTACATTGAGAGGAATGCTAGGCACATCCAACCACCTGGAGGAACTGCGACTACTTGAATATGTATGAAACATGGATGAGGCATGAAACAGCATTAACATTGTCTCTCTCTCACACACAGGGCAACATCATCGACCTCCCCCCAACAATGGGGGGAACAATCACAGTCCCAGGCTCAGCGTGAAGATGATCCCACCGGCAGCGCCGACTCAAACCAATCCGTGGATGACCCCGACCAACCTGGCCCCTCTGGTGCCCAAGCCCCTGCAGCACCTGGGTCAGGTACATCTGTGCCAACCACCACCCCCATTCCTGCCACATCCCAGGAGACACCCAGGAGCCCTGCTCGCACCGAACAACACAGCCAGTCTGACCAGGAGGGACAAGGTTCTCTGGGCACCCAGGAGGAGGCAGACGACCACGCTAATGCCATCCCTCAGGGGTCCCATAGACCCGATGTGCCCACAACGGCAGGCCCGGCTCGTGTGGGCAGGGGTGGTGGGAGTGGAGGCAGGCGGAGGCGAGAACCTGAACAGCCAGCTGAGGGAACCGGTAAGGCACACATGCGCCACATCCTGGACACATACCGGCGTGACACCAGGGGCATCAGCCAGGTAGTGGCGACCCTCAACGAGATGAAGAACCTGCAGGCCGAGCAACATGCCAGTCAACAACAACACCAAGGACGGATGGAGGCAAGACTGGCTGAGCTCCTGGCGGTGCAAACGGACATGAGCCGTTCACTCCGTCGGTTTGCCGACAACATGGGCAACCCTCCCTGTGACACCAGGCGAAGACCAGCACCAGCCACAGGGAGCGAGGAGGAGGAGGAGGATTCCTCTGACGGAGCATCACAGACATCGTCAAGGCCTGCATCTGAGAGTCCCCGGAGGAAGGTGGGTCGTCCACGGAAAAGACCGTGAGAGTCAGCGGACCATCCACATCTCCCAGGTCACCTGGCCTAGCACCTGGCCCTCTGGCGCAACAGCACCACCTCACCCAATGACATTCTCTGCCACATGGACTTGCTGGTCACAGTCTGACCAATGATGACCAACACTGTGGTCTGGACTCTGATGACTCCAACTGACAAGGATGCCATCTCCCCCTGTGAACTTTGGATTCTATGCACCCGGTAGAGCACCTTACTTCATCCACCAAAAGACTTACCCCACCAAAAATAAATACTTAATTTTGTCATGAGATGTTGCTGTCATTTGGCATTATTCACCAACATATGTGTGTGTAAATGTCAAACTATGCCTGAGTGTTGAACTAACTCCACACATCCATACCCTGGGAACAGAGTCTGGTACAGGACACACATGGGTCACAATGTATCATTCAATGCAGACATGGAGCACAATACTCATCTGTGATGGCCTCAAGCTGCTGAGGGGGTGCGAGGGAAACTGTGAGGACACACCTATTTGGAAGAGTAACATTAAGGCGTAGAGGTCATGCCTCATTTGGAGGTTCCCGGGGAGGGAGTCCCAGGTATGTGTTCCCAGGTGGGAGAACTATGTCCTGCATGCAGGAGTATGGTGAATCAGAAGAATGGTGGCCAGGTCAAGGTTGGATGCACGGAGATGGCACTACGGGGTCTCGGATGACAGTGGTACAAGGTTGGTTTTGGGTCAGGGTTGTGGCCTGCCTCCTGAGTGTGGGTGAGGAGTCTGAAGGTCATCCTGCAGCACACAGTGATCCATTGCAGCTATCTCTGCTGGACGATGATGTGGCTGGGGCGCGGGATGTTGACGCTGAGGTGTTCAGATGCAGCCTGGATGTGGACAAGTGTACCTGAATTTTGGATGTGGCTGCTCCGTAGAGGGCAGGGCAGTATTTTACACGGATGTTGTCGTGGACCTGGGGGATTGTCCGTCTTACCTTGGAGTGGATCTATCTGGGGATCATGTGCATAATGCTGAGGGTGTTGCAGTGTGAGGTACAGATGCTGGTGATTACCATGGCAAATTATAGCAAGCAATCCATGATGCACAACATCTTGTGTGCGTGGACACTGGGTGCCTGTGCGGGGCTTCTGTGGGTGGGACACAAGCAGTTGAGCCAGCTGTAAGGGGACAATCCTCAGATGTTGACCTCAGTCCTGTACAAGTCCAGCCTCAGGTGGCTGCTGTTCTGCCATTCATCTATGGATCCCATGCAATCTTGAATATTGGAACTGGAAATGTCTGCGTCCTTGGTGAGGGTGAGAAGCGCCTGGCTGTCAATGGCATACGAGTTGATGATGAGGGCGTGTGCGCATGTGATGGTGGATAGGGGGGTCCTGGACACATTGTAGATTGACACGCTGAAAGATGATACCTGTGCCATGTGCCTTACGACGAAAGCATACTACATGCAGAAGCCTTGAGTCCCACTCCCATGGCCTTGCAGGGGTACAGATCCGGTGGGGAGTAGGAAGGACATGACCTGGTGGGTGTGACAGGTCCTGGAAGGCGTGGCAGCGCTGTGTAGGCAGTCGGAGTTGCACACTCATCATGCAAAAGTGTTGTTTGTGCGCTTAGTGCATGCCTGAGAGCAGGCGGGAGATGTGTGGATGGACCTTGCTAGGAGGGTGGCTGCAACATCACACTGTAGTGTGATGTGGGTCATGCAAGGACCTGAGGGTCGTGCAATGTGCACATTGCATGTGCAGACAGTCCAGCCTTTGGTACCGCGTGGCCGCAACTGTGGCACAGACAAGCCGAAGACAGCCAATCAATGTGTTGAGGGAGGAAGGGAGGAGCACCTTTGATGTGTGTGTGTTGCCAAATCTGGAAACTACGTGTGCCCTTGCTGCAGTGGCTGCAACAGCAGGCGGCATGTCCTGGGAATTATGCCACAATATCCACACAAAGACTAGGATGTCAGAAAGGACTACTGCAACAGGTGTATGTCAAGGAAGGACTTACCGGTTTGCAATGGCACACACAGAGACAAAGGATGCACAATCACCAAAGATGACTGACACCGGATCATGAAACTGAAGGCCGAGCTGCGCACAGGAAACACACCCCAGAAGGTGTTGACGGCCCGTGGGGGGACTAACATGCCAAAACACATACACAGCCATGGACATCATGCACAATAGAGAATCAAATACATGAAGAACAGCATGCAGGTTGCTAATCTACACATAGACTCATATGCACAATCCTTGACAACCATGCCAGAGAGGCCGCATGCACAGTGGCAAGAGACCTGCATTGACAGAGATGAGGCACCTTGGAGGCTGAGGAACACCTTTATTACTCATGCTCACACCTATGCAAAAGCATCAACATTAACAGACTCACGAGTCTATTGGATTAACATTTGGGACCTACACCGGACACCCCCTTTGCACCACAGATGCTGTAAATCCATTGTACTGGCACACAAGTGAAGGGGTTGAGCCAAACATCCCCTGCTGCACACGGAGAGGCTGCAATTCCCCATTGAGCATCATATGGGGATGTCCCGCAATATGTCCACCCGTAGCCTCCCGTATGTTTCAGAGGGAAGTTGTACACACATTGATGCCTTCATCACAAACCACAATCCCATAACAGATGACTGTCACGAAGTGTGACTATCAATTCATGTGAGTCATGCCACATGTCATGTGCCCCATGGTGAGTTGACATGTATGCATAGTAACATAACCTGCACAGGAGCAGTGCCCACACATTACAAACAACTACCACACCCAAAAAGCCTTGCTGCAATCCTTACCCAAAGGAGAATTTTCACCAGGTCCGTGCATGTAACGCTGATTCAGCACACGTTGCATTACCCATGCGGAATAGCAGGAGCACAACGATGCCACGAGCAGACAGCATGCGCAAATACTTGGGGATGAGAGACACACAAGAAGTCAGGAAAAACAGTCATCCGCATGCATGGTCATGTACTCTACATGAATAAGGTTGACACCATGCCAGTTGTCAATTGAGTGTGTCAGCTAAAATGTGTGGAATGACATCAGCACTCGAGTGACACATCAGCACACACCTCAAAGTCACTTAGCATACAGTCAGCTGGACACACACATTGCAACACATGCCACACAAGGCTCAAAACGTGTACACTCAGACCCAGGGACTCACCATTATGAGAAGAAGTTGCGTATGAGCTGACTCCGGATGTCGTCCTCCTCCTCCTCACTTGCCTTGTGACCAAGGCCGTCATCCTCCACGGGTGGATGTTCCTGCTCATTGGGATCCAGGATGAGTGGCACAGCTTTCTCCACTGCCATGTTGTGCAGCATGCAGCACACGAGGAAGATTTTTCAGACCTTCACCGGTGCATATGGGAGGGACCCGCCGGTCTTGTGGAGGCACCGGAATCGGCTCTTCAGGAGGCCAAACGTCCTCTCAATCACTCGCCTGGTCTGCCCATGGGCGTTGTTGTAACGGTGATCTGCAGTTGTTCTCGGGTTGCGGAGAGGCGTCACCAGCCATGGCATGTTGGATTAGCCAGAGTCCCCTACATGGAAACATCATGTAAAGAAGTGGGTCAGGAGATGCCGTCAAATACTAAGATAACGCTGAATACTGGACAAACAGAGTCTACTCACCAACAAGACATGCTTGTTCGTTGTGCAGCTGCAGCATCATTTCTGGCACCCTGCTACGCCTCATGATGTAGGCATCGTGTGCTGACCCTGGAAAACGTGCACAGACATGGGAAATCACCATGTTAGCAAGACACACCACAAGGGCATTAATGGAGTGGTAATGTTTACGGTTACGGAAGGCTACCTCCTGTGCCTGTGGTGGTACCAAAGCCACATGTGTCCCATCAATGGACCCAATTACATGGGGCATCCCTCCCAGGGCATAGAACTCACCCTTGATACCTGTCAACTGCTCACGAGTTGGAAAATGGATGAATTCATCCAGGTGCTCCAACATGGCTTCTAAAACATCATGCAGGACATGGCTGAACATGGTCTGAGACATGCCACCCACATCAGCTATGGTCAATTGAAACGTACCGGTGGCAAAGAAATGTAGGGCTGACATCACCTTCATCTTGGGGGTCAGCGCAGTCGGATAACTGTGTCGCGGTTGGAGGTGTGGTGCCAGCCTGTTTGTCAGGTCTACAATTAACCGTTGGGGGAATCGGTAGCGGCGTATGCAGTCACGTTCCCTCATGGCAGCCAAGTCTGGCATTGGTCGGGGGAGAGGCGGTGCCCTGCAGAAAATTGGAAGGAATAACGAAGATTGAGTACATTACTACACCAATGTCAATGAACTGAGCACATGTTCAACAGCTAATACACATATGCCACACACAGAGTCTGGTCTGTGCAATACATCCTGCACACGTATGCCAGCCAGGTGATACTCCTACCAAGAGCCATCTACAAACATGGATTGTCAAGGTCTACATGACATGCCATGAAAGTAGCTCTGGGCCAGTGTGAGTGAACAGCCAGACACATTACAGGAGTGACATACATCCACATATGTGCATTTGAAGGATGTCATCTCATACAGACAGGTGCCGGCAAGCTAGACGCACAGGTCACATGTCATGGAAAAAGGACAGACCACACACCTTGCCATGAAGGGGTACATGTCAAATATGATCACACAGACATTGAGACTACGCAGATATGTCCTAAGCTGTTATTCCACATGTGTCCTGGTGTGCGTAATAGTGTGACATGGGCATCTACACACAGACACATGTTGGATGCAGCTACAGTAGATGCCGTTGACGGAACACCAACAGCAAGATCATGGGAACACATGACACACACATGACATAGTCACATCGTGGCACGCTGGTAGTGAGATGTCAGGTGTCATCATCCGTGTACCTGGCATCAGGGGACATTTGCGGGTGTTGGGGACTGTGCCATGCCAGTGATGCAGTGCTTGACAAGTTTGAAATACATGCACACATGTAAAAGGTGTGAAGGGGAAGTGCGCAACATGGTGCCCCATCATACATGACATGTGTACACAGGTCATCACACAACTATTGGGTTAAAACATGAGGAGACATGTGCCAGCTCACTGCCTGACACACCTAGGCCCTAAACATGATGCACTGCACTGACAATGACTTGATGTCCATCCTTGTGCGAGTCATACACCTCCATTCCTTTCCTGTGCGCCTCCTATCACCAGTGTAAGCTGTGAAACGCACCGTACACACGCTCTGAGGGCGTGTGTACGGTCGTATCACAATATGGGGTTTGGGTAGGAGTACGCGTGTGTGCAAGGAACGTACACACGTACATGTACACACTGGTCCTATTCCCATGGTAGTGTTGGCGTAGGCGTACGCCATAGAGATTCGGCGCGTACCCGCATATGTACGGCCCATATCTCTATGGCGTACGCCTACGGCAACACTACCATAGTGCTACGGTCCCTACACACGCGGGTACGGCCCGTAGCACTATGGTAGTGTTGCCGTAGGCATACGCCATAGAGATACGGGCCGTACATATGCGGGTACGAGCCCTATCTCTATGGCGTACGCCTACGCCAACACAACCATAGTGCTACGGGTCGTACCCGCGCGGGTACGGCCCGTAGCACTATGGTAGTGTTGCCATAGGCGTACGCCATAGAGATACGGGCCATACATATGCGGGTACGAGCCCTATCTCTATGGCGTATGCCTACGACAACACTACCAAAGTGATACGGGCCCTACACACGCGTGTACGGACCGTATCACTGGAGTAGTAGTGCCCTAGGGGTACGTGTGGAACGCACCGTACCTGTGTGTGGATAGTGAAATTACATAGGGGACACATGAGGGACAAGTATAAGGGCCTAAATGCATGCTGGTTGTCATGGAGACCGAGTTACCAGTTCAAAGTTTTGCATCAGGTGGCCAGCAAAAGTCGGTTGGAGACAATATACTATGTTGCAAAGTGGTTGTTGACTTGACATCATGCTCAAATTTTGAACCATGCAAAGGCCCTCACTGGGGTAGGTTTAAAGGGATTGGAGGAAACGTAGGATGCAAATGAGATTGACCAATCACTCTGTACTCCTGTAAATGAAACAGCCCAGCAAGGGAGATATAAGGCAGCCAGGACCCATGAGAGAGCACTTGCCTGCACAACTGAAGTGACCTGGTTCCATAGGTTGATGTGACACAGCAGACGTAGCCAGTATATATATTTAGGTTATTTATTAAGATAGTAAAGTCCATAGTATAGCCCCAGTTGCACTTCAAGGACTCCAAAACTGCACCTCCCCAGACGCTCTTCCCCACACAAACAATGGGGAACTACTCTTCTTCTACGTAGATCATGACCCAGACCGGAGAGATACTTCCTAGACGTTACTGCAGTGAAAACTCCTCTTCATTGCACTTGAGGGACTTCTCTTGATTAATCACTCTCCAGAGGTACATCAACACAAACTCCTCCTCCTTAACACCTCTTCCAGGATTACTGCAGCATGGAAGAAGGAAAGTCTAGCAGGAACTGGCACAGAGGTTAGGGCGACCGGTGTTGTGGTCACTGGTGGGGCTCATGGTGCCAGGTGATTCCGCCAGATGAGGAGTTTCTTTCCTTTAAGTCAACATCTTCAAGTCACACTGGATCAGTTACACACCAGTCTTTTTAGGTTACACGCACGGTTTCTTTAGTCCAACTCGTCGCCAATTGAAGTGACCTGGTTCCATAGGTTGATGTGACACAGGAGACGTAGCCAGTATATATATTTAGGTTATTTATTAAGATAGTAAAGTCCATAGTATAGCCCCACCAGGAGCAGCCTATCCTCTCCTAACTGTCTCACACCACACCAACATTCCAGTCACGTCATCATTCCACATGGAACACTCACACTGGCTGAGCAGCTAGTTACAAGGTACAGGAGAACAGTTAACCTTATATGAAGATACTACAACAACCTTTCATTCCACACCACTGCTGTTGCTCGTGATTCCTCTGGCACCATGTCCAGGTCTGTGGAGAGGGTCCAGCCATTCACCCAGGAGGAGAATGAGGTGTTGCTGGACGTCATCCTCCCACAGTACGCCAGCCTATATGGGAGACCAGGGGAGGAGGTGAGTGCTGACTCCACTAGCTGTGACTGTGCCACTTTTTTGTGTCTGGCACTTCTGGCATTGTGTCCAGGTGTGACAGACATGCAATGTTGTTCATGGTGGGTCTCAGGGGGGAAATGCCTTATGTCTCCCATGCAGAGCCTGATGTGGTTCATATCTGCACTCCTCACTTGCATTGTGCTTACTGTGACAATCACTGCATGGTGCATGCCACATTCAGCCTGGCTAATGCCCTTGGGAATGTTGTTTCCATAGTCCTGATGTGATTCTGTGGTCCCCCCAGTGTGACAGGTGACTGTACCCACAGATGTGTGTGAGTTGAGTGTACCTGTGGTGATAGTGTCCAAATGATGTGTACGGCCCCTGGACATTGGTGTGTGTGTAAGTCCCCTGTCATGTAGGTGAGTGTCTATGTGGGGTGTTGCGCCCCAGCTGCATGGGGGATGCATATGCCCTACCCATCTGATGTGAGCAGGGAGCCGTACTGTGTGTCTGACGTGCTGAGCTAGGCCCACACCTGTGACTCCCCCCAGTCAAGTGGGACATGTGCAGAGTGACGTTTGTACCCGCAGTTGCCAATGGCAGGTGATTGTCCTGTGCCTGTGTGTGTCTGTGTACTCCGCTGAGGTTGCGTCAGTGGCCTGGGGCATGTGACTGCTTTGAGGTGCTGTGCATTATCCTGGTGTTGCTTGTGATGTACAGTGTGAGCCATGATCATTGATTCTGTCGCACCCCTCATGCCACCTGTGTACTTTAAATGCCACGTAGTGAATTTGGCCTTCCCCAGAGGATAATGTCCCTATGACAAAGGTGCAATGAGTTTGCTGCATACTATGCCCTGTTCAAACAAGCCCAATTGTTCTAATGTGTGTCTCTGTGACATGGAGAAGGTGTATTGATGTTGTCTCACTTTGTCATCCTCACAGGTAGCCGCCTACGCCAAGGGGGAGATTTGGAAGCGGGCCATCAGGGCCGTGAGGTCGGTGGAGGGTCGCAGTCGGCGCCTGGCCCAGGTGAGGAAACGCTGGCAGGATATCCAGTGCTGGACCAGGAGGATCGCCCGGGTCCTGCTGGAGGTCTCACCTCCACGCAAACACGGCGGGCGCCGGCGCCTGACCCACCAAATGAAGTGTGTCCTGGCGGTGGTCTTCCCTGACATGGATAGGCAGCTACAGGAGAAGCAGCAGCAGGAAGGGGGTAGGTACATGTGTGTTTGTTGTGTGTCACCAGCTTTTGGAAGTGCTCAGTCGCCTGGATACACTGCCAGGGTTTATATGTGCAGTGCATATCCTGTTCCCCAAAGTCAACCGGTCCTGTTCTTCCTCCCTTCCCCTCCTTGACATGTGTTCCGTGGTCTGTGTGTAGTCACTCTTGCACAAGGTAATCTAGGCTGGCTGGTAATCCAAGTGCCCAATGCTTGCAGCATCATGTGTGGGGGTGGTCTGTGACGTGTTGGGACCTTGCCTGTGCCCTGTCCAGTTCAGTCATTTTGGGGTCCATGATTGTTGGCACTGGTGCAGAGTCTCAACATAGGAGTGTGAGGCTTAAAATGAACTGCCTTGAAGCATGCATGACCGATGTTGTGGCCTCAGACATGATGTGCATGAGGTGGAGATATGCATAGGGCGGGGACGGTTGCTCCTGTTGCAGTCAGATCTATCCAGGACCATGGAGCAGTGTGGCCACTACAGTCCCCTGAGACACCTTTTCCTAGGAATCATGTGTGTCATCCAACACTGTGGACATTCTCAGTGTCTTCAGCATAGGTTGGCCTCTGTGGCATTGTACCCTGGCCACATTTGTATTTACGTAAAGTGTGCTACATGTGTACACTGTACAGGGTGACCCAATGTGGCTTGTGCATCCTCACACTGGCCAGTGCCTGTGTGTCTGTGTACATCTATCTGATGATGGTTGTTTGTCAATATTATGTGTGGTCCGCCCCACGAGGGATATTTAGAGTACAATTAGGATTTAATGGAGCCCATTTTTGTGATCCCTGATTAAGAGGTGTAAGTCCTTCCTCTGTCTCAATCACATTGTCTCAGGTAGGGGAGGGGGGGTTTGTGCGGGCAAGGCCTACATGTCCAAAGCTTATGTCTCCTTGCCAGGTCTGGCCTGTGTGTGATGATAGTCGGAACAGACACTCAACAAGTATTGACCCAGTCATGTTGTGCAGGGTTTAATGTTTGTGCTTTGCAGCATGTGTCAAAAGTTAAAAGACATGGTTCCTGCTCATCTATTTTTGGCAACGGTGTGTGGTCCAGATGCTGTGCTCGACTGTCCATAGACACTAGCTTCTCTGTATAATTCGATATCAAGTTCTTTGTTGTTGTGTCATGCTCTCCATTGTATCAAAGTGGCATGGTGGGTCAATCAACTGTGTAGTGCAGGGCCTACATATGTGCGTAGTATTGTAGATGTTACTCATGATGCTTTTCATGCTATGCACTGTGACCTATGTAGTTTGGACTCATGTGTCATATGTATACAGGTGTCTGATTATTTCCTGTCTCTTCACCTTGCTCACAGCATTGTCGGGGGACACCGAGGGAGACACCGGCACGGACGTGGAGGAGGGATCCAGCACTGGTGCCACCAGTGCTGGGGAGTCTGGCGCAGCAAGTGGCACGGAGGGCGAGGGGAGTCAGGCGGAGGACCTGTCCAGTCCCAACACCGACAATGACGCTGACGGGTCCGAGGCTGAGCTCCCAGAGGGGGCGGAGGCTGCTCCCACAGCTGAAAGCAGCAGTACATCTCTCGCCGCCCCCTCCATTCCCATCACCCCCCTCCCACTTGCTCGGGTCCCTTCTCTCTGTGCTAGGCGACCACATGTCTCCTTCGTGCCAGGCACCGTACCCCCTGCCCCTGTCTCCCCTGCTGCCGTCAAGGCCGAGTCTGTGGACATCCTGCGGCAGTTGCAGGTTGGTCAGACATCGCTGCTTAATATCCTCCATGGCCACACCAGACTGCTGACACAGATGGTGTCGTACATGGAAGGCATGTCATCAGCGATGTCTGACCAACGGATGTTGCTGAGGTCCATGGACTCGTCACTGACAGCAGCAGTGGGTCTCCTGCAGCGCTCTGTCCCCCCCTACCCCTGCCCCATCCACACTTCCCACTCCCATGCCTGTCCCAAGCACACCCAGACATCCCCATGCACGCACCCCACCAGACACAGGCAGCACACCAACCGGGAAGGCCAAGCGCACACCTCCAGTCACGCACACACAGGGCGAAGTAGGCACACCCACTGGGTCGGGGGGCAAATGGCAGCCACGCAGCCACAGTGGGAGTCCGCAGTCCTCATGACCCACTTCCTCCAAAACCACTCCCCTTAGCTCCCCTGCCCAACAGTCGGACAAAGAGTTCTTCATGGTCAGTCTGTCCCTCAGCCCCAGTGTGACACCACCCGGCAAGCAGTCGAGGAAGTCCCCAGGCAGGGGAGTTGAGTCCCCCCCCTGTCCACACCCTCCCCCAGTAGCGCTGCAACCCATCCCTCTGACCCCCCCCCTCCTTGGGGCCTGTGGTTCCTTCGGGTGCAGGGGAGATGCTGGCAGACCTTGCAACCCTGTGCAGCGCCATCCTAACCACCAACTTTGGCGCTGCCCCACCCCCTGTGGTGGAGTCGTCCGTCCCTGCACCCACAACACCTACCCTTGCCCCTCCTGTCCCTGCGGTGCCTTGTCTTCCCCCCCCACATGATGCCCCCCCCCTGTGGATGGAAAGGTACTCTGCACTGTGCAGGCAAGCTAGGGGAGACGCGTCCCAATGTGTCCCCCCGGGATTCGCATATGGACTGGCCTATGGGCCTTGTATATAGTGTACATTTCAAATCCACTCTTTTTTTATGCTGAATAAAGCATTTTGTTTTTCATTTGCACACACATGCTTTTCTGGTATTGCTGTTGGTGCTGCTGCTCCCTGAGTTGGGGTGGTGATAATGTGTTAGGTGTCTGGGAAATGTTGTAGTGTGCTGCTCATGGGGAGGACCCTGGTATCTGCGTGCCATCACAAGGTCTCTGCAAATAATCTTTGGTCATGTAAGCTCTTACTGTATGGTGACATTGTCCCAAGGACTGTTCCTTCCTCTGTGGCACCTGACTTCTTCCCTGCAGGGTGTTTCCCAATTGTTGTGCTGACCTGTGTCTACATTTCCTTGCTGTGTGAGGGATCCCTTCAACTTTGGCCATGCCTGCTCAGCAATGTCTCCGCCTGCATCGTCTGTGCCATCCTTGGTAGTCACTGTACTTGTGTACGGAGTATGTTGCCATGGCTTAATGTGGATATGGTCCCTTTTCCGCACTATGCATGTGTGTACTCCCAGCCTAGCACACATGTGTTACTTGTTCTGCAGGGTATTTGGGCACCTGACTGACAATTGTGGGCATTGTATCTGTGGGTACTCCACCCTTTTCCTTCCATGGGAGGCAACAACTTGTTGGCTGCCCCAGCACCTGTACATTCCTATCAGTCCTGGAATGTGGGTGACAGTGTGTGTTCCCTTAGGCTCTCTTAGTTTAGTGGGGTTTCACATGAGAATACAGTCTTGTTGCATGATCTCAGTGTGTGTATTGTGCTGCCACCGCCAGGGGTGGGTATGCATGTGTAATTTGTCATCACACCCACATGTGGTGTGTCATGCAGTGGGGGAAGGACATCCATCCTCATGGGAGTGGGACACTGCCGTCAGTGATGTGTTGTCATGGCACTATCAACATAGTCGCACATTGTGGATACCTTCATGCACCCATGGAGTTTTGCTAATGGGAGGATGATGTACACACCCCCATGTCTCTGTCCACTGCTGGGAGGCCTCTGCACACACCCCTCATTTGTCTGGGCACTGCTGTGAGTGATAGGCACCCACCCCTCATATGTCTGGGCACTGCTGGGAATGATAGGCACCCACCCCTCATATGTCTGGGCACTGCTGGGAGTGATAGGCACCCACCCCTCATATGTCTGGGCACTGCTGGGGGTCCTCTGCACACACCCCTCATATGTCTGGGCACTGCTGTGAGTGATAGGCACCCACCCCTCATATGTCTGGGCACTGCTGGGAGTGATAGGCACCCACCCCTCATATGTCTGGGCACTGCTGGGAGTCCACTGCACCCACCCCTCATATGTCTGGGCACTGCTGGGAGTCCACTGCACCCACCCCTCATATGTCTGGGCACTGCTGGGGGTCCTCTGCACACACCCCTTTAGCTGTCTGGGCACTGCTGGGAGTGATAGGCACCCACCCCTCATATGTCTGGGCACTGCTGTGAGTGATAGGCACCCACCCCTCATATGTCTGGGCACTGCTGGGGGTCCTCTGCACACACCCCTCATATGTCTGGGCACTGCTGGAAGTGATAGGCACCCACCCCTCATATGTCTGGGCACTGCTGGGAGTCCACTGCACCCACCCCTCATATGTCTGGGCACTGCTGGGAGTCCACCGCACCCACCCCTCATATGTCTGGGCACTGCTGGGGGTCCTCTGCACACACCCCTCATATGTCTGGGCACTGCTGGGAGTGATAGGCACCCACCCCTCATATGTTGTCTGGGCACTGCTGTGAGTGATAGGCACCCACCCCTCATATGTCTGGGCACTGCTGGGAGTCCTCTGCACCCACCCCTCATATGTCTGGGCACTGCTGGGAGTGATAGGCACACACCCCTTTGTCTCTGTCCACTGATGGGGATCGTAGCACGACACCCACCCACCCGCCCACACGCTCTGAAGACCTGGGTACGGGCCGTACCACCATTGTTGGGGTGCCGTAGGGGTACGGCCCATACCCAGGCCTTCAGAGCGTGGGTACGGGTCGCACCACGCCTACCCTTACGTCACAGGCCGTACCACCATTGTTGGGGTGACGTAGGGGTACGCGTGGTGCGACCCGTACCCACGCTCTTCAGGCCTGGGTACGGGCCGTACCACCATTGTTGGGGTGACGTAGGGGTACGCGTGGTGCGACCTGTACCCACGCTCTTCATGCCTGGGTACGGGCCGAACCACCATTGTTGGGGTGCCGTAGGGGTACGGCCCGTACCCAGGCCTACAGAGCGTGGGTACGGGTCGTACCACGCGTACCCCTACATCACCCCAACAATGGTGGTACGGCCCGTACCCAGGCCTGAAGAGCGTGGGTACGGGCCGTACCACCATTGTTGGGGTGACGTAGGGGTAGGCGTGGTGCGACCCGTACCCATGCTTTTTAGGCCTGGGTACGGGCCGTACCACCATTGTTGGGGTGACGTAGGGGTACGCGTGGTGCGACCCGTACCCACGCTCTTCAGGCCTGGGTACGGGCCGTACCACCATTGTTGGTGTGACGTAGGGGTACGCGTGGTGCGACCCGTACCCACGCTCTTCAGGCCTGGGTACGGGCCGTACCACCATTGTTGTGGTGACGTAGGGGTACGCGTGGTACGACCCGTACCCACGCTCTTCAGGCCTGGGTACAGGCCGTACCACCATTGTTGGGGTGACGTAAGGGGTACGCGTGGTGCGACCCGTACCCACGCTCTTCAGGCCTGGGTACGGGCCGTACCACCATTGTTGGGGTGACGTAGGGGTAGGCGTGGTACGACCCGTACCCACGCTGTTCAGGCCTGGGTACGGTGAGGAAATTCGATTTTCGATCTCGATCGTATTGACCCGCCATTTTGTAATCCGCTGCCATTTTGTGTTGCCCTCACTCAGGCAGCACGACGAACGAAGTCTTTTCTGCTTTTCCTGCAGTATCGTGTCAAAATAGCCTTCTGCCTCTGTTTACAAAGCTGATGTTAGGGACTGGCCGAGTACACTAATCCCTGTCTGGTTTTCCTAATCCCTGTCTCAACTATCTGTTGGTTCACACTATTCTCTTCTGACTTTATCTTATCTACTGGCCTTCGCTGTTCTCTGCTTGTATTCTCTCGTTTCACAACTGTCCTCCAAAACACACAAATGTATCTTGCCACCTGCAAGTCAGTTGCAGACACGTTAATAAATTAACCCGTAAGGAGGGGTGACAAACACAGTTGAAGGAGAGGCTTCTTCGGGTTACTCGATACCTTATTTTTAAACTCTTTCTATTGGCTACGTTTTGTTTTTAAACCTTTCTTATTGGTTCTTCATGTATGTATTGGGTGTGTTTCTGAATAATCTATATGCCATCTATATACTATAAAAGATTGTGCGCCACGGGGTGAAGTGGCAGTCTCCTGAGAACATACCGTGTGTACTTCTAGGACAACTGTACTAGCTGCAGCTAATAAATCTGATCTTTTACGCCGACAGAGTGTCCCCGTGTCTCTGTTAGCTGAAGCAGGAGAACCCAGGAGATTAAGGCGTACCCTGCGCCGCCAGGCCCATAAGGTTCTGGTTCTTCAATGGGCCGTACCCCCAATGTTGGGGTGACGTAGAGGTAGGCGTGGTACGACCCGTACCCACGCTCTTCAGGCGTGGGTACGGTGCGTACCACAATTGTTGTGGTGACGAGACGCGTCCACGTCCACTTCCGTTGTGGCGGGACGCAGGCCTTGGTAGACACGCCCCCCCGAGCGACCAGTCCCTGGAGGTACGGTATGTACAGGGCATGTATACATTTTACCTTGGGTGGGGGTTATGTTTCCTGCCCCTGCCCCCCATCTTTGCCCCTGGGTGTTGTTCTGACCTTCTGCGGCGTCTGCGCCGGTTCCTGTGCACCAGGTCGTAGGCTATGAGGGCTGGGATGACACGTAGGATGGGGTCCATGGCTGTCCGTCGCGTACAGGTGCTCCTTCCTCGCGTCGTCCTCAATTTCCCTGCATTTTTTGGCTCCCGTAAAAAATGCTACATGCGGACTGACGTAGGCACAAATCGTACTTGCTGGTTCGTAAAACGCTGCCTGACTCAGTCCGGACGTCACGTACGCGGTGTCCCGGATCGGAATTGTCGGTATATTTTAGCCAGTCGGTGTTTTGTACGAATCGTACGGAAATGGTATTTCTGTACGAATCGTACTTGCGGGTTTGTAAGGTAGTTTTCCCGGGTACGAGTCGGACGGAGAAAACGCTCCGTACGACGGTTCATACCTGGGTTTTACAGGATCGGAATCGGCACCTTTGTGTGCTGTATAAATACTTTTTTACAGTTTGCCTAAGTTAAGCCTGACTGCTTTTGTGCCAAGCTACTAGAGGGTTAAGCACCGGTTAATTTAGTGACTGCTTGTGGTTCACAGGGAGAAGGATTGTGGGTATTGCCTGAGTGAGGCTTCCACCCTCCCTCAACCAATAGCCTAATTTCTTACATTGATGTTCAGCTGTGTGATCCAGTAGTTTTTGTGTGGTGCCTCTCAGTGCTTGTGTGTAACACTACAATCCCATATAAATAATCTGATGCCACATTTGACATTTTTATAAATTCTCAAGTGGCTATTTTTCCTTTTTCTTTAAAATTTAATTTCTGCCTCACATTTTGTGCACTTGTGACTCTTGCCTGCAAAGATGGAGTTGGATCTCGACAACCTTGAAAGCTGCAGTATGGCTGAACTGAAAAGGTTGGGCAGGCAGAGAAGACTGAATCTCGCCACGAGCTCTCCAAAGTTGGAGTATGAAATACCCCACTGAGCCTGGGAGGTGGTCCGTAGAATGCAAGCTGCAGCACAGGAACAGGAAGGTGTTGATGATGAGGAGGATGAAATGGATGAGGTGGATGATGAAATATGGGATAAGGAAGATCACTTGCGACAGCACCAGAGCTAGAAGGAGAGAAGAATCTTCTGCCCCTGGATCCATAACCAGGGGAGAGTGGGAGACCCACAGGAGTGAGGTCCCCTAGTGGGTCCAGCACAGGAAGCAGTGTGTGGTATTCCACACTGTGATGTTGCTAGGTTATATGAGTTATGACCATGTCATGTTGGAATCCCTGATGTCATAGATTGTTGTAAATAGTAATGTTCTGTAATGGTCAGTTATCTGAAGATCTGCTGGCTGATGGATGGGATCTTCTTTCATGGCATAAACATCTAACAACTGCATACCTGAGTACCTTATTCTTTCAATATGGAGAATACTTCACTGGCGTAGTTGGCTCAGGAGTTTTCTGAAGAAGATCTCAACAAAAATTTGCTGGAAATTTTGGTTTTTATATTTTATTCACAAAAAAGAGAAGGAACTTATCTCTTTATCACTTTTCAACGACAACATAAAATCTGATTCTTCACATGAAACTTGTGAAGGGAGCAGCACATTTGTGGATTGGATTTGCCACAGGAGAGAGTCTAGAGAACCTAAGGAAATCTCTAAGTGGTGTTTTTTTGCCATTAATCCAGCTTTGTATGCCACGAGCCGCATCGTACAAGATCATGTAAGTTCATCTCGTGACTTTGCGTGGTTTCGTTGCATCTGTCTGGATTGGACAGTGTTGTTGCAATTTGTTTGTGACATCCCCGTACATATTTGAACGGATCCCGTGTGTTGTGTAACTGTTTGGCAGAACACGTTTGGGGGATCGGCATTGACTTGCTTGCGGGGTGTTGCGGTGGAAGTTGTGAGCATCGCTGTGTAAACATCGCTTTCTCGAGTGTGTGTACATTTGAAAAAGAGTTGGAAGTTTGGAGCATCTCTGCTTTGTCATCGTATCCTCGAGAACATTAATATTCAAACACAAACATTGCCTACCTGGAGTTTCGAATTTCAGCGGTGAGAGATCCACGTCTTGGAATCCGGACTTCTGGAATCTGAATCTCTGCCTTCGTCTTCTCTGGAACCACGAATCTCTGCCTCCGTCTTCTCTGCAATCTCGAATCCATGCCTCTGTCATCGTCATCTTTGCTCCGATTGCTCCGGAAATCGTCATCACGTATCACGCTGTTGTTTGTGCGTGCGTGGTGGCCATTTTGTTTTCAGTAACTTAGCAACGACCTGAATTCATCGCGTGTGTACAGGATACAGTATACACGGAGGCTGACTTTGTCATCATTGCTTTAAAAAGGGTATAAGGCAAGCGAAGGAAGACTGAGCTTTCAGCACAAGGGAGGCATGGAAAATTGAACAGTTAAAAAATTCGTTTTTGTGTGTTTTCTTCTGTTGAAATATGGGTAGGGAGAAGATTCTTGGGCATTCTGACTAAAAATAAATTCGATGGTTGTCATTGGAAATCATACATAATACTAAAATATTTGAAATCTAATCGTACTTAAATAAAAATAAAAGAAAAAAACCATAGATAGATAAATACAGTTGACATAAAATTAGGAGCTTACTTATATGATAAAGGGGAAAAAAAAAACTTTTAAAAAGGTGATCTTTATGTAAAGAGGTTAACTTCTTTATTTATCATTGTGTTGTTTATATCGCGGCTGTTGGCATTAGTTTAGGCTACCATTTTGTAGACATGCAAAATGTTACTGCAGCTCCATTTTTTTTGTCGTGTCCTGGATCACCTCCCATCAAGTGGAAAAAATGGAAGGTGGTCTTTGAGAGGTATGCTAGAGTCTGTGGACCCTCTTTGAGCGCAGAAAGAAAGTCATCTCTGCTTCTGCACTGTTTAGGTTCTGAAGGTCAGGATGTATTCGATCATTTACCTGAGCTTCCAGATTCAGAGGCGGGTAGACTGAATGATTATGAAGTATGCATTAAGAAACTCGACAAGCATTATCTCCCTAAAGTCAGCACAATTTTAGAAAGATATCAATTTGCTAAAAGGATGCAATCTGCTGACGAAACAATTGACGATTATATAACCCAACTAAGAAAACTGGCTTCCTCGTGTAAATTTGATAATTTATCTGATGAACGCATTAGGGATCAGTTTATGTTTGGTTGCTCCATTGAGAAAATTAGGGAGGAATTATGGTTAAAAGATGAACCAACGCTTGATGAAGTGTTAATGATTGCCAAGCGTATTGAACACTCGTTAAAATGTGTTGCCGTAATAAAGAAGGACTCGGAGAAAGGGTCTAATGTTGAGATAGTTAAAGTTAAGCCAGATAATCGCAACTTTGAAGTGAAGAGTAATCCTGAGAAGGGATGGTCTGAAAGAAAATGTTACAGATGTGGTAAGGCCGGACACCTTGCTAATGACAAAAGATGTCCAGCTCTCAATCAAACATGCTCCAAATGTAAATTAAAGGGGCATTTCACGGCCTTATGCAAAACAAAATCAAAACCTAAGGTGAAGGAAGTTGAAATATACCAAGGAGAGTTAGGAAAATTTAATTCGGATGATCACGTTTGTGGACAGATAGTAATACAGGTTGAAAATAAAAGTAATAATAGATCTTGCCCTTACGATGAGATTATAGTAGAAGGGGAACAAACTAAGGTTCTATTCGATTCTGGAGAAAAGATTACCATCGTCTCTAATGAGTTTTACAACTGAAAGCTCAAAGGAAAGTTTACTTTAATGAAACCGGACATCATTCCTTTGGCATATGGAGGAGAGCCAATAAAATTACATGGATATTTTGTGGGATTGATTGAATATAAAGATAGGATGGTTTCTGGAAAAATTTATGTGTCAAAGCGTGGAGACAGCATTATTAGCTGGATCCATCAGGGTGATTTAGAGGTATTTTTAGATCCCAACGCGAATCCTGTTATTCAGCTAAGAGCTAAGAGATAAAATTCAATCTGTGGGGAGGAACGTGAATGAGGAGTATGTGCACAATTTAAAGACGGAGTTTCCAAATGTATTTAAAGAAACTTTGGGCTGCTTAAAATCCTATTAAGAGGTGATGCAATTCCCGTGTGTTGCAAAGTGAGAAGTGTTCCATTATCGGTTAGGGAAGACATGAAAATGGAGATACAAAAGTTAAGCAGTTGTGGAATTATAGAGGAAATAGAGAGATCGGAATGGTTGGCCCCGGTCGTGGCAGCACGCAAACCCAATGGGAATTTGCGCTTATGCATCGACTTAAGGCAACTTAACAAATGTGTGGTGGTGGATAGGTATCCATTGCCGAACATTACGGAATTGTTGACGTTACTTGATGGGGCTAAAGTCTTTAGCACAATAGATCTCACCTCGGCCTATCATCAAATAGAGCTAGAAGAATCATCACGGGACTACACATCTTTTATCACGCCCTTTGGCACGTTTAGGTTCAGAAGAATGCCATTTGGATTGGTGTCTGCCTCTTCAGTGTTCCAAAGGGTGATGGAAAGGGTGTTAAAAGATCTCCCGGGGGTGTGTGTGTACCAGGACGATATCTTGGTGTTTGCTAAAGATGACTTGGAACACGACATGAGGTTGAAATCTGTTCTGAGCAGTTTGTGTAAACATAATCTTACAGTTAAGGTGGAGAAGTGTAAGTTTAGATCGAACACCATCAATTATCTGGGACACAGTATTTCTGGGGAAGGTGTGAAACCTAAAGCTGATTTGATTGAGACCATCACGAGGATGAGTTCCCCTACTAACAAAACTGAATTGAAATTTTTAGGTATGATAGAATATTACGCAAAATTTGTGATGGGTTTTGCGGTAGCAACAGTGAACATGAGGCAGCTATTGCGAAAAGGGGAAGAATTTGTATGGTCAGATCTGTGTGAGAAAGAATTTGTGTCTATTAAGAAGAAACTTAGTCAGGCTCCTTCATTAAAAAGTTTCAACCCTGCAAGTAAATCTATATTAGTGATTGATGCAAGTGAAAAAGGCCTTGGAGCTGTTCTGAAGCAACGTGGAGTTGAGGGCATGCGTACAATCATGTTTTTGTCAAGGAGTCTCAGAGATCCAGAGACACGATATTCAGTTGTGGAAAGGGAGGCTCTAGCGGTATCCTGGGCTGTGAAGAAGTTAAAGAAATTCTTGTGGGGTTTGGATTTTGAAGTTCATACAGACCATAAACCCTTGAATGAAATATTTGGTAGACCTTATTTCTGGAAGGATAACCAAATGGATTATTGGATTGCAGGAATATAGTTTTGATATAAAATATATTCCTGGAATTGAAAATGGTGTTGCGGATGTTCTGTCACGCTTAGTTCCAAATGGTAGTGAGCATGAAGACTGTTCTGATGATGATGAGGATGATGAAATGGTTTGTTTGGTAGATATTGATATCATTTCAGAAGAAAGATGGTTAAAGGAATTGGAGGATGATGTGACATTGAGTGAAGTAGCATCTTTGATAAAGAAAGGGTGGATCTCTAGAAAAGACGGGTCTGATGGTACAAGACTATTTTGGGCAGTACGTAATGAATTATCTGTGGATAATAACTTGCTGTTTAGAGGGACAAGATTGATTCCTCCTACTAGTCTTAGAAAAGAATTAATTGATTTAGTGCATGTGGCTCATTCAGGTTTGTCGAAGAGTAAGGAAAGACTTCGCATGTCGTATTGGTGGCCTGGAATGGATAAGATGATAGAGCGAATCATAAGGGACTGTGTTGCTTGTGCTGTTAGTGATAAGAATAAGTATACTCATGTGCAACCTATGGTCTTGAGGAAACGCTCCAATGGTCCGTGGCAGGAAATAGCTTTGGATATTGTTGGTCCCATACAAGAGAAAGGATCGCAGATTTACATCTTGGTTGTTATAGATATGTTCTCAAGGTGGCCTGAGATTTTCTTTCTATCAACAATTAATACTTCTAAGGTGATTGAATGTTTGAAGAGTCTATTTGCAAGAGAGGGCCTGCCAACATCAATATTGTCCGATAATGGTGTTCAACTTGTATCTAGAGAAATGGAAGAATTTTTATCTTCTAGAGGGATTGTTCACAAGAAGTCTGCTCTATATCATCCTGAAGCCAATGGGATGGTGGAGAGATTTAATAAAGTTATTAAAGAAACCATTGCATTGGCTAAAGGTGTGGATTTGGATTGGAAAAAGGAGGTTATTGGGAAAATTGAAGAGTACAGATTAACTCCACATGCAACAACTGGGAAGACTCCCTTTTTGTTGTTTCGGGGTAGGGTGCCCAATACTAGTGTTGAACCTTTTTGGGTTAATAAGTATGAATTGGCAAAAGGCAAGGAGAGTGTGTGTGATGGGGAAAGCATGCTGAGAGTGGAAGGAGAGAAGGCAGAATCAAGAAAGGCATACTTTGATGTGAAACATGTAGTAAAGAAAACTAAGGTAAATGTTGGAGATTGGGTCAGGATTAGATGTCCTGGGTTGTTGGGTAGTTCTTCGTCAAAATTCATGAAGCTCATTAAAGTAATCAAAACGTTTAAGAATGCTATTCAAACGCAGGACCATCGTATTTGGAATTTAAATAGAGTAATGGTGTGTAATGGAATGCAGAATCAAAGCAAGGTGTTGGTCCCTACTAAGGGGGTTCTCTTTCAAATCCAGATAAGGAGGTTGAAAATAAAAAGTTGAACTCTAAAAGAACATCCTCAAGGATTGTTAAAAGACCAAGTTATCTTGCTGATTTTATTTGATTAAATTTTTTGTGCAAGGGTGTTGTTTAAGGAAGGGTGGTGATGGGTGGTAGCTAGTACTGAGGGTAGCTTAGAAAGGTGTTAGATACAAAGGTTATGTTAAGACAATTTAAGTTTCTCTTTTTGTTTGTATCTCGGTCATTTACATATATGTTCTTCTATAAGGAAGGGAGATGTGTGGTATTCCACACTGTGATGTTGCTAGGTTATATGAGTTATGACCATGTCATGTTGGAATCCCTGATGTCATAGATTGTTGTAAATAGTAATGTTCTGTAATGGTCAGTTATCTGAAGATCTGCTGGCTGATGGATGGGATCTTCTTTCATGGAATAAACATCTAACAACTGCATACCTGAGTACCTTATTCTTTCAATATGGAGAATACTTCACAGTGTATCCTCCCACTTCCTGTCTCATGAACCGCTGGTGGACAGGAAAGCTGAAAGGGAGTTCAAGCTGCAGCTGGCCCAGCTGGAACTGGCTGCCATCGTCACATGGAATGAGGTAGAGGGAGCACAGTAAAGGGCCCTGAGAGAGAAAAAACAGGCTCTGGAGGAAAGGAAACTTTTGTGGGTTCATGAAGTGAGTCTGAAGGAACTGGACTTGGAGATCAAGCCAGTCACAGAGTCCTGTTGTAATAGTAGCAGTGACTGCACAGTGTCTAATGGAGGCAGGAGGGTCCATATACCCAAGGGACTGGTGCCTAGCTTTTCTGTCAGTGACGACATAGACGAGTGCTTTTAGGCCTATGAGGTAGCCTTAGACATACACAGTTCCGTGAGGAGGTTTGGACCGGAAACAAGCTTCCTAGGACCGGTTTCTGGCATTTCAGCCGTCTTCAGCCAGGCTTGCTTGAATCCAGTGGCAAAGTGAGCAAGGGACTCACGTCTGAGCATACCCTGCCAACTTATGGCGAACAAAGCAAAAACCAAAGGAAATGATGGACGGAGTGTTGAACATTGCAAGCACTCACCCCCAGTCAACTGATCTGGGTTTAATCCATCACCGTTCTTTAGCCCACTCTGCCACCCCAGTTCAGACATGGCCATATGCAAATCAGTCTGACCCTGTGCCTCATGGGAACAGTCCAGCCCGAACTGCCAAGCCATGTCTTCCCTGGACCGGAAACAAGCTTCCTAGGACCGGTTTCTGGCATTTCAGCCGTCTTCAGCCAGGCTTGCTTGAATCCAGTGGCAAAGTGAGCAAGGGACTCACGTCTGAGCATACCCTGCCAACTTATGGCGAACAAAGCGGTACAAAAGGGGGTGGTGATGGACGGAGCATCAGAACCAATCAAACACTCACACCTTTGCCACTGGATTCAAGCAAGCCTGGCTGAAGACGGCTGAAATGCCAGAAACCGGTCCTAGGAAGCTTCTTTCCGGTCCAGGGAAGACATGGCTTGGCAGTTCGGGCTGGACAGTTCCCATGAGGCACAGGGTCAGACTGATTTGCATATGGCCATGTCTGAACTGGGGTGGCAGAGTGGGCTATAGAACAGTGATGGATCATACCCAGATCTGTTGACTGGGTGTGAGTGTTTGATTGGTTCTGATGCTCCATCCATCACCACCCCCTTTTGTACCGGGTTGAGAGTGCAGCCTTCAGCATGTAAGTAAGATGATGGCAAGTCTTAAAAACAGCCGCTCACCGATGTAAGATAGAACTGCTAATCTGCTAAAATACAGGAAACTTTTAACCCGACATTTCTTCCTGCAGCGCTGACCACAGGTGCCCTCACCTTCCGTGCCAGCTCATGGGGCGTTATCTTCATTGAGTCTATGTATGTATAAAGTACTATGACAATAAGTATGGATGATTTACGATAGATCAATCGATAAAAGCCCCAGATAAACACGTGCTTTAGTATGAACAAGTGTGTATGCGGAGAGGATGTGTGCTATGTGTGATTGTTTGCTTTTGTAAATAATCCTCCCCTGACCTATCGTGAGAAGTGTTTTTAAATTTTGTGAGCAATTTGAATTCACCTTTGGGTAGCACAGCAGCCACGCTTAGTGATGAGCATGAAGAAAAATATATCAGAGTGGTATATACCACAAACCAATGCTTTCCACATGATGGTGATGTGTAAACAATGCGCAATAAATGATGGTCAATATTTTTACCATTGTCTCCATTTTGTTGTTCTTTGTTCTTTCTCTTTTCCTTTGAAGAACATTGACAAAATACCAATAGGGTATTATTAAGAATGCCACAATAGAGCATCTTCTGCGTGTACTAAGGACCATTAGGCATATGTACATTTGGAATCATTCACTTACAATAGTGAAGTAGGGATCGTTATTGGTCCTGACAAAGAAAGCCAGGGGGATGGCTTTTGAAACATGCTGACCCCGTAGAAGGCGACTCATTACAGTACACCCTCTACACCTCCCCATTTTTAATGTTTCCAGCCAGGGAAAGCAATAAATTATATTTTTTCCACTACCCAGGGAACTTTTAATTCTTGCACCACTTTTCTTTCACGGCCCTACCACCCCATGCACTACACATAACTTCTATCACAAATTCAAGTGCTCAGCGTCTACGTAGGTCGTAGCACGCCCTGCCCCGTAGAAGACCCCAATGATGAAGCATGACACTGAATTAGTTTTCAGTGTGTGAGGGGTATTTTAACACCCAAAGTGGTTCCCTTCTGTAAACAACTAGAAGGTGCCTTGATAACCATCTCTGCTTCACCATCATTATGACTATAGCTTTTCAGGTATTAAATGGCATAATGTAATGTAACGGTAGAATCTTTTTGTTGAGAAATAGGATTTGGAGGAGGACGTTTCTACCATTAACCCTCTTCACTCCCCCCATTGTTTCTTGAAAACGGTATGGAGGCCCAGATAGAGGGACTGGAGGTGGAGACAGGCAACATTGAGAGGACCAGTGGATCGGGGTTGCCAGCTCTGAGAACACACTAAAGTATACACAAAAAGTGATGGTTGGAATGCTTGAATTAAGCTCAGCCACTGGCAATTACTCGGGGCTCATCCCAATCCATCATTATTTTGCACACCATGTCACCTTAGTTTGGACCCAGCTACATGCAAATCAGTCTTGACCCTGCTCCAATCAGAACAGTCCTGCCCGAACTGCTAAGCCAGGTCCTCCCTGAACTGGAACATATGCAACCCCAGGACACATTTTGCCATAGTTATGGGCTCATCAGACAGGTACAGCTTGATTCTAGTGACACAGTGTGCATGGGATCCATGACTGGGCATACTCATCACACTTAGCATGGCATCTGCAACAACAACAAGGTGATGAACTTAATGCTTGAATTAATCTCAGCCAGGCATCTGTTCAGTCTCAGGGTACAGACCCTAGGCGGAGAAGTTAGTCTCAGGCTACCACCCCTGAACTGGTGGGAAGGAGAATGGCAGTAGCCTGCCTAACACCCAGGGCTGTCGCCCCCCCCCCCCCCACACACTTCAGAAATCTCAGAGGTCTGGGAACCTTCAGGAGTGAGTAGGGAACTCCTTGCTAATCCAAGCGCTGGACATGAGGCCTTCCCAAAGCCCCCACCTGGCAGTAGATGGCCTATAGCCTGGCTCTTGAACCTGACATCTGTGAGTGGCCTCGGTTGGTTGCTTTCCTTACTAGTGGGCTGTAGCACTCATTGAGCCACACTCTAAAGTAACCTTTTAATACAGGTCCCTGACCTGCCACTGAAGACTGTAGTGCAGTTTCAGACTGCCATGTCGACCTGGCAAAATAAACCTTTTCAAAAACACAAGATAGGAGAGACAAGGGATTAAGCTTTCTCTGACTCCCTCACTAGTACTTAGTCTCACACGACAGAGAAACAATCAGAAACATAAATAACTGTGCTGGACGCTACACATGGGAAAATCAACAGATGTCTTAGTACTGCCCTCACACACTTGGTAGTGTCATGCTTCATCATTGGGCCGCATCATACACCCAGGTGCAGACCAACACCTTGGATGGAGCGCAATTTTTTAGTATATACGATGAAGAGAAGTGGTGAGGGTAAAGTATAGTAAAGAAGACAGACAAAAATCAAAAGTGTAACTCTAAACAAAACAGGAAAACAAATTTTCTCCTGGAAAAAGGGACCAAGAGAGGTGCAGAAATAGATATAAAACTGTCTCGAGGTAAACCCACAAATTTTATTCTTGTCAACCTCTGGCAGGATTAAAATCAACAAAATGGGGTATTCCGGGAAGGTAACGACCCTTCAATCCCCACTGCAAAAACCAACATGTTTCTGCCAGCTTTTTATGTGCCCAACCGGATCACTCTGGCATTCATCAGGGTGTTGGTCCCTATTTTATGGTCTATACCACTACTCGGATATTCTTTACCTTTTCAATCGGGGTATTACCCCAGCATCACTCTGTTTTGGGATTTCCAAGAGGATGTACAATTCTACAACAAGAAAAGAGGAAAAACGAGTCGTGATTTTCAATCTCGTAATTCTTATTGTTATTTATAATTCTTATTGTGTTTCCCAAGCGTCCATTAACGTGATTAATATTCTCCATTGCAGCCTGTTCTTCTAACAACCCCCTGAACCCGTGCAGGTGGACACCACAACCCACAAGGAACCCTACACCACTGGTTTGAGTGCCAAGTCTTTCATACTCAGAGAACCCTCAGTGTATTTACAGTGCTTATGCTTTAAAAGCGGCAAATTTAGCTCTCTCTAACACCTTAAAGAGGCGGAACATCAAATGTTTTTAATCAATCTATGTATAAATTGTATCCAACTCCCAGTGGAATCTATGTACTTACAAGAGTCTACGAGTCCTGTTCTGAACCCGGGACTGCGGGGGAGGGTGCTCTTGTCGTCACACTCTAAATGAAAACGGGACATCACTATCAATGCACCTAGTTTCCAGAGATAATTATTCCACGCATTTATCATCCCCTCGTATACATGCACCAGTGTCTTGCCAAAGCTGATCTGAAACTTGCTCGCATCAACGCTCAACTATCCCACTGTCAGAATGCTCGGGAAAACAAAGGGGTGTGGCGGGAGGGGCGGGCCGATCTACTAACAAGCCTCCAAGTATTCCTTGCGAATCCCGCTGACGGTAGGCACTTACTACTCCAAAGAGACACTGTCTCCAGTCTCCCCTCGTCCGTCCTCCGACAATACGGGTCTCTAGCAAACTGCCTGTATTTAAGGAGCCGGTGTTCCCGTCAGCGTCAATCACTGCCCGCTCTGTCTATGGCCGGCCCAGAATGCTCTCCTTTCTATAGACATAGAAATAGGCCCTCGCTTTGATCTGTGTATTCTCATACATCTATCATGGCGGCCATTCTTCAGTTTCTTAAATAATCAGATCGTGCCTCAGTGAATTAAAAGATCGTGCCTCAGTGAATTAAAAAGTGTGATGATGTGAGATTCGAGATAGTGTGTTTTATTATACACTTGGGAGTGGGACACATTAGTGAGTAAGATGCATTGTTTTCCTCACATAATGTCCACAAGGGGTTATTCCAAAAAACAGAAAAACTCCTCCCACTCACGTCTATCCCTAACTAGATACCCAACTTACATTATTGCGTATCTCTCTGTACCTTTTTCATTGTTGCATGATCCCATATAGTTGGAACCAGGGGATTCCATCATTTAGTCCCATAGTAGGACTTTTCAATCGTTCCACCCATCTTTGTTCTCGCATTAGAAGGAAACTCGAGATATCACTTACATTTGGTGGTATAAATGGTTTATCCACCACTACCCATCTAAGGTCCTTCTCATTATGTTTCTTTTCAAAGAAGTGGGCAGTAAGTCTTGTGTTAGTCTTGCCACAGCGTATGGTGCTCATGTGTTCCAGGATGCGAGTTTTTACTTTTCGTGTTGTCATGCCCACGTAAAATAATTCACAAGGGCATTTCAATAAGTAGATCACATTTTCTGTGTTACATGTAGTGTGTTGTCTTAATTCCCAGGGACTCATTAGACCGATATCAAAATTTTTCCCATTTCTTAATACTTGCACTCAAAAGGAAGCAGAGAATCTTAGTGCCAAACTCAGGAATAGAGATTACCCCGAGACTGTAATCAAAAAAGCTCAAAAAAGAGCAAGGAATTGCAACAGGGATGTCCTGCTTGAGACGACTACGAGAGAGACAATGGAAAGGAGTATATGTGTAACTACATATAATACAACATCTAACCATCTGAAGAAAATCATCCAGAAGAAATGGCAAATTTTTAATTCGAATGGGTTAAACCAAACTGTCCCTTTGTTCTCTTTTAAGAAGAGTGCGAGTATTAAAAACATGATTGTGAACACGCGCCCAAGGCCAGAGAGGGACGCTGCCAATCTGCATAATTGCAATCAATTTTTACCACCAGTAGTTGGGCATTATGCTTGTGGCTACTGCAGAGCTTGTCCCTCGTCAATAAATGGGAAAAATATTGATATCGGTCTAATGAGTCCCTGGGAATTAAGACAACACACTACATGTAACACAGAAAATGTGATCTACTTATTGAAATGCCCTTGTGAATTATTTTACGTGGGCATGACAACACGAAAAATAAAAACTCGCATCCTGGAACACATGAGCACCATACGCTGTGGCAAGAATAACACAAGACTTACTGCCCACTTCTTTGAAAAGAAACATAATGAGAAGGACCTTAGATGGGTAGTGGTGGATAAACCATTTATACCACCAAATGTAAGTGATATCTCGAGTTTCCTTCTAATGCGAGAACAAAGTTGGGTGGAACGATTGAAAAGTCATACTACGGGACTAAATGATCGAATCCCCTGGTTCCAACTATATGGGATCATGCAACAATGAAAAAGGTACAGAGAGATACGCAATAATGTAAGTTGGGTATCTAGTTAGGGGTAGACGTGAGTGGGAGGAGTTTTTCTGTTTTTTGGAATAACACCTTGTGGACATTATGTGAGGAAAACAATGCATCTTACTCCCTAATGTGTCCCACTCCCAAGTGTATAATAAAACACACTATCTCGAATCTCACATCATCACACTTTTTAATTCACTGAGGCACGATCTTTTAATTCACTGAGGCACGATCTGATTATTTAAGAAACTGAAGAATGGCCGCCATGATAGATGTATGAGAATACACAGATCAAAGCGAGGGCCTATTTCTATGTCTATAGAAAGGAGAGCATTCTGGGCAGGCCGTAGACAGAGCGGGCAGTGATTGACGCTGACGGGAACACCGGCTCCTTAAATACAGGCAGTTTGCTAGAGACCCGTATCGTCGGAGGACGGACGAGGGGAGACTGGAGACAGTGTCTCTTTGGAGTAGTAAGTGCCTACCGTCAGCGGGATTTGCAAGGAATACTTGGAGGCTTGTTAGTAGATCGGTCCGCCCCTCCCGCCACCTCCTTTTGTTTTCCCGAGCATTCTGACTGTGGGATAGTTGAGCGTTGATGCGAGCAAGTTTCAGATCAGCTTTGGCAAGACACTGGTGCATGTATACGAGGGGATTATAAATGCGTGGAATAATAATCTCTGGAAACTTGGTGCATTGATAGTGATGTCCCGTTTTCATTTAGAGTGTGACGACAAGAGCACCCTCCCCCGCAGTCCCGGGTTCAGAACAGGACTCGTAGACTCTTGTAAGTACATAGATTCCACTGGGAGTTGGATACAATTTATACATAGATTGATTAAAAACATTTGATGTTCCGCCTCTTTGAGGTGTTAGAGAGAGCTAAATTTGCCACTTTTAAAGCATAAGCACTGTAAATACACTGAGGGTTCTCTGAGTATGAAAGACTTGGCACTCAAACCAGTGGTGTAGGGTTCCTTGTGGGTTGTGGTGTCCACCTGCACGGGTTCAGGGGGTTGTTAGAAGAACAGGCTGCAATGGAGAATATTAATCACGTTAATGGACGCTTGGGAAACACAATAAGAATTATAAATAACAATAAGAATTACGAGATTGAAAATCACGACTCGTTTTTCCTCTTTTCTTGTTGTAGAATTGTCCATCCTCTTGGAAATCCCAAAACAGAGTGATGCTGGGGTAATACCCCGATTGAAAAGGTAAAGAATATCCGAGTAGTGGTATAGACCATAAAATAGGGACCAACACCATGATGAATGCCAGAGTGATCCGGTTGGGCACATAAAAAGCTGGCAGAAACATGTTGGTTTTTGCAGTGGGGATTGAAGGGTCGTTACCTTCCCGGAATACCCCATTTTGTTGATTTTAATCCTGCCAGAGGATGACAAGAATAAAATTTGTGGGTTTACCTCGAGACAGTTTTATATCTATTTCTGCACCTCTCTTGGTCCCTTTTTCCAGGAGAAAATTTGTTTTCCTGTTTTGTTTAGAGTTACACTTTTGATTTTTGTCTGTCTTCTTTGCTGTACTTTACCCTCACCACTTCTCTTCATCGTATATACTAAAAAATTGCGCTCCATCCAAGGTGTTGGTCTGCACCTGGGTGTATGATGCGGCCCAATGATGAAGCATGACACTACCAAGAGTGTGAGGGCAGTACTAAGACATCTGTTGATTTTCCCACGTGTAGCGTCCAGCACAGTTATTTATGTTTCTGATTGTTTCTCTGTCGTGTGAGACAAAATAAACCTTTTGCCAGGAATACACCTATCTTTGTATTACTCACAAGTCACCCCGAAGGTAGGCCCTAAAGGCTCTTAGGGCAGGCTGCATTGTATTTAAAAAGTAGAACATGTGTACTTACATTTTACATGTCCTGTTAGTGAAAAACTCCCAAAGTAGTTTTTCACTACTGCAAGACCTATCTCTTGCATTGACTGGATTAACTTATTACAATTAATTAGTACTAATTATGGAATGGGAGCAGGTAGAAGTATACTGTTTGGACTTAAATGATTTGTAATTTCAAGGCCCCTGTAATCTTAAAGTCGGATTTTAGATTGCAATTTTGAAAATGCCACTTTTAGAAAGTTGGCATTTTCCTACCCTAATCTTTCTGAAGCCTTCTAGGAGTTTCCAGTTGCCTGGACTTGTTAATTGTTTCCTCATTAGGAATGCATATTAGGCCCAGACAGTGAACAATAGGACCTGGGTGCAACTGGGAGAGGGCCATACTGCCAGCATGTCTGTCCCACTTACACTTCAAAGGGCTTGCCTCCAGCACACACAAAGGAACTCGACACCAGCCTTTTATCACCCCAGACTTCTTGGAGCCTTGACAGGGGAATGGAAGAACTTTCCAGAAGCAGATGTGGGGATGGGACAGGGTGTCCCCACCCCCACACAAAGGCTGGCACCAGTTATAGCTATTGGACCCTCGGAAGAACTCATCAGCACACTCCTGGACCTGTGTACATTACAGAAGAAGGACTGCCTTCCTCCCCAGAGGACTGCCCTGCTGCTTGAAGATTGACTTGCTCTTTGAGAAGGGAGACTGGAGCGGCTCCCTTCACCCCTGGGTACCTGAGTGACTCCAAGGGTCAGCTGACTGACCTCCTGAATGAGCTACAAGGACATACCAAGTTCCAGAGGCCTTCCTGCATCTTCCCAGCTGACCTGCTTCACTGGACATACCTGTACCTAGAACTGGACCTGCCAAAGCCCTGGCCTCGTTGGAGTGAGTCCTCAAGCGGTGCCTCCCCTGGCCCTGGACCCTTGGCTCAGTGCAGTAGAGCTCCTCCTGTAAAGTAAGGAGAAATCTTGAAGTTTTGGGCTCTGCGTCCGCGAACGGGCCCATTCACACTGAGACTGCCGCCAGCGGCGACTCTGTGATTACGCTACAACGAATTACACGAGGTACACCCAACGCTAATCTTAACTCCTTCCATCGTCTTCTGGAGCAACCTAAATGCACACCTACTCAGTCAGTACCTCAACTAGAATGAAACTCAAAGGTATTAATCCGGCCTTTGGAGTTGCTCTCCCCAGAGCATCTGGCCATTGCATGCTTACACTGACATGGATTAATCTCTTAGCCTATCCTGATGTAAAGCAGCAAGGAAAATGTTTAAATGGACAGCAAGCTACCATGGTGCCACACTGAAGTCGCTTTTTCCCAGTGGAATTAGATTGATAATTTTGACATACAAGTTCAAATCTTTCCACCTTCGCTATTTAAAAAGTTCGCTTTCCAGACAGTAAACCAACCTGAGCAGAGAGGTGCTCACACAGGAGAGGGCAAAGAGGAGGCGGGGGCGTGGGGGGAGGGGGGGCTGCTCGAGCGTCTTAAGCCATGCCGCCCAACACACACGGTGCCACCTCTGCTTTCTTCACACTTCCTCCTGATGAAGAGATGATAACACACGGTGGACTGGAAGCCCTTGCACTCAGTGGGTTTCTAGCCCGGTTGTGATTGGTCTGTAAAGCAGAGGCACGACCAGGGGTTTGCAACCTTCCCTGGGCAAAGGCGGTAGCTTCACTTTGTTAGTGTTTTTGGGAGAAGGTAAGTAGTACCCCTACCTAGAAAGTGCTAGCCTCTAATTCCCGCCCCACCCACCCATCACCACCAATGGCTGGTTAGGCAGCGGATCAGTGCCCTGCCCTCCCCCTCTCCTGGTCCCACCCCTACTCTCAGGCTGTGAAAATATCTCAAAAGTTGTCAAGTGTGGTTGAAGTGTACTTTGGCGCGTGCGATGTTCAAAGTGCGGGGTTGTTGCCCGAGGGAACGACTTTCTTAACATTTGATCGCTATCGCATTAGACCCCTCCCTCCTCGGGTTCCTCGTGAAGTGATTTCAGCTGCATTCTCCACCTGCCACGCGCTCACATTCTGAGCCAAGAATAGATATGCCCGGAAAACAAGACAGGTTATTATTTTTTTTTTTTAAATACCCGAAATAGAAAACATGAGCTATTAACACCCTCTGATTTTTTTAAATCTTTAAAGTCATAAGTAGGCTTAATTTGACTGCATGAACGTAAAAAAACTGATTTTTGCTGGGGCAACTGGCAGAATAGAGACAAAAACATAAATCAGCAAAACGTGTAAAGGAGAAGGGTGAATGTTCCAAAAGGTGCCCAAAAACTAAAGGGCAGGTAGAAGGGAGGGAGGCTAAGAGTACTGGATAAAAGAAGGGATCCAGCTCTACAAGCAAACATTGGCAAAGCCATTAGGTCTTGCCTATGCGAGAGCTAGAGGCCTATTGACTTTAGCAATGTGTTTTAGCCATGTTGTAACGTAACATAACATAATGTGTATTTGTAAAGCGCACTTTCATCAAAGGGTATCTTGGCACTGAATAATATGTTTATTGTTACCCAACTCAATGGAACTCATTTCATCAACCTCAGAAGGGTGAAAGGCTGAGTGGACCTGCCTGAATTTGAACCTGTGACCATGAGGTCAAACACAGGCCCCTACAGTGGATGCATTAGTCCACTAAGCCACCAGACTTAACTTGTCCACCAGTGTGGCTGCTGTTCAGCATGGCTAAAGGTTAGTGGAGTGGGGTAGGATGGAGCGGGTTGGAGTGGGGAAGAGTGGAGTGTGGCTGATTGGATTAGATTGGATTGGAAAAGAAAGGCGTAGATTGTAGTGGAGTGGGGTAGAGTGGAGTAGGGTAGATTGGGGTAGAGTGGAGTAGGGTAGAGTGTGGTAGATTGAGGTAGAGCCGGACCAAAAAGGAACATTAATGGGGAACTCACCTTCCCAAAGAATCCAAATATTAGAACAGGCGGATTGGCACATAAGGAAAGTAATACATGGGTATACCCCCCTAAAAATGAATATTCCCTTCCACTGTTGAAAGGACTATTTCCCTCGAAGAAGACAAAGGAGACAGGAAACTAATCTAAATACGGATTTTCAAGCCAGAAATCGTAGCTCCACAAAAGGTCTAACAACCACTCGCACAGGGGCCCAACAGGCAGTTGAAAAGTTTAAAGCCCGGCCAAGTCCGAAAGCAACCCTGTCCTCTATTTTTCCACCTGGTAACCATTGTAAATTGACTTTTTTTCCAAAATACAAATCGAGGGGACATTTCAATAAAGTTAACAGAGGGTTGATGCTATGTATGGCCAAAGAAATCTCGTCTCTATGCCACATCGAGTCATCTGACATTCATATAGTTACCTTTTTAAACACACCAATCTCGGCAGGGGAAGATCCGATGATGATCACCCGGGCAACGCCTTCGTTCGTAGAACAAGTATGGGCAGAAAAGGAGGTATTCTTCTAATTGGGGATTAGAAATAACATGCGGAAAAGATGAAGCTTATCCTCAGTTTCTCCAACCGGGAAGTCTTGGGAACTATGTCCCAGTAGATGGCGAAGGGGGCGTCCGGTGTTCCCACGGCGAGAAAAAAAGATTACAAAATTTTACGAATTTTCCTCAGTCAGATGCAACCTCAATTTTAAAAGGGGCCAACAGCCATCAATTACATCAACGAGCGCCACTGAGGTTACGGCAAAAGTCTGGATGAACGGATAGCAAATCAATCTTCACATCAAAATCTGGACCGGTCTTGGGTTCCGGGTGCTCTGCAAACAAAAAAATACATAAATGACAGAACAACTGCTCACCCACTCGCCATACACATGACCTCTTATTGGTTTGTACCTGGAACATAGAGGGTCTCTGTGGTAAAAAGGACAACGACGATTTTTTAAACATTAGATCATTTCACATAGTACTTTTGCAAGAGACGTCGGCCCAAAAAGCGATAGACTTTCCAGCTTATTTATGTTTCAGCAAACCAGCAACTAAAACAATTACAATAGGACACGCTGCAGGAGGTTTGGCTCTGTACGCATCAGTTGACCCTAACTTCAGAATAGAAGAAGTGACCATTGACCATCCTAATTTACAAGCGGTAAAGGTTTGGGCCAATTACTCATTTAATGTGCTCCCCTTGCTGACCATAAATGTTTACATTAATCCACACCCAATTAGAAAAGAAGAAACGATTGAAACCCAACTGGGCTTCTTAACCACCCAATGTTTATCTAATCCTGTGCCTCTAATTTCCATGACCGGTGATTTCAACATGAAGCTATTTCAGGTCATGCCCAGGGATCAAATAATGGAAATAATAGATCAGACTTGGCATATTTCACCCATGCAAGCTTTTAAGCAATGACCGGATGCACGTGGGAAGCAAATGGTGAGCAATCTGGAGCACTTGGGCCCAAGGGTACAGAATGGCCGGGTGGCTCCAGACATTCCGGAACAGGCAACACACCACTCGGCAAACTCACGGGCAGTTAGAAACTACTCTTTAGTATCTCTGCCCTTATATCATAAGGTTATAAAATATGGCCTGAGCAATAGGTTGGACAGTGATCATCAACCTCCAATGATCAGTTTCAACTTAAAAATCCCATCGCATTAAAATACCACAGCAGTAATTGGTTATGCTATACTATCCAATTACAACAAATTACAGTGGTCGGTAGCAAGTATCGACAAAGTGGAATACCAAGCTAGACTCCTATTGGAAAAAATGTATGACTCAAATCAAACTCCCTTTGGTCACTGGGTACAAGTCTCAAAGCGTTTAATAGAGAAGCATGCTGGCCGTTAAATGGCCAGACTGACCGCTGTGATAATTTTCCCAAGGAAAACATCAACCCAACTTACAATTTAAAAACAACGGCACGATGCGCTGAGGGAATTAAGAAACAACCCTAACTCTAGAGTATGGAGGGAGGTCTAACTAAAACCAAGAACGCTGTATAAAAAGGCGGTATGGATCAAAACTATAACAGAAACTGACCAGGACTGGTGTAAAATCCTTCATACCTCCGAGCGCAAAGATACAAGAGAATTCTGGAAATTAGTCATTTCAAACTAGCAACTGGAGATTCCACTCCCCGATATCTAATATGTCAGAAGCAGCATGGAGAAACCATCTGGAAGAAATGAATGGGGGCACAGCTACTACAATCGGATTCTCAAAAGTTGCCATCAAAAAAATCACTGGGTAAGTTCTGCCTATTGGGTTGCCTCCTGGCATGGTGAAAAAAGTGACAACAGACGAGATGGGGCCCCTGGACTGAACGGCCTTCTCCAAGCGCTTTACAAACAGAACACGCAATTATTCTGGGAAGAGAACTTTTTTTTCTATAATTCTTTTTATTGATGACATCATGACTTCATTGCAAATACAATTCCAAACAATACTGTGACCATACAGTTTATTGATCCTTCGCATTACATCTTATCCATAGGCCTAACTAATTACGTGATATCTATTCTAACTCTACGTCTAGTTCAGGGTGTCGTGTTGCCTGGGGGTACACAAATATTCCCTCTAAATGTGTTCCATTTGCCCCAGATATGTGACCATTTTTTGGGACAACCTCGCGACTTGTACACCGTCTTTTCCATTACCATACACCAGTCCATTTAATTTTACCAGGTATTCAATGTAGGTGATTCAAGCTCCCCAACAACTTAGCTGTATTTCTCTTGGCCACCATCATCCCCAGGGCAACCCAGGTTTTTCCCTTTCTCCCAGGGCAGTGGGTTCCCATGTATTCAACAGAAATTTTTTATCTTGGGCTCTATCTGGTATGTACAAAGGCTCCTTCCTGCTCGCATCCTCTACTGCACCTGGGATCCTCCTTATACCCCATCTTCACTAGAGCCGTATTTGCTAAGTATATTCTATGTAGTACCTTAAGCTGTACCAATTGTAGCCTTAACGAGATTGCTGCTTCCTTGGGGGACGACAAAGCCTCCTGCCATTCGTCATCTCCTAGCTCCGCTGTATCTTTCTCCCAGTGTCTACGAAGTTGCAAAAGGGGGCCGGCATGTTATTATTCAGTTTCCTATATACCAATGAGATCGCTTTCCTGGGCATAATGCCCTCTAGAATCCTATCTTCAAGTGGGAAGGACTCGGGGAGCGACTGGCCTCGTGGAATAACTGCTTGGAGCGCATGCTGGATCTGCAAATATCTAATTTTTTCTGTCTCGGCCATTTCATGTTCCTTCTGTAACTGGGTGAAGGAAGTCAACCAACCTTTTTTCCACAGGTCACCCACATGGGAAATCCCAATCAAATCCCATGCCCGAAGCCCTTCGAGTGTCTCAAGTTGCCCAGCTTATCTGCGTCCCATGGGGGGGTTACTTGCATTATTTTCCCTTCCCATCCCATGCTTCTATTCGCTGTGTGCCATATTTGCACTGTATGTTTAGTAGGGCCTGTTAATTTTATCTTAGCCGGGTTTATGTAGAGCACTCTAGAGTAGTTTCCCTCCGGGAGAAACCATCTATCCATTCTATATCCGGGGTCATCACTGGTTCTATATATACATTGGTTAATTGGTACTTGCTGTGCCGCCCAATAATATCTTTTGATGTCAGGGAGCCCTATGCCTCCGTCATAACTTGTCAACTTTCGGGTCGCTATTCGTGCTGGTTTCCCTTCCCACATCAATTCTCTCTGTACACTCTCTATTTTTTTTTTTTTTTAATAGTCTACTTGTATTGGGTCCGGAGAGTTCTGCAGTATATACAAGAATCTGGGCAGAGAACTTGATCACATTATTTTGGTTATGTGACGGAACAACGAAGGCCTAATTACCGAAGGCTTTTACAACGAAAGTATTACAACGACGCTGTCATTATCACGTCAGTTTCGAGGTGGAATACTGTTTTTACACTGGTGCACACATAAGTATTGTATATACATTTACAACCAACACCATGCTTATGCGTGCATTTATGCTGATTACCATTACAAGGACAAATGGCATTAAATGGCTTTAATTGTTGAAAAGCAATGTGCAGTTCTTAAAAACATTTTACTCACATTCTGAATGTGAGAAGCTTCCGAATGCACTAAACACCATGTCCGCTTTTGGTGAATTTCTATAATGCTGTTTATGATAGTGTAGGCAGGAATCATATTTATTTTTTAAATTCCTTTGTTTCTAATTTTATGGAAAATGTGGGCCATAACCTCTTGATTATGGGGACTTTAATCTGCATCCTTGTATAGACCTATTGCACAAGTGTTTACGAGAAATGGTGTGTGATCGTGCAGATTGTCTCCATATGGAGCATACAAAGGAGGGGGAATTGTGTAATGACTTTTTGAATGACTATGACCTCTCTTTGGCTATGTCATTAAAAGACCCGCTATTTCGTTTTGATACCCCTACTTTTAAAGGGCATGGAAGGGGTACCTTTATAGACCATATACTTGTTTCGCGGACGATGCAAATTTTTGTGGATTCCTTTTGCATTGTTTTTAGTGAATTTAGTGACCATAACCCTCTTATAATCTGTTTAAAATGTCCTTGGTTTAAAAAAGGTAATACGATCATCAAGCAAGGTAGATTGGGTACAACAGATGGGAAGAGGCGGTTAAAATGGTCGATGGTTTCTGCGGATGTCCTCTACAAGAATATCTCTGCAGGGTGTGCAGAGGATATTAAAGTCTGTACGAATGGGGGGGGTGAACCTAGGCTGGTTCTAGAAGCTTACCAAAATATTTCGGAGAAGGTTTCAGCGTTTTTATCGGTCCCTAATAAACCCCGACCCAATATAGGTCCGAGATGGTTCAGTCATGACTGCACTCTAGCTGCCCGTAATTTGAGGGTCGCCTTGTCAGCATCCCCGAGGAACAGGGAGGTTGTAAAACTCTGTAGAAAGGAATATAAGGCTATTACTGTTGCCCGCAAGGAGTTTCTGAGGAAAGAGGCCTGGGAGGAACTGCTTGATCCCTCCACCTTGAATAGCAGCACAAAATTTTGGGCCCTGGTAAAGAAACCTTTTCTGACTGAGGACCCGGGAGATGGACTGGTTTGTTGTATAACCAAAGAGGAATGGGAGAGTCATTTCAAAAGTCTGTATTATTCAGAGGCCGATGGAACTATGGTCACTGTCCCCTTTGATAGGGACAGTACTGCTATTATTTTTCGGTCGCTATAATGGGTCTTACTGCCAACAAAGCGCCAGGCCCTGACGGAATACCGCTGGATCTTTATAAATCTGATCCAGATTTCTGGGCTCCCATTCTGGCTGCTGTTTTTAATGCTGCGGCCATATTGGGTTGTCCGGGGACATGGGGTCTCTCAACAATAGTTCCTGTCTTTAAGAAGGGAGACAGGGGAAGTGCTCTTTGCTATCGACCAATATCCCTAATCGACTCGATGGTGAAGATCATGGGGAGAGTTATACTTCAACGCCTAACAAGCTGGACGAATGAAAATAACATCTTGTCGACCTCTCAATATGGATTTTGTGAGGGGCGTTCTACTATAACTCAATGTCTTAACCTGTTTCTTATACTGAATAAATACACTGTTGTGCATAAAGGAACAATTCACCTTGCCTTCATGGATCTGTCTTCAGCCTTCGACTGTGTCAACAGAGGGAGGCTGTGGCAGACCATGAAGGATAAAGGTATTGATAAGGGGATTGTGGAGTTCCTAGCGGATCTGCATAATGACACAAGAGCTAATGTGAGGTTTTCATCGACCGGGGAAACTACAGGAAGTTTTAGTATTAATAAAGGAGTACGTCAGGGGTGTATCCTGGCCCCTTTTCTTTTTAATTTTTATATAAATGATCTAGAGGCTGTTCTACAAGAGGTAAAATCAGACTGTCCTAGAGCTGGTGCGAGGGGTATTCCTTTACTTTTATATGCCGACGATGCGGTTTTAATTTCCCGAACAGAATTAGGTCTTCAGGCACTTTTGAATGCTTTTAATAATTTTATGTCTGATAGGGACCTTATGGTCAACAATTCGAAATCCTATATAATGCATGTTGGCCGCCAACCAAAAAAGAAGTTCAATTTTAAATTGAATGATGTTTTGATCCCCATCACCCAGACATTCTCATATCTGGGTGTCTTATTTGATACGAAACTCAGTTGGGCCCCACATTTGGCCAAGAAAAAGGGGGAAATGACCAGAGTCAATGCCTCCATCTTCAATATTGCCTCTAAATTGGGGAATAAGCCAAATGTGGCTATGATGAAATTATATAACTCTAAATCCATAGCCACTGTAGTATATGGTAGCGAGATATGGGGCTACATAAATGGCGAACAACTACAAATAGTTGAAAATAATTTCTTAAAGCGTCTGTTATGTGTCCCAGGTAGCACCTCGAATTTAATTGTACATGAAGAACTTGGTTGCCTGTATTTATCCGACATTGTTGGTTTAAAACCACTGCTATGCTGGGTAAAACTATGGTTAAGTGATGAAATTCCTTTAACACATTTGATAGTGGAAGATCTTATATCACTTGATCATGCCATGTGTGTACCTTGGCTTAAATATTTGAAGTCCCAATTTTTGAAGCTTGGCCGCCTGAATCTGTTTGATAAACCGAGGGATATAGTTAAGGGTGATGTTGCAGCAATTAAGAAAGTTTTTTCCTTGAACTGTACTGCTCTAAGAGATGAAGTTGAGCTTTTGAAACCTAATGTTAGAAAGTATATCATGTTGAGTACTTGTGATTCCATGGAAAAGTATCTAACATGCTCCTTTACCTCCCACGAGAAATTTTTGCTGACCCGATTTAGGTTTAACATCTTTCATCATCTTTTAATTAGACCCACGTCGGATATTTTTAAGAAACCTGCAGCTCCCTGTGGCTGCGACGGGAAGTCTCCACAGGATATGCTGCATTTTATGTTTTTATGTGCATTTTATGAATATCCCCGTAGGCGATATCTTGTTACTCTTTTAAAGAAATTAAATTTTAAACAAATTAGACCTGCCTTTATGTATCTACAGCTGCTGCACTCGGATAGTGTCCTCCAGGTGCTAGAATTCTTAAAATTGACCTTGAGATTTAGAAAATGTTTAGATGAGTAACTGTAATTTACTATGAATTATCAGTAGCCCATTGCACTAAAGCACTTTTTTTGCACTGTTTTGCCTTTGCACTCTTTTAAGGAATTTATGTGTTGTATGTTATTGTGATTGATTTTGTAATTAATGTGATGTTTTTAATATGAATTGTCTATTGTTGTGTACTTTTATGGATTGAAAAATATCCAAAATAAAGTCATTATCTATCTATCTAGTCTACTTGTATTGGGTCCGGAGAGTTCTGCAGTATATTCAAGAATCTGGGCAGAGAACTTGATCACATTATTTTGGTTATGTGACGGAACAACGAAGGCCTAATTACCGAAGGCTTTTACAACGAAAGTATTACAACGACGCTGTCATTATCACGTCAGTTTCGAGGTGGAATACTGTTTTTACACTGGTGCACACATAAGTATTGTATATACATTTACAACCAACACCATGCTTATGCGTGCATTTATGCTGATTACCATTACAAGGACAAATGGTATTAAATGGCTTTAATTGTTGAAAAGCAATGTGCAGTTCTTAAAAACATTTTACTCACATTCTGCATGTGAGAAGCTTCCGAATGCACTAAACACCATGTCCGCTTTTGGAGTTTGTAAAAAATGTCACGCAGCTGTGTCCTACCTTACTGTATATTACTGCCCTTTAATGTTCCCCAAAGCAAAACAGCCTGGAGAACAAAAAACCTGCTAGAAAAGTGTCCAGGATTAGGAGGGGCCCATCCAGTTTCAAACTTCCAAACTCAGAGTAAGAATAATAAATTAAAATGAACATTATATTGCATTAATGTGAATTTTTGCCTACATTTCCTTACAGGTTGCTGTGGCATAACGGCGAGCAGCTGCCTACTTTGGAGCAGGGGAACTAGGGGGAATATTATCAAGGACGGCGTTAAACATTATCGCCGGTTTAGCGGCAGAAAACTGCAGCTAAACCGGCGATAATGAGCTTGATAATATGCCCTATGGAATTCCAATTTAAGCCCATGTTCTGGTGTGAACATCAACTTCTATGGGAATTCTCCAGAGCATATTATCAAGCCCATTATCGCCGGTTTAGCAGCAGTTTTCTGCCGCTAAAACGGCGATAATGTTAACGCCGTCCTTGATAATATGCCCCTAAGTTTGATCCTGTGATTATGGGCAATGTAATATAAATGGTGCTCAATTAAAGCGCTCCAATATAATCGGGTGGAGTACACGCTATATAAAAAAAATATACCTTGCTACAACCTGATTCATTTTGCCGATCCTGCGTTGTAGACTACAACTGAAAAAAATTGTTGTAGTGACGTGTTGCTAAACAGGGTGTAGTAATGACGCTGTTGTAGTTCCGCTTTCGTTGTAAAGGCTATTTGTGCCAAAGACTTCGGTAAAACCGACGGTCCCCCTTTATTTAATCACTTTCTTCTCAGTCAAGAAATTCCTGATAACTGGAGGGGATCAATATTGGCCCCTATATAAAAGGCGGTCAAACCTCTGACCCCTCCAATTATCGGCTGATAGCCCTTATGGATTGTGAGGACAAGTTTTTTGCTAAATGCCTTTTGATTGATCTAGCGGCCTGTGTGGAATCCAAACATATGTTGCCAAGAAACCAGACTGGGTTCATAAAAGGCATTGGTCAATCCACCAACATTCAGATGCTGGCACTCACCATAGAACAAGCAAGACGTCGCTCAATCAGCCTTCATCTCTTTTCTACTGATTTTCGTGCAGCATTTGAGCCTGGATGAGAGTTAGATTGGGCCAGGACGAAACAATATTAAAAAAAAATACCAACAATATTGAAAAAAATACCTACAAAGAATGGCCTAAAACAAGGCTGTGTCCTAGCCCCCCTCTCGTTCAACTTGTACCTTGCTGACATTTCCCCCGCTTTGAACAGGATTCGTTCGCATTCCCCGTCTGTGGCCAGTTTTAATGTCTCCCATCTTTTGTATGCCAATGACGATGTTTTGATTAGCTACACAAAGGTGGGGCTCCAACGGTTAATTAATAAAACTGCACAGTATGCTGTGGACCACGGGTTAAAAGTCAATTCAAATAAAACTAAAACCATGTAAGTCTCTAGGGGAATAGTATCTTGTCAAAAATTCTACATTTTCAGTACAAGAGCATCAATACTTGGGGGTGATAATTGACTCCAGAGGCTCTTTCAAGAACTAGTGTTCCTGATACAAAGAAGGAATAATTCATTAATTTTAGCCTCTGCCTCCCTGTTGAACACCTCAAAAGGCTTGTCTCTTTAAACCGCTTTTACAAGTTACGGCAGCTAAACATGCTCCCTGCTTGACATACGTCGTGGAGATTTTGAGAGGCAATGCCGATAAACCTATAGATAACCTCATGGTTGGAACTTATAGTCGCCTGTTTAATCTCCCACGTCAGGCTTCGCCAGCCCAAATGCGATAAGAGTTTGGACTAAGGAGACCAAATATAAACATCCTTGGAGCATACTTGAAACTTTGTCATAAATTAAAAAATGACAATAGATTCACACTTAGTATAACCGTATGCGAGGCCATAAGTGACCCCCGAGACACTGTAGCACATGAATACTTTAACCTGGCCATATCCACCTGTAGGGCAGAGGAACTATGGGCCTTACCCCTCTCACAACCACAGAGGTAGAAATGGCATCAGTAAAAAAGTGTCATCTTTGATGGATAGAGCGGTGGTAGCGAAAAGAACCCATGCTTGGGTGGTTATCTCTTTGTATGGCCAATTAAAACCCCAGAACTATCTGGGGGTCTGAATGGACTAAAAGCAATGCTAAAACTCTTGAGACTCCGGCTTGGCAATTACCAACTTCGTACCAATCAACCATCCTGGAAAAGGTTGAGTAAAGGAGTATCATGTCGTCTTTGTAACTTTGCAGAGAAGACATTTGCCTCACAGTCTGCAGCTGCCCAGCTTCAACGGTGGAAGGTACAAGTCGGTCGAGGCTGTATTGTAATCCGCACACCGCACGTACATGTCGCCAAGCAGTTATAGCTGGTTTGCAGGGAGAAGATTTGTCTTTTACTGGAACATTTTTGAAGTACATTGCAATTATCATTTGTTTTTATTTGTTTGATTATATTTCCTCTCTGTTCATTTTTCATCTATCTGGTGTATAAAGGTTGTATGAGGTAAAGTGAAGTGTTGTGCATAAGATTTACCAGAAGGGGACTCTTTTCAAGACTTTGGTCAATAGCTGAGGGTAAACTTGCAAAATACGAACTGTAAAGAAATTTTTTATGATGTTAGGTTTTAACCAAAGGGGAATATGCATAGTGTGACAATGAGGATTGCTGACAGAGACACATATAGATTACACAAAATACAATCCTAGTGAGGGGCTGCTGTCATTTGATCATAGGAGTTGCTTGAATTATGAGTAAAAACGAAGGTTTTTATTAATTCAAGGAATTATGACTATTTTAAAAAATAAGCACACGGCACTTTATCGTATTGGATGAATTAACCTCTTTTCATCCAGCTTTAGGGTCTAATAAGTCGTATTCGGTTGATCGAGGGTTCCCGTAAAGCGTGCTACTCTTGATTATAGGGACTCCGGATGAACTGCCCATCTAATAGCACTTAATGGTCGAGCCACCCAGAGGGGCACACTGTACTTTAATAATCAAGTTTAAAGTGTAGTATGGCTTAACGAACAATAGAGCGAAAAGGGTATCCTGGGGTCAACGCGACTAGTACGCACAGTAAGACCTATGTAAAGAGATTACTGGAAGATGCTGTGGTTTTTTTTTAATGGCATTTTATGTTGTTGTTTTTGAGTGATATTATGTTTGAAACGTTCTAACTGTGCTACATTGTAAGTTATAACTCACTGAACAATACATTTATTTTCATTATTATGCTCGTTAGAGATCACTGCAGCTCATTCTCCATCCCCATTCATTTATAGGCTCCTTAAATGGCCACGTATGGCTATAACCTCAGGCCCGCCTCCTTCCCCTGTCAATCCCTGTCCTCTGAGATGATCATATTTACCTAACGTACTCGGTAAATCTACTTTTCAATCACACATCAGACTCTGGCGTAAGTGCATGGTGGTAGCACTTTAGGTAGGTCTCAATGACCATTCAGTGCCTGCACTTTCTGGAATAATCACATGCAGGTGACTGTGCAGCTCATTCTGTATCTACATTCTTCCATTGGCTGCTGAAATGATCACCTGTGGATCCCTTTGTGGGTCACTCTCTGACAGTTAAAATGATCAAGATGAGCCTAGATTTCCATCCACTGACTTGACTCTGGAGCAATCATTTGTAGTAAGTAAGATGTTTATTCCAGTTATTTAAAACAATACACACTATACATAAAATAGATAATATTAAAGGTTAAAACATTAAAATCTTGCCTTTAAAAAAAGAGGAAGACCTTATGTTATTCTACCAAATAAGTGCCTAACAAAAAATAAAATTAAATGAATGTGTGTCCTCATGTAACGTAACTGGTGCTATGTAAAGCGCTCTGATACCTGATTGGATTCGGGTCAAGTTCGCGCTATATAAAACTCTGCTAAAAAAAAAAAAGTAGACCACAACTATCCTTTCCTTCTAATTGGTGTTAGTGATACATATTTGTAGGTAATACTGGTTTATTCTCCCTGCCCATTCTTCCATTGGCCGCTGAAAAATAATTGTCCATGTAGAACTGAAGCCATTCTCCAGGCCCATTCGTTGATTGGCTCCTGTGATGCACACATGAAGATCACACTGCTGATCAGTCCCTTTGTTCATGCATTATCCTGTACAATGATCACGCCTGGTTTATGCTGCTCACCCATTCCTTTAAGTACTTCCCTGCCTCCTCCCCTGGGAGAGCCTACATGTGCGATAGGAGTCGAAATGAGTACACTCAGCTCAAAGTCCTGGTTGCAGATTAAAGCACCGGTGGAGCCCAGGAGTCTTCCCACCCCCTCAATAGTGGGCAGTAGCAAGTATGATTGCCCCCTTCCACCGGTCAAGCCATCCTTCTGTATATGTATAACCTTCGTCAGGGCTTTAATTGGGCCTGGTCCTGCCGGTGCTCAGCACTGGCAGGTCTTAAAAGCAGGTGCTGAGACAGGTCCCTATTGAGCTCTCCATTTTTGCTCTCACCATCAGTGTAAAAAAAATCCTGACTCTGCAGCAGTACCACCCATCACTGTCTCTGAGGTATCTTCAAAGAGACTCTTTATAGTTCTTGCAGAGTCTCATCATTTCAGAACTGAAGCATATCCAATATTATGTACAACAAAGCCATAGTTGTTGCTTATTTATCTTATGCAACTAACAACCATTGACAAAGCCAGTAGTGCTGGCTCGTCGGTGTACTGTCACCTGTTGTATTATATATCTGGATGCAATGACAGAAGCAGCAAAATGCTAGCCGAGCAGCACACTGTGCTAAGCACAGATTTTTAGCTGGCGTGTATTTAAGCCACACCCTTAATTACACCAGCCATGCCTCTTTGAGAGACCCCCCCAGATTTTTCATCCCACTTAAACCCCTGACCTTCCTTTGAGGAAGGCCGGGAGCCAGCCGAAATGTATCAGGAATCACAGAAGCCTCTTTTTTTTTTAAATACTGTTTTTCATTTTTTGTTACAATATTCTGGAATAGAATGAAGTTATGTATTAAAATTATTAGAACATTTGAATTTTCTAAGTTCCATTGAAGAAGATGAAGTGGCTCAGGGCTGATAATGGCTGGTAGAAGCCTCCTGCTCCAACATTCCAATATTTGTCCTACTGTTTCCATCTTTAGTTTAGAACATTCTACCCTCAGTTTGTGGAATGTTCTAGTAGTCTGTCGTGGGCTGGACTAGTTGGTAAAGGCCCACTCTCTTGTTTCAGGCTTGGGCCTATAACTCTGGTTCAAGCCCTTTAACAATCGGCATAGCCTTCGGCAGCAGGCTTTTAGGCTTTATTATTCCGAGAATGTCTTTAGCGTTCCCCTGGAGAAAGCTGGAGCATCACTGTCTTTGAAAGTATTGTTCAATTTTTTTAGAATGCATGTATGTATGTGTATATGTATATTGAAACCCAGGCGAAAGATATTGGAGCCTAAAGATACATTCATAGAGTGAATCTACACCGGGGTTAAAAGGCTCTGACAGGGAAGGGAGACTAAATACTGCATTGGTCTGTCCTGAAGGATACAGGGATGCTATAGATCCCTACTGGGATGGTTTCAGTGGTTAATTTGTAAAACAATAAGTTCCGGGGCTCTGGTCAGGAGGCAGCTTGCATCAGCCTATTTTGCTGTTAGCGCCACCTGAAACAGAACCAACTACTAACCATGAAAGTGGGGGAAGGATGTGGTGTAATGGCCAGAGCTGTCGACTTCGGAGCTGGGGATCCAGGTTCAAGTCTCAGGTCAGCTAAACATCCTGTGATTCTGGGCATATCACTTAACCTCCCCATAAATCAATGTGTCATCTACTGGTGCTCATTAAATGTGCCGGTGTTGATGATTAAGTGCCGGTGCTGTGCACCGGAAACGACTGCCTCAAATTAAGCACTGGATGTTTGTTGTACATCCGAATGGTTGTGGGCACAAATTCAGATCCAACTAAGAAAGGGAGGTACCCCTTGAAGTTTTTAGGGACGAGGTAAGTAAAATGCCACAACAAAACAAACGTTCCCCAAGAGAAAAAAGCATATATGCAAAACAAAGCTCATACTTAGCCTACTCTTCCATTAATGATATTTTTCAGAACGATCACTATATCGTATGGGGTTACTAAGATAAAGACTTTTATAATTATAACACAGTACAGCATGCAGTTTCAAAAAGACATACTATTCAATATAATCATAGTTAAAAACGAATTTTTATTAAAAACATTTTATACAGTTAATCACGTGCTACATATAATTTTCTCCCATGAGGGTTACAATCTAGTATTAAGAATAAAAACAGACAGTCGACGCAGCGTTTCGGTGTTCAATTCTATGGTTTCACCTTCCTCAGGACCAAGAATTTTCATAAAATCTATACATGAAAATACATATAAAAACAGTCAAATAACCTTACATGTACTGTGTATACTAAAGCCTTATACATTTGCTACTACCCCAAGTTTATTTTTACTATTCGTTATTCATTTGATTAAAAGATTATCGTCACATGGTTTAAATAAACCCCACAAAACAATAAGGACCCAAATTTTGCTATATTAAAAGCATCCTTCGCACTACATTGATGCGATTACAATACAGTTTTATACGTGGATATGGATATTTTTTCGTACCTTAATTTTATAAGGAATTAAGTTTTCTTAGTTACAAAATCCTTTTTGGCACCTTATCGTCAACTTTATGGTCTCGATATAGGGCGTTTCTAAATAATAAGAAAAAAGGGCGGTATATGTAACTTGTCAACAGAATTATTTATAATGCTTAAAGAGCTCGTTTTTAATACAGTTCGTTTTACCTATAGATGATTAGTTGTTTTTCTCGATATCCGTTGACGCCACCATTTATGTGGTTTAAAAATATAGATGATATCAGTCCAAACTCTTTTATCTATGAAGTTCAAAAAATAAAAGGTATATATGTATATAGCAGTACATATTATTGCGTGGAACTAGGACTCAGACACAATTCATTACAGATATAAGCTCACCAATTATAAGAGTCGACTGGAAGCTAATTTCATTTCTTAGGATGGCTTCTCTTTATTGTGATGCTTTTGATGTCGCATTCACGATATCATAGTAGTCTGAAAAACAGATTTAAGTATCCCCTTTGTATTAATGAATACTTTTGGATATCTATGCAAGTAGAATGACATACTGATTTCAGTTTTTGTTATAGAAAGTCTACCTATCACTATGGCTTCTTGTGTTATTAACTAAATACTGTTAGATCTTTTCGATAAAGTAATATTTACGGGAACAAAAAGTTTTTTAAAATTATAAAGGGAAAACGCTGAAATCATACGTAGATGGATCAGACGTATAGTAGACAATTGTAACATCCGTCCTATAAAATGCTGGCTGAACGGGAAAGAGGATGAAATCCCTAGCGCTTTTTTTAAAAAAAAACCAAAGTCTCCCGCTTTAGTGAAAAAGAAAAAACAATTTCTTTCTTTCTGCATACCTGAAAATGTGTACGCGGCCTCCCTGCGTCAACGGATATCCGGGGTTCTGGTAGTAACTGAACTTCCGATAGTCCGTTTGTTTATATAGCGGCTCTCACGTCACCCGGATGTTTATTTTAAAAAAATAGCGAATTGATTTATCTCTATTTTCATCATTATTACATGACACAATATATTATTATTGGCTGCTAAATCATACGAGAACACCCTATATTTTTTGTGTAGGTATTTCGATCAATCTATGCAACGTTAATTTTCGCCGATAAAGTTACGGTATTCCTAAGTCAGCCATCTTGTAATGTGCAAAAATATATTGTGCTATGCACCAAAACGCCTCAAAAAACTAAATACAAAAAACACAAATCATATGATTGATCTTATATTGTGTTAATGTCCTTTCTACATCAAGGGGCATTGCATTCCCTATTGAAACCCATGGCGAATCACGTGGTATGTTCTGAAAACGTTTTAGTCAGCCATGAGTATAATACCTACACATTTGGTAATTATGGACATTTAGCTGTTCAAATGAAGTCTAATGTGTTCTCCATGTGGATTTAGAACACCATATAAAGTGAGCAATATGACAATAAATGTGTATATTAATAAACTTGATTCTTGTCAGATGGCTATTTGATCGAGCCTCGTCAAATGGTTAAAGGCTAACTGCTGTATTTATATTAATATTTCCCACTCCTCTTTGTTGTTAAGACCCTTTTTATAGGTATCAAAATGGGACATATAGAATTGCTCGCGTTTTTTTCTTTTGCTATCAGAATCCCCTCCTCTGGTACTAATTTGGATAATCTCTACACCGCACCATTTTAAATCATCTATTTTGTGGTTGCTGGTGATCCAGTGTTCAACTAATGGGGCTGTTTTTTTACCGGTTCTAATAGCAGATTTATGCTCAGTGATTCTAGTCCTGATCTCTCGGGAGGTTTCCCCGATATAGCCTTTATTGCAAGGACAAACAATTAGATAAATAAGATTTTTAGACCTACAGTTAATGAAACTCTTTACTTTATGTGTTTTACCATTGTGTATTATGGTGTCGCCTTTGCAGATACAGTCACAGTTTTTACATGTGCCGCATGCAAAATTGCCAACTGGCAATGGGGCACAGTCAATACTTCGTTGTTTACATCTTGTTTCTTCTCTATATGTATGTACCAGTTTGTTACGAATGGTGCAATTCCTTCTAAAACTGAACATAGGTTTAGGTAAGGTATCTTCTTTGTTGTCATTTAGGAGTTGCCAGTTCCTGTTAATGATATTTTTAACTTTATTGCTCACATTGCTGAAATTGGTGACAAATATTAATGGGGCATTTAGTTTTGTTTCTGCTTCTGTTTTGGGTTTCAAGAGGGATTCCCTATCATAATATTTGGCCCTTTTGTAGGCTTGTTTGATAAGTCTTTTGGGGTATCCCCTGTCTTGTAATTTACCAGTGAGGACGTCAGCATGTCGGTTAAAATCATGCATGTTTGTGCAATTTCGTCTGATTCTTAGATATTGTCCAAACGGTACGTTGTCCTTTTGACAGCATGGGTGATTGCTTTGGTAATGCAACATAGTGTTGCGGTCGGTAGGTTTGGTAAAAAGCTCAACCGACAATGTACCAGCATTGTGTTTAATCTTGATATCCAAGAAGTCGCAACTTTCTTTGTTTATACTTGAGGTAAACTTTAGGTTCATATCCCCAAGATTGAGCCAGTCTAGAAATTCTGTGAGGTGTTCTTTAGTTCCTTTCCACATGAAAAAAACATCATCAATATATCTTGACCAGCAAGAAATATTTTCATAGAATGGAGCTGCGGTATTATAGATGTGTTTATTTTCAAAAGCGGCCACATATAGGCAAGCCAGACTAGGAGCACACGTGGCTCCCATGCTGGTACCTTTGATTTGTTTATAGTAATCTTTCTTGAACAAAAAAATATTATTCTTAAGTATAATTTCAACGCATTCTATCAAGAAGGAAGAATGTGCTGATAAATCGTTTGAGTCATCAGATAGAAGGCCCTCTAACATCTTGATGGTGTCATCTTGAGGTATATTGGTATACAAAGCCTCGATGTCGAGGGTCACCAGCCATTGGTTATCAATATTATATGCTAATTTCTCTACCTTAGTAATCATAGCGGTGGTATCTTTGATGTATGCTGGTTGTTTAACCACAAGGGGTTGGAGAAATTTGTCCACATACTTGCTTAAAGGTTCGGTCAGGGAGTCAATGCTCGAGACAATAGGCCTCATAGGGGGGTCAAGAAGATTTTTGTGGACTTTAGGGAGACCATATATCGCCGGTACCTTGGGGTTGGTGTTTCTCAGAAAGTTATATTCGTCGGGGCACAAAATCTCATCATCTTTTGCATAGTCTAACAGTCTCATCACTTTATCAGTCAGAGCAATCCACTCTTCTTTACCTGATTTTTGATAGTGTAAAGTATTATTTAAAAGTAGCATTATCCTATTCTCGTAGTCTTCTGTGTCCATTACTACGATACTACCACCCTTATCACCAGGTTTGATAGTCAAATCTTTACAGTTTTCTAGATTGGTAAGGGCTTGTTTCTCCAAAGCGCTTAGATTATTATTCCAGAAAAGTTTTTTACTAACTAAATCATCTACATTTTTTTCTACCACTTTTTCAAATAATGCAATGTTTTTATTGTTAACAAGATTAAGTGACGGGGTCCATTTTGACTTGGGTTTAAGGCCTGATTTATTGTTGGCCACAATAGAGTTTTCCTTATTTTTAAAAAAATCTCTAAGGCGAATCTTCCTAAAAAAGCCTTGTAGGTCTCTCTCGAGATTAAATTTATCAAGGGGGGTACAGATTGCATATCCTAATCCCTTTTCTAATACTGATATTTCGTCCTTGGTTAGCATTTTACTGGAGAGATTAATAATTGGTGCCTTTTTGTTTAATCCCACATCGTTTGGCTCCTGGTTTTCATGTACGGACGTTTTTGTGGTGGATTCTGGGGGTAATAGTTTCCTCTCCCTCTCCCTCTGCCACGAAATTGCCCGGGATTGAATTGTCGCTGTTCTAAAAAAGAAAGAGATTCCTTGCTAGTGCTGGGTGTGGGTTCGGTACCTTTTCTAATTTCTTGTGGGTTTTCATTCTCTGATTCTGAGCTTGTATAGGAGGAATCTAAAAAAGTTACTCTCTTCTTTTGGAAATTTCTTCTGGGTTGTTGCCAGTTATTCCGGTAGTAAGTATCCTCTCTTGGTCTGTCAAAGAAATCTTTTTGAAGATATGGATATACAATTTCAAGGTTATATTTAGTGACATCTTTTTTAAATTTGTTAGATTTTTTATTAAGAAGATATTCCCTGTATCCTGCTATATCATTTTGGATTTCCTCTAGCTTTTTTTTAGCGTCTTCTAGCGAGGTATTTTCTTTCAATTTCATTTCCATTTCCTCAATCTCAGATCTTTCTATGATTAATACTCGTATGATTTAGCAGCCAATAATAATATATTGTGTCATGTAATAATGATGAAAATAGAGATAAATCAATTCGCTATTTTTTTAAAATAAACATCCGGGTGACGTGAGAGCCGCTATATAAACAAACGGACTACCGGAAGTTCAGTTACTACCAGAACCCCGGATATCCGTTGACGCAGGGAGGCCGCGTACACATTTTCAGGTATGCAGAAAGAAAGAAAGCACTAGCAAGGAATCGCTTTCTTTTTTAGAACAGCGACAATTCAATCCCGGGCAATTTCGTGGCAGAGGGAGAGGGAGAGGAAACTATTACCCCCAGAATCCACCACAAAAACGTCCGTACATGAAAACCAGGAGCCAAACGATGTGGGATTAAACAAAAAGGCACCAATTATTAATCTCTCCAGTAAAATGCTAACCAAGGACGAAATATCAGTATTAGAAAAGGGATTAGGATATGCAATCTGTACCCCCCTTGATAAATTTAATCTCGAGAGAGACCTACAAGGCTTTTTTAGGAAGATTCGCCTTAGAGATTTTTTTAAAAATAAGGAAAACTCTATTGTGGCCAACAATAAATCAGGCCTTAAACCCAAGTCAAAATGGACCCCGTCACTTAATCTTGTTAACAATAAAAACATTGCATTATTTGAAAAAGTGGTAGAAAAAAATGTAGATGATTTAGTTAGTAAAAAACTTTTCTGGAATAATAATCTAAGCGCTTTGGAGAAACAAGCCCTTACCAATCTAGAAAACTGTAAAGATTTGACTATCAAACCTGGTGATAAGGGTGGTAGTATCGTAGTAATGGACACAGAAGACTACGAGAATAGGATAATGCTACTTTTAAATAATACTTTACACTATCAAAAATCAGGTAAAGAAGAGTGGATTGCTCTGACTGATAAAGTGATGAGACTGTTAGACTATGCAAAAGATGATGAGATTTTGTGCCCCGACGAATATAACTTTCTGAGAAACACCAACCCCAAGGTACCGGCGATATATGGTCTCCCTAAAGTCCACAAAAATCTTCTTGACCCCCCTATGAGGCCTATTGTCTCGAGCATTGACTCCCTGACCGAACCTTTAAGCAAGTATGTGGACAAATTTCTCCAACCCCTTGTGGTTAAACAACCAGCATACATCAAAGATACCACCGCTATGATTACTAAGGTTGAGAAATTAGCATATAATATTGATAACCAATGGCTGGTGACCCTCGACATCGAGGCTTTGTATACCAATATACCTCAAGATGACACCATCAAGATGTTAGAGGGCCTTCTATCTGATGACTCAAACGATTTATCAGCACATTCTTCCTTCTTGATAGAATGCGTTGAAATTATACTTAAGAATAATATTTTTTTGTTCAAGAAAGATTACTATAAACAAATCAAAGGTACCAGCATGGGAGCCACGTGTGCTCCTAGTCTGGCTTGCCTATATGTGGCCGCTTTTGAAAATAAACACATCTATAATACCGCAGCTCCATTCTATGAAAATATTTCTTGCTGGTCAAGATATATTGATGATGTTTTTTTCATGTGGAAAGGAACTAAAGAACACCTCACAGAATTTCTAGACTGGCTCAATCTTGGGGATATGAACCTAAAGTTTACCTCAAGTATAAACAAAGAAAGTTGCGACTTCTTGGATATCAAGATTAAACACAATGCTGGTACATTGTCGGTTGAGCTTTTTACCAAACCTACCGACCGCAACACTATGTTGCATTACCAAAGCAATCACCCATGCTGTCAAAAGGACAACATACCGTTTGGACAATATCTAAGAATCAGACGAAATTGCACAAACATGCATGATTTTAACCGACATGCTGACGTCCTCACTGGTAAATTACAAGACAGGGGATACCCCAAAAGACTTATCAAACAAGCCTACAAAAGGGCCAAATATTATGATAGGGAATCCCTCTTGAAACCCAAAACAGAAGCAGAAACAAAACTAAATGCCCCATTAATATTTGTCACCAATTTCAGCAATGTGAGCAATAAAGTTAAAAATATCATTAACAGGAACTGGCAACTCCTAAATGACAACAAAGAAGATACCTTACCTAAACCTATGTTCAGTTTTAGAAGGAATTGCACCATTCGTAACAAACTGGTACATACATATAGAGAAGAAACAAGATGTAAACAACGAAGTATTGACTGTGCCCCATTGCCAGTTGGCAATTTTGCATGCGGCACATGTAAAAACTGTGACTGTATCTGCAAAGGCGACACCATAATACACAATGGTAAAACACATAAAGTAAAGAGTTTCATTAACTGTAGGTCTAAAAATCTTATTTATCTAATTGTTTGTCCTTGCAATAAAGGCTATATCGGGGAAACCTCCCGAGAGATCAGGACTAGAATCACTGAGCATAAATCTGCTATTAGAACCGGTAAAAAAACAGCCCCATTAGTTGAACACTGGATCACCAGCAACCACAAAATAGATGATTTAAAATGGTGCGGTGTAGAGATTATCCAAATTAGTACCAGAGGAGGGGATTCTGATAGCAAAAGAAAAAAACGCGAGCAATTCTATATGTCCCATTTTGATACCTATAAAAAGGGTCTTAACAACAAAGAGGAGTGGGAAAGATTAATATAAATACAGCAGTTAGCCTTTAACCATTTGACGAGGCTCGATCAAATAGCCATCTGACAAGAATCAAGTTTATTAATATACACATTTATTGTCATATTGCTCACTTTATATGGTGTTCTAAATCCACATGGAGAACACATTAGACTTCATTTGAACAGCTAAATGTCCATAATTACCAAATGTGTAGGTATTATACTCATGGCTGACTAAAACGTTTTCAGAACATACCACGTGATTCGCCATGGGTTTCAATAGGGAATGCAATGCCCCTTGATGTAGAAAGGACATTAACACAATATAAGATCAATCATATGATTTGTGTTTTTTGTATTTAGTTTTTTGAGGCGTTTTGGTGCATAGCACAATATATTTTTGCACATTACAAGATGGCTGACTTAGGAATACCGTAACTTTATCGGCGAAAATTAACGTTGCATAGATTGATCGAAATACCTACACAAAAAATATAGGGTGTTCTCGTATGATTTAGCAGCCAATAATAATATATTGTGTCATGTAATAATGATGAAAATAGAGATAAATCAATTCGCTATTTTTTTAAAATAAACATCCGGGTGACGTGAGAGCCGCTATATAAACAAACGGACTACCGGAAGTTCAGTTACTACCAGAACCCCGGATATCCGTTGACGCAGGGAGGCCGCGTACACATTTTCAGGTATGCAGAAAGAAAGAAATTGTTTTTTCTTTTTCACTAAAGCGGGAGACTTTGGTTTTTTTTAAAAAAAAGCGCTAGGGATTTCATCCTCTTTCCCGTTCAGCCAGCATTTTATAGGACGGATGTTACAATTGTCTACTATACGTCTGATCCATCTACGTATGATTTCAGCGTTTTCCCTTTATAATTTTAAAAAACTTTTTGTTCCCGTAAATATTACTTTATCGAAAAGATCTAACAGTATTTAGTTAATAACACAAGAAGCCATAGTGATAGGTAGACTTTCTATAACAAAAACTGAAATCAGTATGTCATTCTACTTGCATAGATATCCAAAAGTATTCATTAATACAAAGGGGATACTTAAATCTGTTTTTCAGACTACTATGATATCGTGAATGCGACATCAAAAGCATCACAATAAAGAGAAGCCATTCTAAGAAATGAAATTAGCTTCCAGTCGACTCTTATAATTGGTGAGCTTATATCTGTAATGAATTGTGTCTGAGTCCTAGTTCCACGCAATAATATGTACTGCTATATACATATATACCTTTTATTTTTTGAACTTCATAGATAAAAGAGTTTGGACTGATATCATCTATATTTTTAAACCACATAAATGGTGGCGTCAACGGATATCGAGAAAAACAACTAATCATCTATAGGTAAAACGAACTGTATTAAAAACGAGCTCTTTAAGCATTATAAATAATTCTGTTGACAAGTTACATATACCGCCCTTTTTTCTTATTATTTAGAAACGCCCTATATCGAGACCATAAAGTTGACGATAAGATGCCAAAAAGGATTTTGTAACTAAGAAAACTTAATTCCTTATAAAATTAAGGTACGAAAAAATATCCATATCCACGTATAAAACTGTATTGTAATCGCATCAATGTAGTGCGAAGGATGCTTTTAATATAGCAAAATTTGGGTCCTTATTGTTTTGTGGGGTTTATTTAAACCATGTGACGATAATCTTTTAATCAAATGAATAACGAATAGTAAAAATAAACTTGGGGTAGTAGCAAATGTATAAGGCTTTAGTATACACAGTACATGTAAGGTTATTTGACTGTTTTTATATGTATTTTCATGTATAGATTTTATGAAAATTCTTGGTCCTGAGGAAGGTGAAACCATAGAATTGAACACTGAAACGCTGCGTCGACTGTCTGTTTTTATTCTTAATACTAGATTGTAACCCTCATGGGAGAAAATTATATGTAGCACGTGATTAACTGTATAAAATGTTTTTAATAAAAATTCGTTTTTAACTATGATTATATTGAATAGTATGTCTTTTTGAAACTGCATGCTGTACTGTGTTATAATTATAAAAGTCTTTATCTTAGTAACCCCATACGATATAGTGATCGTTCTGAAAAATATCATTAATGGAAGAGTAGGCTAAGTATGAGCTTTGTTTTGCATATATGCTTTTTTCTCTTGGGGAACGTTTGTTTTGTTGGGGCACAAATTCAGGCCATCCATCCCTAAAGGTATCTGCAGGACCCAGATGTCTGCTAAATCAGTTTCACCCGGTGCAGGCACAGCTCTTTGGTTTTAATCTAGGGATGTGCTTGGAATGTTCACAATATCCTGGATGTGTTCCAAATTCACTCTTTAATTTGATAATTTGAACCGGTCCTTGCCGGTGGGGCCCACGGTCACTCATTCTTGGAGACCGGCATTTACTTTGCCATAACATACTTTCAAGGGAAAGGAGGATTATAAATACGGGAAATAGTGACAAAGGGAGAACGCAGGGATGAAAAACAATCCTCAAGTGTGCAATAAAGGGGCAGGGAGTGTCTGGTGGTAGTGTAAAGAGCCATGAGGTGGAATTAAAACTTCATACCCTTGGTATTTAGTAGCCTGTTCTTAGTTAGAGAGCACCTGCCGCGGGCATCTGAACAGAACTCATGCACTTTTTTTTCTAATAAATTAAGCACTGCATAGTAACATTTTCAGGATAGTAATACATTGGTTATTTCACCAAAGAAGGACAGAAGTTTGAACTTTCGCAATTTCAAGCGTTCCCTATCTGAAGAGAGAGAGGAGGGGTGGAGGGCGTGGGCAGTTTGGGGGGAGGGGGGCGGCTGGTGACTGCTGAAGTGTGTCAGTGTGGTGGGCAGGCTGTTGCCGAAGGGCAAGGCTCGTTTAACATTTGATTACTGACAGATTAGATACTTTCATTCTCAGCTTCCTGTAAACGGCCCAATATCTGAAAATTCAGTTTCAGTTGCATTTCTCAGCCTGCACACCTGAGTTTGTTAAAAGTCGATAAACCAGGAAATCATTTTTTTATTTTTATTTTGGGGAAAAATATTGAATAGCAAGTCTCGAAAGAATAACTTTCTAAGTTTTCACTTTTCAATCTTCAAAATCAGAACAAGCAATAATTAGACTGCTTAATTCTTAAATTACGATGCCGAGCAAATGGCACAAAGGTGTATAAAACGAGCACTGATAAAACCAATAGGGCTCGCCATGTGCAAGACCCATTGGTTATGCCAATGTGTTTTAGCCATGTTGTACAATAACCTGCAGATTTGAGTTTGCTAAAAATCGAAACCCCTGAAAAACATCAAAAAATAGGTTAGTATTTTGGAAAAAAATATTGAAAAGGAAATCTTCAAATACTACCAACCTTCAACCTTACTTCTCAATCTTAAATATCACAAGAAGCGTTAAAAGGATTACTTAAATGCAAAAATATAAATATATCTAATTTCACTTGAAATTCGATAGTGGGCAACTGGCACAAAGGTAGATAAAAACAAGCTTTGGCAAAACCAACAGATCTTGTCTATGAGAACAATTGGTTTTGGCAATGTTTTTAGCCACGGTGTACAGCAGCATGACTACTGTGGGGCATAGCTAACAATAATATTTTTATAAGTGCTTTGACGTGACCATGCTAAGTGCTTTTTATGGGTTGGGAAACGAGACAACAGAGAGGGAGGGCGCAAGAGAAGAGGGCATGCGTGGGACAATGGGCTAGCAGCACCAGGCCCGGTTCTAGCAGGGGGGGCCGGGTGGGCCAGACCCATCCAAACCTGACCTTTCGCCCACCCAATCACGGCAGAGGAGGCCACGGAGAAGGCACCTGTGAAGTGATTCATCAATCTCAAAGTCAGAACGTCCAAATGTTGTTTTCACTGTCTTTAAAATTGAAATTGAGTTTTGGGGTTAGAGGTGGGCGAGCAAACAAATAAACAGGGAGAGCCGAGCTCAGGCTTGGCTCCCAGAGCCCATGCATGACCCGAGCTCTGAAAATGTTTGCTGTGTAAAACATACAACAAACATCACGTAAAATATGATACACTTTTTAAAATGTTGATGAGACTGTATTTCTTTAACACAAGGAAGCTTTGACATAAATATGTCACAATATAGCGCTGCACTAAGAAGCACTTGTTAAAAGTGATAGTTTATAAACATGAGCTTAGAGTCAGTCACTCCTGCCCCGTCCTCACACTGGTGACCGTGCTATTAGTGAACCAACATGCAAGACAGTTGTCACCTGGACCCTGTATGTGGCCCAGATTATTATAGAGCAACATTAATCTATTACATGAAACACAATATGTTTTGTATTGTTGGTTTTCTGATTCATATATTTGAATGTGCTTTTATGGGCAAATATGAAGAAAATTGAGTTTTGGTGAAATTAAATATTTGCCCAAGCTTACACAATTTAAGTGGATAAGCTGCAATTTATCCAGGTTTTGTACAAATCAGTCGCTAAATGGCTATTCCTCTCTCCTTCTTATGTTAATGCTTTGTTTTGACCTCCCAGGTTTTCTGTGATTTTTATGTCTTGCCTGCGCAGTGCTCATGCACTGCATAGGAGACCTTTAGCCATCGTGCAGCTGTTTTTCCAAGCACATACTCGTGCTTGTGGCGGCATACGCCTTGCGGGAGTGCGCAGCGGCGCGCCACAAGCACGAGTGTGTGTTTTGAAATAGAGCAAACAGCTGCTACTTAACGCGCGTGCACTCCCCCCACCCCTCCCACTTGTTAACTTTGCCTCCCAACGCTCCTTCATGTGACACTGCACTGAGAGCACAGCCGGCTGACGGCACTTTCATTTTTAACTTGTGTTTTTTTTAGGACCCGGCCCTCAAATTCATACTTGATTTTTCAAAATACTGAAACATGCACTTCAAGGCTGCCATCTCAAGGACGCAAAGCAACTTTACTTTCTAAAACATGCTGTTGATCAGCCAAATCTAGTGCTTAGAAAGCCTGTGCATGCTTTTTAGAGTTACATTAATTTTAACATTCATCCTTACAATTACATTTTGGACATAACATTGGTAATAGTTATCAAACGAAAAAGAAGAGGACTGCTCGCATCTCAAATGAACATATCAATGATGCCCATACAGAAGAAAGAAACTTTAGATTCAATAATAAGTCCTAACCACAATGTTAAAGGATTGCAGAACAATATGCTGCTACAAAAGGCATGCGCGAAATTACCGAACTGATGCACAAAAATCCATGCACTTATGTGATGTGTAATCTTCGGAATAAACCGGAGTCAAAATGGCCATCGATTTACAAGACGGGTTGTTTAAAACTAAATTCGGCATACTCTCTTTTTTTCATTATCAAATTGGTGTGTGGGGAAAGCATCTAGATCTACTTAACTGTTGGTGGTAAAACTTCCACGTAAAAACACATGCAGGTGTACCAATGGAACACATGTTTCCGAGCGATCTGGTAACTAGCCTTTCAAACAAATGCCAAAACGCAGCATGGCAGGTGGCTTCCTACTTAAAGGGCGGGGTAAAAAATAAAATTGTAACAATCAACAAACATGTAATTTGCCATCGGATTCTCGGTGTACCATTTGACAGCGCACAAAAACAACAAGCATTGGCATAGCCAATAGGTCTCGCCTTTGGGACCTTATAAGTGTTTATACGCGCTATCTAAATTTCTGCTCCATTTGCCGTGAGGGGAACGGCTGACTCCAAAATCTCTGCCTGCCTGTGATTAGTCCTTGCCGCACCTGGAGCCGTGAGGGAAACGGCAACCGTATCGGCGCCAGCAAGGACCACAATTCCCAGGGGGCCCTGCACCAGCAACACGCCTGACGCCACCAGAGGGCGTTGAAGCCCTTAAAAGCCGGAAGCGCCTCCCGCAGTGCGGGACGCGCTGTCGAAATTTCTGCTCCATTTGCCGTGAGGGGAACGGCTGACTCCAAAATCTCTGCCTGCCCGTGATTAGTCCTTGCCGCACCTGGAGCCGTGAGGGGAACGGCAACTGTATCGGCGCCAGCAAGGACCACAATTCCCAGGGGGCCCGGGACCAGCAACACGCCTGACGCCACCAGAGGGCGTTGAAGCCCTTAAAAACCGGAAGCACCTCCCGCAGCGCGGGACTCGCCCGGGCAAAGCCCGGGCCAAGGGCGGGCCCGTCCTTGCCCGTCAATGGCCGGAGGAGGCCGGGTCGGGCCACCCCCTTAACATCGCCTGTGGCTATCCCTGAAGGCCTGGTTATCTGCTCTAAGGTACTGGTGTGTGTGACTTTTACGTTGTTCCCTGGATTCTATAACCAAGGATTTGTATAACAGGATTTACCCTACAGCTAAGTTTCATAATGGGTAAAAATCAAAAGACTCTAGCGCCCCGCCCCGTGACGAGGCAACAGGTGGCAGCGACACAACCCCTTCCCTCACTCACGGCCATCGATAAGATGCTACAAAAAACTATTGGGGTAGTGGTAAATTCTATCGAAAATACAGAGCGAAGATTGTCCATCACTCCCCTGGCACCTTTGGTAGGGCAGGTCGGGGATTATTCATTAACTGTAACAAATCCCCCTGACGTAAGCTCCTTCCTTACGTAATCATTTGCTGACTTACCTTGTGCCCAGGCTTCTTCAGATATTTTGGCCAGCCATATACCCCCAAGTTTGTCTCCACCACCCCCAAACACTATTGGGAAAAAAAATCCGGGCCCCCGAGGAAAGAAGAGGAGACTTGCTAAGAAGCCGAATAAAAATATATGTTCTAAGTGTGATCTTGCAATAACTACTACCGTCTCTTCCCCAGCAAATATGATAGCTCCTCTCTGGGTTACTAGCTTAATAGCTGACTTTCAGACTCTCCTAGAACAGACCATTGGTAACCACATTAAATCCCTGGCATCTAGGATTGATAGACTAGTCTCTACCCTCAACAATAAGGGCCTAGGAAAGCTATCCCCAACGATTCCATATGGGAATTCTGCCACTAGTGGAGTAGGTTGTAGTGCTCCCCAATCTGAGATTGCCTCAGTGGCTGACAGTGCTATAGGGAGCAAAGACTTACGACTGATCACAACTAGAAATGACCCAGCTACGGAAACAGTCAGCTCTTCTTTAAGTACACCTACAGTTGCTGACCGTCTCCATTTAGCCGCAACCCCGGTTTTGGCCTCAGCAACCCTAAAAGTCACTTCCAGCGAAGAAAAGATAGAATGTGAACGACATAGTCAGGTTAGGGGACCCTCCGCTGTCTCAGCCCCATCAAATTCAAATTTACCCTTTATAGGTATATCACCGGCGCTGCAAACTATTAACCTCCCCCCAGAGTCTTTACCGTACGTTGTAGTTCTGTCGGGGGTCCCACCTTTAGCCAAGAGAAAAAACGAAACCCATATTGAGTTAAAAAACAAGTGTGTACAGTGGCTAAATGTGAATAGACCTCTCCCCCCCTACATCTCTGGGGTAATATTGTTTGCAAGACGTATAGACTGGATCGGGGATGGTCCCAAAACTATAGTAGGGAACTGTGTGGTCATAAATTTCAGGGATACTGCTGCCGTAGAGTATATCTGCGCCTTGTCCCCCTCCAGCCTAAACACCCAAATTCTCACTCTTCACCTGTCATACTTTTACCCTGTGCCCCCTCTTAGAATAGTTTATCCTAAAAGAGCTGAATATGATGAGAGCCGTAATGGCTGCCCTTCTGGAGTGCACCAGGGGCAAGCAAGTTGGGTAGACGTAAACGCCTACCACCCCCCCCCTGCCATCCATTGTACATAGTAATAGGTTTAGTATACTGAACCAGGTCGATTGACGCCCACGCGATAAGGAGCTACCTTTGAATAATACCAGTGAAACATCTACCTCTCCAATTATATTGGAGGGAAGCACTAAAACCGTCATTTCAGCAGTTACCACATCCCCTGGTGGGGCGGGCAGGGCGGCAGGGTGTGTCGCTCGGGATGCGGGGGACGCGGGGCTCCCGCGACGAGTTTCTGTTGCAGGGGGGGAAGCACCCTGTATAAAAGAAACAGGGAAGAAAGCCCACCTAGAGTCTTCTGCTTGTGATAGTCTTCCCCCCTCGGTAACAGGAATCCTAAAAGGCACTGGTATTGTAGCTGTTGATACCATAAAAATTCTTTCGTGGAATGTAGCTGGCTTAAAAAATAAATTACCTAATCCTGACTGGGGCTCTTTTATGGCAGTACACGATATATGCCTGATTCAGGAAACTTGGGCATTAGAGGAGAGTGTAAGTCCAGGCTACGCAACTTTTCATACCCTGGCAGTTTCTAGTGGTAGAGGCCGCCCATCCGGCGGTCTATCCATTTGGGTGGGCACCCATTTGGGCGTCAAAGCTACCCAAATACCAACCAACTCCCCCGATGTCCAATGTGTGTTATTGACACCACTGAATTCACCCAAAATAGCCATAATTAACATCTATTCAAGGCCAGTAAGGCATGGGCAGGAGTCTGATACGATTAAAGTACTAGATCTCTTTATCCAGACACTTGACTCCTCAGTTATACTAATAGTTGGTGGGGATTTTAATTGCCAATTTGAGCCCTTGGTTAACCCTGATTGGGATGAACAGGATGATGAAGATTCACTTTGGTGTATCCCGGAACCTAAGATCCCTCCTGTTAAGGCATGGACTCGGCTGGCCCTCCAAATAAAATCTTTCTCGCTTGCTACGTCCCTGCGGGCGTGTAATGGGAGACTCGACCCTGATCGTCCGGGAAATCCCACTTTTAATAGGGCAACACAAACATCCATCATTGATTATATCATGTTGGAAGCAAAACATTGGGACAAGCTTCTAGAATTCAGAGTGTACCCGAGACACGATAGTGACCATAACGCCCTTGTTCTAACACTAACCCTGGGAGCTTTGGGCTGTCTAACCCTGAAGCCGGCCTTACTTCCAATAAGAACAAGTCACTCATGCTCTCGAACAACCGCCGTAGGGTCAACTGGCCCCACTTCCAGAACTCTCCGACTAAGATGGGTGAAATATACCAGCTTGCTTTACCATGGTTAGTTGCGATGGCTGATCTGCCACTAAACGGTCCTGCTGTAAAAATCCATAGCCAGCTGGCCAGTGTGTTGGGGGACGTTCGTTGCCCACTATCCAGAACCAGACGGGGAGGGTCTAACATACACCCCTGGTTTAATGGCACTTGCAGGAATGCCAAGAAAGATCTTCTTATTGCAATTAAAGCCAAGGACAGCCCAAAAACTTGACTATCTCGCAAGCTCTACAAAAAGATTGTTGAAGGAGCCAAGAGGGATTGGGAGGAAACAAGGTGGGAAGAGCTGAGAAGTGCGCTCCTGATTAGGGACGCAAAGTTGTTTTGGGCTATTGTTAGTTCAGGCACTAAGGGGGGAGCGCAGGCTATCATCCCAAATATTGCGCCCCCTGTTTGGGAGGCTCATTTTGGTGCTCTATATGCACGCTTGGAGCACGATGACCCATTTTGGCTGGGTTTAAATCTAACCTCTGGATCTGGCCAGGAGGGAACTGCGTCGCTTTCCCGGCCCCCTGCCCCAGACCCCCCTCACGAGTGTTGACTGACAGGGGCCTCGGGCGGAGGGCCCGGATTGTGTATGTTTCCGCCTGACCTCCCAGTGAGTATCACTCTGAAGGAGGTAGAATCTGCAATAGCCAGATTGCTTCCTAACAAAGCTCCCGGCCTTGAAAAATTGCCGGGGGATCTGTTTCGAGCCCAGCCAAAAATATGGGCGCCTTATCTTGCCACCTTATTCAACGCGATCCTCAAGGGGTCTGACCCACCGGACACTTGGCTGGGGGCCGAGATTGTCCCCATTTACAAAAAAGGCTGCCCACTTTCCCCTTCAAACTATAGGCCCATTAGCCTGCTTGATACAACACAAAAACTAATGGGCAGAATCATTCTGGACAGGATTCAAGCCTGAATGGGGGACGGGAAATATTGTCCACTCTACAGGCTGGATTCAGTTCTGGAATCTCAACCTTGGACCAAATCTACCGGCTCCAGGTCCTTTTTTGGAAAACCACAAAGGTTGAGGGTGGCAGCCTCGACCTAGTTTTTGTGGACCTGCGGGCCGCCTTCGATTTGGTCCCCAGGGAAAAATTGTGGTTAGTATTGGCAGACTTGGGCCTCCCGCCATATTTGCTTAAGATTTTGGCCCGCTTGCATAATGGAAATTATGCACAGGTTAGGTGTGGGAGACATGGGGCTCTTTCGGATCGCTTCCTTGTTGCCAGGGGCGTCCGGCAGGGGTGTGTCCTGGCACCTACTCTCTTTAGCCTGTACATAAATGGTCTTGTTGATACCCTAAACGAAGTTAAGGATAGTGATGCCCCTTGGTTGTCGTCTGGCCGTGTACCTTCTTTGATGTTCGCGGATGACACTTTGCTGTTGTCTCGAACATCTTCGGGTATCCAGCGTGTTCTGGATGGCTTCGTGAGCTTTTGTGCCTCGCGAGGTTTGGAGATCAATATGGATAAAACCAAGTTCATGATCTTCAGTCCCCCGAGGCGCACGCGCCCGAATCCTCTTTTGAATGGTGTTCCATTGGAACGAGTCAAGACCTTTGTATACCTTGGGATTACGCTGACGGAGGATTTTGGATGGGGACACCAGATTGCCAAATCCGCCCTTAGACTTTCACAAATATCTGGCAGTATTGGCAAGCTCCAGAGAGCATCGATGTCCAAACCGGTTGCGCCTGCCCTCGAGATTTATAGCCTGCAGGCTCGGACTGCATCCTTGTATGGTGCCGAACTTTGGGGTCATAAGAATGTATCAAGTCTCGTCAGGGTCAAACAGGCCTTTATGAGAAACCTGGTGGGATTACCGATAAGTACACCCATGATCCCATTGTGAATGGCCTTGGGTTTGGAGTCCATTGAGAATTTGGCAGACGTGCGCCCCTTGCTTTATTGGAGGAGGCTCTGGGCAGTACCTGAGTTGGTATCCTTTAGAGCTGAATTTCAGGAGACCTGGGAACTGTTAAAAAGCAAAAATATCCCCTGGCTCTCTTACATCAAGGCCCTCTGTTTAAAAATAGGTCTCCCTCAACTATGGGGGTCCCCTGAGTTGAGCTGTCCAAGGATATCTAGAGCTCAGTTGCTAAACATGGTGAGACAACACAATTTGCAGGCTATACAAAGCTCAACTTCCTATGGCAGGCTCTCTACTGAGTTTCTCACATTTAAACCAGAAATGGGGTGAGAGAAATTCTTAGATGAAATCCAACCCCCTCTTGCGAGGAAACTATATGTTCAATTAAGGCATGGCTCCCTACCCATTAGATCATTCACGTCGAAATGGGCAAAAAGTGAAAACGAAAACTGCCCATTTTGTAAAGATGTCAGAAAAGATGTTAACCACGTCTTATTCTTTTGTCCAGTATACAGTAACATACGTAAATATTGGCTCGTCCCAATTTGTAGAAACCTGGGTTTTAGACACTGTGCACAGGCGTGTAGAGTTCTCAAGCATGACACTTCTTCGCCCATTGTTTTTGCTGTCTCTCGTTTTCTCCATGGCATGTGGCACCTCAGGTTAAGTCTCTAACCATCTTAAACAATTGCAATAGCTTTGATAACTCATTGTTTAATTCTCTTTTTAAAGAAATGTAATTATTTTTATTATTTTATGAATGTGCCATGTATGTATGTATTTTATCTGCACTTTTATGGTCTTCGACCGAAATAAAGTTATCTAAGAAAGAAAGTTTAGTCATCCAGCACAATAGCCTTGGTGCAACAACATCAACTGTTGCATGGCTAAACACTTATAAGGTCCCAAAGGCGAGACCTATTGGCTATGCCAATGCTTGTTATTTAGTGTGAACTCTACCTGGAGATATTGAAGCGCTTCACATGAACACCAGTTACATTATACAAGGTCACATTCATTTCTTTTAGGCACTTGAGATTTGCCCAGAATCACAGGGTGTTGAGCCAACGCCATTACTCAAAACTAGCTTGTTCAGGTCCAAAGTTGGAAGCTCTCGCTGTAACGGCACATCCTAATGAGATTGAGGGTGGCCGACAGAAGGTACATAATAGTTCGGCTCATTATGGGCTCGAATTTCCAACAGGACCTCAAGCTGAGCCAGAGTTCAGGCTCAAGCCCGGATGAAGCTTTCAGTGCCAGTCTTCCTAGTGCGGAATGTCAAGGCTCAGGTGTGGTAACAGGTACCTCCTGAACCTTAAACTGCTATTACAATCTGCTTGGAATCCTGGTGCTGGTGCTAGAGCCTGGCCTGCTGGAAATTATAAGAGTTGAGCTGTTGAGTATAGGCATCAGCTGCTACTCTAAAATAACTCTCTAGATGCTCTGTATGCCTGTCAGGAAGAAGATATGATGTCAATCTTGGGATTACAGAATTGACAACAATTGGACCCACGTTGGCCCACCCAAACAAACCCTTGGCCCACCCAGATCAAAATTCCTGGAACCGGGCCTGGGTAGCACAAAGACAATAGAGGGCCGTTAGGAGGAGCTCGGGCAGCAAGCTGACAATGGAGCACCTGCGAGACGGACTGGTGCTGCTCACAGACACCCGAAGGTGGCAGAAGGGGATGGGGAAGCACATGAACAACGGAGGGACAGCAGAAGAGGCTGGGCAAGCACACGGACAATGGAGGGGCAATGGGAGGGGCTGGTGGAGCACACAGACAATGGAGGGGCAACGGGAGGGGCTGGTGGAGCACACAGAAAATGGAGGGGCAATGGGAGGGGCTGGTGGAGCACACAGACAATGGAGGGGCAACGGGAGAGGCTGGGCGAGCACATGGACAATGGAGGGGCAATGGGAGGGGCTGGTGGAACACACGGACAATGGAGGGGAGTTGGGAGAGGCTGGGGAATCACACCTTCAACAGACTTTTCTAGAGCTGCTGTGAAGGAAAGTGTTTAACATTTTTATTGTTAAACGCAACTAGATCTTAATCAATTACGTCCTCCATATTTTTACGAATCACTTAACATTTTCCATCGTGTTTGGAACGGAGCAATATTTTGGGTTCATTTTTATGTAATTGAAAAAATGTTGGGGTTTACAATCACAAAGAAATGCAAAATGTAAAGCCCAATATTACTGACTGGTGATTCTCATAACTTCAAATGCAGTCTTGTGATTTCCTGGTGCACAGTGGTTAAAAATAAGTGCCAGGGCTCTTGTCAGGAGGCAGCTTGCACCAGCCAATTTCTCCTGCAAGCGCAGCCTAAAACAGAGCCAATCTCTACCCAAGAAAGTTGGAAGAGGATGTGGCGTAATGGCGGGAGCTGCCGACTTTGGAGCTTGGAAGCTTGGTATGAGTCTCGGTGTGGCCTCAACATCCTGTGATTCTAAGCAAATCACTTAATCTTCCTGTAAAAGAATGGGCTTTAACTGGTGCGTCTTAAAAGTGCCTGTGTTGATGATTAAGTGCCGGTGCTGAGCACTGGAAACCACCGGCTCAGATTAAGCACTGGGTCCAACTTTCAATAAAAATATGTCACATTCTGTATATGCTTGAGGGGTGTGACTATTTTTGTTTCACTTCTTTCTCTACGCAGGATTGAAGAGAGCAGATAAAAAGCAGTGAAGAATTACTGTCTTAATTGTTTTAGCAGTCACGGAAATGGGTAGTCCCTATCAGTCTTGTTAGATCGCGCGGCTGACATTCGGGACACTTTTCACAAAGGTACATTTGGTCGTAAACATATGTTAACAATATATTTGAGCTTTTTTATGCTTGCAAAGATTTCACAAAGAAGTTCCTGGCAGGTGTAAGCCCATTTACATGTGCGAGGACAATGGACATTCCAATTCATGGTTTGATTTGCAAGTGTGTGTTTGTTTATTTTTGGGTTTTCACAAACTCCTCTCATTCCCATTTCTAACCTGAAAATTGTAGGATTTGTCCTCGAGCCAAGGGCCGATGTAAACCACTTTCCAGTGTGGAAATAAGAATGGATCACTCCCAGATTTGGTAGGGTTTAGGTGAAATGGTTTCCCCAGGGCAAAATACTTTCCCTGTGAAGAAGATAAAAACAAGAAATGTGTGTTTGCAAAGGGAATTCTATTTCCAATGTGTGGACTTCTCCACTGTGGAGAGCTCTGCACAGCGGGACTAGATCCCCTGGGAACGACACTTGACCTACCCTGAAGTACACCTGGAAACCTGCACCTGGCACAGCTTTCTAAGCACACTCATTGTGGGAAGAGTATGTGGAAGCAGAGATTAGGGGTGGGCGGAATTTGCGAAAGTGACTTTCGCAAATTATCGCAAAAATGTTACAAATCTCCGCAAACACGCGGAAATATCGCGAAGATGCGGAAGTTTTTTTACCGCCCGTTCGCGGTATTTTCTGCATGGTCGCGGCTCGCCAACTTACCCATGCGGTTGCTTGCGGGCGCGGCCATCTTGTTTTCACTCTTCTTGCGGTGCATGATCGCGAGAAGAAAGACGTGATCGCGCGACCAATGACATTACTGCGGGCGCGAACTTTCGCGAGACAGCGCAAATGGCTACCAACAATCCAACATCTTGTGGAGAACGCGACCGGATCGGGAAAACTTGTCGGCGAACGCGGGGATTCAGGTAAGGCGATCGCGCGCGCGAGAATGTATTATTTTACAGCGCGAGCAAGAACCAAATTATCGCTAAGCTGCGGAATGCGGAAATTTTAACATTTTCGCGCTCTCCGCGGAACGCGAAAATGTCAAATTATCGCAATTTCCGCGAGCGGAACGGAAATTTAGCCCAGGCCTAGCAGAGATGCAGATCTCCGCCTGTACTTTTCCTTCTTTCATTGCGAATCAGGCTCATTGTGTCAACTGTGCCTCTAGGAAATGGTGTACCTTTACGCAGCACAAACATGGCCAAGCAGGCGAATAGAACGTGGGTTCCTTATTTATATGGTTCTTTCATAATGGGACTTCACTGTGTGTCTCTCCTATATCTGCACATGTCTCTCACCAGCATGGTATGCAAGGGCCCTCTAATTCCCCAACACAATGAGCCCGATTCAAAAACTACATTTTTTGTACAAAATGCAATTCACCAACTTATGAGTGTAAATCTGTTCCTCCATCTCTCCTATTGTTCCTATGAGGAAATCATCACACCTGGGAGTTTGCTATTTAGTAGTAAATGTGGGAGGGACCAGGGAAGGTGGTTGCAAAGAGAAGTACTTACTATTAAATGGGAGGGGTTAGGGAGAGGCAAGGAGGGCTTTGGGAGGGCTTTGGAGAGGTTTGGGGAGGGACAGACACTCACCCACAAAAGAGTAAGACCAATGTTATTCAGAAACTGCACTTCTAAAGCTACTAAAGCCAGAAAGGACTCAAAACAGCAGTAAATGCACTCCAGCTCAGACCTGGAGTAAGTCCAGCACCACAAATGGCCAACCACTGCAACACCCTCCCACAGAAAATAATGAAGGCAAGGACTTCACATAGAACCCCATAGGAAATAATGTTAAAATAAATCAATTTATTTTTACTTTTTAAATATATATGGTGTTTAATTTAATGTTAAAAGATTATATATATATGTATATATGCACTAAATATTATTTGATGGCAAAAGTTTTTAATAATGTTTTAAATTTAAATATAAATATAATTGTATTAATTAAAATTCATGTCAAATAATTCTATACTTAATTTTTTGTAATTTGTAAAACATAATCAGTAAACATAAACATTCTAATTTAGGTGAGATTTGTTTTTTTAAATGAACCTTTAAAAATAATTGTAACTTTATTTAATTAATTAAATATTTAATTAAAATTAAGTTAGTAGTGCTGTAGATTTTCAATGTAATTTATTATTATTATGATGATTTTTTTAGTATTAAAGTAAATGGATACAATTACTATATAAAAAATAATTTATATTAAGATTTAACATAAAATATTTTTACTATTTTTTTTCCAAAGTTTAAATACACTTTCTAAATGTTGCCTTTACTTTACCATACCGAACTCTGCCTGCAAGTGAAAAGTTACTATTAGTAACTTTACTTTATTAACTCAATTTTAGAGGACAACCAAGAACTTTTGACTCAATGTTTATTTTCATTCTTTCCTTTTATTTATTTGTTAACCTTATTGTTAGAACTTTGGGTCTCTAGTTGGCTGGGTAGGTACCTTAGTCCAACTAGGGACCCTTGCTTCAAGTCAGAGAAAGGAGGGACACACTCTTAGATAACCCCTGCTCACCCCCTGGTAGCTTGGCACGAGCAGCCAAGCTCATCTCCAAGGGAATGTGTGAAGTATTTGCAACCACACTCTCAGTAACACAGTGATAACACCAAAAATGGACACCACACTGTTTTTTTTAATAAAAATAGCGGTATCTTTATCAAAAGGAATATGATGAGACCAAACGATAGAAATCCAAACATATGCGTATTTGTAATATATCACTCTGCTGGTTATTAGGCCAGCAATCACTTATAGGTTCTTGCGGTATTAATGAGAAGTTCACAATGATCTAAAGCAGTCCTAATGCAATGCTATGCAGTTCGTAATGCAGTTTGTTATATAGTAATAACACAGTCCTTAATGCACGTACTAATGCAGTTCGTAACGCAGGAATAATGCAGGTCGTAATGCAAGAATATGCGATTCGTAATGCAAGAATAATGCAGTTCGTAATGCACGAATAATGCGATTCATAATACAAAAATCAGGCAGTTCGTAATGCAAGAATAATGCGATTCGTAATGCAATAATCAGGCAGTTTGTAATGCAAGGAATAATGCGATTCGTAATGCAATAATCAGGCAGCTCGTAATGCAAGGAAGAATGCGATTCCAATCTGCGCGGTCAATTCGGGCCCCTACTAGGCCCCAACACCAGCGACAACGGTCATGAGCTTAAAGGGTACTGCTGGGCCGGTACGGGCCACTCGGGGACTCAGTGCGTCTAACGCGTTGCAGCAGGAGAGAGCTCGGAGCACTCCTGTACTCCTCCTGCACGCCTCCCCAGGCCACACATGCTTGCGGCTCTCGACCGTAGTCCAAGCCTTACCTGTGGGGGTGCGCTGCCTCGCTCTCTCTCTCTCCCCGCTTGCCAGATTCCTGCTGGGTGGCCCAGACGACTTCAGCTCCGTTGTTAGGTGACGCTGTAGCCGGACGGGTTACGGTGCTGCCTTCTTCGTTGACGACATTGGGCAGATTCCTCTCGGTGAGCAACGATCATGATCCCTTTCACCTTGCAGCTTTCTTAGCTTCAAGAAATCCTTTGGTACGTTGTGGATCAGGCCGGCGTCGGTGATCCTTACTCACAGCCTCAGTTATGATGACGGCTCGGGCCACAAACAGCAATACAGCAGCGTGGATGATGTTTCACGCTGCGGGTGCAATGCGATCATGGGGCACCTCGTAAACAGTACCACGGACCACACGGCAGTCTCAGGCGTGCAAAAGCACCACGCACTAAGTGCCGCTGAGACACAGTTGGAAACTTTTATGTACCTGAGTTTCCACAACAGGGGGCCAGCTCTCCTCGGGCCCTTGGAGACACGCTACTTCAGGACACAGCACACAGCAAAGTCCTCACAAGCAGGGGGACACAGCACACAGCAAAGTCCCTTGTCCTCTCCTTAGTCAAATCAGCAAACTGCACGCCAGCCCCAGAAAGCACAGCAAGGGCAGTCCTTCTCTTCAGTCTCTTCAGCTCTTCTTCTTTGGCAGAGGTTCCTCTTGATCAAAAAGTAGGTTCAATCCTTTTTCAATCTGGATTTCAGTCTTGAGTTCAGGGGTTTCAGTTCTCACACTTATACCCCTAAATGCCTTTGAAGTCTTTGTGTACCGGGAGCTCTGACCCCAGAACAAACGAGACCTGGGTGTCTTCCTGCCAGTGCACACCCTCTTCCTTTGATAGTGCAGGTCTGGGCCCCAGACGCTCAGCAGGAGGTGGAGCCATCCTTTTGTGGCAGCAACACAGCCCTCTTCACATCCAGGGGGGCTACTCCTCCCCCTCACATCAAATGCAGGCCAGCCTGTTGCTGTCTCACCTACCCCTCTCTGAGGTGAGGTCACTCCCCAGACCCTGTCACATCCAAACCCAGATGGTCAATATACACACACAGGCAGAGGCACACAGGATGGTTTAAGACAAGAAACCAGCCACTTCTAAAACGTGGTTTCTAAGCACACAATTATCTTCACAAAAAGATGTGTTATTAAATTCTGAGTTCAGGCACACTAAACTCCATCTCTGCATCTTATGCCTATGGGAAGATATGCTGGAAACATGGGACACAGCATTCCCCATTCTATCCTATGGGCAAGATGGCCTTGCAACAGTGAAAAACTAATTTGGCATTACTTCACTGTCAGGACATGGTACACACCTCAGTACATGTCCTACCTTTCACATACACTGCACCCTGCCCAGGTGGTACCTTGGGCCTACTATAGGGGTGTCTGATGTGCATAAAAAGGGAAGGTAAGACCTGGCAAGTGGGTGCACTTGTCAGGACAACAAGGCAGTTCACAAACTGCGTGCAGGCACTGCAGTGGCAGGCCTGAGATCTCTTTTTAGAGCTACTTTTGTGGGTGGCACAACTAGTGCTGCAGGCCCACTAGTAGCATTTGCATTACCAGCCCTGGCACACATAGTGCACTTTAGTAGGGACTTTACCAGTAAGACAACCATACCAATTATGCACAACCAATTACCATAACACTTTATACAGGGAGCACTTGCACTTTGACACTGATCAGCAGTGGCAAAGTGCCAAAAGCATCTAAGCCAGCAAAACAAAATCTATCACAGCATCAAAAATAGAGGAGGTAGAGGCAAAAAGCAGGGGTAACCATGCCAAGAAATGCCAGGTCTAACACTTACCATACCCTGCTGGCAATCGGCCTTGTATCTTGTGTGACACCTTTAGCCATGCTTGGCTTTTTAGGCAAAAGACGTTTGTGTGCTGGATTTTATTAGCCCATGCCTATAATGTTTACTGCAAAACTTTAAGTCACAAAAGGCAATGCCTAATTAGCTAAAATAACAGGACTTCTTGAAGGTTTGGCGCAACACAAAGCCAGTTTCTAACATTTTTAACATTACAATTATGTTCAGGAATCCCTTTCAAATGTGCACTTAAGTACATGATTGCCAACATGTTCTTGGCAGAGCTATCACTATAAAAATATCCACTGTGCCATCCTTTATCAGAACTGAGGCGATGAGGTGCCAGCGACTCTTTGGAGGACCTTGTTTGACACTTACTCCCAGCCAAGCAATGCATCACCAGAGGAGTTACTGATTGCCCATAAAAGAGTGGCGGAGGGAAGTTCTGTTTCTGTCACTTTATCACAGCTCTGTTCTTCCATGTGATGTCTGCATTCTTCAGTGATAGGCTAAGTGCTGTTCCTCTTCCAGAGCCTAGGCTCCCACTTTAAATCCATCCACTAATACACCCCATAGAATTCAGTGGTGTACAATGCAGCGTTGTAGAAAGCAGTGACATAGATTCGATTGTTGCATAGCAGAGTGCAGTGATGCAGATTGAAGTGGTGCAGAGTACAGTGGCGTAGAGGGAAGTGCTCCAAAATGGAGTATAGTGGCACAGAGTGCAGTGGCATCGAGCAGCCCAGAGTAGAGTGGCGTAGAGGGATGAAGAGTAGAATATAGTGTGGCAGAGTGCAGCGGCATAGAGTGCAATTGCATAGAGTGGAGTGCTGCAGAGTGCAGGGGCATAGAGTGGAGTGATGCATAGTAGAGTGGCGTAAAGTGCAGTGGGCAGCATTGTGGGCATTCAGAAACTCCTCTCATTCCTATTTCTAACCTGGAAATTGTAGGATTTTTACTCCAGCCAAGGGCTGGTGGAAACCCCTTTCTATTGTGAAAATAAGAATGGATCACTCCCAGAATTTGTAGGGCTTTCCACCACTGGGGGCTTCCCGCCCCCTGGTGGAAAATAATTTCCGCGTGAAGAAAAAAAAAAGAAATGTGTGTTTGCAAAGGGAATTCTATTACCGATGTGTCGAGTTCTCCACTTTGGAGAGCTCTGCACAGGGGGACTAGGATCCCGCTGGAAATGTCACTTGGTCTACACTGAAGTACACGTGGAAACCTGCACCTGGCACGGATTTCTAAGCACACTCATTTAAACATTTATGAATTTCAGAAAGTGGGAAAAGTATGTGGAAGCAGAGATGCAGTTCTCCACCTGTACTTTTCCTTCTTTCATTGCGAATCAGGCTCATTGTGTCAGCTGGGCCTTTCAGAAATGGTGTACCTTTACGCAGCACAAACATGGCCAAGCAGGCGTGATGTTGATTTTCATTCTCGCCTTTTATTTTTTAACCTTATCATAACCTGCTGGCAATCGGCCTTGTATCTTGTTTGGCTTTTTTTAGGCAAAAGACGTTTGCGTGCTGGATTTTTAGCCCATGCCAATAATGTTTACTGAAAAATTTACAGGCAATTCATTGTTGGCTAAAATACCAGGACTTGAAGAAGGTGTTGCATGAGACAGACCAGTTTCTAAAATGTTTACCATTACAGTTATGTTCAGGTATCCCTTTCAATAATAGCGCTATCCTCCGTACAGGGGCGTCCCCCTTTAGCACTCCAAAATACAATTTGTACTTTTGAAAAACCTTTTTGACAAGTTGTATTGCTTGAATATGAAAAAAGTTTTATTCGCTTTAAACTTTGACTTGTTTTTTCATTATTCTTCAATGCAGATCAAGTTCATTTCACTGTGATCAATACATGATTGTTATAATTCTCACATTATTCTCATCTTCCAAAACTCTGGATGTGTTTTAATTGACCCTTAGCCCAATGCATTTCGGGCCGTAGCCTTTCGTCAGGGGCAGTGTTTCTGTAAATAAACATGGGAACAATGTATTTGTCAGGCAAGGCACTGAGTTCATCTTGTAGTGATCAATAAAATATATTATTGTGATGTTAATATAATAATAAATCAAGTGCAGCGTGAAAAAGATTAAAATGTAGCTATGAAAACATGGAACCAGGTATTAAAGGTGACAAGTTGAGTGACGGTGAGGAAAACCGAGTCTGTTCTAAAAAAAAAGGTGCCAGGTAAATAACAATGTGTGTCCGAGTAAAGAAGAACATACGTGATTGAGGCTGAAGTACAAAAGTGATCATGCCCGAGAGGGAGAAAGCGTGAAAGAAAGTAGTCCATGTAACCGCAGTACGCAGTATACTTACTGTGTCAATGGTAGAAGATGACTGGAAAAGTAACCGTCTGAAAAACGGAAATTTCTTTAATGAGCTATGAGATCAAGTCAATGTGGATAGATATACAAGATTCATAGCTTAAACAAAACTAAAGTTACCTAATAGTCGCGAAGAAAAAGTCCTGAGATGGTAAACGCAGTAGAGACTTCCATGGTATACGGAAGTGAAGGGGTGTCACCCTATATAGTGATGTCAAAAATCACATGACTTTGACAAATAGTTTACGAATATGCAATTTAAATTATATGGAGATTAATGGAATACTCGGTCAATGAACCGAGTGTACATGTGATAAAGTTGGACTGGAAAAATAATACTGTGATAGAGAAACAAACCAAAGGTTACTAGTCACGTGATGCGTGATACGTAGAATCATTGAAATAATTCCGATAATAATTTTAAAATCCGTACTAAGAGATGAGATATGTGGATAGTAGTGAAGATAAAGACATTGAATAAAATCTCAAAGCGTGTTGACAAAAAAGTGCATGCAAGTCACATGTTCATGGAAACAGAAGATTCTGTAGTTTAAATGTGGCGGTCCATAAAAATACCTTGCATAGAATACATGTGATATGTGAGAGTCTAAAGCGGAAATTGCAATCGTGAACACAAAACTGTGTAAACAGACCAAAGAAATTACGCGTGGTGTATGTGGCAGTGCTTAAGTAAAAAGCGAATGTGATGGGGGCATGGTAAAAACATCATCATGGTGCATTTGCATGTTTGTTTAGCATGAATAACAAGATGGGATATAAATCACAATTTGTATGGAATATAATCACTGCATAAAATTCAATTACATCAATTTTGTAAAAAATAAATTGTTACGGTTTAGTCTCAAAGAAAGCAACTCAATTCAAGTTTTTCATTCAGTCCATTAGGATTGGTGATGTTAATACGGTAAATCCAAGCTGTTTCTCGTTGTAATAAAAATTTTGTGTGATCACAGCCAGGAATGGATGTGGTTTGTTCAAGGACACAAAAACGAACTTGGCGAATGTTGTGTTTGAGCTCATTGAAGTGAACAGCCACGGGTGATTTGGTGTTTCTGGTGAGAATGTTGCTCTTGTGTTCGTTTATACGGATTCTTATTTTTCGTTCAGTTTTACCAATATATGCTAGCCCATATGGACATTTCAGAAGATATATAACGTTGTTGCTATTGCAGTTGGCAGTCACTTTTAGTTTGATTGGAACACCTGTATGAGGGTGCCAAATGGTGTCTCCTTTATTAATGGCATTACAGTTCCCACAATTGTAACACGGTGTAGTGCCTTTAAATATATTTGGTTCACTGATGGGTCTCTTTAAGATTTGTTGAAGGTTACGAGTACGTTGGTAAGCGAATCTGGGATTCAATAAAAAAATTCCTTTAAAATCAGTCTCCGATTTTAACATGGGCCAGCATTTCAAAATTATTTTTTTGATTCGGAAACTCTCAGTGGAAAATTTCGATACAAATGCCAGTCTTTTGGTTTAGTTTTCTTTGCTTTTTGATTTGAGTAACTCATCTCTAGTTTTGGTTTGTACTTTGATTCTTGCTTCTTGAACAATTTTAGGAGGATATCCTCTATCCAAAAATGTATTTATACAAGCATTTGCGCTGTTTTTATATGCTTCCTCAGTTGATGATATTCTTTTAAGTCGCAGTAACTGAGAGCATGGAAGGTGTTTTTTCAATGAAGGTTGATGGAAGGAGGAAAAATGAAGCAAATTGTTTCTGTCCGTAGGTTTCGTGTAAACTTCGGTTGTAAGTTGTTTGTTGAAAATCTTGACAACGGTGTCTAAAAAATTAATCTGCTGAGTACTGACAGATGCTGTGAATTCAATTCTTTTATCTACATCGTTCAATTTTTCTATTGCTTGCAATAAAGATTCTTGTGGACCATCCCAGAGTACAAATATGTCGTCAATGTATCGTTTGCATGTTATCAGATGCTTTTGCCATGTTTCTTGATTTAAGATGTTATCTAATTCAAAGCGATACATGAACAGATTCGCATAGGTAGGTGCGGCGCAATTGCCCATCGAAGTGTCCGATGACTGTATATAAAGTTTGTCTTGTCATTTGAAGTATGAATGGTATATGGTGAAATGTAGCAATTCCATTAAAAATATCTTCAATGAATGATCTTTCTCGCTGGTAAGCAATACTGATTCAACTGCCATAATTCCCAGGTTTTGGGGAATAGAAGTATAGAGTGATTTGACGTCTATGGTACATAGAATGGTATGGTCAGTAATTTTGTTTTATACACTTTCCAATATGTTTAAAAATCTGTAGTGTCCTTGATGTACGTGGGCATGTTTTGTACCAATGGTTGTAGATGTCTATCCAGGTATTTACCTATTGGTTCATGGATTGAATGCACTGTAGATACAATAGGTCTGAACGATGGTAATGTAGCATGTTTATGTATTTTAGGAATCATATATAGATAGGGGATTGCTGGATTCTTTTTGAAGAGATATTCTTTCTCATCCTTTGTGATGGTACCATTATCCATATATTGATTGAGTATATTTGTCAAGATACTTTCAAATTCTTTTGTAGGGTCAAAGTCAATCGGTGTATATGTGTGAACATCTCCAACATGTTGATTAACATTTTGTAAATAATAGCTGGTATCCAAGATAACCATTGCTCCTCCTATGTCCGCCTGACAAATGGTGATTTCAGCATTAGATGCTAATTGTGTCAATGCTTGTCGTTCTTTTATGGTTATGTTGTAGGATTTGGATTTGGTTTGTTTGTAGATGTTGTGTATCTCCTTCTTGACAATAGTTTCAAAAGCATCAATAACTTTATGACTCATTGGTGGCAGGTAAGAACTTTTAGATGTGAGTCCTAGAAGAGTGTTCATTTTTGGTGCACTAGGTTCCTGAACGATGTTGCAAAAGAAATTTCGTAAGCGAGGAGTTCTCATAAATTTGAAAAGGCTGATTTCTGTATCTAAGTGATTAGAATGGTGTGTGGTTACAAATGAACTACCTTTTTGAAGAGTGTTCATCTGAAATTTCGAAAGATGGTGTTTAGAAATGTTGATTACAAGGCTTGTTGGCTCCGTGTTCCTTTGGCTACCGGTTGTTTGGTTTTTGTTATATCTCCCCCTCCCTCGTCGGGTAATCTTGGGCTTTTCTCCAAAAAAGAACGATTATCTGTAGGTGTATGCGAAGAGGATGCATCAACGTCTGTGACTGTTGTTATATTTGTTGTGTTGGATTCTTGAATGTGTTTTCGTGGTTTAGTGGTAGGTCTATAGCCACTTTGTTGAGTGTCATCAGATGATGAAGCATCAGTATCTGAAAATCTTCCCTGTCCAAATTTTTGTTGCTGTCTTCGTTGAGCGTATATATCTGCCCAATTGTATATCTCGCCTAATTTGCAATCCGTGGTGTCTCGAAGAAATTTCCTAATTTTTCTCTCATTAATTTCTTTGGTGTAGATATCTAATTTTTGGTTCAGATCTTCCAATGCTTTATCCATCTCTTATTTGGACATTGAATCACTTAGTTCTTGTTGCAGTTGTTTTATGTCCTTGTTTAAATCCTCAAAATTTTTTGCCAATTCCTCTACTATAAGCAAAATTAAATCAAGCGAACACTTATTGAGAATGTCTTGCCATTTTTCTGTGAATTGTTTGTTGTTTTTACAAAGGGTCGATTTAAGTGAAATCCGCAATCCCCTAGGAATTCGTTGTACTTTATGATATTTGATAAGCGTACTAGCGCGTAAACGTTGATTGATAGCTTTCTTTGAGATATATAAAAGTTGCTTGATATTAGATTGTATAGATCCTGTGCCTTGTCCAAAATTGGTTGTGTCTTCAATAAGAGAATAAATTCTATTTGTTTCATCCAATGTGAATGTGAATGTGTCTGCTCTTTGGTCAGTACTTCTGGCTATGTCGTCATAGGTCGCCATGCTGGTGCATTGGTTAGTCCCTCAGTTAAATGAATATGAAGAAAGTAATGGATAACCAACGCACTCAAGTTTGTGAAAAAATATATAATGTTGTATAGGTGGGTGGTGCTGATGGGTTGATCCTTCTGAGAGAAAGGATTAATATATTGTAATAATAGCGCTATCCTCTGTAGAGGGGCGTCCCCCTTTAGCACTCCAAAATACAATTTGTACTTTTGAAAAACCTTTTTGACAAGTTTTATTCACTTTAAACTTTGACTTGTTTTTTCATTATTCTTCAAAGCAGATCAAGTTAATTTCACTGTGATCAATACATGATTGTTATAATTCACACATTATTCTCATCTTCCATCTTCCAAAACTCTGGATGTGTTTCAATTGACCCTTAGCCCAATGCATTTCGGGCCGTAGCCCTTCGTCAGGGGAAGTGTTTCTGTAAATAAACATGGGAACAATGTATTTGTCAGGCATCCCTTTCAAACATATACTCAAGTACATAATTGCCAACATGTTCTTGGCAGAGCTTTCATTCTAAAAATATCCACTGTGCCATCCTTTATCAGAGCTGAGACGATGAGGTGCCAGCGATTCTTTGGAGGACCTCGTTTGACACTTACTCTCAGCCATGCTATGCATCACCAGAGAAGTTACTGATTGTCCATGAAAGAGTGGCGGAGGAAGGTTCTGTTTCTGTCCCTTTATCACAGCACTGTTCTTCCATGTGATGTCTACATTGAAAATTGTTATTGCAAGCATACATGTGTTGCGCGTGTTTGTAGCTGCATTTTTTAAATACCTTTTATTTTTTGTGGCGTGCAATACGAATGGTTTTAAAACGTATCGATCACACAAGCTTGCCAAGTTCAGACCTATCGACTTTGCCAATGCTTGTTTACCCTTGTCCTAGTGTTTTGGTGACTAACAATGCATAGGGGCCAGTGTAATACCAATGGACAGACAGAGAATCCTAATTATCCTGGTCAGTGAATTTTTTAAACAAACATCGGCAAAGCCAATAGTATTCCCCTATGCAAGCGCTATTGGCTTGCCAATGTGTTTTAGCCATGTTTTATGTCAGCGTGGCTGCTGTTCAGCACTGCTAAAACTTAATGGCATAGAGGAGAGTGGCATGCAGTGTCATAGAGTGGTAGGTGAAGAGTGGAGTAGAGTGTTGTAGAGTAGAGTGGCAGAGAGTTTCATGAATTGGAGTGGCATAAAGTAGAGTAAACTGGTGTAGAGTACATTGATGTAGAGTGTTGCAGAGTGTAGTGGCATAGAATTCAGCAGCGTGCAATGCAGCATTGTAGAATGCAGTGGCGTAGATTAGAGTATTGGATATTAGAGTGCAGTGGCGCAGAGTGGAGTGATGCAGACTAGAGTAGAGTGGTGTAGAGTACAGTGGTGTACAGTGCAGTGCTCCAGAGTAGAGTATAGTGGCACAGAGTGCTGTAGCATAGAGTGGTGCAGAGTAGAGTGAGGTAGAGTGGTGCAGAGTAGAATATAGTGTTGTAGAGTGCAGTAGCATAGAGTGGAGCGCTGCAGAGTGCAGTGGCGTAGAGTGGAGGGATGCTGAGTAGAGTGCAGTGTGGTGTGGAGTGCATTTGCATAGAATGCAGAAGTGAAGAGTAGAGAGGGGTAGAGTTCAGTGGTGTAGAGTGGAGTGTTGCAGAGTAGAGTGCAGTAGTGTAGAGTGGCATGGAGTGCAGTGGCGTAGAATGGTGTAGAGTTGAGTGGCGTAGAGTGTAGTTGCATTGAGTATAGCGGTGCCGAGCAGAGTGCAGTGACATAGAGTAGTAGAGTGCAGTGGAGTGGCATTGAGTAGAGTGCAAGGTGGGCTCCTCCATAATGGCGGAGGAGTATAGCCCCACTGGTCAGAATAAGTCACAGACAAATAAAATTATATTAAAACAATAATATAATTTTATTTTTCTGAGACGGGCTCTGGGTGGGAGTGCGTGCTTGAGGGTGGGCTGGTCCATGACAGGGAAGAGTGGTGGGAACTTAGAAGTGCGCATGTTAGTTTGGCAGGCCGTCTCAGGCCGGACAAACAGACATGTGCACTTCTAAATCCAACCCAGCTGTGTTGCACAGCCGGGCTAGAGAAAAGCCGCAATCCCCCAGGCACCGTCTGAGCCTCAGACCAGGCCACTCAGACCAATTCTGGCGCTGCTCTCATGAAATGAGAGCAGCATCTGGATTGCGTGGGGAGCCTATGCCCTCCCAGAGACTGCCTGGTGTGAAGCTCCGAGGCAGCCGTCAGCATCGGGGCAGCGAAAGGTATGTTTTTTCTAAATATTATTTTTACCCTCAATTCCCTCCCCCCACCCGACTTTCGGTGTGCAGCAGCCGCCACTGGTAGAGTGGACTGAGTGGTAGAGTGCATTGGCTTAGAGTGCTGCAGAGTATAGTGACGCAGAGTGCAGTGGCGTTGAGTGCAGTAGCATAGAATTTAGCGGCATACAAAATAGCGTTGTAGAATGCATTGGTGTCTATTAGAGTGGTGCATAGTAGAGTGCAGTGGTGCTGAGTGGAGTGGTGCAGAGTAAAGTGACATAGAGTGGAGTGGTGTAGAGTGGACTCATACAAAGTGCAGTGGCGGAGAGTGGTGTAGAGCGGATTGATGCAGAGTGCAGTGGCACAGAGTGCAGTGATGCAGAGTAGAATGGCGTAGAGTGTATTGGCAGAGAGTGCAGTAGTGCAGAGTAGAGTTTCCCAGAGTTCAGTAGCGGAGAGGGCAATATTGCACAGTAGAGTGTCATAGAGTACAGTGGTGTAGAGTAGAGTGGCATAGAGTGCAGCGGTATAGATTGCATTGGATTTGAGTAGAGTGGCATAGAGTGCAGTGGCATAGGATGGAGTGGGGCAGAGTGGAGTAGAGTGGCTAGAGTGCATTAGCATAGAGTACAGGGGCATAGAGAAGATTGTAGAGTGAAGTGGTGCAGTGCCATAGAGTAGTAGAGAGTAAAGTTGTGCAGAGTGCAGTGGCATTGAGTGCAGTGGTGCAGAGTAGGTTAGAGTGGCGTACAGTTGATTGGTGTAGAGTGCAGGGGCGTAGAGTTGAGTATTAGAGTAAAGTGCATTGGCGTAGAGTGTATTGGCATAGAGTGCAGAGGCGTAGAGTGCAGTTTTGCAGAGAGGTGTAGAGTGGAATAGAGTGGAGTTGTGCAGAGTAAATTGGAGTGGTTTAGACTGGAATGGTGTAGCATGCAGTGGTGTAAAGTAGAGTGGCTTAGAGTGTACTGGCATAGAGCAGAAAGGGAACAAGGTACAATAGAGAAGTGAAGAGTGAAGTGGCGTAGAGTGCAGTGCCATAAAGTGGAGTGGTGCAGAGTGGAGTAGAGTGCAGTGGTGCGGAGTGGTGTAAAGTGAAGTTGTGCAGAGTAGAGTGAAGTGGCATAGAGTGCAGTAGCACAGAGTAGAGTGATGCAAAGTGGAGTTGAGTGCAGTGGCCCAGGGTGCATTGGCATGGAGTGGTGTAAAGTGGAGTGGTGCAGAATAGAGTGCAGTGGTGTGGAGTGGTGCAGAGTAGTGTGAATTGACGTGGAGTATGTATGTTGTGGTAGCGCACTGCCATTACAGACAACACATTTTCAATTGAAATGACCATTACATTTTCACAGACATACAGCTTTACTAATAAAACTATACAGCTCTCAAATGATGATGTGCTGGAATGGTATCTAGTGTAATAATTTGTTTTTTTATATTAAGGTATTTGTTTCCGACACACTTCAGAATTAACAAAACTTTTCTTCGTTTGTATTTCTAATGCTGATATATTTTGAAATACTTTCACAGTACATTTAAATGTTGTTGTGTGCTAGAAAAAACACTCTTCACATTGAAGTCAGAGAACGAAAAGTAAACACCAAGCTTCCTCGGAAGCCAGATACTGACATTTGACCTCGGTACTTGAATGCACAGCAAATGTGGAAAGATAAGAACACGATTTACAGGCCTGTTTACAGAAAGGAGCACCGTGGAAAAATACAAGGAGAAGTAGTGTGCAAAGGCGTTGCTCCTTGGAGGGACTAAGGGGCATATTATCAAGCACCGCGTTAAAACTATCGCCGCAGTAGCGGCAGAAAACTGCCGCTAAAGCGGTAATAAATGGGCTTGATAATATGCCGTAGAGAATTCCAATAGAAGCCCATGTTGACACCAGAACATGGGCTTCTATTGGAATTCTCAAGGGCATATTATCAAGCCCATTATCGCCGCTTTAGCTGCAGTTTTCTGCTGCTAAAGCGGCGATAATTTTAACGCCGTTTCTTGATAATATGCCCCTAAGTCACCCAGGACAGCCTAAAATAAATAAAGCGAGCAAATAAAAAGTCAGAAAATGTGAGTTGTTGAGCCACAAAGCAACTGGTAAGCAACAGGCGGAATGCATTCCCAGGGAAGTTTTCTGAATGTCCCCAAGATGTCTATAACAAACAAGACAGCTAGGCTGTCTGGTAGGCTTCGACGTAAAAAGGAATGCAGTAGTTAAACCACACTACATATCACTTATGGACATTGTAACATATTGAGGTTCAAAATCAGCAGTTCTGAAAACAATAAACTGCACTGTGTCAATTTATCACGTCTTGGGATCTGCATGTTTAATCCTGAATGCTGCTGGCTGCCTCTCGCTACTAGCATCCTCAGGCAATACGAACTTTGACCAGTGCTGACTCAGTACCTCGATTAGGTTGGAAGCCTGATTGATAAAGGTCTATTATGTTTTCTATAGCCGCGTGGTCCAGCTTTGCTTATACTCAAACGAAGTTTGAGAGAGGATACATTAGTAGCAGTTAGCAGGGCCCGTGTGATAAATTCCAATGTGCATGCCCAGACGCTATTGCAGATTTTTTTCCTAACCATGGCCAGTTGAGTGTAAGCAAGGCTAGACCACGCGGCTAAGCTGAATTTGAAGGCTTGTATTCTCCTCAATTACGGTCACTGTTACGACCATATATTAAAGTATATTGATCACCTGTCAGAGTGGAGCTCTTGGGCCCTTCTGCCTCATGGAGTTATCAAGGACTATTTTCTCAGTTGGATGACTTCGGCATCCAGGTCGCTCCTCCCAGTCCTGATGAGGCATTCAGAGGTGTTTAAGGCATTCAGTAGCCCTTTTCCTCCCCATGTATCGGGTCGAAAGGTCGACACACTTGCATTAAGCCTGGATTGTTTGGATATCTGTGTAGAGTGGCAATAGTAAATTGACAACTGGACCACTTCCAGATGTGATATATGCTACATAGAAATTATATACTGGACAGGCTTCCACGTACAATAATATGAATGGACCTCCCCCCACTTTTCTTTCCTTTTTCTACTCTTTATTCACACGCGCACCTTCTCAGAGCACTCATCTTTATCACTTTATCCATTTGTGGATTTAAGAGTTTTACATACAATGTGTAAATAAGAATGTTATTGGAGACAGACTTCTAAGTGATCTAACTAAACTTTCAGAAATGCAATCATGTGTATGAGTTTTAATCTTCTGTTTTTTAAATCTTGTCTGCTGCCCTGACCTCGTAACTGTGGCTTGAATTTACGAGATTGTTCTTCTTTTCCATATAGTGGCGGGAGATCTTTTGATATATTCAGTTCTCCTATGCCTCTTGTTGCTATTTCTGATCGGACCATTGTTTGTCTCTATCACTCTCCAGGTCACAGGCAGCTGGGTGTGTGTCACGGTTAGATCCAAGATGTGGAGAAGTGTGGCTCAATGATGAGAGCGGCAGACCCTGATTCAGAGGTCTAGCCCGGGACCAGGGTTCAATTCCCCTCCTTGGCGGGTCTTGGGCTCAAAAATTCCACGGACCTGATAATTCTCGTCTCGGTGCCATTCCAGTCATGGAGTCCCACTCTGCAACTCTGGGCAATAGCTTGCTTAATCTCCACAACGGCCCCCACAATGCTAAGGATGCCTGGCCTCCACCTTGGGGGTGCCCAGGAGTGGACGCCTCACAGGGAAAGCCAGGATGGGTTCCACAGCGGTATTCGGACAAGCGCCTTGAGACCCTTGCGGGTGAGTAGTGCGCTATACAAGTATCAATTTAAGATTGCTTATCTCTCACCTTTTTGTTCCCGCTCTAGGACAAGGCTTCACCTTTTTCAAAGTATAAATCTAACCATTGTCTGAACTACTACAGCTGTCTGATTTTGAATGAATGAAGTACACAGGTCATATGCAAATCATTCACTATTTACAGAGGGCATTTTCGCCACAGGCAGCGTGTTGAACTCACATTTTCTCAAACTCACTCCAACTGCAACAGAAACGCTGCCCAGTTAATGAGGGCATGTGGCAGGCTAAAATAACCTTTAGACACAGAGAGCATAGTCCATATGATAAATACTTGTGTTGCTTACATTTTATAAACATGTAAACTGCATACTTAAAAAATGATTTAATGCATGTTAAGATACTACATTACTTTTTTAAAAAACATCAAAACTCAAATACTAGAAAATGCAGTTTCTTGGCTCTGACGTTGTAGGACTCTGGCTCAGAGTCTGCGATACAAATCTCCATTATCAATGAAACAAGCATTGGTTTGACTAGTTTGTGCACAGTTGCTTCCTTTACAAGCCCCACGTCTTAACAATAAACATCTGCAAAACAGATTAAAATTGGGCTCCTCCCCTGGATTTCTAAACAAATTAAATCACTAATAGCACAGTTTTTAAACAGAAACCAAGTGAAGAGCAAGCGGCAGAGATATTCCGTTCCAGAGTACAGGAAAGCGCGCTGAATGTCCGGCTTACTACATTAATGCTGCCAGTAGCAGCAGAGTAATACACCTTTGAAGGTAGCAGAATGTTACATAGTAACAAAGAGACTACAAGGAATGTATGGTCCACAGACGCCATTGTCCCACTCCTTGGTAAATTAATACATGCAGAGGCGTTCAACGTATGTCCAGGAGGCACCTTCAAAGCCGTCCTTTTCAGGTAAATTTACATTCAATGAATCATAATAGATTTAATGCACCTAATTCATGACAAACCTGAAAATGTGGAAGGGATCCGGCTTTCGAACATTTGATCTACACTGGTCACCGTTGCTGAAGGGCTACAGATAAAGGCTGTAAACTCAACTATGCATATAGTTACGCTGTGAAATATATTTGCCATTGAATCTGACTATATTGTTATGAGTAACTTCTGTTAACCCAAATCAAAAACTTGACCCCTTAATACTTCCCAAATATGCTACAATGAAAATTGTTGAACTACCAAGTTTATCCCTACTCTTATAGTGCTTTATGTACATCCCCAGTTGAAATGTACTATAATTTGTGCACTGGGCATAGAACCCGGTGTGAAATCACTTTTCTACTATGCATAACTTAGATGTTTCCTCCACAGATAGAGTGCAAGTGAAGAGTTGCTGCCATTCAACACCCGGTATGTCAAAAAGACTGTGGTTTGGTCCCGCTTGGCTTCCTTTACTCCCCCGGCAGCAGTATAACTAGTCTCTCCTCATAGTATTTTTCTATTTGGAGTAGGCCATGCGAACAAGAGGTGAATAAGGAAAACTCTGATTGATCTCTCTGTTCTAAAGCTGATTTCTGTAAATCACAACAAACCAAAAAACATTGTTCCTAGGTAGTGCAAGAGCTGTCTTCATTTCAATTTCAGATCTTCCTGTGAGCTCAGCCTCTCACTGCCTCTCTTTCCATTAGTGGTATTTAGTCAATCGATGTTTTTCTGCCGAAGAATGTCACAACTGGGGTGGAATGGCATGAGACGCTGCCTCGTTCCAGGGTTCACTTTCACCAATTTGATGAAGTCCCTCAATAGTCCCCAGTAGATGTGCATCTGGAGGTGGTTTGTTTCTTTTCAGCACGCCATGGAGTGTGTGCTTTTATGACTAATCGGTTAGGTGGGATTTTATTTTAAAGACACTTTTGGGTCAGTGCTGTCCTCATAGAATACGTCCAGGATGGCTTCTTACTCGGCATTGAGGTATAAGCCGGGCTCATTAACCTCATAAGAGTCCTCTTTGTTCGGATATGCGTCACCATTTCACATTTTACAACTGGTCCTTTATGGGCCCCAGTGGAAGGCAGACTCAGAAGGATAAGTCCCTTTTGTAGACAGGGAGAGATTGACTACCCCCTTTGCCAATTACTACTTCTTTGTAATTGATCTCAGTGGAGTCCTACCTTTGGGTGGACTGGCCGTCTGCCAAGACAACATCTTGTGCGTACATCCCACCAAACCAAGCATCCACTTGGTTGTCATCATTATTTACTCCTTCATAAAGTGTTTTTTTCTTCAAGATATTTCCTTTGTAGAGTCTATTGGAACTATGACATGCTCATCCCTCCTGACCATCAGGAAGATGGTACACCTTATGCATTAGATGTTTGTACGTATTTAACAGGAGAGGATACTGTCTTTATAGTGGTCAACTCACTGTTCAATAAACCACTGTCTTAAGAGTTCCAGTGGTCTCCCATCTTAACCACCATCGCAGTGTTTGCTTGGACAAACTGTCCCTCTGCAACATGCCAGTCGCCTACTGGAAATGTAATGTCCAAGGTTAGATTCAATATTAAATGCCCAAAGAACTCCTTCTTTCTCTTAAGCATCCAATTTGAAAGTCCCAAAGTAGCTGGCAGTCTCCTCAGGGTCAACCATCGCTAGGCTGGAGACAGATACAAAGAGCTCATCTCCCATTTCTAGCTGGAATACTCCAGCCTGGTGTACTGAGTGTAGGCCGTACTCAGCATTTGGTGCCCAACACTTGGTGCCCACACCTTTGAGGAGCAGGATGGGGTGCAGGTAGGAGGTCTTCTTGTGAATGCACTGTACAAGTTGTTGGCCGATGGCATGGGAGGTGTGCTCACTCCGGTGAGGGTATCGGAAGTAAATCTGCGAGTACACATAGTACTTGCCAGGCTGTGTGATCTTTAGCCTGCCCTCATGGTAGCTGATGTTCTGCCGGTGCGACCAGATGTTCTTATCTTCCCATTGGCGGATGGGGTGCCTGCATGATTGCGGAAGGCTTCCAAAACCATGACTTCCTGATGCGGAATCTCCTAAAAAACAAATAGGCAACATTCAGAGACAGCATGATGGTTATGACTCATTTATGTCACATTGGTACAGGGAATCGGCCCTTTATACATTATATTAAATAAAATAGGACAGCTTAACATATGTTTAGAAGAAAAATGGAGACCAGCTTGTGCCTTGTGTTCAGAGAATGCTGCAAGGAACAGTTGTAAGATAAACACCATCCTCATCTCGCTCATTTGGTTGAAGCGGAACCCACCCAAGCCACAGAGAGTGGAGGTTCCAGTGAGGCCATATTCCCAAAACCGAGAGAGCATGGGACTCCACAAGGTGCATCTGCCAAACGTGGGATAGCAGAGGCTTCCAACATATTTCCTCCTAGGTTCACCAACAACATCCTAATATGGCATTGTCACTGCTGTGTATGATGTACACTCACTGTAACACATGCAATATGTTTTATGACCAAAATACTGCATCCACTATTGCGCCCTAACTAACGCATCACAAGGTAAGGCTAGGTCAACAGTTATGGTTAATGAATATACACTTATCTTTGTAATGTAGTGGAAGGCGATGTAGTGGTTGCAATATTTTTATGGGTTGATATTGTTGACCTCAAGATAGTGACTTACAACTCTCTATACAGTACATGAGCTTAGACAGTCGGTTTTAGAAGGTGGTTCTGACACTATGGGCCGCCCGGATTTTTTGCTTTTTGAGCACCTAATTGTTGAGCTTTTACTGTGGGGGAGCCTCATAAGTTGGGACTCACCCACAGTGAACTCAGGATGTAAGACTACATGGGGATTTTACTGGTGTTCCCCTGGCTTGACCAGGCCACTGCGCAGCAGCTGGAGTAAGGGACACCGGGCTGGTTACATGCAGACACATGTGTACATGCGTGTGCACACGTGTATGGGCTGCGCAGGGGAGATTCCTAGCGTGCGCAGTCCAGGAGCAGCTACAAAGTGAATGGTGTGGCAGGACTTATGCAGTATTGGGTGGTGACATGGAATAGGCTTTATACACTGGAAAGAAACATGCCAGGGAAAGTCAGTGTGTTTTACTGTGTTTTCACTTCATTATTCCCCTATGGGGATGTGGGGCCCATGGCTAGATTAACTTCCATTAGGCCTACAGATTCCAGACACGCACTTGAGTCCAACGTAGCGAATGTGAAAATAAGTATTCTGCAGAGTCCAAAGTCATATTTGTACTGCTTTTGGGTCGTCCAGAACTGTCATATTTCTCTGAGCCAGCCATGACCAGACCCAGGCTGAGGGCTGACCTCAGCTGGATGGATTGATAACCTTTCTTCCACAAGCGAGGGCCTCCTCCCCATGAAGAGATGATGGGTGGGGCTACAGGCTCATCCATCACTAGGTGCCAGGCACCAGGCTGCACCAAGGAGGGAAGGAGTTGGGTTTCAGAGGCCATGTGGCCAGAGACACTGGACGACGCCATTTTGAACAAACCCAGAGGCTGGACAAGAAGGGGGGAGCAGGGGCAGGAAAGTGATGTGTCGCTGTTTGATAGGACCAACAGGGACTTCCTGCCAGCCCCCTACTCAACTTTTAAAAAGTGCTTGCACAGGAAGAGAAGCTCTCAATGGGGTGTGGTCTGCTGAGGCTGAAGGTGCTGGAGCCTGGCGCAATGGGCAGTTGGAAGGAGAGACCCCCTGACTGCCCCCAGGACCCTAACAGCACCAGAAGAAGAGCCCCGGACCGGTGCGCAGGAGCAGTGGCCTCTGCGCAGGGACAAGAGAAGCCAAGGAGGAGAGCCAGGCGAAAGGCTGGCGCAGGGAACCAGTGAAGACAGCTCCCTGCTGAATCCACCCTCTCAGAAAAGAGACCCCCTGACTGCCCCCAGGACCCTAACAGCACCAGAAGAAGAGCCCAGGACCGGTGCGCAGGAGTAGTGGCCTCTGCGCAGGGAGAGGAGAGCCAGGCGAAAGGCTGGCGCAGGGAGCCAGTGGCTGGGGCTCGTAAAGAGGAGCATGAAGAGCCCCATAATGCCTCACCAGGCATTTGGAAAGCTGCCGTTTTGGTGCTTTGTGGCCCCCAGAGGAGGGGGGTCACCCTCACTTGTGAAAAGGTGTTGGGGGGAGCTGCTAGAGAAGTGCAGTCTTCCCCCCCCCCCCCAAGCACGAAAAAATCTGCCGTTTTGGTGCTTTGTGGCCCCCAGAGGAGGGGGTCACCCTCACTTGTGAAAAGGTGCTGGGGGAGCTGCTGGAGAAGCGCAGTCTTCCCCCCCCCCAGCACGAAGAAAAGTCCCACCCTCAGTGTCATGGGGACCTAAAGGAAACTACCCCTCAAGGGCTCAGCTAGCATTTAAACACATTCTAGGCTGGAACTTTTGTTCTACAGCTGAGGGTGTGTGGAGAAGTGCATCATGAAGTGAAGGGCTGAGTTGGGGATGTGTGAAGAAGTGCATCCCTGGAGGTGAAGTGGTGTAATTGCACCGAAATGCATTTACTAGTGGTTATTTCTTTTTAGGTGGACTGAAAATCACATGTGTAAAGTGAAGTACCTGTGTAAGGTGATGTTAAGCTAAATGGAGTTATGTTGCTGGACCTTCCTGCTAGGGGGTCTGGCTATATTAACGTAATCCCATGCTTTTACCTGTGATTCCTTTTAAAGTGAAGAGGCGCACTGCTGGAGAAGTGTAGTTGCCAGGAGTATTTCTTTTGAAGGGACTGCAAGTCACATGTGTAAGGAGATGTCATAAGCCAAGTGGGGTTATGTTGCCAGACAGTCCTGCTAGGGTGTCTGGCTGTATATGCGCAATCCTGTGATTTCATCTGTGATGCCTTTAGGGGCTGTAATTGTAATGCATTCAAATGATCAACCAAGGTGATGAGTACTGTCATTGTAAAGTGTGCGTAAACATGGATTCTTGCTGCTGCGCTTAGGTGAATACCCCAGACTGCTAGCCCTTAAGATATAGAGGTGCATACTTTATGGTCAGTAGGAGATGCTCAGTCAGGGTCATGTGTCACCAAGGCAGGTTTTCCCCTTTTTAATGCTTGTTGAGGTAATGGGGTGGGTCGCCACTGGGATGGTGCCAGTGCGCAGGGCCCTCGCTCCAGGTTATGTTCAACTAACTGCATTGGGGGAAAGTTGATGTGCATACATGGGAGTGGTGGTACTAGACCCCACCCCCCCCTGCGGGAGGGGTGGAGATGTTATGCAATGTCACAAAGTAATTGCAACAGCTTATGTATATTTGTAAATTGGTGCATAGTATTGAGTAGTGGGTGTGTTTAATAAATGTACTCTTACTTTTATAAAGCAAAGTACAGACTGGACAATCAATTATTGAGTGTTATTTTTGTGCACCTGCAAATGGCGATAACTAGCCCACACCACCTCCCTTGAGTAAGCCTCAGACTGCTCTGCAACGCTACCCTATGAGAGTCAGGCGCTACAATTGGGTGTTTGGTTCCCAGTGAAGGACAAATGTAGTCATGTTATTTGTGCAGTCCTCACAGATGCTGCCTCGTTTTCCAACAGTCGGTATATGCTTATGTCAAGCTAATACAACTATTTTCTTATCTTTAACTTTAAACAATTGAAATCCTTTGAATTTGAAGCAGAGAAGGGTAAATTTCACGACTCATCTGGAGTGAGCACAGCCTGAGAAGATAACCTGGACTTTTCTGCTTTAATTGTTCACTGTCCTTTAGTTGAAAGGATAACCTATGAAGCACATTTGGGAACACTTTAATACAGGAGTGCAGACTATGTTTATTTTAATTACTTATTCTATAATGCACATGATAAGCACACTATTATCCTCATTATAGCTTTTAAGGAATATTTCTATCTTTAGATGTCTTTTTCTATGCACCTGTAAAAACTCAGAATGTTATGACAAATTGTAAGTATTGTTTTGCCCGGTCATATATTTATACTGAAAAAGCAGTCAGGATTGCATAAAGTAAAAGTCGAATCACGAATTCAGAATACTTAGTCACAGTAATAACTGTAAGTGCGCAAAACTCGTTAGATATAACTAAAATGAACGTTGAATTACATTAATTTTTTATCATTCAAACTGAAAGTGTTTCTATCGCTAGCCTGTGAGTGAATGCCTGCTTTCCATTCGTTAGAGTGTGCGTTGCATAGCAAGAATGTGAATTCTAGGTGAACAAAGATGCCTTCTGGACTGAATAAGACTGAGTGGTTAGACTGAGAAGGAATTTGAGGGGTGCATTCACTCCACTAAGGCCCTCATTCCTCATTGGAAATTCCGATGCTGAAACGTGAGATCACTAATTTGGGGATGCAAAACTGCTGTACTATTCAAAGTTCTCACCTAGGAACCTACTTTGAAAGCAGGTGTTTTGATCCCAAATTCTGTGATAATACCCAACATCGCAGCCTTTTTCTAGTGCCATATTTGGAAAGGTTTGCCCTGATAAAAGTGTTCTGAAAACACCAAGTATATCCCACAAGCAAAATTGCAGTTTTACTCGTAATTCCTGATTCAGACAAGCACTCCAGAGAAACATGTTAAGAATACCTAAATTTGTTAAGTAGCCCTTACATATTACACCCATCTCACACAACGTAATCTAAAATGTTAACCACGTACTGTATAATATAAAATCCTGCCATAAAGTTCTACATCACACACATAAGTACACACCAACTTAATCCTCTCTCAACAAAATCAACAGTTATGTGTCAATTACAAAAAAACATGTTGCCATTTTCTAACGTCATCACACAATTCCTGCCCATTTTGTCTGTTTCACTGAAACAATGTCAGACATACATTTACACATACATCATAGAATGGCGTTAACTGTTGGCTTTGTCAGTGCTTGTTCAGAAAAATGTGGAAAATCTGAGTAACAGGCACCAGATTTTAAGGATATACCATGGCTGATAAGTCAGTAGATGTCAGTGGACAAAAAGTTACTTGGTCCGGTTTACTGGGGGGCCTGTAGTACCAGCTCCCTTACTATACAGAGGTGATTGTATTTTGGCATATCTCCCATTTTCAAAGTATCGATAAACATCTGCTCTTCTCATTCTTTCTTCTATCCTCCAACCATTAAACCAAAACCTCAAAATGTCTTGACATCATCGAACGAATCAGCCGGCACCGCTAAACCCGCTGCTCAAATTAGCAAAACCAGTTTCTCAACTATTGTTTCCAAATGTAGACGAAAAAAGGCCTAAAAATTACCCTTGAGCATGGAAGATTTTTGAAAACTACCTCTTCTGATTGTTTTTATAATTACACACTTGAGGCCAGACTAACAAAAGCCTCAGGCAGACAGAATGCCTTTACTGCACAACATTAGAAATGAATCCATCAAGGGGCTGATTCACGTAGCAGCATGAAGGAGGCGCAAACTACATAATAGGATTGTAATCCTATGCTTTGCAGGCATGTTTAGTCTTAGAAGATTTACAAACCCCCCACGACACCCTTTGGAGGGGACATGAATTGGGACTCCCCCAGAAAGAGGTGGGGCTCAGTCATAGAGAGCACCTCTCTGAGGTGGGATACACACCCCACCTCCAGAAGCCAGCCAGGCCCAACTGCGGTGTAGGATGGACTGGTGGTGTGTACCCCTCTCCTAGTGTTCGCGGATGTGCTCTCTGCCGAGAGCACAGTTTTTTGAGGGCGTGCATACGGTTCCGGTCTCTGCCAGTCACTGCTTAATTTCTAATAAAATATGTGCCAAAGCCTTTGCCAGGAGGGCACTCTAGCTGTAACCACCCACTGCCCTTGCACTGCTGCCAATGAAAATACCTACACAACTACTATCCATAACGCTCCCACAAGTGTGATAATTCATACTATTCCAGGGCCCCAAAGCTAAAAGAATAGTTTGGACAGCAGGAATTAATAATTTTTTATGTATATTAAATTAATAAATAGCTCCTGTTCTGCTCATCTCTAAATTAGAGAGACAGCGCCACCATGGGCCAGCTGGTCATAAGCGCTGGAGTTTAAAACTAAGTGCTGGTGCAGAGCTCTGGAAACCCCCGGCTCAAATTAAGTGCTCATGATTGTTACAGAAAACAAGGATGAGCATCAGCACAGGATAAAGCAATGCAACCACTTTGGATGCAGGGCCCCAGGATGGAATAAATGTCTGACTGGCTGAGCATTCCTGCCACTCTATTGTTTTGTAGCACTATGGTTGTTGACTTTTGGCCTGCCTGGCAAGATCTCATCCCAGGAAGGATTATGGACTTACCTTGATGGGGGGAGCTGTGATCTCTGAGTGTCAGGTGAGCTGAAGCCTTGGAAGACAGACCTTGAGGCCTCTGGAACTCTGAACTGTTCACATAGTTCCTCCTGATATCTGAGGAGGAAAGAAAAGTACAATAACTCTGGCTATGAGGACATAAACATCTGCCCAGCCTACTGTGAGTCTTTGGCAGGGCTCTCCTCCACCCTTCCCTTCTCTTCCTTTATGATCCTATTGCTACATATACAGCATGTTGGGGATGGATGCGGAACCTATTTGGTTTTAAATACAGTTTATTTGTCTGCATTTTGTTTGGATGCATGAACAAAAACTTAAAACGAATATGGCGTTTCAGTTTCATAAAACATTGTAACATAAAAAGAGAAAAATTATCAGTAAGAGAACAGATGAATGTAAAAATAAAATAGAATGCAGCACACAGAAAAAGGAAAAACGAGGAGAAATACAAATATTTCTCCTCGTTGTGCCTCCCTACGCCTCCCCTGGCGCTGCCTCTGAGATATGAATTCTTGTAAATCTGGGGCAGTGTCAAAAAGCCATGGATGTGGCTTGGAATGTCCCAGCAACACCCATTGAATCCCCCTTTAACACAGACAACTGCATTAAAGGGAACAATATTTACATGGCACCATTAAGCCAAAAAAAGTGGCTTAGTGCTGCTTGGTAACTACGGAGCAGGCTCCTGCGCCACCGGAGCATCACAAAAAGTGACGCACCAGCGGCGCCAGAGGCTTATAAATAAGCTCCAAGATCTATACATTTCCAGGCATCTACCTACCCACTTGCGAACTTATATCTGCATCAAAAGGTCAGCTGGTGGTTCTGAGGTTTCTGCAATCCACTTGAGATGAAGGACCACATACAGCATTTAAACAAACTTGATGCTGGGTGTAAAATATTGCAGAAAATGTGCTGACGTTTAAGGAAAACTGTAAAACCCAGTTATTTAGTTGATCTAGTGAGACACGATTATTGTTAGAACAGAGGGGCTATGCTCGTATACTACACTTTATAAAAATGACCAAATATCAAATAGAACAGACTAGAGAAAGTAGTCTAGCCATTGGAGCTAGAGCTGACAATATATGAGACATGGGATCATTTAACACTAAAATCATGCCTCAGCAGAGATCTTTGAAGGGAGATGTTCAGCTTCACGAGTCTTCCCATCGCTCCTGTGTAGCCAAGCATCCTTCTGGTGGCTCAGACTCCTCACAGGCCATCTATGTTCTATCTTAAAGGTTCTTGCATATGGTGGTTTTGGCTAAACTGGTTGCTACACTCTACTTCCAGAGTAGATCACTTTTGAATCCAGGGGTTTCTTCTCTCAACATTAAATCTTTTTCTTGTCCTGGACTCCAGGTCACACAGCAGAGTTGTATCAAAGCTGCAGCAATGGAACAAGATCTTCCCACCATCACAGGCCAACGCAGGTTCAATACATTTTTCAGGCACTCTGTTCTACTGCAACTGCGGCTATACGCACTCTGTTCTACTGCAACTGTGCCTATACGCACTGTTTCCTACTGCATCTGCGCTTACACGCACTGTGTCCTACTGCTACTGCGGCTATACGCACTGTGTCCTACTGTAACTGGGGCTATTGCCCAGCTTCCAGTACACGTCTACCTGGAGTTGGCTGGCACCAATCACTCCTTCTCCATATCACCCTATACATTATCAGTGTCACCCCAACTCTCGACCAGCTCTTCTGAGGCCCTAGTACTCCCTCTGCCTAAACTGAGGCTGTAGACAAGGCTGGCTGCTCAGGCTACCTTCACCCTAGGCATGGAATGCACTATGCTTGCCAACTTTCTAGGGCGGTGCAAAAACCATTGTGTGAGTCAGTGAAAAGCTGCATTTAGAAACAACAATACCTTTCTGAGCGCTGGATTGGATGACGTTTTCAGTCACCTGGCAAACAGAAAAGAAGAAAGTGAGCGTGCGAGCCTCGCATCTCAGGAAAGAGGTTAATAGCTGGGTGTCATCATTCACGGTAATAGTTCCAACATTGGACGCTTGTGCACCACACATTTTTCGTTGCTGAAAATATTTGCCACTCATCCCCATTTTAATGATATGTGATTCATTGGCCTGAGTAGGATGACAAGATAAGTCGCCTCTCTCCCGGATAGGGAATAAAACGTACCTTCTTCTGGCTGCAAATTGACCTCCGCCGCAGGTGTATTAGCCCATAGAGTTGTCGTATTGGCTTAAGAGAGAGTGATACCTTAGGAAATGCCTCTTCTACACATTTTTGAATGTTTTCTTTTAGTTTGAGTATTTACTTGCGTTGCATGTCCCTTGTTTTTATGTAGCTCTTCATGCCACATGCATGCCCTTTCCAAGCACTATTTAAAAAAAAGTGTTACTATTACCCAGTTTAATGGTGCTTCATTTAAGGCCATCAAGGGGCCCTACCATGCAGGTGACTGTGTGCATCATCTATGCTTTGTGTTCAGTGGCTCTAGTTTACTAAATACTTGACATTTAAGGGCTGATTACAACCACGGTGGTCCATTGGACCATCATAGTTGTGGTGGTGGGCCGACCACTGCTGCCCCATGCACCGAATTATAAGTGTGGTGTTGGATCACCAAAGGACCGCTGCGTCTGCCGGGGATCCAGGATCCTACGGTGGTCACACAGTGGTCAGGGAGCCGCAATATGCTGGCAGTGCTGCTGCAGCACATGCAAGCATATTACGAGTTGGTTGTCCACCACCCTTTTCATGGCGGTGAGACGGCCATGAAAAGGTCGGTGGAGAGGCAACAAAGAGGGCCCTCACAGGACCCCTGCTGCTCCAGGTCCTGGTGGGGGATGCAGCAGATGGTGCATGCCGCACTGTGCAGGAACGTACTGCGGCAGTGTCACGCCAATGCCTGTCTAAGGCTCTCCTATGAGCCTTTGACAGGCACCGTCGTGACACCGCTGCCGCACCGCCCACCCCCGCCAAGGATTCAACTCTAAATCTAGCAGGTGGTGTGAACACAGCTTTGGCGGACCTCCCGCGGAGTGTTGACCTGGCTCTCCACAGGAGGACTGCCAAAGTTGTAATCAGCCCCTTGGGCGATGTGGCTGCTCTGTGGAGTCAATAAGGTTGTGTTAGACATGGCATTTAAGGGTTTCCTCGAAGTAGTTTGATCTTTAATCCAGAGGCTGATTCCACAGTGGGTGATGAGAAGGGCTAACCAGCTTAAGACTTTTCCAGAGGTGGGGACGGGGGGGCGCTTTACAGACTTCCGGGTTACAAATCCCAAGAGAGCCAGAGCAGGAAGGCAGTCTGGCTGTAGTCCTGCCTCACCTGAGCTGTGCCCCAGAAAGCATTGGAGCTGGACAAAGAACGGAAGTGGCAGTTTCTGTACTTCACACCATGGTTCAGAAAAGCATCAGCACCAAAAAAGAATGGAAGTACGTGGACTGTGTCGGGCACGTGAGCGTGAATGTTCCAATTGGGCATTAGTGCCTTCTTCTCAGAGGTCAAAGTGAAGACATTTGTTCAGAACCGTGGAATACTATAACCCTTGCCTGCAATTATTGACTTACCAGAAAATCAGAACATTGAAGTATTTTCCCATACAAACTCCGCCTTGCAAAATCTAACCAGGGTAAAAGTGGGGAATTTCGCATGACTTCGAATGTGACTAAGGATTACCGCATTATGCTTCTTGGATCGCGGGGTTGTGTTTTCGTGCTCTGCGTAGGCTGACTGAACTGCTATTGCATTGCACTTTTGACCCGCAGCTGGAGATGCTGGTCGTGTGTGCTTGTGGACCGCTGCCTCCAGTCTGTGCCCAGAGTATTGGTCCTCCATATGGACCTGCAACAGCTCAACGCCAGTTATATCTGCGATCACGTTTGTGACGGGCCCACGAGGATCTCCTGTATACGCCTCTCTTGCTAAGTTCAATCCGTTTTATCTATTATTTTTTCAAGTAGAAGTGAATCTAGATCTGGCAGATCCATCATATCATACAATAAATTGTAACTGGTAATGAATTGTATCCCAAACTAGATATTGAAAGGCTTATGGCCTAATTAAAAGTGTGCAGCAAGTTCTGATTGAGGCGCAAACAATAGTTTGCACCAGAACTGGGATTCCAAGTTGTCTGCAAATAGTGACACTGCCACATTTTTCCTCAGACACATTCCACCATGAACAAACTTTGGCAACACGTGTAGGCTGCGCCTTGGCAAGACTGTTATACTTTTTGATTTAATTAAAAACAAAAACAAAATGTTATTAAACCTGAGATTGGCCTACCAGCCCTGCAATTGAAGTGAACAACTTTTTACATGCACGTGCCGTCATTCTCAGTGGGGAGAGCCAGAGACATATGTGGACTGACCCATTGTCAGGGGGAAGTGTGGTGCAGCGGCCAGAGTGGCTGACTCTGGAGTGCCGGGTTCACACTTCGATTGCTGGCGGCAGCTCAACTCAGCATCATGTGACTCTGGGCAGTAGCTCACTTAATCTCCCTGATGGCCCCCAGCGCCTTGAAATCCTTAAGGGGTGATATGTTTGTGCTTCATAAATAGGAATTATTATTGTCACAAGCTGTGTTCTGTGGTAAAATGTGAAGACAGTTGAACAGACCAGTGGATGAACAGGGTTTACCAAAAGTCCCTCTATGTACATATATATTTATTATGAATATTTGGAAAACATGAGGCTACCAAGAGAGCTGAAGCGGTCTCTGGGCTAGACCTAAGAATGGGTAAAAATTGGCAAAACATTTGGTTGTTGAGAGTGCAATATCCAATACTACAAGTTAAGCCTCCTTAGGAACCCTTACCTATTACGTCGGAATAGTGCACTAATAGTGCACCCCACTAGTATTTATAGTTTGTGCACAATCTAATGGTCTAGGAATGAGGCCCTTAGATTGTAGGATAGCTCTTGAGCTAAAGTGCCTGCTGCAGAGATCTGTGTGCAATCATCCGGCGTCAAGGCAGACTCCAATCCCAATGTGGCTTGACTCTGCCTTTTATAATTCTGTAACACGCCAAGAACCACCCATGTTTATGTGATATGAAAACTGTATATCAGTAAAAAGTTATAATTTTGAGTGCATTGCATAGCACTGCTATCTAAGAAATAGAATCCTGCTGCATAGGTTAAGAGAAATGATGGTTTTTATTCTAAAGATAGAATAGTGTAAATGTACTGGACCAAAATAAATCTATGCATTGCAGGCTTCTGCCTAAGCTTTTCATAGATTTACACATTTGGGGGAATTCACAAATTACTCTAGGAGCACGACTAGAAACCTATGCAAGTCATAAATTCCAGGCATAATCCTTCTCTCTAATACTTACGCCCATTGAGGGCGTTTTGGAGGAGAGGGCCCTTCCTTTACACTTGGCCAAACCATAGCAGTGTTTAAGGATGTATCACCCCTAACTTGCACACTTACCCCTGCACTGTGAGCCAAAGTGCTCAAGTTTCACAGTTCTATGCATGAGTAGATTATCATGTACTGGTTTCTTTCTTTGCAATCTGTAATTGTAGTTCTGTTTATCCCATAACAAATGCAGGACTACAGTACTAGGATAAAATGAAAACAAGCATTGAGAAAGCCAATAGTTCTTGCCGTTGAAACTTATACATTTCACCAGTTATTGTATTTTTCCCCCAGATGACTGCCATTCATGCTTGTGCTGCGACCATTTCTAAACAAATGTTGTAATTCAATGTTGTTCATTCAAAGATGTCTATCGCAGATAACATATTTTAATGTATTTTCACAAGAAAATCCATTCAAAGACGGCTGCCACAAATGCGCTACCATGCTCTGTGGCCATCTTTGAATTGTTTATGCTTTAAGAAAATCCTTTTGAAGATGGCTGCTATAAATGTGCCTGTACATCCATGGCAGTGATCTTTGAATGGACTTACTTATGTTTTAAGAGAATACATTCAAAGGCGGCCACCACAAATGCATGTGGATCCATGGCTGTCATCTATGAATAGCTAAAAAAATCTATTTTAAGGTGGGCATTTGCTGTTACATCTGCAGGTCACTCAAAGTGTGAAGGAGCTAGGAGGTGGCACACAGATTTTGGGGGTGTAGTCAGAGGCGCAACTAGAGCCAAATTTCGGGGCGGGGAGGGAGGAGGGCTAAGAAAATTTTTCGGGGGCTTATTTTTCCAGAAATAGTCAGAGTGGAGCTGCAGGGGCTCTAAGAAGAGGTGAAAAATCAACAATGCCTCATTAAGAAGCAAATGGTCTTTTAAAGACCTGTGAAGTACTGGGGTGCGGCTGTGTGTGTGCCAGCTGTCTCAGCCCGGGCTGCCACACACGAGAGAGGGGGGGGGCTGAAGCCCTTTGAGCCCAATGGGCGTTGCACGCCTAGGTGGAGTTGTTTTTTAAAAGAGAGTGTAGTGAAGGAGAGGGGGAGAGCAGACGGAGAAAGAGAAAAAAGTCCCTCATTTCCACTGTAATAAAGAGACCGACACCAGCAGTGGAAGAGCAGATACCATAAAATCAAAACACTGTGAGACTGAAGTACTCCTTTGCTTGGACCAACCTAAGAAGACTGGGTGAACCCGGCTACTCCAGAGCAGGGAAGCGAGGCAGGCAAGAATGCCATACAGCCCTGAGTAAAGTGCATGAAATGGGTTTGGAAAAAAACAAGGTGATGTGTGTGAGTACCCAAGAAGTGACAACTTTGCAGATCTACCTAACATTCTCACAGCCAAAACCTGTGTCTACATTAGGAGAGCCCATGATCCCTCTCCTTTGTTGTGCTTATAACTGCAGAAAATGTGTCCACCTGGCAGATATGTGCAGCAGTCACTTTGGTTCTGTTGTTATCATCAGATTTCGATTCTGTTACTCACAATCTGTCATTAGCTGGCACACTTTTTGTGCCCAGATGTTTGACTTAGGGCCACATTGTTTTTAGTATGGCCTGCTATTTTTAAGATTTAATGCCCATAGTCCTTGGTTTTGTTGTTATTACAAATTATAACCACAGCCCATCTGTCTCCAAATACTTGCAAACCAGTGACTGCTGCTTGGTGGATGGGACACCAAACAGCTGTGTTTATTTTTCTACACGAGTCACTGATAGCACTGGAAAAACCTTGCTTGGGGGGCGAAAAAGAAGGAGGCAAGAGAGAGGGGTGCTGGACTTGAAAGGACATGTCATCAGATGAGTAGATACCGTGGGTGGACGCCTCTGAAAGACAGGCCTGGCTACATCATTGCTAACTTGTTCCAGGTCATAAGAAGCGCGTGAATCCAGTCCTGGCTTTTTATCCAACAACACGTAACACGCTGGATCTTGTAGTTTCACATTTTCTTTCACCAGTTGGATCATGAAGTCCCAGCATGCAAAGTGGTATTGGTTAGAGCATAAGGAGGGCAAAGCTCAAAATCCAAAAACTGGTACATTTATAACATAACGTGTGTATATTGTAAAGTGTGCGTTCACCAAGAAGGGTATCTTGGCGCTGAATAACACAGATGTTTATTGTTACCCAACTCGTTGGTACTCATTTTATCGACCTCAGAAAGGTGAAAGGCTGAGCGGACCCACCGGGATTTGAACCTGTGGTAAAGGGGTCAAACACAGGGCCATACAATGGCGGCATTTGTCCAAAACATAGAAGTAGGACAACAATTCTACATCACTGGAGGCGCTCAAACGGACAGAATGCGAAAATATGGAAAACTCGGACGGTAAGTGGACCTAAAAGCAATTTTTACGTTCAGTATAATATGTGCTAACTAAACCAGTCAACCCATAAAAACATGCCCCTCTCTTTGTATTTGTCGACCCGCCTTGAAAACCGGGTCACGTGCTAGATTGACTGAAACCTGCAAGAAAAGATGATGAAAAACCGAGGCTGTCGCCTGGCCATCCTGTGACAGACAGACTTGTTGAATGATCTCTGATGTCAAGGGGCGAGTTGGCCAGTGAGTCGCGTCAGCAGCTGGCAGGCACTCACCATGCTGACGTAGGACCTGATGCTGCTGGCCATCTTCTGGCAGGGCTCGTTCAAGAGCAGCTCGTGCAGGCCCGTCTCTGTGGTGTCAGCCATCTCTTCAAGGCTGTTGATTAAATGCAAGCACTTGAGCTCTTCCGAGGTCCCCTGGGTCTGAGCCTTCAGCTGAAAAGCAAATACAAGCAAAACATCTGGGTCAGTTTATGAGGATTGGAACTTGTAAATGCTCAGCATCTGCAAAGGATTATGAAGTCAGGGGAAACAGCCTAACAAGCAGATATGGCCAAGCTCCCTTGCACGGGAGGCACAGGCTGTGCTAGCCGCAAGTGGCCTTATCACAAGGCCTTAACTCCCCAAATGGGGCAGGTTTACATTTAGAGCATTCTACAGATCCCAGTCGAGCAAGCGTTAGCCCTAAAAGAGAATGTCACAGGCTTTTATGTGCAATCCCAGTCTCGTGATCAGCAAATAATGTCCGGTTACTCACCGCTAATCTTCATTACTCCGAGTCCTGGTCTTCCTGTTCCATTCCCGGGCCCGTCCCTCTATCCCTGTTTCTGTTTAGGATGTGTGTGTGGCGCAGTTCCCCCTTTCTGCATGCTGGGCCAGGTAGGCGGCGCCATATTGAGGGATGTACTTGGCTTTACTAGGTAAAAGATTTCTGTGGAGCACACAAGCTGCTCCTCGTTAAAGAACGGGACGGGAAGACGGACGAGAAGAGAGTGTTGGTGGCTGAACCTCCAGCCCTGTATAGATCTGCTCTTTTCCTTTACATCAGTTGGACCAGTCTAGGGGGCATATGTACAAGCCCTGTACACCGCCAAAACATCACTTTTTGAGACGTTCCGGTGGCAAACAGGGCTTAGCCATATCTAGAAGGCCATGTAAAAAGCCACCGTGTGTGGCCTTTCATGGCCTTGAAGATATGGAGTAAGGTGAAGCAGCGCAAGTCGCTGCCTTGCCTTACTCTGCGTGAATGAGGCGTTGTATGGGTGTTGCTGTGGGTGTTCTCACTCAACATCCATGGAGTTTGACGCTGCCCCAGATTTACAACATCAGGTAAACCTGGGGCAGCGCCAACCCCTTGCGCCTCCCTAGAGCAGGCATAACAATAAATGTTCACATTTCTGCTCCTTCTTTCCACGTGTGATGCATTCTTCAGCGTGTGATGCATTCTTCAGCACGCATAGAAACATTAAAACACCTCCTGTCATTGTTTTTGAGCGGGAAGGTGCACCTTCCTGCACAAAAACAATCGTACCAACAACACAGACACCTGTGCACCATGTGCAAGGGTGCCTGTGTTGATGCACGGCTGCAAAATGTGCACCAGTGCTGGCTGAAAGGACAGGAATGCACCGTATCTTGCTAATATGGTGCATTTCTGTCCTTTCAAATTGGAGTAGGGCTGCGCAGCAAAATAATTAGCTACGCTGCCCTATGTCAATTCCTTGAAAATATGCCCCTAGTAGGGCAAAACTGGGGCACTGTTATATTGCACCAGAATTCTAATTGACCAGCCAGCACAAAATTGACATTTGCACTATGCATGGTGCAAATCTTGTTTTTGCTGTGGTCACTTAGGCCCAGATTTATCAAGGTTTTGGGTCGCCTTTACATCATGCAAGATAGTGAGGGGTGACACAAAATCTAGAATGAGATTTATCAAGACACGCAGAGGCACGCTGCAAGGCTTGGTAAATGTGGTGTAACTCAAGGCAGAGCTAGTCGCTGCCTCGCTTTACACTGAGCTGGGAAGGCAATCCATCGGTGGAGTGTGGCCATTCTCGCGCATCCAACCAGAAGTGTTGGCGCATTCCCTTTTTTCTAACACTGGTAGACATGGAAATGTGTCAGAATTGTACGCCTTCTCAAAAGAGGCACGACAAGGAAAAAGAGCTTTATTTCTCCTCATCGTTATCTCCTCTTTCTAAGTGTGTGACATTCTGCAGCACACCATGAAAGAGGAAAATGCCTCTAAAGATTGTTTTTGTGAAGGAAGATGTCCCTTTCGTCACGGAAACTTTCCTGCCTTTAATGCAGGCACTCCTGCACCTCAGTGCAAGGGTGTGTGCGTTGGTGCTAGGCTGCACTGGATGCGCCAGTGCAAAGGAAGGACTAGCATGTCCTATATATTGATATATATGGAGCATTCCTGCCTTTAATGCAGGCACTCCTGCACCTCAGTGCAAGGGTGTGTGCGTTGGTGCTACGCTGCACTGAATGCGCCAGTGCAAAGGAAGGACTAGCATGTCCTATATCTTGATATATATGGAGCATTCCTGCCTTTAATGCAGGCACTCCTGCACCTCAGTGCAAGGGTGTGTGTGTTGGTGCTACGCTGCACTGAATGCACCAGTGCAAAGGAAGGACAAGCATGTCCTATATATTGATATATATGGAGCATTCCTGCCTTTAATGCAGGCACTCCTGCACCTCAGTGCAAGGGTGTGTGTGTTGGTGCTACGCTGCACTGAATGCATTAGTGCAAAGGAAGGACTATCATGTCCTATATCTTGATATATATGGAGCATTCCTGCCTTTAATGCAGGCACTCCTGCACCTCAGTGCAAGGGTGTGTGCGTTGGTGCTACGCTGCACTGAATGCACCAGCGCAAAGGAAGGACAAGCATGTCCTATATCTTGATATATATGGAGCATTCCTGCCTTTAATGCAGGCACTCCTGCACCTCAGTGCAAGGGTGTGTGCGTTGGTGCTACGCTGCACCGAATGCACCAGTGCAAAGGAAGGACTATCATGTCCTATATCTTGATATATATGGAGCATTCCTGCCTTTAATGCAGGCACTCCTGCACCTCAGTGCAAGGGTGTGTGTGTTGGTGCTACGCTGCACTGAATGCACCAGTGCAAAGGAAGGACAAGCATGTCCTATATATTGATATATATGGAGCATTCCTGCCTTTAATGCAGGCACTCCTGCACCTCAGTGCAAGGGTGTGTGTGTTGGTGCTACGCTGCACTGAATGCACCAGTGCAAAGGAAGGACTATCATGTCCTATATCTTGATATATATGGAGCATTCCTGCCTTTAATGCAGGCACTCCTGCACCTCAGTGCAAGGGTGTGTGCGTTGGTGCTACGCTGCACTGAATGCACCAGCGCAAAGGAAGGACAAGCATGTCCTATATCTTGATATATATGGAGCATTCCTGCCTTTAATGCAGGCACTCCTGCACCTCAGTGCAAGGGTGTGTGCGTTGGTGCTACGCTGCACCGAATGCACCAGTGCAAAGGAAGGACTATCATGTCCTATATCTTGATATATATGGAGCATTCCTGCCTTTAATGCAGGCACTCCTGCACCTCAGTGCAAGGGTGTGTGCGTTGGTGCTACGCTGCACTGAATGCGCCAGTGCAAAGGAAGGACTAGCATGTCCTATATCTTGATATATATGGAGCATTCCTGCCTTTAATGCAGGCACTCCTGCACCTCAGTGCAAGGGTGTGTGCGTTGGTGCTACGCTGCACCGAATGCACCAGTGCAAAGGAAGGACTATCATGTCCTATATCTTGATATATATGGAGCATTCCTGCCTTTAATGCAGGCACTCCTGCACCTCAGTGCAAGGGTGTGTGCGTTGGTGCTACGCTGCACTGAATGCGCCAGTGCAAAGGAAGGACTAGCATGTCCTATATCTTGATATATATGGAGCATTCCTGCCTTTAATGCAGGCACTCCTGCACCTCAGTGCAAGGGTGTGTGCGTTGGTGCTACGCTGCACTGAATGCACCAGCGCAAAGGAAGGACAAGCATGTCCTATATCTTGATATATATGGAGCATTCCTGCCTTTAATGCAGGCACTCCTGCACCTCAGTGCAAGGGTGTGTGCGTTGGTGCTACGCTGCACTGAATGCGCCAGTGCAAAGGAAGGACTAGCATGTCCTGTATCTTGATATATATGGAGCATTCCTGCCTTTAATGCAGGCACTCCTGCACCTCAGTGCAAGGGTGTGTGTGTTGGTACTACGCTGCACTGAATGCGCCAGTGCAAAGGAAGGACTAGCATGTCCTATATCTTGATATATATGGAGCATTCCTGCCTTTAATGCAGGCACTCCTGCACCTCAGTGCAAGGGTGTGTGCATTGGTGCTACGCTGCACTTAATGCGCCAGTGCAAAGGAAGGACTAGCATGTCCTATATCTTGATATATATGGAGCATTCCTGCCTTTAATGCAGGCACTCCTGCACCTCAGTGCAAGGGTGTGTGCGTTGGTGCTACGCTGCACCGAATGCACCAGTGCAAAGGAAGGACAAGCATGTCCTATATCTTGCTATATACGGCGCATTCCTGCCTTTAATGCAGGCACTCCTGCACCTCAGTGCAAGGGTGTGTGCGTTGGTGCTGCACTGAATGCGCCAGTGCAAAGGAAGGACTAGCATGTCCTATATCTTGATATATATGGCGCATTCCTGCCTTTAATGCAGGCACTCCTGCACCTCAGTGCAAGGGTGTGTGTGTTGGTGCGACGCTGCACTGAATGCGCCAGTGCAAAGGAAGGACTAGCATGTCCTATATCTTGATATATATGGCGCATTCCTGTCCTTTCATGTAGCACAGCGCAACAAGGTGTCTTGCTGCATTGCTGCGTTGCATTAAAAAATCATAACTCTGTGCCACAGTGTTAATGTGAACGCAAAACCGTGAAATGTGCTAGTTTTACAATACTACTTTGCCTCGTTTCTGTTTTTCCCTCACTTTCCAGCAATTGAAACAAAGCCTTCACTGTGCAGTCTGTTTACTGTGGGTTTTATATAACTCTGTGTGTTACCTTTCTGTTACTTCAAAGCTGCTGCCCCCGCGGTGTGGGAGGGGCACTCTGTGTTTCTTGTTTTGGAGGGGGCCGCCTCACCCTCTAAGCCATGCAATTGCATGCCTTGAACAATGCGTGCAATGACATGGAATAAGAAATAGTTAAACTCTTGGGAAAGCCACTCCGCTTTCCCAAGCGGCCTGCTGCAGCGTAGAGGGGCCCAACCATTCAGGGGGCCACATTTAGTACAAGAGCAATGAATAGCTGTGCAATTTGGGAGACGCCAGGGTCCCCCATCACATTCTGCAGGGCCCCATCATTTTGCATTACACCACTGTTCAGAACACTATTGCCAATAACAAGGAGACAGGAATGAAGGAGGCTGCAGTCCAATCAGAAGGCGGGCCCAGTTCCCACGCTCCTCGGTTGCGACCCTTGAAACTGTGATGAGTTCAATTCGAAAACAAGGCCGAATAATACAGTCTTTAGGAGTTTCCGGAATCATTAAAGGTTTCTTCAGGTTTCAAGAAAGGGTTGACAGCATTCTTCAATCTGGGATCCTGAACCCCCAAAGATCTGCCTCTGTGTTTGTACGTCGTAGATGATCATTGGTGCATAAGGTGGACATGAGACGAGGGTTTGGTACGGTTGCAGAGAGGGGTCAAAATTTTGGGTCTTTGCACCAATACTATACCTCGAGAACGGTACTGTGAACTATGAATGCGATCCTGGCTTCTACTGGCTGACCCAATAATACAAAGCCACTGGAAATACCAGGCTCCAGTCCTGCTATTGTATTTATTGGCCTGATGCGTTTTGGGAGTTGGAGTATAAATTCATAATCAATAGAACACATTGGAGGGAATTGCCTATTCACAATTGTTGGCACAAGGGAAACTCTACCCTACAACAATGTGTCCACAGGATCCTAGTAGTGGGCCCACTGGTGACTGACTTCGGCTGAGTGACTATGTCGTCCCAGGGACTATTCATCTAAAATCTTGGACCCCAACATAAGACTACATCTCCTCATTTCTTTTTCCCCACATCCACCCCATAATCTTTTTCAAACATTTTAATTTGATGCATTCAAGTTTGTGTAAAAGCCGTGATTTAAAGGCTTTGCACAATCAGACAATTTAAATTCACACTAAGCCCACTAGATAAGACCCAGAAGTGCACATTAACAAGGAAAAGTTTAATAAAATGGTGGTGGACTCCAGGGGAGTTTTAAAAATAATGATAGTGTCTGAGGTCTAAAGGAGTGTTAAGGAACAATCCCTTACGGCAATTTCATTTTCGCTGTAAAAAGCATCACTTACTAGGACATTTTGAAGAAGCACCAATTCTATTTATTTTGAAATACCACACAATCTTTGCCTCCTTTTAGCGCCAAACCCCCTCGGGTATATGTAGGGCTATATAAATTTACTTAATATAACAATTGTGTCAAGAAAAATAAAAAGACCTGTAGGATTGGCAATTCAAAAAGTATACCACATCTTTAAGGTTAACATTAGAGAATGTGGCAAAAGTTTCATAATTTCTGTGCTTCAGTGAAGACCAATATTGACCTCCAGATAGACGATTAGAGGAAGGGACCAGGAACTGACCCCCAATCAGCACTGGTTCCTTCTGACCGGTCTTGGGGTGCTCTTTTCAGCAATTACTGTCCTCATACCAATGCTTAATTTGAGCTAGTGGTTTCCAGTGCTCGGCACTGGCACTTAATTGTCAACACCAGGATTTATGACTGTCTGCCACATGGTGGTGCTGTTTATCTAATTTAGAGATGAGGGTAATAACAATTGTTTAGTCGAGCAGTATACATTACATATGACTATAAGCTATTCTTATAGCATGGGGGCATGGAATAGTCTGAATTGTCACACACGTATGAGTGCGATGGTTAGTAGTTGTGTTGGTACAGTCACTGGTAGTGCTGGCAGGGGCAAAAGGTGCTGCAAGCTGCATTTGCCCACTGACGAGGGCTCTTGCACTTATTTTCTTTGACAAATTAAGCACTGCCTCAGACAATGGTGCACCTTAAAAGGCTTTAGACGGAGACCCCCTCTTGTAGCACATTAAGTAAGAATGAAAGCTTGCAGGCTGCCCCCAATCAAACCCAGCACCATGAAGGTGTAATTTCCAATGTCCTTCCTTATCAGAGCTTGAAAAGATGCGAGGAACTACTCTATTGCACACAGAAGTCTATGGCCAGATGATGTCCCATATATGTTTGTGTTGTAGTTCCTTCTCTGCAGACAGGGGTTTGGGTTGTAAGTTAAAAAAGGTTTTCTGCACTTTCACAAGGAAGTGTTTTTCCTCAAACAATAGAACTTCCTTTTTGGTTGCAAGTTGTCAGTCAAAACCCGTCCTCAGACAGGTTCTGGAAAAACCCTTCACCAGATTTTGCTTTGACAAGCGGGTTCCCAGTCGCTTGGTGAAACAGAAATGGGAATTATGCGGTATGGAAACTACAAAGGCATATTCTTAATTTCTTTCCTCCAATACGGCCATTTAATTGAGTTTTTCTAGGTTAAAGGGCTATTGATCAATATCAGAACTATTGTCCTGGTAGTTCCACTCCACATTCCCAGGTATTTTTGAATACTTCTCTTTTGCTACTTGTCTGAAAGGCAGTTATGTTTTTTTAATCATTTCCTGAAAGCACTTTTTAATACATTTCAAATTTTAGGTAGGTGAAAATGGCTACGGTAAACTTAAAAGCGGTATGGTTCCTGCAGTGTAGAGTAGACAGTTCTTAATTAAGACATTTGCTAGTGGCTTTATTTCAAGCCAGGGACTGTAGCCGATAATTTACGTTACAGTTTTTTGAAGACACAGGAGCTTGTCTCAACCTCCATTGTCAAGCGTTTCTCCAATGTTTTTTCTCTGTTTAACAGAGTGCTGATCCATTGTCAAGTTAATGAGCTTATCTCGCATCTTACTCAGTGGCGGCTGGTGACATTTGAACGTGGTGAGGTGTAAAAGATCAGGGTGAGCGGCATGTAGCGAGCGAGCGCAGCATCCATTCTAATTACACTTCCACCTCACACACACAACACAACGATGCTCTATCCCTTCTTCCGTCATTGGTACCACACAGAAGAGTGGCACCAGCATCCCTTCTAATTACACTTCCACCACACACAACACAACGATGCTCTATCCCTTCTTCGTCATTGGTACCACACACAGAAGAGTGGCACCAGCATCCCTTCTAATTACACATCCACCACACACACCACAATGATGCTCTATCCCTTCTTCATCATTGGTACCACACACACAAGAGTGGCACCAGCATCCCTTCTAATTACACATCCACCACACACACCACAATGATGCTCTATCCCTTCTTCATCATTGGTACCACACACACAAGAGTGGCACCAGCATCCCTTCTAATTACACTTCCACCACACACAACACAATGATGCTCTATCCCTTCTTCGTCATTGGTACCACACACAGAAGAGTGGCACCAGCATCCCTTCTAATTACACATCCACCACACACACCACAATGATGCACTATCCCTTCTTCATCATTGGTACCACACACACAAGAGTGGCACCAGCATCCCTTCTAATTACACTTCCACCACACACAACACAATGATGCTCTATCCCTTCTTCATCATTGGTACCACACACACAAGAGTGGCACCAGCATCCCTTCTAATTACACATCCACCACACACACCACAATGATGCTCTATCCCTTCTTCATCATTGGTACCACACACACAAGAGTGGCACCAGCATCCCTTCTAATTACACTTCCACCACACAGAACACAATGATGCTCTATCCCTTCTTCCGTCATTGGTACCACACACAGAAGAGTGGCACCAGCATCCCTTCTACTTGCACTCGACCTCAAACATTCGAGCGCAGTGCATCCTATTACCTTTTCTTTCTTACAGAGAAGCACGGCACTGCACTCCTAACTGCTCTTCGACCTCACACTGCCGAGGCACAGTTGGCATGCTTAAGGTCAACTCATCTTGCAGGTTGCCCCCTTTGCACATAATGGTCAGTAACTTTAAACCCCCATGGTCTCTTAATAAGCAGATACTGTAATATGGTCAGGGGGAGGAGCATAAATATGACCCTTGACCTTTGGCGTTGCTGATCCAACGAGACCATCGAACATATATAGCCTTCACGTTTATCAGTTCAAACTCTCCCCACCCTCCACTTGGACTCGCGCAGGCCTTTTCCTGTGGCTCACGTGCCTGGGACCTGCAGCAGTGGCGCTGGCACAGCTGCTCTCGGTCGTGCCCCTCTCTTTAGAAAGGTCATAGGCCACAGACCCACGGTCAGGCCTCTCCCCTCCTTTCCAAAGCTTGCTGAGGAATCATTCCCAACCTGAAGGGACTGCGGAGGGTGGAAGACGTGCACAGCAGTTGGCAGGCTCTTTCAGAAACAAAACAACTCGGCCCCATGGATCACCAGTTACACTATTCTCACACTTCCAGACTCACTTTCTTCCACGGGAATAGAAAGTTGAGTTCAAAGGCTCACGACCCGGGCCCAGGAAAGATACGAGACAGGCCCTACACCATCTTCAGCGGTGTAAGGGGGGCGGCTGGCATGACTCGCAGGTGGGGTTGCGCAGGAAGGGGGGGTTTAATATAATAACATTTCAACAACAAATAAGTACCTTCACCTCTGGTCCCGGACTCCTGCGTCACGTCTCCTGCGCTCTCTCTGCTCACAGGAAGCAGAAGCAGGCAGCCTCCCTCTCCTCCCCTAAGCCAATCACAACACTGCAATGTCAGCGTTGTGATTGGCTTGGACGCAGTCCTTACAGGAGTCTACGTGGTGGCCCTTTTCTTCATGCAGGCTACCAGCAGCCTGCATGAAGAAAACAGAGAATGCTATGAAGGGTTTGGTCGGCCCTGGGGCCGACCAAACAGTCAGCCCCCATAACATTGGGCTTGCCACGCTTCCCCAACCCGCCCGCCCCCAACCAGGCATACCCTTCTTCTCCTTTCTCGCAGTGCGAGAAGCAGAAATGTAAAATGGTATTTATATCATTTTACGTTTCTGTTACTCGCACTGCGAGAAAGCAGTGGGGTGAGGCTCCGACGCCCACATGCAGGAGCCCTCCCTGATCCTACTATATTTATCCAGCCTCGGACCCCTTCCAGGAGTGATGAACGTACTGGCCAAGTTTTAGTGGCAAATAGTGTAACAAGCATTGGCAGAGCCAAAAGGTCCAGGATTGGCCTTGGTAAACATACATCTTTATAATTCTTATTTTCCCTAAACATATGCAAAATACATAAACGGTGGGAAAGTAATAAGAATCTTAAATGTGATCATTTTAAGGTATTTGTTCCATAAGCAGATTCAGTGATCAGAGTTTTCAATTTTATTACTGCAATTCGAACAAATATTTTTTTTAATTACCCCAACTGTAATACTTTCAAAAACCAAAGATCACATGAGCAAAAAACACAATGAACTGAAACAAACACATTGCTCTCGGGTAAGCATGACACAAATGCGTTTTCATTCGGGATCACTTCTCTATTAAGGCATTGATTCCTATTTGAGGTTTACTCTCGCATTGTATTGAAAACGTGTGTTAATAGAAGCAGCACCAAAATTGATCGTATCGTTATATGGGTGTATATTTTGATTTCTCCCAAATCCACCTCAATTTTTGGATACAACAGTGCACTTACTACCTTTGTGCTTCGTCTTCGTATAATACTCATGAATAGGTATTAATTGTGTTGAAGCCTGTTGTTTGCTTGGTGACAGATTGTTATAAAATCAGGTGCTTCATGTAATATATCAAATGATACCATGTCAGGCAACTGATCCTCAGTCCTGATGATGATCCCATATTTTTCTGGGATCGAAACGTCGTCGACATACACGAGGGCGTGGCTGGTCGATCGAAGCTGGCGTTTGGGAGCGTAGAAGTTGAGGCGGCTGTTGAGGTATCCTGGGCCTTGGTTGTGTAGGGCTTTGTGTGCGTGGTCGCAGTAGAATTACTCAAGTACCCGTGGTCCGTTACGATCTTTTGGTTTACCTTGTGTATATATAATAGTTTTAAGGTGGCACATATGCAAAAAAGTAAATGAAAAAAAATACTCAACTTTTGAACAAATGAAATAAATGAAAACATAAATCAATCAATCAATCAATCATCGCATTTATATAGCGCGCTACTCACCCGGAGGGTCTCAAGGCGCTGGGGGGGTCCGCTACTGCTCGAACAGCCAGGTCTTGAGTTGCTTCCTGAAGGTGAGGTGGTCAGGCGGAGGTGGGTGGGGAGGGAGTTCCATGTCTTGGCGGCGAGGTAGGAGAAGGACCGTCCCCCTGTGGTGGCTCTTCGGATGCGGGGGACGGCGGCGAGGGCGTGGCTGGTCGATCGAAGCTGGCGTTTGGGAGCGTAGAAGTTGAGGCGGCTGTTGAGGTATCCTGGGCCTTGGTTGTGTAGGGCTTTGTGTGCGTGGGTGAGGAGACGGAAGGTGATTCTCTTGCTGACCGGGAGCCAGTGCAGGTCTCTCAGGTGTCCGGAGATGTGGCTGCGACGGGGGATGTCCAGGATGAGTCGCGCTGAGGCGTTCTGGATCCGCTGGAGTCTCTTTTGGAGTTTGGCGGTGGTTCCGGCGTAGAGGGAGTTGCCGTAGTCCAGACGGCTGGTGACGAGGGCCTGGGTGACCGTCTTCCTGGTCTCGGTGGGGATCCACCGGAAGATCTTACGTAGCATGCGCAGTATGTTGAAGCACGACGAGGAGACGGCGTTGACTTGTCTGGTCATGGAGAGGGAGGAGTCCAGGATGAAGCCCAGGTTGCGTGCGTGGTCTGTTGGTTTGGGTGCGCTGCCTAGGGCGGGGGGCCACCAGGAGTCGTCCCACGCGGCAGGTGAGGATCCCAGGATGAGGACTTCCGTCTTGTCTGAGTTCAGTTTCAGGCGGCTGTTCTTCATCCATTCGGCTACCTCTTTCATCCCTTTGTGAAGGTTGGCTCTGGCGGTGGCGGGGTCGTTGGTGAAAACATAAATGAAAACATAAATGAAAGCAGAGATTAGCCAACCCTCCCTGGCACTTAGGGGATGACTTTCTTAGTACCTGTGCACATGTGGAAGCGCAAAATGCCAACACTCGCCATTAACAGAGCCAGTGGCTAAAGTGAGCTGATCTGTTGCCCTATGTTATATACTGTGGTTGGTGGAACCAAATGTGAATGGCATTTCCACAGATCAACGGATGAAGATGGTTGAAAGTGTGTGTGTGCGTGTGTGTGTGTGTGTATGTGTATATTTTTATCATGATTTATTTGAAAAACATGAAGATGGCAACAAAGCTAAAGCTGTTTCTAGGTCAGACATAACAACTGATGCATGTCTGCAATAATGCAATGTCAGGTGCTCTACATTTGACCAAAACTAACTGGCCCAAAGACAAAGGGCCAGATTCACAAAGGTGTCACGCACGGAGCGCAGCACAGCACCCAAAGATAATGCGCTGTGTTGCGTGACAGGGAGAGGGCAGGAGTGCGCCATATCCAGAGAGATATGGCATTCTCCTCCCCTCTCCCTAGTGCCGGTTGCTGAGCGCCATGCACACCTTCGCGCCATAGTGCAAGGGTGTATGTCTGAGTCTAGCATAGGTTTTGTACTGGTAGAGTTCCCTTCCTGTAACAAATACTATGCCTAGACAAGTTTAAAATCTTTTCGTTCTTTGTAGTTCCTGTACAGTGCAGCACACATGCAAAGTCGTAAAAGCAAGGAGAAATGAAAGCATTTTAATTTGTGGCGCAAAACCTTGTCTACTAATGTTAGTAGATAGGGTTTTTTGCCAAAAAGCATGGTTGGTTGCATGGGAACGCCCATGTACCATCCATGTAACGTCCCCTTGATGTAAAGTAATGTAAAGCAGCGTTTCACACTGGTTTGCTGTACTTGTTCATGCAAACCAATGCAAATACAAATATGTGGTGCTTTGTAAATCCCCAAAAAGGTTTTGTGTCGGGTATGATTTAAAAAAGTAACACAAACCCGACGCAAATCTTTTTGAATCTTGGCCGAAGGGTTATATTAACAATTGCAGCACCTGGTTGGGATCTGTGCATCCACGCACCTCGAACACATGCACCATGTGGCAGTCAAAATACAAGATTATACTTTATTTACTGATAGAGAGGTTTTTAGGATGAAAGGATCCTAATGTTTACATGCTTCTGTTTGCTTACAACGAGTATCAATTAATGACAATCCCAGAAGAGAAACTGCTGAATGTCTTTCAAGATTCAATGACGTTGGCCATCAAGCTGGATGTGGTTATATTAGAACGTTCCAGTATCACCTGTACTGCTCCAAGTGTAAACTTAGACCTAAAGTCTGAGGGGCTTATTTACAAGCCCTTTGCGCTGCCGGTACGTCATTTTTTCCCATATTAAAAGTGACTCGCCGGCGGCGCAAGGGGCTTGTAAATAAGCCCCTAAGTTTACGACTTTCGATATTCACAATGGTAAGACACAAATAGTATCTAGTGCGGAGTTTCCGCACTCTGAGCGGAATCTGCGTATTTGGGGCGGACTCTCCACAACGAGTGTGGAGATTCCACTCCACACTCGGAGTTTAATCTCTGCACTTCGTGGAATTTCTGCACTTGGGTGGATCTCTGTCCCTAGAGCGGAGATTCTGTCCCTAGAGTGGAGATTCAGCCCCGTGTATGGATGTAAAGATACTACTCGTAAATTTCCTTTATGAAGACTGAAAAGTAGTAAAGTTAGACTTTTGGTCTACATTTAGACCAAAAGTCTAACTTTACCTTTGTGAATCGGGCCCTCTGTGTGTGTATATTGGTCTGTTTTTACAACAACAACAACATGAAAAGAAAGATATGGTTTTGGATTGCAAAGCAATGTCAATAATTAGAAGTGGACAGTGTAGGACAGAGATAAAAAAAAAGACCCCAATGGCTGCCTTAGGTGGTAGAATTCACAGCCAGTATGTCCTAATCATCTCCAAGCTTGCTTTCCAGTGGTGGGTCTGTAAACCCCTTGGAGCACCAAATGTGTTGTCAGAGTACAGGGAAAAGAACAAGGGACAGTAAAACCTAGCAGATGTTCGAGTGCAGAGGCGTTCCCAGCACTGCCAGGTCAGTGCATTCCAGCACTCACACATGTGGCCTGCAAACTACCCGAGCAAAGAGAAACATTAAACCGGTCTCTCTGGATGCTTGCACTAAAACTGCCAAACAAGCTGACTCACTTGAGGTGGTAAGCAGCCAAACAATCTCTGCTGAGGATCCGCCCACCAGTCTGGCGCAGATATGTAGGGCAAGAATGCACTTTTGGATTCAGGTTGGTGACAGCAAGCATGCTAAATTAGTGACACAGAAGGTGGCTCCAGGACAGGATGCACATACAAAACTGGCATTAAATGTGACCCATGAAGAATGACAGTGCACTGTGAGCTTATCTTTTCAGTTCCTAAAATGGCCTTGTTTAACCAATATTCAAACTTTAATCCTTTGATGCTTTGAGATACGGCTTAAAGGTAGCTTTAAGCTTCTCACCAGCCTCATGTTTCCCACAAAATAAAAATAAAATAAGCATTGGCAAAGGCAGTAGGTCCGCCTTGGCTGCCAGCCTTTTTCGCTTATGGCTATGACTGTGCTTGTTTTGCATTGTGATGGGTTTAGCAAAACATTGGAGTTGGTGGGGAGCTGGGCCCTGAAATCTGAAAAAAGAAATTGGCTTAAAGCAAAAAAAAAAAAAAAATTGCCTCATAAAGCAGATAGTATCACAGATGTCCTTAGCACTGAAGGGAACTACTTTGTGTGCGGATGTGCTCCGTGTGAAATGGTTGAAGGCCATCACGCACAGTGAAGTTAGCCAGGTGGTGAAGTGGGCTGACCCTTGGCCCTATGCTGTATGCTTTAGTGAGCATAAGAAAAATGTCAATGGCACAATGACAAACCATGAATGAATAGGGCTGGTCAAAGCTTCTATGAATAAATATATTATACATACAATATATAATGTTAGTACAATTAAAAGTTCTTGACTAACACCATAGTTTAGACGAGGCACTGGAGGAGTGGAGGCACAGGGGTGGTGGTAGAGGAGTCAAGGGGCAGCAGGGGGTGGTGGGACAGAGAAGATATGGGGTGTTTACAGGAGAGATGGGAGAGTGGGGGGAGGGGCCAAGGGAAACAGAGAGATATGCAGGGAGCAGGAGCCCGAGGCAGTTAGCCCTGTGCATCTGTAAGCTGTGTTAGCAGGCAGACGAAGTCTGCTGCTGCCAGCTGTCCTGTTTCTCATCAGCCACAGTGCGGAGCCAATATTAAGAGGATCAACTTTCTTTTTTTATTATAATTTAGCAGCAGGCACATTTCTAAATATCGTGAGTCTCTTTTTACAAAAGTGCTGATTATGTGATTTTTTTCTTTTGCAAATAGCAAACTTGCAATATCCTGGGCTCGGGGTTTGAGAAATGTGTTAGCCCAGTCATCCTTTCATTGTCTTGCACTTTAAGTTACAACACTTTGCCTGATTCATCACATACACACAGCCTCCTGAAACAGAATGCACTTCATTGCCAGGGCTGGTGTGCACTACTTTATTATTTCTTTTGTATATGTTGTCATTTTTTGTATATTCCATATGTGTGCAAACAATGTAAATAACCAAACCCATAAACAAGCATTGCACGCTTGCCAAAGCCAGAACAGTTGACTTTGGCAATGCTTGTTAACTAGGCAGGCTGACACTTGTGCGGACGGGGATGGACCTTTGTGGAGTCGGTTGCTCCAGTTAGCCAAATATATGCATTTATGTGAAAACAAAGACACATGCTGATGACGTTAGCTGTCAGTCAGTAGACATAGAGTGACAGAGGAAAGATGCAAGCTCCGAAAATAGACATGCGCAAATCAGCTATTCAGATTTTCTACACTAAGGTAAATCAATCAATTGTGGCTTTAGTTTATGCTTTAATAATGCACAGCCACTGGCTGCACTGTTCCCATTGGAGCAGGGTCAAGACTGATTTGCTTGTGATTGGGTACAAACTCAGGTGACATGGTGTGCAAAATAACAATATGCGTCGCTGATTAATTACCAGTGGCTGAGATTAATGCAAGCATTCCATCCATCACTTTTTGTATACTTTAATAATGCACACATCGTTGAAAGAGATGCGCCTTTTCATTCAAAATGTAAAAGCATCTCACGGTTAGCTCATGTTCCAACAGTTATTAAAAAATATATATTAAGGTGGTTATGCTTTAACCCTGTGCACACAAGAGCTGTTTATTTTAAACTTAATTGAGTAAATGTTATGTGTACTTATAGAATCAGTGTCTGTAACATAGACACGTTTCACATTTTAATTTTTACATAATTATTCCACTTAAAGTAGTAAAACGTTTCTATGTTTTCACCTTTACTTACACTACTTGTAAAGTGGGTTAACATTTTTTTTAGTTTAGCTGCTCTCTGGGTGGACATTCATGGGTATAGGTTGGATGTGCTTATTCTTATTCAACACATCCACTCTTGTTTACCCTTCAAAATGTTCTTGCCCTCGTGAACTCTCTCTCCAAAGTGCTCTTGAACTTACTATGGTACTTGCTGGCCATTGGCCTCACCTCCATTAGTAACCATAAATGGTTTTGCATTTCCAAGCAGCCTGTGTCCCAGATCCAAGCATTCCATAAGTCACGGTCCCGCGTTCCCTTTCTACAGAGGAGGATGGGAGGAATTTGCAACAACTTTCCGTGTGATAGTTTTGGGGTGCGCGTGGGCTTTTCACTTGTATTTTTATGGGAACAAGAATTGCTTCGCTCATTGACAATAGCATGGCCACAACTTCCACCCGCACCTTTGATTTGGGGGTAAATCCCTCAATAAAGATTAACAGCGCATGAGAGAGCAAAATAGTTTGTTAGTTAATAAAAACCATAAACATGGCCTAAACATACATTTGACTTTACCACCAATTACAATTTAAAAAGAACAAAAACATCACATCTGGGGCCTCCCCTTACATCCCTCCCTATAAAAGCAGGTAGAAGCCAGCCTGGCTAATATCCCAAAAAGTGTCTGGTGCATTACCGTAGTCGCCCAGCAGGGCCTCCCCAGGATGCCTAGGGCAGTGGTGTTTGGGGGGCTGCAGTGCCTACGGGTCAGACCCTACTGCTTCCCTTCACAACCTAGACTGAGGTGTCACTGAGAGGGGCCGGCCTGATGAACGTCAGGTGGGCCACAGTAGTTAGGGGCAACAGTGGGTTGTACATGGTGTCCATATGTTACAGTGGATTTTTTTTCACTTTTCCACTAGCCAGATGGCATATGGCATTAGCCTCAGTGCCTCTTCTCTTCTCACAAAGCATGTGAATGACAGCTTCGAGAGACAGCCCCTCCTGATCTAGCAGTAATTCTTCAAACATCACTTTGTACACTGCTATCTTGATCTGAGTTGTTTATTTATTTTAAATCAATGACGTAAATATGTTTCCAGTAAGAATTTTCAGGGGTAGGGAAGGGTGCAACGTTTGCAAGGAGTGAAGGATTGAATTCTTATTTTTCTGGATATTAACAAAGAGAATTTTACAAACATGATGGTAAATGGAACTATTTTACATGGAATTGAATATCCTGGAAACATTTCAGGGATCCATCTCTCCTGGACTTACTAGGACACATCAAATAACAAGCTGTGTGTGCTGTGTCAGGACCACAACAGTGAGATGAAATATAGTCTCAACAAACCTTTTCTGCACTGATACTGACTTTAAAATATATACCGCAGAATCTTAAGAGCATGTTTCCAAAAGATGAGTTCGGTTGGAAGGCAGTGCCCCCGCAGGCCTCCTTTTGCACGGCTGCTCGTGGTGGGCGAGCTCTCTGAGATGCCTGGGTGGCTTGCCTTTTCGTCTTGCACTTTTCTTTGTTTGCTGACTCCAGACAGCCAGGACTGGCTGTTGCTGATGAGTCAGCAGCTGTGTCTGCTGAGGGCAGCCTGGCTCACCCTATGCAAGTCTGCCCTGATTCACCTCACCTCACTTCCAGGGAGAGGCTAGAACGGTACAAAAGCATTCCAGTGCTTCCCTCAATTATTTCTGCTTCCTGGTGACGGCTCACCACCTCATCTCCCTTCTTGCAGGCCGCTTCCTCATTGGGAAGCATTTCACATTCAGGATCCTTGGAGGGCTTCCACAGCTTGTTGTTACATGCAAATACCAGGGTCAGTTTTGAGGACGCAAAGCATGCTGGTTGAGATTAAGGATGCAACAGGATGTTGGCCACATGGATGCAAACACCCGTATCAGTTTCAGAATGCAATAGCGTGCGGTTCAACATGCAGGCAAAGACAAGTTGCAGTTTTGAGGATTCAACATGATGCTGTTCAGTGTGCTTGCAACTACAAGTGGACAGTGTGAGGATGCAATAGCATGCCATACTATATGCATGTTATTTATATCTGTCTACGGCGCTCTTGGATTGAGCCGATGTACGTGAACGGTGGCTTCCCTTATTCTCTGCATCCTATTTCCTGTGTAAAGTCCTAACACAGGCTATGAGTGAGTACAGCGGTGAATGGACCATGGTGAGTCAGCAGATACATCACTGCATCAGCACCAGCTTCAGTCGGTCGTATGTTTGTTGGTGCAAATATTCCTTCTTAGACTCACAGACAACCTATCGTAAGGACTTGCGACTGTAGAGTACTCTAAAACCTTACACTTTAAATGCTGCAGAAACCATGGTGTCTCCTAAACCTTATACAGTGACGCCCGAGCTGTCAATCTTGGATGGGGAAAAGGCAGAGCAGATCATACTAACATTTAAAGCTGTACCCCGGTAGTTACAATGGAGGTGCATTAGCCCACTGAACTACTTTACAATGTTGTTCGCATTGAACATGATGACATGTCATAGGCCCATGTTTTACTGAAGAGTCGAACAGTGATCTCAGCTTCACGGTCCAATGAAAATGCAGTTCTTTAAAGTCAGGTCTGATGGTCACATTGTACCAATTCAGTTTAGGAACAATTAGAGGTCATTTCGAGGTTCATTGAAAATAAATGTAGAGTATGTTTCTCAGTGATCTCGATGTACTTTCTACCTAACTGATCATATATTTATTGTATTTCAAGAGCACAACACTTATCCCTAGGGGATGTCACAGCGCTAGGTGAATGCCCAACCAGTCCACTGAGAGAGTTTCATTAAACCAAGCCAGTAAGGTCCTGCCAACAATTAACCAGGAAAAAGCAAAGTTTTTAATTTTTCCCAAACCTTATATGATTGTCAATTAAACGATTGCCCAAGGGTAAGGAGTTCTGTTGAACCTCAGCCAAATACAAGAAGGGGTGGGTTTTGGCCCACCACAAGGTTTGAGCACACATTTCAGTTGGAAACAGTCTTACTGGCTTCTCCTTATCTGCCTGCATTATATCTGGTGTTCCGAGTTCTTCTGTTGAGGCCCACCTGCCAAGACAACAGGCAGTCTCCATAGAACGCTAAACAATACCTCCTACAGCATCCTTATCCTAAGGTGCATACTGTACCCCACTTCTGCAAACCCTTCACAAGGTCTCCCACTGTCTAACGCCTTCCTGCCTCACCAACCTGTTGACGACAAGGTCCCCCACTGTCTAACGCCTTCCTGCCTCTCCAACCTGTTGACGACAAGGTCCCCCACTGTCTAACGCCTTCCTGCCTCTCCAACCTGTTGACGTCACACAAGATGATCAGATGCTTACGATTGGCCACATAAATTCATTGTCTGCTTGGCTAGACATATAATGTTGGGGGGCAGAAGGCTTCAAACTGTGGGGCTTGCTTCCTCTGTCCTTTAAGGCAGACCCAGCCTTCTGAGATTAGAGGAAGGGAAAAGGGGCACAGATGTCTAGTCTGGAGTATGGTGGATGTCTGTTTTCCCGACAGTAGAGCTGTTGTTGATGCCACTGGTCTTGCTTTCAGGAAAGCCTTTTTGTTAGGGAAAGGACTGGCTAACCCATCATTCAGACCTTCCAAAGCTAGGCCTGAGAGCTTTCTTGCTGACCAGGGCAACTATGTGAACCACAATGTTGCCAACAAAAGGAAAGCGCCAGGCGTGTGCTGGTAGACATTCTCATGCATGTGCAGCAGGAATTTATGTTCCTCATTTTCCAAGGAAGTTGGGGGGGGGGGGGTCTGGCTGTGGTAAGTCAAAAAAGTGCCAAGTGGGGGACCTGGCTGCCATGGCATGGTGGACAAGCTAACACTCTTTGTATTGCCAACTAGGGTAAATCTTTATATATGGCTGGCCGTCCATGTCTGTGCCATCACAGGCTGTGTCTCTACTGGTCCAGACACATGATGGGTGTGCCACCCTATGCCAACTGACCCCCATTTACTTGAACTCCACATGTCGCTTGGTTGTCTGGCAGTAGAGTGACTTCAGCGTTGATGAGAAGTGGCTCCTGCCCTGCAGGCTGAGAGTGAGGCGGTGGCATGATACTGTGCCCTTTGAAGCGTAACCGTGTCACAATTATACAACACAATATGAATAATAATACAACTGATACTACCACTACCCAAAAGAATAATGAATTGTTATTACATAGTGCTTCATACTGCACTTCTGTTTCTAAGCACTGTATTAGCAGGCATTCATATTATCCTAGTTAAGCGTATTGCTGCTTCGCAAGCAGGGGGGTGTGGGTAGATCTTGAGAAAGACCACTTCAGATTCAGAACTAGATAGAAACTGTTTCTGGAGAACACGGCCTCTGGGATAAAGTATCGCATACACAAACCAACTGAAAATATCACAGTTATTCCTCATTTCCCAACCTGCCTTCCAGTGTCTCTTTACCAGTACCATACAGTGGTGACCCGGTGTGTGGTCTCTAGCTCCTCCCTCCCCGTGCTCACGTGACTGTCCTTTCTTCACAAGTCCCTCGCCCCTGCCCCCACCCCATGGCTTTCAGTGAATGGGGCTGTGGAAAGCGGCCCCGCTCGCGTCTCGAAGTCGAAGGAGAGAAGTCCGTGCTTTCCCTTTCGTGCAAAGCGCAGTCTCAAAGTCCGGGAGGCACTCGGAAATCACAACAAGGAAGTGGAAGGCAAGAAAATACGATGAACTTTCTAGACCCCGAGAAAACCCCAGGGTAACCGGTTCTCGCGCTCAGCCCTAAAGTGGAGAAACAGCTGATTAAGGTGCCTTTAGGAAGCCCTTGAGCTATGTTTAGCACTACGGCGTGCTATTTATGGAGGGGAAAACACGCGAGAGCAAACCCCGAGCAAATCCTTGCAATTTACAGTGAGCCCCCCACATAACCAAGGCACCCAGATTTAAACAGCAGCAGTTCTTTCTGTTACATAGGGTTTTATTTCATGAGCATGACTCTGCCTGGGAATTAAAGGTGCGCATCTTTTATTCTTCACACAGTCCCCATATTGCACACATTAGTAGTGCACTGACCTTCGTGAGAAATTGGTGCAAATGGAAAATGAAGGGCACATTGTCCCCATCAGAGTGTTATGAAATATTACAAGATAAAAGTATTTGCCGATGTTTAAGTGTGGTTTGAAATTTGGCCATATTTTTGTAAATGTTGCTTTTGCATTAGCAGCATCCAGTCAAGCACTGATGTTTCTTTCACGCATCACTTTATTCTTAACCCAACAAGGAGTTTTGTTACTGACATCTAAGCAAGAGCATGCCTTTAGAATCTCGTAAACATAGCAAGAGACCAGTGCACAAAGGTGACCGTGGAGGTGAGAACAGAGGTGGGTGGGATGCAGGCAGCAGAGGGTGGGTACCAGCTGGAGTCCATCATGTTTGGTAACTTGTAGACATAGCAAGAGGTCAGTGCACAAAGGTGACCGTGGAGGTGAGAACAGAGGTGGGTGGGATGCAGGCAGCAGAGGGTGGGTACCAGCTGGAGTCCATCATATTTGGTAACTTGTAGACATAGCAAGAGGTCAGTGCACAAAGGTGACCGTGGAGGTGAGAACAGAGGTGGGTGGGATGCAGGCAGCAGAGGGTGGGTACCAGCTGGAGTCCATCATGTTTGGTAAGAGACCAGTGCACATAGGTGACCGTGGAGGTGAGACCGGAGGTGGGTGGGATGCAGGCAGCAGAGGGTGGGTGCCAGCTGGAGTTCATTGTCAGAGGCTGAGATATTGATGAGGTATTGATTGAAGAAGAGAGTCTAAAGTTCTGACCTCAGAAGTAGGAGGGGAATTCACCAGATTTAGGAAGTGAACGGTTTCAGATCCTGACCTGACCTTCATCCACCTTGCCAGACACGATGGGGTGCTCAATTGTACCACTAGAGAGGTGATGCAGACTGGTGGAAGGGCCGGGTGGAGTTTTTGGAGGGCAGGTGAGAGTCTGTCAAACCTCAGGAGACCCTTCAGCAGCTGTTAAACAGTGTGAAAGAGGCTCTTCATCAGGTCTGGCGAGCTGGGAGCTGCTTCTGTGAAGATGTGTCAGGACCAGGCCTTGCACAGCTGTTCTAAAGTCTACTTCAAGGAGAACAACGGTGGCTTTGCAGAGAAGGACGAGTTGGTACAAAGTACTTTTTATATCGTGAAGCTGTACATCCGGCCACCTGTTTTTATGCATTTGCACTTTCTACCGTTCATGCATTTAACTCGGCATTTCTCCAAGTTGGTGCACGTGCTGCAGGCATAACAGCTCGGGAATGGAGAAACAAGCACTGCTCACTATTTACGAGCTGTGCTGTCTGCAGCTTATGCACCAACCTGCAGACATTCATGCCTTTTAAAACGTGCAAACTCCGAAATCCAGACACATCGCTAAGCCTTGTGTGAGCGCACATTTTCATGATTGGGCCCCACTTGAGCACACGCCTTCATGAAAGGGCCCCACTTGAGCGCACGCCTTCATGATAGGACCCGACGTGAGCGCACACCTTCATGATAGGGCCCTGCGTGAGAGCACACCTTACACCTTCATGATAGGGCCCTGCGTGAGAGCACACCTTCATGATAGGCACCTGTGTGAGCGCACACCTTCATGATTGGGCCCGCATGAGCGCACAACTCCAAGATAGAGCTCCCCGTGAGCACACACCTTTTTGATAGGGCCCCACGTGAGCGCACACCTTCATGATAGGGCCCTGCATGAGCGCACACCTTCATGATAGGGCACAGCATGCGTGCACATCTTTATGATAGTGACCTGTGTGAGCGCACACCTTCATGATAAGGCCCCACATGAGCATACACCTTCAAGATAGGGCCCCGAGTGAGTGCACACCTTCTTGATAGGGCCCCTCATGAGCGCATATCTTCATGATAGAGCCTGGTGTGAGCGGGCACCTTCATGATAGGGCCCGCATGAGCACACACCGTCATGATAGGGACCTGTGTGAGTGCACACCTTCATGATAGGGACCTGTGTGAACACACACCTTCATGATAGGGCCCCGCGTGAACACACACCTTCATGATAGGGCCCCGCGTGAGCACACACCTTCATGATAGGGACTTGTGTGAACACACACCTTCATGATAGGACCCCGCGTGAGCACACACCTTCATGATAGGGATCTGTGTGAGTGCACATCTTCATGATAGGGACCTGTGTGAACACACACCTTCATGATAGGGCCCGCGTGAGCACACAACTTCATGATAGGGACTTGTGTGAACACACACCTTCATGATAGGACCCCGCGTGAGCACACACCTTCATGATAGGGACCTGTGTGAACACACACCTTCATGATAGGGCCCTGCGTGAACACACACCTTCATGATAGGGCCCTGCGTGAACACACACATTCATGATAGGGCCCCGCGTAAATACACACCTTCATGATAGGGACCCGCGTGAGCACACACCTTCATGATAGGGACATGTGTGAACACACACCTTCATGATAGGGCCCCACGTGAACACACACCTTCATGATAGGGACTTGTGTGAACACACACCTTCATGATAGGACCCCGCGTGAGCACACACCTTCATGATAGGGATCTGTGTGAGTGCACATCTTCATGATAGGGACCTGTGTGAACACACACCTTCATGATAGGGCCCGCGTGAGCACACAACTTCATGATAGGGACTTGTGTGAACACACACCTTCATGATAGGACCCCGCGTGAGCACACACCTTCATGATAGGGACCTGTGTGAACACACACCTTCATGATAGGGCCCTGCGTGAACACACACCTTCATGATAGGGACCTGTGTGAACACACACCTTCATGATAGGGCCCTGCGTGAACACACACATTCATGATAGGGCCCCGCGTAAATACACACCTTCATGATAGGGACCCGCGTGAGCACACACCTTCATGATAGGGACATGTGTGAACACACACCTTCATGATAGGGCCCCACGTGAACACACACCTTCATGATAGGGACATTTGTGAGCACACACCTTCATGATAGGACCCCACGTGAACACACACCTTCATGATAGGACCCCGCGTGAACACACACCTTCATGATAGGGCCCGTGTGACCATACACCTTCATGATAGGGCCCTGCATGAGCACACACCCTTCATGATAGGGCCCTGAACTAAACTCTAGCTTCTCAGCTGTTCTTCTACAGACAGGAAAGAGTTCTGCAGTTCCTGTCTAGGTGCCTCACTCTATTTTAAACTCTCCTCAAAGTTGTAATTGTTTATAGCGTGGGGTAGTCGACAATACTGGGCTGAGCTGTATATCATGAAAACAACCCTCCTTTTATTGCAGCAGACAATGGTACATTCCTTTCCCACAGCCACTTCCTTGTGCACTGTCGCTGTTAATATTAAGTGGCAGCCCAGGGCCATTGAAATTATACTGCGGGGGACGGACCATTCTATCCGGCAGGAGGGATTAAATTATGAGGCAAGAAAGGCAAATTACGCGGCACAATACAGCATATTTTGTGATAGTATTACTTGATTATATTGTCATTTTTACACGTTTACACTGTTTGGGCGAACATTTCATCTCATTAGCACCAGTTTAACACACAAACACAGCATTGAGCACCAGAAAGGTGACCAGTCAACCTTTCACTGCACAACAAAAGACTTTGCCAATTTCGTAGTGCCTTTTGAGCTAGAAACATTTTTCTGTTAGAATCAGCAGATTTTGAAGCAGAGGATGGATTTCATGACCAATCCATTAAAATGTGGAATACTCTGCAGCTGAAAAATCGCATAATTCCACTGGCCTGGCATATATAGCGCACAATCTGCCATCCTTAGGGCATCAGAGCGCCTGTCTTGTGTCTGGTTATATTACTGCCAAATGTGTATTGTTCATGTTAGGTGCGAGGTGTGTGCATAGTGATGTGTGCTGTTCAGAGCACATTGATTCTCAACTTCTTGGCGCATCTGTGTGGCGTTGGACTTGCAGACAAGGTTCGGTCCATCGTTTAATATTGGACATTGTTACATCCATGGCCTTTTACCTGCAGTCACACGTGTGCTGAGAATTATGACAAGTTAACCCAAAAATGGAAAAAGTTAAAACACCTTATGTGAGTATGGTGCAAGATTGATACAAAGGGCAGTTTCTGAGAGTTGTGACCATAAGAACGGGTTAGACTAGCGGTCAAGGGTAGGTAAAGCAGGTGTTGTGAACGTCAACAATGTAGTACACCTTTGTGGGAACCTACAGAAGTTTTCCTGAACACACGTAAACAATTTTGGAAACTTCTAATTTGCAACTAAATGTCCTGGCATCGGTTGGGTGAAAATTCTCAATTTGTGGAAAAAGAATGGCAAGAATAGGGCCGGTAATGTTACTGGAGAAAAAAAGCAAAACAGAAAAAATAAGAAAGTCTAATTTCTTCACTTTCATAATCGATATAGTGCCTAGCTTTTGCATCTGTAAGGTTTTGGAACCAGATGCAAACATCTCAAAGCGATTTGTGGTTATGTGAAAACACATACATTAAGCACTCATAAATCTGGGCCAAATGGAAATGTTTGTGAATTACCAAAAATGATAATCCTACGTGTGTAAGTGTAGTTTATGCAATTTACAATTTAAGACTTTTTTGGGGAGCCTCGTGAATCTGGACAATAGAAGGAAGAAGGGGTTTGGTTAAGTGACTATGTGACGGCTGGTAGTAGAATCAAGAGAATGTACTTCTTCTGACCGCTTTGTGTGATCTTGGGCACATCAATTCAATCAATTTGCCTCATTTCCAATATTTTATAAAACCGGGTGTATTTGAAATTGGAACTTACATGGCCAGACCTATTGGCTTTGTCCGTTGCAGTTACTTGATTAGTCTAGCATTAGCTTACAGTGTTAATTGTATGTCTCATGAGAGGGGTGTACACGCAAACTATAGCAACTGTTTTATAATGCTGCCCTTTTATTTTCCAGAATTTAAGAAGTATTTTATCAGGGGAGATAAGATATTAGTTCTGCACCGGTTTTTCTCTTTCAATGGGCATAAAAGTTATTTTTAGTGTGCCTTCAGGCTTATACCACCCAGACCTCAGTTTTAGGACAGATCCTCGATTGTGGAGCTGTGCTCACCGGAAGTTACGTCACTTTCCATATGGTATGGAGCTGCTCAACAAACACTGTTGAAAACGTGGCATCTATTTTGCCTTGAGGATGGGAAACGTCTTGAGAATTGAGGAGTTGATGTAATATTAGTTGTGAGCGCGTGCATTTAAATCCAGACATTCTGCACACAACCTGTGACCTGCTTGTTATCAAAAGATAATATTCCGAATGTATCGTCTTCGTTTCAGGGACTTGTGATAGGCCCAGGTTACTTTGAGTCCCCAGCTCAGCCAGGAAGGCCAGAGTGGCCTTGGTCTGATAAAGGCTTGCTACATTCCATTCCATTATTTTGCATTTCCAATGTCTTACATTTGGAAATAGATGGCAAACACAAATTGTAGAAATGTGCTACACCTTCCTACCCAGGCGTGAACACGTCCACCTGCTGGTACTTGTCAATGTTTCACATGTGAGAGCGCCTGGAAATCTGTGCGCGAGGCACGTCAAGGAGCGGCAGTGTGCTTCTTTCCGGATACATGAAAATGTGGATATTGCCCCAAAAGAAGTGGTGTTATAGGAGCAAGGTATACTCAGACTCTAGCTGGTCAGGTCACCCCTCAAACTCTGGCTGGTCAGTTCTCTCTCAAACTCTGGCTGGTTAGTTCTCTCTCAAACTCTAACTAGACAGCTCTCCCTCAGGCTCGGGCTTGTCGGCTCTCTCTCAGACTCTTGCTAGACAGCTCTCCCTCAGACTCAGGCTGGTAAGCCCCCTCAGACTCAGGCTGGTCAGCCTCCCTCAGACTCAGGTTGGTAAGCCCCCTCAGACTCAGGCTGGTCAGCTCTCAGACTCAGTCAGGCTGGTCAGCTCTCCCTCAGACTCAGGCTTTTCAGCTTCCACTGAGACTAGCCTGGCCAGGGGTTACCCAACTTCAATCGAGTCTTGTGCCGGCAAACTCTCCCCCAGCTGACCCCCTACTCCTCCTCCCTCCCACCATATTTGGCTTTACTTGTGCTGGTGCCTGCCACCACGCACAGACTCCAGCTGGTCAGCGCCCCGTGGGCACAGTGGGGTCAGTAACCTTGCCAAGCAGCTCACCTTGGAAATGGACATGGTGAAGTAAACAAAGAGGCCGGTGGTGGAGGCGATCTGCAGCGCCAGGATGGCCATCACAGCCGTGGCGGGCCAGACGGGGCTGCACTTCTTCCGTGCCTTCGTCGCCCCCTCCTTCTCGGGGTCTTCCTCCTGCTTCCTGCCTCCTGGCGGGGGCATCATGCAGGCTGCGGAGTCGCTGCTGTCAGTGCGGTAGTACTGCTGTCCGTTCTGCTGGTGGTGAGCCATCGGACCCCCGGGATCACGCACACACACAAACAACACACACACAAACACAGGCAGACACACAGACACACACTGCCACTCAACGAGACGCCCGCCCCTGCCGGCCCGCTCGATCCCTCTGGCGCTCACACGGAAGAGGCAGCTCGGAAAAAGAAAAGCCGCACGGCTTCCAAGGAGGAGGGAAGAGGGCCGGGGGAGGGGCTGGGCCGGAGCGGCAACAAACTCCGCTGGAGCAGGGGGTGTGCCCGTGCCTGGCACCCGAGCACCAGCCGTGCCCCTGAACAACAGGGCCATGTGCGGGCGCACGGGTGTAAAACGCACTGTTTGTCCAAGCTCAGTCGCTGAGACCCCCACACTCTAACCCTCCCCCAAGCACATCTGTGAAGTTCACCCCTTTAAACTTTCAACAGTTCAGGCTCCCTGTTTCTGAGCTCTGGCAAAGGAGCAGAGTTGATCTGCCCAAGATCACACAAAGCCGCATGGATTTGAAAGCATCAAACATTCTTTCCAAGACTGTCGTTGTCAATAACATGCTGTGCTGTGGACTGGTGCACAGGGATCTGTTGAGAGTCTGTCACAGCGCCGGATACCCGCACAGATCTCAGGTTGTGTCATCTCAGTAATTAATCTCACGGAGTTCTGGACATCTCTTGCCCCCTGAGACAGGCAGTGCCGTTGTATGGAGCAAGCGATAGCCAAATGACGAATTACACAAACCAATGCAACAAAGCCGGGGCTGAGGACAGTGCCACGTACACGGCACCCTGTAAAATCACGGTATATCGGGGTGAGGATGTGGGGTAAGGACCAGAGCTGCTCACTTTGGACCTGGGGAACGAGGTTCGAGCATCGACTCAACAACATCCTGTGGTTCTGGGCAGCTCACATAATCTGCCCGGGTCTGCAACAAATGAATGAATGTGTCCTCCTTGAGTTCATGTGAAGCGCTCCAATACCTTCGGGTCGAGTTCGTGCTAAGTAAAACTGCAATCTCTCTCTCGCGCTCTCTCTCTCTCTCAGAACGTAGACAAACACGGGTATCAGAAGTATAAAGCCGTATAAAAGAAGGAAAGCGCAACGAGTGCAGGCACTTAGAATCCGAAGAGACATCACAGGACCGGAGAAACAACGCACGCACACGTAGCACGTGTCAGCTCGAGGTCTCGGGGCTTGGCGCCAGAAAGAAGACTGTGGCGCCAGGCGCTGTCTCCTAAAAGCCCGCCGTGCACCCCCAACGTCCACAATGTAAAGATGCAATTAACGCAGCGGGCGCATTAGTAGCGCGAGCCAACACTTGGGGTCACAGTCCCAGGAAGCAGAAGTCTACCATCCACTGTTATCAGTTCAAACGTGCTTACTTATCGACCTCAGAAGGATGAAGGTGTGAAATGCGGGCTATTTTTATTATTCGTAGTATTTGTACTATCACCATTATTATTATTATTAATGTTATGACTTCTATAATTAGCAGTATTACGACTATCGTTACTAGTAGATCTTCTTATAATAATAATTATTATTATGTTTACGGCTATTACCAGTCTTGTTATCCCACTATCATTACTAGTTTTTCTTTTCCTCCTTATTATTATTATTGGTTTTACTCCCCATTGCCCAAGTAATAATTATACATAGAATACCATCAACAGTTATATTTAAATACGTCTCTAAGCAGTAAGCACCGCCGATTACTAGCAATTTATAACGACAGTAAACCTGGCACAGTCATACACATTCCAAATGCGTTCCAGATCCGAAGGGTCAAGAAGGAGAAACTGCTGCCCCACTCCAAGAGTTCAATTCCCACTTGACATGGGCGAGGTAAGCCCGTTTGTTGACACTCGTGAGGTAAACTCAGTTGACACTCGTGAGGTAAACCCATTTGTTGATACTTGTAAAGTGAACCCATTTGTTGACACTCGTGAAGTAAACTCAATTGACACTCGTGAGGTAAACCCATTTGTTGATACTTGTAAAGTGAACCCATTTGTTGACACTCGTGAGGTAAACTCATTTGGTGACACTCGCGAGGACCCACTTTCACACTTGTGAGATAATCTCATTTGTTGACACTCATGAGGTAAACCCGTTTTTGATACTCGTGAGGTAAAATCATTGGTTGACGCTCGTGAGACAAAATCTTTTTTGGACGCTCGTGAGGTAAATCCATTTTTGGCATTCGTGGGGTAAATCCATTTTTGATACTCGTGAGGTAAACTCATTTGTTGACACGCGAGAACCCATTTTTGTTAACACTCACGAGGTAAACTCCTTTGTTGATACTCGTGAGGTAAACCCGTTTGTTGACCCTCGTGGGGTAAACTCATTAGTTGACACTCGTGTGGTAAACCCATTTGTTGACTCTAATGAAGCAAATCCATTTTTCACTCTCGTGAGGTAATCTCATTTATCGACACTCATGAGGTAAACCCATTTTCACACTTGTAAGGTAAACTCATTTGACAGTAGTGAAGTAAACCCATTTTGACACTCGTGATGTGAAAACCCATTGTTTGAAACTCGTGAGGAAATAATGTGTTAAGCTCGTGAGGTATAAACCCATTTTGACACTTGTGAGGTAAACTCATTTGTTGACACTCATGAGGTAAACTCATTTTTCACACTCGTGAGGTAAAATACAAATTTCCACACTCGTGAGGTAAATAACAATTGTTCACACTCGTGAGGTAAATAAATGCCAATTTTTCCACACTCGTGAGGTAAACTCCTCTGTTGACACTCGTGAGGAAAAATGGTGCCTAGCTCCGAAATGGTGGGCCAGGTGGTATAACCACCTGGCCCACCATGTATGCCTCCCCACCCCCCTGCTGAAAGTGAATGCAGACTGACCGGAGTCTTGTGGGCGCCTTCGGTACATTTTTGGGCGTCAGCTCCGAGCGAAGCTCGGGGAGGAAGGGACGGGCGGTCTCTTCCCAGGCTCTGGACCGTTTCCTTCAAGCTTTGCCAACGAGCCGCCCACTCACGCCGTACATGGCATTCATACCGGTGTCTCCAGGAATCCTCCTGCGTACAGTGTTAGAAGTGGGGGGGAACGGAAGGGCACGGCGTGCCCCTACTTTTAAAAATTATGCTAGTCCGTTCCCCTATTTCTTGATTTAAAAAAAGCGTCCCGGGACTGCCCTAATTCAGGCCCGGTTCTAGTAAGGGCTTGAAGGCAGGCGCGAAATGCCATGGGGCTCAAAGTGCTTCAAAGCCCGGGCGCGCACACACAGACAGTTTCAGAGATTATCGCAGCCGTACCTGAGTACTTCACAGGTCTTTAAAAGACCATTTACATGTTAACGAGGCTTTGTTTATTTTTTCACCCCTTCATCTCCAAAAGGGGCATGGCGAAAGGCGACAAATCCTTTCTTTGGCCGCGGTAACCTTTGCCTACTGTCCTGCTGCGTGGATATTCTTTTTCTACACAGCGCAGGAGAAAAGAAGTTTGTTTATTTTGATTCACCTTTCCCAACCCCTGCAGCTGCTCATCACTTCAGGCTGCGACACTAAGATTGACTAATGGAGTAGGTAGGAGAATGTGTCACTATTTGTTTTTCTTTTTAAATTCTGCACAGGCGCAGCAGGACATGTACTTTGTGTGTGCTTCATTTAATCCGTTTTTATCGTTATCATGGCTGATGCAGAACAACAATAGGACAATAAAAAAATGCCCAGATAACGCTGGGTATTAATGATCCTGCTGGAGAGCAATCATTTCTCTGTTAGTAGTTAAGTGCAGATGAACTGTATTTTATGTGGAAGCTCAGTGGGTTACTGTCATTGTGACAGAGATCCTTGTGTTACGAGCAGTTCAGAAGTTACAATCCTAACATAGGACAGTGACCAATGAACTGTCATCAAAGAGCTGCATGCAAACCTGAATGATATAGTTAGAACTTAGCGTTTTTTGTTTTGTGATTTAGTTAGAACTTCCCCAGTCTTTCATTATTCTAATGTTGCTAAAATGAGTATCTTTGGGCAGATATACATTTTTATCAGTAAAGCCAACCCCTAACCACTGGAGTACTCTTTAAATCCTGAGTTTGTGCTTCTCCAGACCAAACCCTCTTAAAATAACTGCTCACCAGTATGGATGACATGTGATTCATACACCTTGTAATCCTCATTGGCTTATGTGACATTCCCTGTAGGCTGATTTACATACTTGTATGATTCGTTGTCTCTGTATAATGTGTGCGTGGTGTAAAGTACTGACACACACTACACTGATATGAGTAGCGCTACACAACAAATGAAATGCATATGAGAGAGGGGCTACATAAAGATGAGGGGCACTGTTGGAGGGTGGCAGTGAGGGAATCCGAGGAGGAGGTAGTGGGAGTGGCTATGGAGCGATGAGGGGCACTGTTGGAGGGTGGCAGTGAGGGAATCCGAGGAAGAGGTCATGGGGGGGAGGGGGGAGCTAGGGAGAGATGAGGGGCACTGCTGGAGGATGGTAGTGAGGGATTCTGAGGAGAAGGTCATGAGGGGGAGGGGCTACAGCGAAATGAGGGGCACTGGTGGAGGGTGGCAGTGAGGGAATCCGAGGAGGAGGTCATGAGGGGGAGGGGCTATGGGGAGATGAGGAGCACTTGTGGCGTATGGCAGTGATTATTGGTGTTGCGCCAAAAAAGACTTTCGCATCAGCGCTAAAGCCGGCCTTGTCATGGCCTAAAGCCGGCCTTGTCATGGCCTAAAGCCGGCCTTGTCATGGCCTTTCTGTTTTGGTTATTTAATTAGCAGTCGGGTCATAAGGGCTACTGTGGAACATACTTTAAAGTATGTGCTAATTATATTTACTGCTATATTCAATGTTTTAAGTTTGAAGGTGATTTTACTAATGTTTTTACCGGGAAAAATGAAAGTGGAGCCCGATGGTGCCTGATATGGGGCTGGGGCCCAAGGTCAGCTGTGAGATAAGGTGCACTGGAGAGGAGTAGTGGATAATCAAGCCTGTAAGGGAGTGCGTTGCGGAGTCTGAGGTCAGGTGGAGGTAGCAATGAAGAGGGATCCTCCATGAAGGCTCGAACAGAGGGAGCCCAAGTAGTGTCACTTGCCTGATACTACCACCTCAGAAACCTCCTCTTCCCATCAAAGGAAAATTACATAGAAAAAACAGTTTTTGAGAGTGATAATATTTAGAAAGAGATTTGGAAAAGAGTGCGATTTACTGGGCCTTGTAAGACTAAGAAGAGATAAAGGAGGGCCCGGAGGATTTGCAGTCTGGGTGTTGCTACTCCCAAGATAATTTTGAAAAAAAACCTATAGGGTCAAATACTGCATTTTATTTTCAACACCCCATTTTTACACAAATTCTCTCAAAAGCCATTACTGTGCCAGGACAACATCCCCAGGAGTTGACCACATTTTTTTTCAAGATGCACAATATGTTCCTCCCATAAGTAAATATTTACCTCCACTTTGCCAAGGCCTGTGTTTTGTCCTGCTTGCTCACATGTTATCTCACTCAGGCTCACTACCCCCATTATTCATTCTCATTTACTTTCCCTTTTACTCACAATTGCTCACTTGCACTCACTCTTCAACATTCGGTATCAAATTCTCACTCACTCAGTCTCACCACTTTTTCCTACTCTGATTACCTCATTCTAACTTACAGTTTCACTTACTCTACGTGACTCCTTCTCACTCACTTTCTCTCACTTTCATCGACATACACTCTTTCACTCATGCTCAGTTACATTCAGGCACTCAATCATTCACACCCACATTTACTTACTCGCACTCATTCTTCTTTGCAGGACACTTGAATACATATGTGCTATACTATGTTTGAGCAGCTAGCTGGCTGACATGAATAAGAATTATTTATTTATTTATCTCACTTGTAAAGCGCACTTTCACCTAACAGGCATCCTGGTGCTGACAATCAAGAGTGCACAATTTGTGGATAAGAAGGAGCCCATGTGGGTTTCCGTGAGTCAGATCAGATTCTCTTGAAGAGTTCCTTTGTCTCTGAGCCCTGCTTAACACATGTGTACAGGAGGAGCCCTATATTCATGTCCTCAATGTTTGAGACAAAAAATACTCATTGATTTCTGAACAAGAGTAAAAGCGTTAAGGTAACATGTCGTTCCTGCTTATATTTTGCATGCTTTACATAATCCTGCATTCCCTATGAGTATTTGCTTTTCCCAGAATGTTCTTACTTTTTTTCAGGCACTGCCTAATTTGAAATGAGTCCCATCCAGGTGCTTATAATGGGGCAGAATTGGGTTGTAGGTGAAGACAGTGCGAGTTTCACTCAGTGGGGCAGAAGGGTGCTCGGTGGGGATAGGATGTGGCATTATGGCCAGAGCTACCAAATTTGGAACTGGGGAACCTGGTTCAGCCTTCATGCCTTGTCCATCAGACCACTCCTGAGGGAGCACCCATGATAGACTTTAGAAGGCCCCACTAGACCGTAGAAGCCCTGGTCTCTTAGCACCAGCAGGTGAACCCTACCGGCGGCCAGTTGGGTAAACTTGAAGCCCTGTCCACCACAATTCATACCCAGGTTCACCACCAGTCTTGCGGGCAGGTCTACAAAGCAGCACACCCTAGAGCAGCAGTGGCTTTGTCACGCAGTAGTTTTCCTGCAATAATAAAAGTCTCCCACACAACCCCCACGGTTTTTGACGCATTCATAGATTTACAAGGACTTGTAATCCTGGGAATGCGGCAAAATCTTGCGCTGCCCCAGAGGAGGCATAACTAGGAGAAATATCTATTTCTCCTTGCTTTTTCCTCTTTCAAACTGTACTTTATTCTGCAGCCCACATAGAAGGATGAAAAAGCCTCTCAAGATTGTTTAAAAACAATCTTGCATGCAAAGGCGGCACCCTTGCACCATGGGGCAAGTGTGCCTGCGTTGAAGCTAGGCTGTCGAAATGGCGCCAGTGCAGGAGGAAAAGACCGGAATGCACCATATTGGATAAATACGGCACATTCCCGCCCTTTCCCTGTGACGCAGGGCAGCGCAGCAAAGTAACTTGCTGTGCTGCCCTGCGCCACCATTCCCATAAATATGTCCCTAAGCTCACAAATAGTAAATTGACCACACTAATTATCTGTGTAAGAGCATGTATTGATAAACACAATGAGCCACTGACCTTTTTCTTGGACCTTGTTGAGTTGCCAAGCACAGCAGCAGATCTAATCTTAGATGCCTTACTTGCATGCTTAGAGACACGGTTTTGCTGATGAGTATTTAAAAAGTCATTTGGTTCAGCTTGTAACAGATGGTGCTTCCAATATGATAGGTAGGAAATCTGGTGTGGCAACTCTTCTGAAACTGAAATATCCACAGTTGAGTGTATGGCACTGTGCTAACCACAAGCTGGAGCTTGCTGTGGGTGATGTTTGTAAAGAAGTCGCAGGCATTAATCAGCTCAAATTTTTTTGGGATAAACTATATACCACCTACCATGCCTCTCCGAAAAATCAGAGAGAGCTTGGGGAATGTGCTCTGGAGGTAGAAGTAAGACTTCTGGCAATTGGAAAGGTGCTAGATGTACGTTGGGTGTCCTCAAGTGAAAGATCTGTGAGAGCTGTTTGGAATAACTACAAAGGACTTATTAAACATTTCATGGAATCTTCCGAAGACTCAACGAGGAGTGACATTGAGCAGAGGAAATATGCTGGTTTAAACCGTTTATTAACCTCCCTGGTGTTTGTTGAAAATATGGGCATTTTATATGATGCTCTCACAGAATTGGGTGACCTATCCAGAAGGCTGCAGCGGCGTGATATGACCATATATGAGGCCGATCGTTCAATACAGATGCAGATTTTAGTGTTTAAATCAATGGCTGATGCACCTGGGCCCTTTGTTTGCTACAACTGCATTAGATGCTGCTGAACGGATGCAGTTTGCTGGTGTAGGACTGCAACAGAACAAAGGCTGTGTTAGCATCAATAGGGCACAGTTCTTTAGGAGCTTAGCAAATAACCTGAGAAAAAGGATGACAATGTCTAATGCATCAAATGTTTCTAGATGCACAACCACAAACAATGATGAAATAGAATACAAAGAGTTAGTACATAGAATGAAACTCCTACAACCAGTTTATTGGCCAGATCCAGTAGACATCTTATACGGTGAGGGAGAATTACAAAACCTTTGTAGCAGGTTGCATGTATTTGAAACCAGGCAGTACATCCTTGGTTTCAGAGAGTACAAACAAAATAAAAATTGCATCTCTGAAAGCCTGAAACCATTAATGCACATTATAAACACCTTTTGTACCTCAACTGCTGAATGTGAACGGGGCTTTAGTGTAATGAATGATGTGCTCACACCACTGCGGAACAGAATATCAATCAATCGTCTGTCTTCTACAATGTTCATAAATATCGTGGGGCCACCTGTCATAGAATTTAAACCTGAATTTTATGTTCAGAAATGGTTAGAAAAAGGGAGGAGAAGTGCAGATGAAAGAAACTGCATGGCTCGGAGACAAATGGCTTATGATTCCACTTATAAGCGTATTTGGAATATTCTGTGATTGGAAACATGTCCCACATTGTAAATGAATTAAATATAAACAACTTATATATTAAACCTCAAATAAACATGTTTATTGATTCTTTGAATTAAATAACGTTATAAGCTGTAACTGGTCAGTGAAATGCCAAACGTTCAAAAATTGGTATGTTTTGCTATTTCTAGCCACACCTCTGACTCCGCCCACTAATCCAATCATTGGGTTATTCCCGCCCCCTGAGTCTCCGCCCACAGTTCCCCTACTTTTTTTTCCCCACTTCGACCGCTGCGTACGATGCTTCCTTATTACAGATCTGTAAAGGCCGCTCACAGTCACAGGCCAGGGAGTTCATGCGCCTAGATGCTGGGATTCACAAAGCTTTTGATTGGACCCAGCTAACACGATGCATTCGTAATCGGAGCCTAAACCAGAATTCTTCAGATGTCTCTTGTCTTCGGGATTTGGTCGTAGCAGCCAACAAGGGTATCCAGGCGCTACATGTGCACGTTTTCACCGCAACTCTGCACCACACACTCCCATCTAAACAAGTATTTATTCATTCATGCAAGATTTTTAAAAAAATGCACTATTGCCTGTTTTCTAAGATGATCAAATAATGGATGTTAATCAATGCATATTAAACGGGAGCCCACCACCCCTATATACAGCCCTGTCTCTAATTTTTTTATTACAGTATAGTGGAGACATTACAATTTACCAGTGATAAGGAAATGTCTCTTATTTTCTTATTACAGTATAGTATAGTGGAGACATCACAATTCACCTGTAATAAGGAATGGTGCAGCTACTCTACTCTAATACATTTTGTCGGTTTCATGGTGACGTCACAAGCATAACATGTAACAGCTGCGTACACAATAAAGGGAAGAAATACTAGGTATTCAGATCCATTACATCTAAATATTCCATACTCAGAAACCATGGCCAAGAGTTAGTTTTCCTGGTAACAGATTTATGTGTTGGAACACAGAGGGGCAACAATATCTGCATTTTACCCACACATATATATATCCTTTATAGGTTCCGGAGTAGCGTGCTACTCGCCGAAAAAGCGCTTCAACGCCTCGTCAGGGGTAGTAAGCGCTATATAAATGCAATTACAATACAATTAGAAAGCACACATTTAACTCTGGTGTTGGCTTACATGAACTACTCACGAGTGTGTTGGCAAGACAATGCTAGCAGCTTACTGGGGCTTTTATTGTTACACAACAGACTCCATGTGCACTGGAGAGTATATGAAGTCAGAAGCACGCGTTCATTAGAAGAAGCCCGGGACAAAGCTTTTTATAGTGGGCTGGAGGACTGGGTAAGGAGAGGGGCGATGATGTGACCCTATATTTTAGAAGGAAAAAAAACATACCTCAGATTTTTGTCACTTTATAGAAAGCAACCTGGCATTCTGCCTCATTGCTCTGTTGAGTCACCCTGAAATGCTTGGGTTTTGGGGACTTACAGTCCCTGGTGTTGTGGGCGCTACACTTAGGGACAGGTGCATCACAGCAAAAACTAGAAATGTTAGTCAATCAATCATGGGTTTGTTAAAGTGCAGCTACTCACCCGGAAGGGTCTCAAGGCACTGGGGGGAAGGTGGGGGGCGCAGCTCCTGGGCACTTCCCGAGTGTCGTCAGAGGCCAAGTGGGTCAGAGGTCTTCCGTGGCCTCTAAGGGTACCTGCAGTGCCAGACGCTCATGGTGATTTTCATGGTGATTCGTGGAAGAGCCTGGTCTTGAGGCCTTTCAGGAACTTGGAGAGCGTAAGGAGAAGAAACGACCTCCTGTTCTGGTCTTGATGCATGGTACCGTGGCAAGGGAGAGCCGGGCTGAGCGGAGGGATCTTTGGGGTGCGTGGAACGAGAGGCGGTGGTTCATGTAGGCAGGGCCGGTGTTGTAGATGGCTTTGTGGGTGTGGGTGAGAAGTTTGAAGGGGATTCTTTTCTCGACGGGGAGCCAATGTAGAGTCCGCAGCTGATGGGTGATGTGGCAATGGCGCGATAGGTTGAGGACTAGTCTGGCTGCGGCATTCTGGATGTTCTGGAGTTTGAGGGTGAGGTTCTTGTTGATCCCGGTGTAGAGTGCGTTGCCATAGTCCAGTCTGCTACTGTTGAGAGCATGGGTGATGGTTTTCTGTGTTTGAGGGGGATCCAGTTGAAAGGTTTTCGTGGGAGACGGAGGGTGTAAAAACAGGAAGAGGTGACGGCGTTGATCTGGCGGTCCGTTTTGAGTTCGGAGTCCAGGCTGATTCAAAGGTTGCGTGCATGGTCCGTGGGTGGGTTGGGTTCCCGAGGGCTGGAGGCCACCAGGTGGCGTTCCAGGCATCAGGATGAGGGCCCACGATGAGTACTTCGGTTTTGTCTGTGTTCGGTTGTAGGCAGCTGTTCTTCATCCACCCGGCGGGCGACTGCTTCCATTCGTTCTTGGAAGTTGCGTTTTGAGATGTTGGGTTCGTTGGCTAGTGAGAGGATGAGTTGCATGTCGTCTGCATATGATACAATGTTGAGTCCGTTCACTGACGATGGAGGCGAGAGGGGCCATGTAGACGTTAAACAGAGTAGGGCTGATGGAGGATCCTTGGGGGACCCCGCAGGTGGTTGGCGTGGGCTCTGAGATTAAGGGAGGTAGTCTAACCCGCTGCGTTCTACCGGAGAGGAATGAGTGAACCCAGTCGAGGGCTTTGTTCCGGATTCCTGCATTGTGGAGTCTGCGTGGCTATGGTGCGGTGTGAGACTGTGTCGAAGGCCGCGGAGAGGTCCAGGAGGATGAGGGCTATAGTCTCTCCTCTATCGAGGATGGAGCGGATGTCGTCTGGCGCGGTGATGAGGGCGGTTTCTGTGCTGTGGTTCTTCCTGAAGCCTGATTGAGAGGAGATGAGGATGTTGTTCTCGTCGATGAAGGAGGCGAGTTGGCTGTTGACAGCTTTTTCAATGACTTTCGCTGGATAGGGAAGTAGGGAGGTCGGTCTGTAATTCTTGAGGTCGGTGGGGTCCGCTGATGGTTTCTTTAGGAGAGGGTTGATCTCGGTGTGTTTCCAGTCATCGGGGAAGGAGGCAGTCTTGAAGGATCGGTTAATGATACTTTGTAGCTCGGGGGTGATGATGTCTGCAGCTCTGTGGTAGATGTGGTGGGGGAAAAGGTCTGTGGGGGCCCGAAGTGCGTGGGCCTCATGGACTTTATGGTGTCTTCGTTTGTGACCTTGTTAGGCGTGGCGAGAATACTGCAAACAGTAATTCAGGGTAACACTGACCCAAGACTCACAAATCGACTTCATCAAACTAGTTTCTCTCTAGCCATTTTATAAAGATTTAGAATTGTATTTGTGACAAGCTAAATAGATTAGAGATACCCTGTTTCCATTGTGAGGCCTACATATGTATGTGAGAGCCGTTTGGGGAGTCAACATTTCTGATTTACTATTCAAAAATCAATACGTTGATTGCAAACTCTTTGCTAACCTTACTACCATGTCATATTCTTAATATTGCACTTTCATTAAAAAAGAGTTTTGGATTATTCATATTGTGTTTGCCATTTTGCCTGCTTAAATGTGTTTTCCCATTTCCTACATTGAAGAAAACATTGTGTCTGTACTTGTACTTCGCTATGTCATGATTTGACAAACCATAATCTCAAAAATAGATTTGAAACTGCATGTGCTGTGGACACTATTATTCTATGCACTGTGTTTCATCTTATATGATTACCTATTGAACTTTAGGGGGATGGGAGCACACTGCTTAACCTCCCAACACAGTTCACCCCTTAGCATAATGGTTAATGTCGTTCACTTTAAACTCTTACTTGAGTTTTGGCTGCAGTATTTCACCAAAGTTGGTGCAGGTTAGTGCTATGAAACTCTAGACACGTGTTTCTGGATATTATCCTTCATTAGTAGAGATAAATAACAAACTTCATCTGGGGTTGCTGCGAAAGCTGCCACAATCCTCTCAGTACCTCTCTCTGGCGCACAGGTGCATCTCCAAAGGCTCGTCAGCTCAATGGCTCAAGGGAGCCTTTTCAAACAGAAGGGGGATGGGAGCACACTGCTTCACCTCCAGGCACAGTTCACCTCTTAGCATTATGGTAAATGCAGTTCACTTTAAACGCTTACTTGAGTTTTTGCTGAACTGTTTCACCAAAGTTGGTGTCGGTTAGTGCTGTGAATCTCTACACACATGTGTTTCTGGACTGTGTCAAATAAAAGAAATATCTTGTCCGGCTCATCATCCTTTAGGACTATGCACCACTACAGAACAGATCTGAGTTGTTCTTGTATTTGTGTCAATTAGGTTGTATTAACCACTGTGTGACCATAGAATTCCCACGACACCACAATATATGTTTGTTTGATTGAAGGACAAGTAAACATGCATTTCCACTATTTTCAAGTTGTCTTTTGTCCCTGTGGAGCATTATAGCTCCTGAGTGCTGCAGAGAATAGCATTATGCTGAAGGTGACCCCTGGCCAGTATGAACACCAGACTTCATTACTGTTCTAGGTGCAAAACTGCGCCAACAGTGTTGTTTGTAATGCTGTGTATGTTGAAGTCTTCATGTTATGTTATGTTATGTTATGTTATTTTATGTTAAGTTAATTGATATTTGTATAGTGCATAATCACCAATGGTTTCTTAGCGCTTATGAAGAGTAGCTAAACCCTACCAGTGGTGATCTGTCAGTGCGCCTGGTCAGAGCATGTCTTGTTCCCAGGCCTGTGTGAACAACAGGGTCTTAAGCTTTTTCCTGAATGGAAGAAGAGAGGTTTCCCTACGTAGGTTTTCTGGTAGCTTGTTCCATAGGTGGAGAATCAGAACTGAGAAAGCTCATCCCCCCACGGTGGTTTTATCAAACCGAGGGCAGGAGAGCAGGCCTGCCTCAGAAGAGTGGAGGTTGCGTCCTGGCACGTAGCTCCTTAGGCGGTTCTTGATGTGTTCTGGTGCCTGCTCATAGAGAGCTTTATGAGCAATGCAAAGGCCCTCAAATCGGGCTCGCTGCTTGATATGGAGCCAGTGCAGTGTATGCAGCAGTGGTGCTGCATGTGAATGTTTTGGGAGTTTAAAAATCAGTCTTGCTGCGTCGTTCATTATTACTTGCAGCTTACCTAACAGCGTATCTGGTAGCCCGAAGTACAGAGCATTGCCGTAATCCAATCGTAACACAATCAGTGCCGACACCACCGTCTCGCAGGGTTGAGAATGAAAGGAGGGATGCCAATTTCCTACGTTGTCTCAGCAGACCCACCAGGTCCCTCCCACGGTGGACACTTGATTTGACAGTGTGAGCTTGGCATCTAATTTGATCTAGTAGAAAGCCCAGTGGCGTTGGGCACTCTATGATCCATGGTTTGCCGTCCATTGTATCAAGTGCAGCTAGCCATCATGGGCTTGGCTAGAGATCTATGGGGGTGATATGAGTAGGAACATGGGCTTGAGTGGGTGAAGCTTCAGATGGTGAAAAGTCACCCAAGAATGCTTGTGGTGTTTTTGAGCCTCTTATTTTATTTTTTGCCTTCAGGGGAGGAGATTAATAGGTCTAGGTGTGTATCGCTTGCTTATAGATGGTAGAAGATGTTAGGTGTTTGAGGGGTGTGGTTAGGGGTTCCCTATAGCCTAAAGAGAGTTATAGAAATAAACCTTTTGGAGCACCCTGGCTTTGACATGAAGTGACAGGGAAACTGTTGTTCACTTTTATGGATTGGGCTGGGTTTTCTAGGTAAAAGGACAAAGACGTTGTCAGGGATAACCTGGAGAGGATGAAGCTAGAGATGGGATGCAGAGAGTGAAGATTCTGCAGCGGGAGACAGGAGAGAAGCAAGTTTCCAATTTAGGGTGGGTGGGGGTGTGCAAGAGTCCTGGTTCCAAGGCAAAAGTAGCTCACAGTTGAAGCTGGTTCGGGAGACAAGGGTTCCCTCATTTCCAGACCACAGATTACCAACCAGCGGATGTAGTGCGGGTCCTGAAACTGGTGGGCTGCAGAGGTTAACCAGCAGAGAGCAGACCCTGGCCGGGCCCGAGCCTCCTCAAAGGCAGGGGAGGATGGCACCAGAATCTCAGGCCCTGGAAACATGGAGGTTCAGCATGTCTAAGGGTCAGGGGCACAAGAAACAAGCGTACCAGGCTTATACAAGCAGGCTGAAACAGGTCAAGAGAAAACTGGAAGGAGGGAGCCCTAAGGGGAAGGGCATAAATATCCCTGTGGACAAAAACCCCTAATAAGAAGCATGAGAAGGTTGAGAGGAGGACCTTTTAAATATAAATAATGTATCGGTGATGGAGGTGAGACCAAGAGGGAATTTATGGACAGTATACCCCTATGGAAGCAGTCCAGGAGGAAAGATCTGAACCTCTGTTTCTCCCCTTACAGGAATGTGGGAAAAAACGTGGGACAGACAAAAGGCCCAAGAGAAGGAGAAGGAGAAGCAGCCCAGGAGGAAATATCTGAACCACTGTGTCTCCCCTTACAGGTGGCCCCATAGGAGTTCTCAGAAGCTTCAGGGAAGACATGCTCAGCTGAGGTGGACTATTGGGATTACTTAAAGGGGACTGAGGGATACACTATTGATGTGAATTGGCGCAAGGGCATGTAAAGTAATAGTCCTGTTTAAATTATTTTTAAAAATTGCAATGTTGACACCAACGTGGCATGAAAGTTGCGCTTACTCAAAACATGTACTTTTGCTGTGCTGGTGTAAATCTGATCAGTAGTTTTTGAGATATCAGCATTCATAAAGGTGTCCATTGCTCTTTAAAAGGCTAACAATTTTGTATATTTCAGCTGCTTAAAGTTGTGAATCAGCAATTCATGGCTCTTGTCAAATACTGGTCGGTGAAAGGTTCTGTAGAATATTTTATCCATTTTGAAAAATGAGTCCAATTTGAGACTTTCGATAAATATTTTCCACAGCATTTTGTGAAAAATGGTGAATTGGATAAAGCTTGTGATTTTCTCAAAGGGTTAAAAAAAAATTTAGAAACACAGAGAAAGTGCAAGGCAGAGAGGAGCAGGGAAAATATGTCAAAAGGGGACAACCAGCAGCCGTATGTAGGGTGGGTTGTGCATAGCGTGGTATGTGCGCCTATTGCGGAGTGAACAAGGGCCTGGCTGCCATGACCATGGTGAGCTGGGGGAGGCCATGTGCTCACACCTGCTGCAAATGGAAAAGAGACATTCACAGAATGGTTAGCTGATGGTTGGGTTGCGGGTGCAAGGCCTGGCCAACCCCACTTTGGGCCAAAAAGGGGGGCAGCACAGACCACAGACTAGCTTGTTGATGTGAAAAAGGCCACTTTATTGGAAACAGGTGCACCTTACATACAAGTTCCCTTGGCCTGTGCCGTACAAAACTAAACCTCACTAAATATTGTCTTCCTACTTTACCCCACCCCCTCCCCTAAACATGTTCCCCCCTGCAACAATTATAAACACAACTTGCAATTTCCTAACCTTTCTACAACTACCTAACTAGGTAAACTTCTTATGTTCTTTCATAACTGTAACTATACATCATTATACCACAACTGACCTAGGAAAAACGCCCCAAAGGAACATAGCGCACCACACCAGCACCTGTTCCAGCGACAACCCCAATACAAAATTCCCCCCCCCCCGATGCACCTGCTCCCAAGAAAACTACCTAGCTGAAAAAGTAATAAGCTATCCAACAACAAACCCCTCAAAAAACCAGCCGGAAGCTCGTTCCCTAGGGAGGGAAGGCGGGACAAAGCTAGACTGCCCAGTGTCCTCCCTGACCGGCTGTTGTGTCACAAACACCAAAATGGTGACTTGAGACACAAGATGGCTGGTTATAAAACCCCCAACCCCAAAACTAGCCCAACCCAAGCCCAACGCCAGCCCAACCAGCCCAATGGGCTCTGGCTGCCAAGCCCAAAACTAGCCCAACCCAAGCCCAACAAGCCCAACGCCAGCCCAATGGAGCCCAACCAGCCCAATGGGCTCTGGCTGCGCCCCCGGCCCAAAACCCCCCGGGGGGGGAGGGCAGGCCTCCCGCTGGTCGGCCGTCCCCCCAAAGCCCTATTGGGCCAAAAAGGGGGGCAGCACAGACCACAGACTAGCTTGTTGATGTGAAAAAGGCCGCTTTATTGGAAACAGGTGCACCTTACATACAAGTTCCCTTGGCCTGTGCCGTACAAAACTAAACCTCACTAAATATTGTCCTCCTACTTTACCCCCACCCCCTTCCCCTAAACATGTTCCCCCCTGCAACAATTATAAACACAACTTGCAGTTTCCTAACCTTTCTACAACTACCTAACTAGGTAAACTTCTTATGTTCTTTCATAACTGTAACTATACATCATTATACCACAACTGACCTTGGAAAAAAGCCACTCGGAAAGTCAACCCCGGCGGCTTTCCGACCCCCCCACTAGGACTCCTTATGCTTCGGGTATCTGCACACCCCCATCGCCCTGTCCAAAGCCTCCTTCAACTACACTATATACAATTCCATGCCATAGCGGGACAGATGCACCCCATCTTCCCTGAAGAAATACACTGCTGCATAGCACAGCTCCGAATGTTCCATCCTTCCAAACCCTTCTTTGTCGCAAAAAACTCTCATGTCCCTATTAATCTTCCTCCGCGCCCTATCTATGGCCGCCAGCCATTCAGCCCCTCTCCAACATCTACTCGCTATAAACTCAGACCATATCACATGACAACCAGACCACTGCCGCTGAATCTCCAGCAAAGCCCGCTTCATTTGTTTCAGCAACGCCAAGCCTTTGCATTGCACCAGATCATTTTCCCCTAAATGAATAACCAGGACATCCGGGCAAGCTCCCCCCTTAACTACCTTACTCAGCGCTGGAATTAACTCATGCCACCTCATGCCCCCCTTCCCTTGCCAATAACAACGAAAAAGCCTAGGATCCAATTCTAGATTCCAATTCTTGGTCTTGTCCCATTCATATCGCTCCGCTCGTTTCACGAAAGTGTCCTAAGATGAGGATGGACAATCCTGCTATGGTCGGTTCCGCCTGCACCTGAAAAGATACATATGTGAGACAAGCAACAACAAATCAAGCCTCTTCCTCCCCGAAACCCCGCATCCTGATGTATGTCTTGTAACAGTCATATTTCCAGCGCCCCAGTTGCATCAAATCCTCCCTCCCTCACCCCTTCTTCGCCGCGTCTGTTGCCGCGCCTATACGAAAGGAGTGCGTCCCAAACCGTCTGGGGTTCTCACCCATAGCGCGAAGCGCGTGCCGCAGAACCCAAAGTAGTTGCGCCGCTGACCCCAGCTACCCTCGGCCAGTTGAAAAACCTCACCCGCCTCATCACTCGCCCTGGACGCCAGCATTTCACCCCACACCGCGGGGCACATTACTCGATCCGCCACAGGTCCCATGACAACCCACTTCCCCACTCCCCGTTGATCAGTCTTCGAGTGCCGCAAAAGAACCGCCACCTCCCTGGTCCGTAACTCCACCTTCCCCCACCGTACTCCCGGTTTCCCTCTTGTCCCCAGGAGCTCTGACACCCGAAAAGCCCTGAAATACATCCACGACATTAGCGTGGAAAACAGAATAGCTTCCTCTCTGTTCCGGCAAAACTCCGACATGAGCCTTATCAAGCCGACAAGAATCCCCGCTGTTACGGGGCGGCGCTGCGAGGCATTGGCGCTTCTTTCCCGCGCTCATCCTTCCAATAAACGTGCACCCAGTTCACCCGCTGACGGCGCATAGCCCCACCACAATTTTCCCATGAATGCTATGGCCGACAGCTTGCCCGTGGTCATCACCTTGGACATTCCTTTGTCCATCATTGCCAAAATGAAGTGCACCACCTGCTCACCCCCCACCCAATGACTGTTATGCCGTGTTGCCCCACTGTCCAAAAAGTCCCGCCAAGGCTGCTCGTACGCCCTCCACGTTGAAACGGCCACTGACCCTCTTACCAGTTGAACGACCCTTTCTCTCCTACTGACCGCATCCCCATCGGCACCGGCGTCTTGCATTCGTCCGCCTCCAAGGCTACTGCCAATACAGTCCAAAACCACCCACCCCCGCCGTGTCCGAGGAGATGGTCGCGTCCCATTCCCACTCCTCCGGGGGGGGCCATGGGAATGCCATTAAATCGTTCCAAGAACGCCCGCCACATGCGCAGGTCTTCCTTCGTACCCACCGACAGGCGCAGATGATGGTGCGGTAGTGTCAAACCAGACAGGGGCACGCCCAGACATCTGCAAAAGGTTCGCCCCGCTTGCACCACCCGGCACGCAAAGTTCAAGTGCCCTAAGAGAACCTGCACCTCCCGTACCGTCTATGTCAACAAAAGAAGGGGGGGGGGACCAGGAGCTAGTTATGGTCCAATGTCCGCGCTCCAACATTAATTGTTACATCAATGAGGACATTGTTACAAGTTGGAGGTGAAACAATATTAATGAACACCTACTCAACGGGGAAAAAAATAGAAGAATCAAGGAGAGGAGGGGGAGAGGGAGAGAGAGAGAGAGAGAGAGAGAGAAAGTGTGGAGGGGAGGAAGAGGTGGAGGAGAGGAAGAGGTGAAGGTGAAGAGAGGCAGAGCGATCTATCCCCAGTATCAAGGATCCAATCCCGAAGGGGAGGACTCAGTGTAGCCTCTTATTTGCCCTCACACACCCCGAAGGATGTCTTGCTTCATCATCTGGCTTTCTGTTGCTCCTCGTCGGGCTGGCGCTGCAATGCCCAACGGTTCCCCGAAGGGTCTCTTTTGCGGAGATCTTTTAAAGAGAAAAAACGATAGGTCAGTGGCGTTTCTTCAGGACCTAGCTATGTGAAAGGATGTGCACGGTATATACGGGAGTTCCAGGAATTAGGTAGGGTAACCCGCGTAAGTGAGAGGGTGTGCTTGGTTCAAAACTGCGGGGTGCAATGACCTAATAAGCAGTATAAGTCTAAGAATAATTTCCTCAGAGCGTTCCAAGATTTTGTGTTACCTAGAGGGGATAAAAAAGGGGGGAGGAGTGAAAGAAGGAGACAACAAAAATAAACAGTACAAAAACAGTAAAAAAAGGGGGAACGGGAGTTAAAGAAGATATTAATAATGATAATAACGTGTCAGTTAATGCACGGCAAGAACTGTCCGTGCCCCAGACTGCCATCCATAAAGTGGCGTTGCAATCAGTCATCTGGTAGCTCAAAGAAAAAGAAAAACATATAGGTGTGCCACATCAGCCACACGACATCCGTAACAGACGTAACAACAAAGATGTAGATACACCATCAGGTTGGGGGGGAGAATTTTGAGTGATCGCGGGGAAACCCCGAATCAAAAGGTCAACCAATGTGGTCAGTAGTCAATAATGGTGGAATGGAGGCACTCGTATGGTGGTTGTTGTCAGGCAATTGAAGTGCAATACAAGCCCTGGATATGTTGACATTATTTAAAATAAGTCGTATTGCTGCACAATTACGTGTGTGTTCTCTGTCTACCCCAGAGGGGTAAACCAGACATAAGTGACAGACACATCAGAAGCGACAACCGTTAAACACATATACAGGTACACTGCTGCTTACCCTCGTGTATATAGGTGAGGGCTTCCTAGGCTTGGCCGTTGGCTGTCCACGCCGTATTTGCTAAAATAGAAAGACATACATCGGCAATATTACCATTTGTGCCCCTTAGCGTAAAAACGCTGTGCGTGGTTATCGTTGTCATAGTTTGTGGGGTCCCATCATGGTGGGGTACTCACGGTTACGTCGGGTGCCGGCTCGTTCCGCACCTACCCTCTGCCAGCGGCTGCCTGTAGGTAGTGAGGGCTGTGTTTGGTATCCCACTGAAATAGTTCTTATGAGGGCGTCTTCTACTTCCTACTCTGTGCGCGAGTCATGCTGACTAATGGCCGCTGAGTGCTGCGCATGCGTTGTAGGCAGTGTCTCGAGGAGACACATACTCAATAGGCATCCGCTAGGCATTGGCGCATGTGCAAAGAGGCATACACGGCTCCAGTGATAATGCGCACGGCGTCTAACACGCGGAATTGGGTACGAGAAGTGATACTGGGGATAGATCTCTCTGCCTCTCTTCACCTTCACCTCTTCCTCTCCTCCACCTCTTCCTCCCCTCCACACTTTCTCTCTCTCTCTCTCTCTCTCTCTCCCTCTCCCCCTCCCCCTCCCCCTCCTCTCTTTTATTCTTCTATTTCTTTCCCCGTTGAGTAGGTGTTCATTAATATTGTTTCACCTCCAACTTGGAACAATGCCCTCCCGTACCGTCACCTTCTGCTTGGCCAACATGCTGTCGATCAACAGCAGCATGTGCACCTTCCTATCTCCCGGCAAACGGGCCTCGATGGCTACCTAGTCTAGTTCTATACCCAGAAATGACAGAACCGTGCTGGGACCTTGTGCCTTCTCTGGCGCCAGGGGCACACCCAGGTAGCCCATGAGCTCTGTAACACTGTCCAGATGCTGCTGGCAGTCCACCGAACCAGGCAATCCCACCAGGTAGTGCGTCACCGTCTCTTTGCCTGTGTGCCACGAAAAAACCCACTGCAAGAAGGTGCTGAACCCCTCAAACAACACACAAGAGATGAAACACCCCATGGGCAAAGCTTTGTCCACGAAGATGGACACCTCAAACTGAATCCCCAATAGTTGAAAATCCTCCGGGTATACCGGGAGCAGCCGAAAAGCTGACTTGATGTCGCATTTTGCGATGAGGGTGCCTGTCCCCACCGTCGCGACCAGCCACTGTGCCACGTCCACGGAGGAGTAAGAAACCGACGACAAATCAGCCGCTATGTAATCATTGGCCGATGCCCCTCCGGCCATGACAGATGCTGAATCAGCCGATACTGTCCGGGCTCCTTCTTCAGCACCACTCCGATAGGGGAGATAATCAGGTCCCGAATAGGGGTCACTTGAAAAGGCCCCGCCATCCGCCCTTCCCGGACTTCCTTTCCCAGTTTATCCCGTACCACCGCCCCGTGTGTGCTGGCAGATTTTAGATTTTCGGCCCATCTGGCAGCTCTCGGACCCTTGTACCCCAGCCAGAAACCCTCCCGCAACCCCTGCCGGAGCAGTCCCACATCTTTGGTCCATGGATAAGATGCCAAGAAGGTTTCCAGCCGGTCCTGTTTAACTGGCGTATGAGCCTTTCCCCTACCTCCCCTGCCCCCTGACTGTTGCCCCACCGGCGCGGACTGCTGACCCTGACTGCCGCCTCCCGTCCCCTGGCACTGCACCACCGGGTGCCACCATGCGCATTTGGAGCATTCGTGACGGAACCTGCATTATATTGTCTCGCACAAGCGCCCTTGTTGTAGTCTCAACACGCTCCCACTGTGGCACAGTCGGTATTCCCTCCCTGCCCCACCCCACCGCGGGTGCGGCGGGTTTGAAATGGGCGAGGCGCGAGCGGTAAACCACTGGCCGTGTATATCATTTTGCCAAACTTGGCCCCCCCCCATGGTCTGCTGGTATAGATTTGAATCGATTTTCCCCCCATTTGGCCTCCGGGTCCCAGGCCAAGCGCGCTTTAAACTCTACGTCATAGTGAGACCACGCGTAACCCCCGTACGTGACCTGCGCCCGCCGGATCATGTCCATGTATTTAAAGAGCGCGACAGACCGGTCCAGGTACTTTTCGCAGTACACACTTGCAAAGATCAAGAAACCCGCAGACCAATTTTCAATATTCAGGGGCACCCTTGGCCGCATAGCCAACTCCTGCCCATCCTCCTTAGACCCCTCCTTTGCCGTCCGCTCACGATGCAGGAGCTTTAAGATATCCACGTACTCACCTTTCCATATCGTCTCCTTGGTGGCCAACGGCAAGTGTGCCCCCCAAGGGCTTCGTAATGGCCATATACGGCAGCTTGTGCACCGGGACCTCCTGACTCTCCTTACCTTCCTTACCCTCCCCCTCGTTGGGTATCCCCCATCCGCCTTTCCGCCCGTGGCCCCTATCGTGCCTGGACCCGTCTCCTCCGGCCCCACCCCTGTGTCCTGCACGTATGTTCCTTTATTCAAACGCACCCCCTCTTCCTCCCCCCCTCGCATCCGTGCCGACCGAGACCTTGTCCTGTGGGGCCCCGTCCGACCCGCTCCCCACCCTGTCCTGTGCCTTACCTGGCATCAAGGTCGGCGTCCGCACTGGATCCCGCCGCCTAACCAGTTGAGCAGGGGGGCCATCACTCTCTCCGCCTCAGGTCTCTTTCGCGCACTCTGCAAGAAACTAGGAACAGCATTACTCCGATCCCCCCCATCCTGACCCTCCCCCGCCTCTTCTCCAATATTTTTCCTTGCTCCACATTCTCCTCATCGTAATACAACTGTGACGGGCCATCCACCTCGGACTCCAGCCCTGTTATCCCCATGCATTCTTGCCATAGGCCGCCCTCCGCGGGCTCCAGCCTGCTCAGCCCTGCCCGCTCCCTACATGTGCGGAGCAGGTCACCCAAATCCAAACACTCTCTCCTCTGCCCTGTGCGCCACTCTTCTGGGTCCCGATCTGAACTGATGGACCTCCGCCCCCGTTGGCTGCATCGACCCGTCGGGGTGGGGCTGGCGGGGACTTACTACCCCGCCTCCTGTAGAATGCTACCATCAGGTCCCTCGTGGGAGCGCGACCGCCCGCATGAGGAAGAGCCGGCCCATCCTCTCGGTGGATTGGAGCCTCATGCTGCTCCCCCGAGCACCTCGCCATGCTGTCCTGCCGAAAGAAAGAGGTGGAGTCCAACATGCCGGGGTTAAACCTGTCCCCCAAGCCACCAAACCCACCAGCGTATCCCCGGGAGTCCCCCTCCACTGCACCGGACGATTGGCCCCCGTAACGGGGTAGACCGCCAGGCCCCACTCCCCTGCCCTGAGCGCCCCACCCCCCAACCGCCTGCACTTCCCTCCCCGTCACTCCATACCATGGACTCCAGCTCCCGGTGGGCTGCGCCTCCCCCCCCGGCACCCCTGCACCCCCCCGACACCAGCCGATCCCGCCGGCTCACCCCAGGCCCCACCAGTTGGCCACCGATTGCGCCAGTCCACAGACGCCCTCCCGCACCACTCCCCCACATCCAAAGCCGGCATGGACCCCCCAACGTGGAAAATCCCTGCCGGCCCCCCCTCCCTTACCCCCCACCCATCTCCCGGTGTCTCCCTCCCCCGATATTCTTGGGGAGCCCCCCCGCCTCTCTCCCACTGGGCCCCTCCCCCACACCCAGACTCCGCATCCTGGCCTGGACCCCCACACCCCTGGCACCCCCCCTCGGACCCTCTAAATGCCCCATGTCCCCCCCTTGCCCCTCCTCTGCGCTGTCAATAAGCAAGGGGGAAGACCCCCTGCTGTTCCCCGGGGCGGGCGTGTCCCCCCCACCGCTCCGCCCCTGTTCTGGGACCACTGCGCCTCTCTTATTGCCCAGTTTCCGCTTGTGGGCGCCACCCCCACTCGCCCGCTTCACCCCCCACGTCCCCTGCCCCTCCCTGGGCTGTGCCACCCCCTCCGCCCCCTCCCTAAACACCAAGGTAGGCCCCGGAGCAGCGACCTGCTTCCCACCCCGCGGGCATTTGACAGGCGCGGCCGCGTGCACCTTGCGGCCGCCCCCCTCACCTCCGCTGTCACCCGCTTCTACCCTTGCGGCGGCTCGCAGGCGATTACTGCCGCTATGACACCACTTGCTGCGCACCTAGGGTGCCTCACCTTCAAGTCGGGCCGCAGCATGTCAGTGCGGCCCACATCCTCTAAGAGGCGGACGGTCTCTAGGACACGCGGATCTTCCAAGCGCGCCATCCCTCTCCGTCAATGGGTCCCATGCAGAGACGCTCCTCAGATCTCCTCGCTGACACCGCGCACCGTCCCTCGCAGCTGGTGACCAAAGGCTCCCGCTGCCACTATCAGTGCGAAACGCACAACAGAACGCCACCACACCCACCACAAAGCTAAAGTCAACAAAGCTAAACTGGCCAGTGTCCTCCCTGACCGGCTGTTGTGTCACAAACACCAAAATGGTGGCTTGTGACACAACATGGCTGGTTATAAAACCCCCAAGCCCAAAACTAGCCCAACCCAAGCCCAACAAGTCCAACGCCAGCCCAATGGGCTCTGGCTGCCAAACCCAAAACTAGCGCAACCCAAGCCCAACACCAGGCCAATGGAGCCCAACCAGCCCAATGGGCTCTGGCTGTCACCCCCCCCCCCCCCAAAAAAAAACGTGCGGGAGGCCTCCCACTGGTCAGCAGCCCCCTCATCCCCCCCAAGGCCTAGTGCACTGCCCCTAAGAAAGCCAGCTGGGGGGCGGGTAAATGCCTTGGGGCAGATTTATGAGCCCCTTGCGCCACTTTTGCGTCACTTTTAACATGGGAAAAGTGACGCAAAAGTGGCGCAAGGGGCTCATAAATCTGCCCCCTTGTGTCTAACACCTGTTGTGCTTGGTTGAAGGGCTTGTGCAGCAGGGTTGGAAAACAAGTGTAATAAAAAAAATACAGCTCACAGAAAAAACAAAACCCATTTGCAAATAGCACTAGACAAAAGGTAGTCAAGCAAGAGTTAGACATAGCAGCTGTGATTTCTGGTGTGCGTTGCATAACATACCTGGTGAATTTCAATGATTTTACACAATATATCTATCTATCTATATCTCGTTCGCTAGGAGCCCCAGACCTTCGCAGGGCGGCCGGTGTCTCGGGAGCGAAGCTTCCCGAGAATGTAAGCGCACACTTTCTTCTTTATCTATTCCTGAAAAGAAGTACACCGGCTCGGGCTCGAGAATTTAAAAATCGTTTTAATCCTTGAAGATAAGCAGGCAGGAGGAGAGAGTACTTCTTTTCAGGAACTGATAAAAAAGATAGTGTGTGCTTACATTCTCGGGAAGCTTCACTCCCGAGACACCAGCCGCCCTACGCAAAGCCACGTGGTGTTGGTGATTGATTGGTGGGAGCCTGACCTGCTGCCCCTTCGGAGAAAAGAAAGGATTTCCTTTATGAAAAGCATGGTTGAGGCAAGTAAGGGTTGCAGAAGAAACTATTTCCAAAGGGCTGGCTGATGTGGTTTAAAATAGGTAAATGGAGATGTTAAAAGCTGAAAGTGCATGTGGGCCACACTGGACATTTCGCCAGGGGACCAATTTGAAATTTAAAGGAGGTTTTTAGCGCAGGATACTGAAGTGAAAATTTTTGATTACGCAAATCTCCATTCAAGCAAGACAGTTGAACTGTTTCCCTACGTGCACTCTGAAGATGAAGTGCAGCCTGCGTTTAAAAATCACATGGCCTGTTTTGAAATACAGAGAGACTTTCCCGTGATCAAGGCTCGCCAGAGCAGAAACGTGTTGGGATAGTGAGCCTCCTCACTTACACAGCCCGAGCCGAGATACATACATATACATATATATATATACATACATACATACATACATATATATATTCACTGAAAAAACCATAGGTTTCACACATGTTATAGTTAGCGGAAATTTTACTGATAAAAAACCAATGAAATTCCCCCGTTATAGTTAGTGCAGGCAACTATAACTCACGCGACCGCAATCCTCTGCTGATGCTAATACCGTATTTAGACACTTATTTGCCCATGTCTTCTTCCATACATTTTTAGCTATACATATATTACAAATATTTTTTTTTCATAAAGACACATATGTCATCAGCAGAAGATTGCGGTCGCGTGAGTTATAGTTGCCTGCACTAACTATAACGGGGGAATTTCATTGGTTTTCTATCAGTAAAATTTCCGCTAACTATAACATGTGTGAAACCTATGGTTTTTTCAGTGAATTTGCAAGGTTTTTTAAATGCTAATTCCTAACTATAACGTGTGTGAAACCTATGGTTTTTTCAGTGAATTTGTACGTTTTTTTAAATGCTAAGTTACTTTACGCCATTCGTGGCGTGCGCGCCCACTTAACGCAGTTCGTTCCGTGCGCGCACGGTGCGCTTCGCGCACCGTGCGCGCACAGTGAGCACGCGGTGCGCTTCGCGCACCGCGCGCCCACTTTACGCAGTTAGTGCCGTGCACGCACGGTGGGCACGCGGTGCGCTACGCGCACTGCGTGCCCACGTTACGCTAGATGGGCCATGTACGCACGATGCGCTTCGCGCACCGTGCGCACATGGAGGACATATGAAGCACTTCGTTTTGAAAGGTAATATTTTAATTTTTCGTATATGTCATAAGCCATGCACAAATGGTGCCCTTCGGGCACCATTTGCACACAGGGTGGAGAGAGTGTGGATAATTTTTTTTTTTATTATTTTTTTAAAAAATATTTTAGTTTAACTCATCTTTAATAAGCCATGCACAATTGGTGCACTTCGGGCACCAATTGCACACGGGGTGGGGAGAGTGTGGATAATTGTTTTTTTTTTTATAATTTTTTACTGTACGCGTACGGTAAGCGTAATCGGCGAAATTAGCGAAAAAATAAAAATTCCGTTTTTGGCCTTGGGGGATCTTTGGGGACTCCCTCAACATTGCTATGTGTGTGGGAGCTGTCTAAACAGCCCCTTTACATGTTTTTGTGCTTTATATTTTAAACATCACTCTCAGTGCAAGAGAGAAAATGGCGGCCGCCGCTTCCTGGTTTCGGCCGATTCGAATGTTTACTAAGATCTAAGAGCCAATCAGAATCACGCTCGCGCACGCCACCGTACGCGTACGGTAAGCGTACCGTAAGCGCACCGTAAGCTGGCTCAGATATATATATTGATTTAAAGGCTATTTTCTCAGAATCTACTGAACAGATTTACACCAAACCTACAAAAGGCAATTCCTTGACCTGAGGACTACCTCTCTGCCAAATTTCTAGTAATTCTGTTCAGCCGTTCGGGCTGTAGCCCTGTCTAAATGTCCTATGGAAAAATGCATGGGAAAAATGCGTTTTGGGACCCCCCTTTTATCTCAGCCCCCGCTTGACGAATCCCCCCGAGACTTTCAGGGTAGGAGCGGAGCGTAGCGCCCCACCTATTTTGAAAAATTCGCGAGGATTCGTCGACCGGCGCCAAAGTTATTCAAAATAGAATGTTGCCCGCCAGTAGGTAATATATATATATATATATATATATATATATTGTGAGACCGGCCTTGTGGCGTGGACCCTCTCGACCAGTAAGCAACCCTGCAACCACACCTGATCCCTGGTATCACAGACTTTCGGCCACCATGGCCCAATAAACCCGATGGCCGGCCGGGGCCCCAGCAAAACCCAAGACACTACCATGCATGCCCGGCCGAGGGAGAGAGAAACCCCCAAGCAAGACCGGGAGACGCCGTCTCTGTCACACCTCTGATCTCCTCCCCAAGGAGGGTTTTGATCGGCCACCCGGCCCCCGGTGAGCGGGCGCCTCGCATGCTGGGCGTCTGGAGTCCCTCCCAGACCAACCTGAACAGATCAAAGGGGCCGAGCGGCAGGAAATCCCAACACACCGCCCCCAGGCACCAAGACCCCTCTCTGCGAGGACTCCGGACTTCAAAGAGGAGGGGGAGTATAACAAGGGGTGCTGAAGGGACAGGCGGCAGAGAAGACCTGGACCTACGAGAGCCCTGCTGACGCTGTCGCGGCTCCCCGAACTCTGAACCATCTGAGCCCTGCTGACGCTGTTGCGGCTCCCCGAACTCTGAACCATCTGAGCCCTGCTGACGCTGTCGCGGCTCCCCGAACTCTGAACCATCTGAGCCCTGCTAACGCTGTCGCGGCTCCCCGAACTCTGAACCATCTGAGTCCTGCTGACGCTGTCGCGGCTCCCCGAACTCTGAACCATCTGAGCCCTGCTGACGCTGTCGCGGCTCCCCGAACTCTGAACCATCTGAGCCCTGCTGACGCCGTCACGGCTCCCGAGAATCTGAAACCACCTGTGCCTGCTGAGAGACTCGCGGCGCTCCTATCCAGAAGGATCGGCGGAGATTGCCGAGTGAAGCCAAATCCCCCAGCTCGAGGATTGAGAGCTGTGCGAAGGATACTCCGCAGAGACACTGAACTTAAAGACTGTCCGGCTACCCCAATACCCACATCACGGAACCGCCGCCGCTTGTGGCATTGATCCAACAGCTGTATCACGGATCATAAAGATCCCCTGAAACTATCGATAAAGTATACTGTCTTACTAAGAACTACTGTGTGGTGTCCCTCTGTCAAAGAGTGTAAGCTCAGCGTGTACGATCCTAGGAACGAGACCCTTCCAGGAAGGGCCTCCCCGCCAATGCTCGGCCTAACTCTGCGAGAAGTGGTTCAAAGGGTGGTCAGGAACGTATTCTGAAGCCCCCCCGGAGGACGCCCTTCCAAAATATATATATATATATATATATATATATAAAATCCACAAATATCGGTAAGAAGATCGGGCTGTCGTGGGCGGTCCGAGATAGGATACCGATACTCCTAGTAATATACTCCAAAACTCTTCTCCAATTCAGGAAGAAACTCGGACACTCGAAATGCTGCAAATAGTTTTAATGGCAGGGTAAAAAACGACGCGTTTCAGCTTTATGCCTTGTTCCCGCTCGTGTACATATACATTCTCCTTGTTTAAATACATATCTCGATGTGTTGCAAAAATAGAAAAGGGGCTCAACCAATCAATGCCCTCAACATTCGCGTAACTGTGGCGGCCATCTGGGAAAGATACCAGTGTCTACAATATTGATATAATGCATTCATAATGTGGCACAAATACTCCAAAAGAAATCATATAATTCAAATAAAATTTTGAAGTTGAATCAATTACAAGTCCACAGTACGCGCCGCCGAATAACGAGCTGCGGTCTGTATAAATCAAAAGTTCATTTGTTTACAGGTATATTTTTCTCATACTGCATAAATGTATTAAAAAACAATATCGTTTTGTGGATTAGCGTACTGGTTCAGTTTACCTCATACAATTGTATGATATTACGCTACATGAGAACGACTAAGTGCTGTCAATGAACAATAAAGATCCATCCTTCAATTGAGTATCTTAACATTCAAGCCCAAGTGGGCTATGGCACATAAACAATATCTCTACATGAATATTACAATTAATGCCCCAGTGCGTAAATGTATTCAAAAACAATATCGTTTTGTGTATTAGCGTACTGGTTCAGTTTACCTCATACAATTGTATGATATTACGCTACATGGGAACGACTAAGTGCTGTCAATGAACAATAAAGATACATCCTTCAATTGAGTATCTTACCATTCAAGCCCAAGTGGGCTCTGGCACATAAACGATATCTCTACATGAATATTACAATTAATGCCCCAGTGGGAAAAATACATTTATGCACAGTAAACTTATTCAATGAACAGACTACTGTCTCAATGACTACAAGCAGCAGCATCAGATCCAGTCAAGAATTCAATTCTTCAGTGTAACTTCTCACACAATGATAGAACAACACAAGGAGATGTAAACCTAGGAGAGAAAGATTATGTTTAAAATTAATCAATGTTATAAACAGACTGCGAACATTATTCCTTAAACCTACTAATCATATAAATGAATTGCCAATTCTTCACTCAAGTTCAGCCCTTTAGGCGCCAGACTCTCCAAGTCAATAATGTATTTAGATTCCAATTTTCTTAGGGACAATTCCCTATTGCCCCCTCTCATCCCCAGGTCCACATTATCAATAACCACCATGCGTACTAATGTATCATCTTGCATGTGGCTTTCACAAAAATGCCGAGCTATGGGATATTGTCTGTTGTTGTTCCTTATGGCACGCAGATGTTCCAATACTCGTTTTTTGCTTGATGCTTGGTACTGCCCACATACCATCCGTTACATGGGCATATCAAGACATATACACAATACGTTGTATGACATGTGAGGCTCTTTTTTATTACAAATTCCCTTTTGGAATTGGGTATCATCAAGACTTCACAGTCTATACTCCCTCTACATGCTTTGCATTTGTGACAACATCTGAAACCTGCTCTTCCTCTGGGTTTGTCGGAATCTGTGACGTAGTTTTGACTGAGAACATCCCGCAGTGAACGACCTTTTCTGAATGTAATTTGAGGATTATCGCCCACATTTTTCTTGAGATGCTCATCAGTCAAAAGAACATGCCAATGTTTTTTAAAGATTTTTCGAACATCATTGGCTTGGTCAGAGAATGTTGTAATGAATCGAATACATTCACTACTCTCATCCTCTTTCTTAGAATACAGCAATTCATTTCTAGATTTCTTTTCAACTCTACAGATTGCATCCTGAATATTCTTTTTGCTATATCCCCTGTCCTTAAACCTTCGACACATGATGGTCTCCTCATACTTGTAATCTGTATCAGTGCTGCAGTTCCTTTTGGCACATAAGAGTTCCCCATAGGGGATGCTATATACTAGATTACGAGGAAGACTGCTGTTAGCATTGAGGATGCTGTTTCCTGAAGTCTCTTTCCTGAAAAGTTTGGTCATCAAGATATTCTCTTTGACTTCCAAGCAAACATCCAAAAATTCCATATGTTCCTTGCTGATATGTTCAGTAAACCTTAAGTTAAGGTCATTGATATTTAATTTCTCGACAAATGTTCTAGCCGAGATCTCATCACCACACCAAATGAAAAAGATATCGTCAATATAGCGCAGCCACAGGGCCACCTTCTCAAATTCAACCATGCGCATCACAACCTGCTCCTCCCACCAGCCCATGAATAAATTCGCATAGCTGGGGGCGAAGCAGGTTCCCATGGCTGTGCCCTGTGACTGCCTATATACGATGTCATTGAATATAAAAAAATTATTCCTCAGACAAATCTCAATCATACTCACGATCATCTGTGAGTGGTGTAGTAATGAGATTGATCTAGTTCTAAAGAAATGTTGGATGGCTTGGAGTCCTAACTCATGTTGGATGCTGGTATACGGGCTGCTTACATCAAGGGAGACTAGCGTGTAATCATTCTCCCAATGTATGCCATCAATTATTGTTAAAAAGTGTGTCGTGTCTCTCAGGTAAGAGGGTAATGCCACTACGTACGGTCTTAAATAGTGATCAATGAATCTTGATGTATTTTCCAATAGTGAACCTATTGAGGATACTATCGGTCTTCCTGGAGGATTGATTAAATCCTTGTGCAGTTTCGGGAGTAAATAAAGAATTGGAATCTTGGGGTGTGCACAATATAAATAATAGTACTCCTCCCATTCCATTAGGCCTCTATCTTTCCACTCATTCAGATTTTCTCTATACATTGTATAGGATGTCAAAACTTCAGCGCCTGATAATAAGGGCGCTTTGAGGAGATGGAGAGCCGGTATTGTGGGAAAAGGACATTTGCAGATACTTTGGTGTTTCCCCTCCACAGTACCCACTTGGGGATAACAGTTTGTTGCACAAAGACCCTTTAAGCATCCACTTTGGAAGAGTTACGGACTACCTGACCCAGAAAGCATTGTGGCATGAAATCCCATGAGGGTGGGACAAAACGGTATTTAGTCCACACAGCTGTCGGGACTTTGAGCACAGCCAGTGATCAAGGGCATGGAGCCCGAAACGCGTTTGGCGCTTCTGTTGGTTGGGTAAATACGCTGTGTCTGCTGCCCACAACAAATGAAGGAAAATCTCCATCTGTGTTGGCGTTTCTATGCAGGGCAACCTGGTGTGTGGAAAATTTAATTGCGGAGCGCCTTGCCACGGAAACGCCCCGCCGCATATCCAGCGGACCGCAGCGCCTGATAATACGGGCGCTTTGAGGAGATGGAGAGCCGGTATTGTTGGAAAAGGACATTTGCAGATACTTTGGTGTTTCCCCTCCACAGTACCCACTTGGGGATAACAGTTTGTTGCACAAAGACCCTTTAAGCATCCACTTTGGAAGAGTTACGGACTACCTGACCCAGAAAGCATTGTGGCATGAAATCCCATGAGGGTGGGACAAAACGGTATTTAGTCCACACAGCTGTCGGGACTTTGAGCACAGCCAGTGATCAAGGGCATGGAGCCCGAAACGCGTATGGCACTTCTGTTGGTTGGGTAAATACGCTGTGTCTGCTGCCCACAATAAATGAAGGAAAATCTCCATCTGTGTTGGCGTTTCTATGCAGGGCAACCTGGTGTGTGGAAAAAAAATATATATATGTGATCAAGACAGTTGTTTACTGTCGAAACGAGTAATGCTGCTACTAAGCCAAAATTGCTGACAACTCGAGCAATAAACTGCACTGAAACGCTCAACACGCTGTGGTCTGTACCTGTTTTTTCCGGATATCCGAGAACAGATGGGACGGTGATACTTTATATATATATATATATATATATATATATATATACAAACACCTGTCCCACCAGTGCCTGCCGAACTCACTGCGGGTGGCTCTGTAGCGTGAGGGTAGGTCTCACGTTTAAAACAACAGGCTCCAAAAAGTACAGGGCACTCTAGAGGTATCAGTCCAAATGTTTATTCAAGGCAGACATGTTTTGGCGAGATGCCTTCTTCAATACCTCTCAGAATAAAACAACACACATCATGAGGTTCATTTAAGTCTCACATACGCCATAGTCATTGGTCAGTTTAAACCCTTGATCAAAAAAAGGAAGGACTGCAGTCTTTTTCCACAATTCTAGTTTTTTTTAGCCACCATGTTAATGTGATCACGCTGGTTACTCTACTTAATCAATGTTTATAGGCTTAAATGCCCAATGCACCACTCATATAGAGTTCGTGTGCCAGTCAAGGTCTCCATGCATATACCGGAGATAATGTACATTCACAGTTATGCCACGTACTTCTTTACCTCAAAGGAACTGCAACTCCATGCGGAATACCTCTCGCCTGCCGCTCGATTTTAACCAAGATGTACCAGCAGGCATCAGACAAATGACCTCAGATCTACAAATTTGAATAACTTGCAACCCATGATCGACTGAATAATCCCACAGCAGAAGTTATGGCAATATTGCAATCTAAACAAACAAACACCAGTCCCATCAGTGCCTCCGAACTCTCGGCATGTGCATCCGTAGCGTGATGGTAGGACTCCTGTTTAAAACATCTTCCTCCAAAAATTACAGGGCAGTCACGAGGTATCATTCCAATTGTTTATTCAAGGCAGACACGTTTCGGCGTGATGTCTTCCTTAATGCCTCTCAGAATAAATCAACGCACATCATGCAGTCCATTTAAGTCTCACATATACCATAGTCATTGGTCAGTTTAAACCTGTGATCAAAAAGGAAGAACTACAGTCTTTTTCCATAATGCGTCTGCGTGAATAAACATTTGGAATGATACCTCGTGAGTGGCCTATAATTTTTGGAGCCTGATGTATATATATTAGGTAGTTATAGTTAGGATCCATAGGAAAAGGAGTTTTAGACTTGCCTATAACTTTGGTGTCATTTGACCAATCTGCATGAAATTCCCCCCAAAAAGTGTAAATGAAGGTTCTGAGTGTCATGCAAAGTTTGGGGGTGATCCGTGCAGTGGGGACCGAAAAATATCGGCACAAAATAAGGGTGTCTTTGTAATGCTAATTCCCATAGGAACCCGGTGTCGAACCTACAGCCTGAACTGCTGGACGGAATTACACCAAATTTGGCAGAAAGGTGGATGTTGTGAAGCAGATTGTGCTTTTCGTTATTTGATGCAAATACTTTCAGTACCTTTTGCGAAACATAAGCTGAAAATTATAGAAATATCTCAGGCCACGGATATTTTGCGATAATTTCGCAATTAATCGCGAATGCTAGTGCCACTAGAATTTTCTGATTGGCTGGATGCAACCTGAACAGAAAGTTGCAGCCGCCATTTTATTGATCGGGAGCGGTTCCCGAGGCTGAAAATTTCTGTGAAAGATTACATAAGGGGCCAGGTTGAAGGTACTCTGACCCTATGTTTGAGAAATGGAAGTATTAGTGACACAATTCATGTGTCCAAAATTGATTTGTTTTATTCGCGTGCAATATTTGCGACAACAACGCGATCGCCAACGCGCCCCCCCACAGTGTACCGTTGCGTCAACATAAAAAATATTGCAATGTCATCACGAATATTGGTGAAAATATATACACATTTGCCAGTCACTATCACACATGTATGCACCTCCAAACTCTCTCAGACACTTAACACCCATTCACATACCCACCCACACCATTCAGATATGCATGCACCCACTCACATACCCATTCACGTACTCAAGCAAACACTTACAGTCTCCCTCGGAGAGTGATGCACCCATGTACAGACACAATTGGAGACTCATGCACCTACTTAGATACCCACTCATAGACTCAAGTGTACAGTCTCATACCCAATTTGAGACTTTTACACCCACTCATAGACCTACATGGGCACTCATGCACCCACTAAAAAATCAGGGAGAAGGGGGGGACCAGGAGCTAGTTAATGGTCCAGTGCCTATGCTCCGAAAAGTCAATGAGGTAATCAAAAAAGAGGCACTGTTCTGTAGTGAGTGCAGTCGGAAGGCAACCTACACTCACACAAAGGTAAGGGGTGGGAAAGACGGAGAAGTTAGGTCAGGGACTTAGTGCTTAAGGTGGGGGGGAGGCATAAATTGTCTCTTGTTGCCCTCACACACCCCAAAGGATGTCATGCTTCATCATTGGGCAGTTGCTCCTCGTTGGGCCGGCGGTGCAATGCCCTACGGGTCCCCCGAAGGGTCTCTTTAGCGGAGATCTTTTAGAGAACTGCCGATGGGTGCATGTGGGTATGTGGATCTAAGTACCAAGTGAGAGGTGAGGGTGAGTTAAAAATACCTAAGGGTTTCCAAACAAAGAAGAATTTTTTAATAAAGAGGTGCCCTTGGTAAACTAAAAAACCCGTAGGTTAACAGTTACCAGTAGAGACGCAATGTGTCTGGGTAACTAAGCTATGGTCGAAATGTTTCACGCCTGGGGAGGTCAGGAAGATCCTTGGCATTTCATCAGGACCGGGGGTGATGGTGATGTGAGGTGAGTGCACAAACTTATTGGTGTGACTAGGGTACCAATAGCCCTCTCACTGATCAAATAGGGGGTTGCCTCCTACACTACTTGTGTGTGGCTCTTGAAAAAGTTATGCCCCCTTTGATCGCGACCTAAGACAAAAGGGAAATGAAAACAGAAACAAAACAGAGAGGAGGAGAGTTTAAAAACAAATATACCGCTCATGCTGGCACATGTGGAGCGTCAGTGTATAAACATTCTGTACACGCAGCCAGCAGACAGTAACTTAAAAACAGGAGATGAAACATGAAAATGCCAGGTTCAATTCTGGTGATTCAGTGTATGGATGTGTCCCATGTCAGCTCCAGGCAGGGGCATGGAAGGGAGGTCGCCATAGAACCCAAAACGGGGCATCAGAGTGGGGTAGATAGGCGTCCCAAAACACAAAACCCCTGGCTGTTGCAGTGACAGTGGGTCACTACCACGTGCGACAAGTAGCGGTCTTGAGAGCACTGAGACAGAGGAGGTCGTGCTCAATGATCCACACTTCCCACATTCAAAGAATAGTGGGGAGCGTTAGGTACGGGCTTACCTAAAAGAGGAGCAAAAGTTACTCCAAGAGTCTAGCGGCGTTGGATGCCCACACCTTCTCGGGCTGCCGGCGTGCAGTACATGGTATCGTAATGGTCGAGCCCGTGGGAGGGGTGGGAGAAAAAGGAGAGGTGTATGCGTAGCACAGCGTTAGAAGCATAGTACAAAGCACTCATGGTCGAGACTTACTTCAGCAATGGCTGCATACATCGGCCTCTGCGTATACTCACGGATTGCTCAGGTGTCGGCTCTGGAAACCTGCCCCATCCAGACGCCAGCTCGTAGGTAGACTAAAGGGTGGAACTGGCTGTACTTAAAGTGAAAAAACGGGGCTTGTGAGGAGGTTCCTATTTCCGGTCTAACGCGTCATGCTCAGTCAGCAGGGAGAGGAGTGCCCATGCGTGTAGCTGAACCCGTTCCAGTGCTCATGCGCGCATGCGTCTAGTATAGTGTGCTGGGAGTGCGCATGCGTGGTATGGAGAGACGGTGTGGAAGTAGTTGAGAGATCTAAAGCTCTCGTTTACCTAGTTTGGAAAATTGCACGCTGACGAAAAAATAATCATAATGCACGGATATTAATGGAACGAGCATGTTGAAGACCAGAGGTTTCTCCGCTAACGTGTGATATGTAAGCAAAGAGCGGCTGAGAAACGAGAAAACATACCTATTAAATATCAGGTGAATATGTATCATGGTGCTTCAAGAGTCAGCACATGCCGTTAAATCAGATCTGCCCCACTGTCTCATCGACCATGGCGGATGTGATGGTGACCGGATAGGGGGCACGCATAGTACAATCAAACCCTCAGGTAGTCTGGGTCGAATGTGATATGTGAGTGCATAGATATCAAAGTCCTGAGGTGTAGGGGAGAGGTTAGCAAGCAGCCGGGTCAGTCTGCTTAGAGGAAAAGACTGGATGAGACAATTCATCACCAACGTTGGTGTTTAGCAAACCCATTCATGAAGGGTGATGAAAGACTCTACAGTTCTGACCACGGGATATCATCGTTCAGGCCCTGTGTGTCAGTGTGGAGGCGGTGGACCCAACGTTGTTCACATCTGAAGAGGGAGTCACTGTTCCAGTGCGGGTTGGCCTCTAGGATGGTCCACTGGATAGCTTCACATGGGTGGCCTTTCTCCAAGAAATGGGTGGTCAATTTTTTGGCTGAGCGCGCTAGTCTCACTGTGCTCTTGTGCTCGCTGATCCTTTTCTTGATGGCTCTAGTCGTCATCCCAACGTACTGAAGAGAGCACGGGCATGAGATGAGATATACACAGTTCGTTGTGTTGCAATTAGTATGTTTGCGTTGTTCCCATTTCAAATTACCCAGTTGTAAGAATTTAGTGTGTCGTGTAGAGGAGCAAGCCCCACATGTGCCACAGGGATAGTGTCCTGTGACAGCTGGAAGGTCCCAAAGGGTGGTTTCTTTGGTCATCTGTGGGGGTCGTGGTCGTGTGTTGATTAACTGGTCACGTAAGTTTTTCGTCCTTTTGAAGGCAAATCGGGGCGTCGGGATATCCAGAGTGTCACTGTTGAGGATCCTCCAGTTCCGGTTGATGATTTTTTTGATTTGGTTAGATAGAGGAGTGAAGGTCATGACACAGGTGATAAGATCATTTGTTTTGGGTTCCCTTGTTTCCAGAAGACCTTCACGTGTGTTGTTCCTGGGTTGTTTTCTAGCTCTTCTGATCACCTGTCCTGGGTAGTGTCTCTGAGCGAGGTTGTCTGCCAGGTGGTTGGCTTGAAGTTCATAGTCCTGTATTTTGCTCCAATTGCGTCTGATTCTCAGGAATTGACCGTAGGGTAGGTTTTCTCTCAAGGCTTTGGGGTGGTAGCTCTTGAAACTCAGGAGGCTATTGCAGTCCGTACTTTTCTTGTACGCGGTGGTATGTAGTATACCGTTTTCGAGGCTAATGTAAAGGTCCAGGAAGGGGATCTTCTCTTTGCTGGTCGTCATCGTGAATCGAAGGTGAGGATCCTGGTTGTTGATCCATTCCAAGAATCCCATGGCCAAGGTTTCGGGCCCCTCCAAAGGATCAAAATATCATCAATGTAACGTTTCCAGGTTACAAGATGCTCATGGAAGGGGTTGGTGTCTGAGAAAATGTGGGTAGTCTCAAAATGGGCCATGTACAGGCCTGCCAGGCTCGGCGCAAAGGTGCTACCCATGCTGGTACCTTGTACCTGGTGGTATATGGTGGTTTTGTACATGAAGAAGTTGTTGGTGAGTGCCAGTGCGATCAGTGCTGAGATGAACCCTGTCGGGGTTTGGGTGGGGAGTTCAGATTCTCGTAGAAGGTTGCTGATGACTTGGATGGTTGCATCTTGGGGTATGTTCGTGTAGAGTGCTTCTACATCGAGTGTGAGCAGTAGGTTGATGTCCTCAGTATTCTCCTCATTGATGACCTGAATTAAGTTGAGGACATCGCGGATATCCTTCAGGTATGCTGGCGTTGCTTGGACCAGAGGACGTAAGAAAAAGTCGCTGAATTGGCTAAGAGGTTCCAACAGTGAACCAATACCCGACACGATGGGACGACCGGGGCAAGGGGTGACACCCCGCGATGTCCTCAACTTAATTCAGGTCATCAATGAGGAGAATACTGAGGATATATATATATATATATATAATATATATATATATATATATATATATTCACTGAAAAAACCATAGGTTTCACACACGTTATAGTTAGGAATTAGCATTTAAAAAACCTTGCAAATTCACTTAAAAAACCACAGGTTTCACACATGTTATAGTTAGGTGGACATTTCACTCGTAAAAAACCAATGAAATTCCCCCGTTATAGTTAGTTGAGATAACTATAACTCGCGCGCCCGCAATCCTCTGCTCATGACGTCACATATTACATCACTCATGACATGGTCAGTGGCATCACTCATGACATCACTGATGACATCATCCTTGTGATAGAGTGGCGGTCGCGCGAGTTATAGTTATCTCAACTAACTATAACGGGGGAATTTCATTGGTTTTTTACGAGTGAAATATCCACCTAACTATAACATGTGTGAAACCTATGGTTTTTTAAGTGAATTTGCAAGGTTTTTTAAATGCTAATTCCTAACTATAACGTGTGTGAAACCTATGGTTTTTTCAGTGAATTTGTACGGTTTTTTAAATGCTAAGTTATGTATTTCTTTTATATATTTTTTTTTTTACCATGCGCACCCCGCGATTTAAAAAAAAAAATGAAATATTTTTTTCCCCCTGGGGGGTCCTTCTGTGACCCCCTGACAAAGGCTAGAGGGTCAGGAACTCTCTTCCCTGCCCCCTTTTCACGTTTTCCACCTTTTTTCCCCCTTTCCTTTTCAGTGCGAGAGACAAAATGGCTGCAGACACTTCCTGATTTCGACCGATTCGAATGTTGACTGACATCTAACAACCAATCAGAATTTCGCTCGCACACGGCACCGTGCGCGCACGGTGCGCGCGTATAGATATTTATATGCTTTTAAATGCTATTTTCTCAGGAAATACTGAACAGATTGACACCAGACCTGCAAAAGGCACTTCCCTGACCTGAGGACTACCTCTCTGCCAAATTTCAAGTAATTCTGTTCAGCCGTTCGGGCTGTACCTTCGACTAAAGGTCCTATGGAAAAATGCATGGGGAAAACGCGTTTTGGGACCCCCCTTTTTTCTCGGCCCCCGCTTGACGAATCACCCCGAGACTTTTAGGGTAGGAACTGAGCGGAGTGCCCCATTAGTTTTGAAAATCTCGCGAAGATTCGTCAACCGGCACCAAAGTTATTCAAAATAGAATTTCGAGATTTCCTATGGAAACACGGTCCTAACTACAACTATCTACTGGCGACCGCCAGTAGATAATATATCTATATATATATATATATATACAAACACCTGTCCCACCAGTGCCTGCCGAACTCACTGCGGGTGGCTCTGTAGCGTGAGGGTAGGACTCACGTTTAAAACAACAGGCTCCAAAAAGTACAGGGCACTCTGGAGGTATCAGTCCAAATGTTTATTCAAGGCAGACATGTTTTGGCGAGATGCCTTCTTCAATACCTCTCAGAATAAAACAACACACATCATGAGGTTCATTTAAGTCTCACATACGCCATAGTCATTGGTCAGTTTAAACCCTTGATCAAAAAAAGGAAGGACTGCAGTCTTTTTCCACAATTCTAGTTTATTTTAGCCGCCATGTTAATGTGATCACGCTGGTTACTCTACTTAATCAATGTTTATAGGCTTAAATGCCCAATGCACCACTCATATAGAGTTCGTGGGCCAGTCAAGGTCTCCATGCATATACCGGAGATAATGTACATTCACAGTTATGCCACGTACTTCTTTACCTCAAAGGAACTGCAACTCCATGCGGAATACCTCCCGCCTGCCGCTCGATTTTAACCAAGATGTACCAGCAGGCATCAGACAAATGACCTCAGATCTACAAATTTGAATAATTTGCAACCCATGATCGACTGAATAATCCCACAGCAGAAGTTAAGGCAATATTGCAATCTAAACAAACAAACACCAGTCCCACCAGTGCCTGCCGAACTCTCGGCATGTGCTGTGCATCCGTAGCGTGAGGGTAGGACTCCTGTTTAAAACATCTTCCTCCAAAAATTACAGGGCAGTCACGAGGTATCATTCCAATTGTTTATTCAAGGCAGACACGTTTCGGCATGATGTCTTCCTTAATGCCTCTCAGAATAAATCAACGCACATCATGCAGTCCATTTAAGTCTCACATATACCATTGTCATTGGTCAGTTTAAACCTGTGATCAAAAAGGAAGAACTGCAGTCTTTTTCCATAATGCATCTGCGTGAATAAACATTTGGAATGATACCTCGTGAGTGGCCTGTAATTTTTGGAGCCTGATGTATATATATTAGGTAGTTATAGTTAGGATCTAGTTTCCATAGGAAAAGGATTTTTAGACTTGCCTATAACTTTGATGTCATTTGACCAATCTGCATGAAATTCCCCCCAAAAAGTGTAAATGAAGGTTCTGAGTGTCATGCAAAGTTTGGGGGTGATCCGTGCAGTGGGGACCGAAAAATATCGGCACAAAATAAGGGTGTCTTTGTAATGCTAATTCCCATAGGAACCCGTTGTCGAACCTACAGCCTGAACTGCTGGACGGAATTACACCAAATTTGGCAGAAAGGTGGATGTTCTGAAGCAGATTGTGCTTTTTGTTGTTATATGATGCAAATACTTTCAGTACCTTTTGCGAAACATAAGCTGAAAATTATAGAAATAACTCAGGCCACGGATATTTTGCGATAATTGCGCAATTAATCGCGAATGCTAGTGCCACTAGAATTTTCTGATTGGCTGGATGCAACCTGAACAGAAAGTTGCAGCCGCCATTTTATTGATCGGGAGCGGTTCCCGAGGCTGAACATTTCTGTGAAAGGTTACATAAGGGGCCAGGTTGAAGGTATTCTGACCCTATGTTTGAGAAATGGGAGTATTAGTTACACAATTCATGTGTCCAAAATTGATTTGTTTTAATCGCGCGCAATATTTGCGACAACAACGCGATCGCCAGCGCGCCCCCCCACAGTGTACAGTTGCGTCAACATAAAAAATATTGCAATGTCATCACGAATATTGGTGAAAATATATACACACTTGCCAGTCACTATCACACATGTATGCACTTCCAAACTCTCTCAGACACTTAACACCCATTCACATACCCACCCACACCATTCAGATACGCATGCACCCACTCACATACCCATTCACGTACTCAAGCAAACACTTACAGTCTCCCTCGGAGAGTGATGCACCCATGTACAGACACAATTGGAGACTCATGCACCTACTTAGATACCCACTCATAGACTCAAGTGTACAGTCTCATACCCAATTTGAGACTTTTACACCCACTCACAGACCCACATGGGCACTCATGCACCCACTAAAAAACTCAGGGAGAAGGGGGGGACCAGGAGCTAGTTAATGGTCCAGTGCCTATGCTCCGAAAAGTCAATGAGGTAATCAAAAAAGAGGCACTGTTCCGTAGTGAGTGCAGTCGGAAGGCAACCTACACTCACACAAAGGTAAGGGGTGGGAAAGACGGAGAAGTTAGGTCAGGGACTTAGTGCTTAAGGTGGGGAGAGGCATAAATTGTCTCTTGTTGCCCTCACACACCCCGAAGGATGTCAAGCTTCATCATCGGGCGGTTGCTCCTCGTCGGGCCGGCGGTGCAATGCCCTACGGGTCCCCCGAAGGGTCGCTTTAGCGGAGATCTTTTAGAGAACTGCCGATGGGTGCATGTGGGTATGTGGATCTAAGTACCAAGTGAGAGGTGAGGGTAGTGCGTGCAGTGTGAGTTAAAAATACCTAAGGCTTTCCAAACAAAGAAGAATTTTTTAATAAAGAGGTGCCCTTGGTAAACTAAAAAACCCGTAGGTTAACAGTTACCAGTAGAGACGCAATGTGTCTGGGTAACTAAGCTATGGTCAACATGTTTCACGCCTGGGGAGGTCAGGAAGATCCTTGGCGTTTCATCAGGACCGGGGGTGATGGTGATGTGAGGTGAGTGCACAAACTTATTGGTGTGAGTAGGGTACCATTAGCCCTCTCACTGATCAAATAGGGGGTTGCCTCCTACACTACTTGTGTGTGGCTCTTGAAAATGTTATGCCCCCTTTGATCGCGACCTAAGACAAAAGGGAAAAGAAAACAGAAACAAAACAGAGAGGAGGAGAGTTTAAAAACAAATATACCGCTCATGCTGGCACATGTGGAGCGTCAGTGTATAAACATTCTGTACACGCAGCCAGCAGACAGTAACTTAAAAACAGGAGATGAGACATGAAAATGCCAGGTTCAATTCCGGTGACTCAGTGTATGGTGTGTCCCATGTCAGCTCCAGGCAGGGGCATGGAAGGGAGGTCGCCATAGAACTCAAAACGGGGCATCCGAGTGGGGTAGATAGGCGTCCCAAAACACAAAACCCCTGGCTGTTGCAGTGACAGTGGGTCACTACCACGTGCGACCAGTAGCGGTCTTGAGAGCACTGAGACAGAGGAGGTCGTGCTCAATGATCCACACTTCCCACATTCAAAGAATAGTGGGGAGCGTTAGGTACGGGCTTACCTAAAAGAGGAGCAAAAGTTACTCCAAGAGTCTAGCGGCGTTGGATGCCCACACCTTCTCGGGCTGCCGGCGTGCAGTACATGGTATCGTAATGGTCGAGCCCGTGGGAGGGGTGGGAGAAAAAGGAGAGGTGTATGCCTAGCACAGCGTTCGAAGCATAGTACAAAGCACTCATGGTCGAGACTTACTTCAGCAATGGCTGCATACATCGGCCTCGGGGTATACTCACGGATTGCTCAGGCGTCGGCTCTGGAAACCTGCCCCATCCAGACGCCAGCTCGTAGGTAGACTAAAGGGTGGAACTGGCTGTACTTAAAGTGAAAAAACGGGGCGTATGAGGAGGTTCCTATTTCCGGTCTCACGCGTCATGCTCAGTCAGCAGGGAGAGGAGTGCCCATGCGTGTAGCTGAACCCGTTCCGGTGCTCATGCGCGCATGCGTCTAGTATAGTGTGCTGGGAGTGCGCATGCGTGGTATGGAGAGACGGTGTGGGAGTAGTTGAGAGATCTAAAGCTCTTGTTTACCTAGTTTGGAAAATTGCACGCTGACGAAAAAATAATCATAATGCACGGATATTAATGGAACGAGCATGTTGAAGACCAGAGGTTTCTCCGCTAACGTGTGATATGTAAGCAAAGAGCGGCTGAGAAACGGGAAAACATACCTATTAAATATCAGGTGAATATGTATCATGGTGCTTCAAGAGTCAGCACGTGCCGTTAAATCAGATCTGCCCCACTGTCTCATCGACCATGGCGGATGTGATGGTGACCGGATAGGGGGCACGCATAGTACAATCAAACCCTCAGGTAGTCTGGGTCGAATGTGATATGTGAGTGCATAGATATCAAAGTCCTGAAGTGTAGGGGAGAGGTTAGCAAGCAGCCGGGTCAGTCTGCTTAGAAGAAAAGACTGGATGAGACAATTCATCACCAACGTTGGTGTTTAGCAAACCCATTCATGAAGGGTGATGAAAGACTCTACAGTTCTGACCACGGGATATCATCGTTCAGGCCCTGTGTGTCAGTGTGAAGGCGGTGGACCCAACGTTTTTCACGTCTGAAGAGGGAGTCACTGTTCCAGTGCGGGTTGGCCTCTAGGATGGTCCACTGGATAGCTTTACATGGGTGGCCTTTCTCCAAGAAATGGGTGGTCAATTTTGTGGCTGAGCATGCTCGTCTCACTGTGCTCTTGTGCTCGCCTATCCTTTTCTTGATGGCTCTAGTCGTCATCCCAACGTACTGAAGAGAGCACGGGAATGAGATGAGATATACACAGTTCGTTGTGTTGCAATTAGTATGTTTGCGTTGTTCCCATTTCAAATTTCCCAGTTGTAAGAATTTAGTGTGTCGTGTAGAGGAGCAAGCCCCACATGTGCCACAGGGATAGTGTCCTGTGACAGCTGGAAGGTCCCAAAGGGTGGTTTCTTTGGTCATCTGTGGGGGTCGTGGTCGTGTGTTGATTAACTGGTCACGTAAGTTTTTCGTCCTTTTGAAGGGAAATCGGGGCGTCGGGCTATCCAGAGTGCCACTGTTGAGGATCCTCCAGTTCCGGTTGATGATTTTTTTGATTTGGTTAGATAGAGGAGTGAAGGTCGTGACACAGCTGATAAGATCATTGGTTTTGGGTTCCCTTGTTTCCAGAAGACCTTCACGTGTGTTGTTCCTGGCCCGTTTTCTAGCTGTTCTGATCACCTGTCCTGGGTAGTGTCTCTGAGCGAGGTTGTCTGCCAGGTGGTTGGCTTGAAGTTCATAGTCCTGTATTTTGCTGCAATTTGCGTCTGATTCTCAGGAATTGACCGTAGGGTAGGTTTTCTCTCAAGGCTTTGGGGTGGTAGCTCTTGAAACTCAGGAGGCTATTGCAGTCCGTACTTTTCTTGTACGTGGTGGTATGTAGTATACCGTTTTCGAGGCTAATGTAAAGGTCCAGGAAGGGGATCTTCTCTTTGCTGGTCGTCATCATGAATCGAAGGTGAGGATCCTGGTTGTTGATCCATTCCAAGAATCCCATGGCCAAGGTTTCGGGGCCCCTCCAAAGGATCAAAATATCATCAATGTGACGTTTCCAGGTTACAAGATGCTCATGGAAGGGGTTGGTGTCTGATAAAATGTGGGTAGTCTCAAAATGGGCCATGTACAGGGCTGCCAGGCTCGGCGTAAAGGTGCTACCCATGCTGGTACCTTGTACCTGGTGGTATATGGTGGTTTTGTACATGAAGAAGTTGTTGGTGAGTGCCAGTGCGATCAGTGCTGAGATGAACCCTGCCGGGGTTTGGGTGGGGAGTTCAGATTCTTGTAGAAGGTTGCTGATGACTTCGATGGTTGCATCTTGGGGTATGTTCGTGTAGAGTGCTTCTACATCGAGTGTGAGCAGTAGGTTGATGTCCTCAGTATTCTCCTCATTGATGACCTGAATTAAGTTGAGGACATCGCGGGTATCCTTCAGGTATGCTGGCATTGCTTGGACCAGAGGACGTAAGAAAAAGTCGCTGAATTGGCTACGAGGTTCCAACAGTGAACCAATACCCGACACGATGGGACGACCGGGTCAAGGGGTGACACCCCACGATGTCCTCAACTTAATTCAGGTCATCAATGAGGGCCTGAACGATGATATCCCATGGTCAGAACTGTAGAGTCTTTCATCACCCTTCATGAATGGGTTTGCTAAACACCAACGTTGGTGATGAATTGTCTCATCCAGTCTTTTCTTCTAAGCAGACTGACCCGGCTGCTTGCTAACCTCTCCCCTACACCTCAGGACTTTGATATCTATGCACTCACATATCACATTCGACCCAGACTACCTGAGGGTTTGATTGTACTATGCGTGCCCCCTATCCGGTCACCATCACATCCGCCATGGTCGATGAGACAGTGGGGCAGATCTGATTTAACGGCACGTGCTGACGCACCATGATACATATTCACTTGATATTTAATAGGTATGTTTTCCCGTTTCTCAGCCGCTCTTTGCTTACATATCACACGTTAGCGGAGAAACCTCTGGTCTTCAACATGCTCGTTCCATTAATATCCGTGCATTATGATTATTTTTTCGTCAGCGTGCAATTTTCCAAACTAGGTAAACGAGAGCTTTAGATCTCTCAACTACTCCCACACGTCTCTCCATACCTCGCATGCGCACTCCCAGCACACTATACTAGACGCATGCGCGCATGAGCACTGGAACGGGTTCAGCTACACGCATGGGCACTCCTCTCCCTGCTGACTGAGCATGACGCGTTAGACCGGAAATAGGAACCTCCTCATATGCCCCGTTTTTTCACTTTAAGTACAGCCAGTTCCACCCTTTAGTCTACCTACGAGCTGGCGTCTGGATGGGGCAGGTTTCCAGAGCCGACACCTGAGCAATACGTGAGTATACCCCGAGGCCGATGTATGCAACCATTGCTGAAGTAAGTCTCGACCATGAGTGCTTTGTACTATGCTTCTAACGCTGTGCTACACATACGCCTCTCCTTTTTCTCCCACCCCTCCCACGGGCTCGACCATTACGATACCATGTACTGCACGCCGGCAGCCCGAGAAGGTGTGGGCATCCAACGCCGCTAGACTCTTGGAGTAACTTTTGCTCCTCTTTTAGGTAAGCCCGTACCTAACGCTCCCCACCATTCTTTGAATGTGGGAAGTGTGGGTCATTGAGCATGACCTCCTCTGTCTCAGTGCTCTCAAGACCGCTACTCGTCGCACGTGGTAGTGACCCACTGTCACTGCAACAGCCAGGGGTTTCGTGTTTTGGGACGCCTATCTACCCCACTCGGATGCCCCATTTTGAGTTCTATGGCGACCTCCCTTCCATGCCCCTGCCTGGAGCTGACATGGGACACACCATACACTGAGTCACCGGAATTGAACCTGGCATTTTCATGTCTCATCTCTTGTTTTTAAGTTACTGTCTGCTGGCTGCGTGTACAGAAGGTTTATACACTGACGCTCCACATGTGCCAGCATGAGCGGTATTTTTGTTTTTAAACTCTCCTCCTCTCTGTTTTGTTTCTGTTTTCTTTTCCCTTTTGTCTTAGGTCGCGATCAAAGGGGGCATAACATTTTCAAGAGCCACACACAAGTAGTGTAGGAGGCAACCCCCTATTTGATCAGTGAGAGGGCTAATGGTACCCTACTCACACCAATAAGTTCGTGCACTCACCTCACATCACCATCACCCCCGGTCCTGATGAAACGCCAAGGATCTTCCTGACCTCCCCAGGCGTGAAACATGTTGACCATAGCTTAGTTACCCAGACACATTGCGTCTCTACTGGTAACTGTTAACCTACAGGTTTTTTAGTTTACCAAGGGCACCTCTTTATTAAAAAATTCTTCTTTGTTTGGAAACCCTTAGGTATTTTTAACTCACACTGCACGCACTACCCTCACCTCTCACTTGGTACTTAGATCCACATACCCACATGCACCCATCGGCAGTTCTCTAAAAGATCTCCGCTAAAGAGACCCTTCGGGGGACCCGTAGGGCATTGCACCGCCGGCCCGACGAGGAGCAACCGCCTGATGATGAAGCATGACATCCTTCGGGGTGTGTGAGGGCAACAAGAGACAATTTATGCCTCTCCCCACCTTAAGCACTAAGTCCCTGACCTAATTTCTCTATCTTTCCCACCCCTTACCTTTGTGTGAGTGTAGGTTGCCTTCCGACTGCACTCACTACGGAACAGTGCCTCTTTTTTGATTACACTCATGCAACCATTCACAGATCCAATCAGATTCTTATGCACCCACTTGGGGAGTCATGCACCGATGTACACTCCCACTCAGAGACTCACACACCTACTTACAGACCCACTCAACCAAACACGTATGTACTCACAGACCCACTGAGACACTCATACACCCACTTACAGATCAACTCAGACACTCATATACCCACTCACACACCCATACGGTCACTCCCACACTTAGTCACAGACCCTCACAGAGACCTCTGGACTCTGTCACTCACTCATACACTCAGAAACCCACATAGCCACTCAAAAACTCACTCATACATGCACCCACTCACTCACACACTCAAGGCTCATGCAACCACTCACAGACACTCGCTTTCCCAGTCACAGATCCACTCAGCCACTCATGCATGCACACATTCACTCAGAGACATGCTTTCACTCACAGACCCATTGAGACACTCAATTACCCACACACAGATTCACTCAGACACTCATACATCCACTCACGGGCCTACTCGGACATTCACACACCCATACAGTCACTCACACACCCACTCATAGTCATACTCAGAGACCCACGCACCCACTGACAGAACAACTCTGATGTTCACGCTGCCAGTGATAGACCCCCTGAGAGACTTATGCACTCACTCAAAGCCACACTCAGACACTCATGCACGCATTCACTCACCCACCCACCTAGACATTCATATATCTACTCACAGATCCAGTCAGATAGATATATACCTACTTACAAATGCAGAAATGCACTCATGCACCTACTCACAGATTGAGTGAGAGACTTATGCAACCAATCGCAGATCTATTGCGATACTGATACGCCCACTCATAGATGCACTGAGGCAGTCACGCAGTTCGTTACAGAAGCATTGATAGACTGATGCACTGTGTTACATATTCACTGAAATACTTCTATAGTGAATGAGAGACTTACTGATACAGTGTTGCATGCGTTTATCGATTACACTGAAAAGGTCATGCACTGTGCTATAGAGATATTAAGGGAGTTGTGCATGCTATTAGACAGTCATTTAGACAGAAATGTGTTTAGTCTGTTGGTTATAATCCATTTTGCAATTATAAGTTTTGATTGTGGTGGTGGCTATTGAATGTCTGTATTTGTTTTGCCATTTTTCGATGGATTTGCGGCGATCGCGGCTACCGATATTATCGCGTCGCCCGGCGTCACTGCGAAAACAGAAAATCAGTTTAAATATTTGTTTCTATACAAACTCTCTACAAAAATATGACTTTAAACAGTGCAGTAATAAACCTCTAGTGTCTAAAATGCTGTACAATGTGTGCATATATGTGTTTTACACCTCTTAAAAAAGGCGCAATCATCACGGTTACAGAAGTCATCGCAACTCTCGGTGTCATCGCAAAAAGAGAAAGTAGGGTTCAGACACAGCTTTTAATAAAGGTAGTACAATTGTATGTGTACAAACATCTTCTTTAAGTTGGTAATGTGTGTATTGTAATAGTTAGAATGAATTTTGTAAGTTATCATTTTTTTCATGTGGTGGTGGTCATTGAATGTAATGTTTGCATTTGTTTTGCGGTTTCGCAATGTAATTACGAGTATCACGTCGTTGCGGCAAATTAAAAACTTTCCCTCCAAAAAATCATTTAACAAGAAAATTAACAACATTTTGGGCTCCCGGGTGACTCTTACAGGAGCCTTTGTGTTGAGAGTGTGTATAAGGCAGCTACATATAAGACTGTCTGCAAAGTTTTAGGTTGCCTAGAAACACCCTGTTCCCTTCATCTATAAAGTGAGCTCCATCACCTCTATATATTCCATGCATGTCAAAACACAGATTGTTGTTGTAGATAGAGCACATGTTATGGTTTCTCAGGAAAGCAGAAATAGTTTTATTAACATGTTTCCTGGCTTTGTCAATCTGTGGACAGAATTGATTTGACAACTTCCATTTCTGTCTTTGGCCTATATTAGAGTACACCAAGATAGTGTGAGGGAAGCACCACATCAGTTCTGTAAAGGTATCTTTTATTAAGATTTCCAACCCTACCCCAGTCAATGTGCCTAGGTCATTGCCACCACAGTACAGAATCATGAGGCGAGGAGCTTGGCAATCCACAATGGTTTTAACCAAAGCCAGCAATTGATGAAACTTTAACCCTTTTTGGCCAAACCAAGTAATCTCCACATTTGGCAAACCCAAGTCCCTGTCAATACCTCTCTTTTTTGCAGCGACTTTAGCCCAATAGACATAGCTGTGGCCAACAATTCACACTCTAAGCATTTTGAAGTGAAGGAGCAATTGCAGTCAGGAGAAGGCTGGAGCTGAATGAGGTAGTTTTCCAAATGAAAAGCAGTTAAAATGGAGGTGTTTTCTTTATAAAAAAAATATACTTCATGAGTCTGTCAGTAAATAAGTGAGCAAAATTAGGTGGAATGTTGGATGCATTAGTAAGAATTCCTATTATTGACTGTTGTTTACAAAAAGGAATGTAATACAGACATGGATATGCTTCTGAATCTGTGCAGTAAACCACACCTGCTGTATTCCATTTGGAAATAGCATGTTCCTTCTAGAATGTGCTGTCATCTTGTGACCTACTAGTTCCACTGGGTTGCTAGATACACTGAGCTAAGAGTGTACTAGAGGGAAGGGTGTTAAAGAGAGAGAACATTTTTAAAAAAAATTGAGGAGTTATGACATAATTTAAGTAATGATAAACTTTGATTTCCAATTGAGGACTATGTAATAAACTGTTGCGCAGTTTTTAAATAAAACAAAACTGAGGCTAAATATAAGTTTTGACTCCCATTTGTTTTTGTAATTACTCTACGATCATGGCGATAAAAATCGCAAGCACGTGGAACAGGAACCTTGTTTTGAAAGAGAGGGAAAGGGTTAACAGATGCTAACCATTTACAAGTGGAGATAGAATAGTCTATAATGAAAGACATGATTTAATTTGCTGCCTTTCTCATGATCATAAAGTGGAAAGTTGAAGGGGTTTCCATTTTATGGTTGCTCTATAGAGTGGTGTACCATTCTTGTGCTTAGTTTTTACAAATCCTGTATTTGTCAAAACTATTTTAAAAAGAGCTAAAACAACAATATAATCTACAAACTCTATTCACTGGTATGTACATAACTTTGTAGTTATTTTAAAAAAAGTACACTAGAAATTAATAGTAAATGGGAGTTTGATACAAAAGAATATCACAGTGATATGATAAAAATATGTGAGATGAACTGTATCTATCAAAGGGTACGTGTTTAAGATGTTAGTACGAAATTTTTTGGGAAGTAGGAGAAACATGTATTAGTGACCCTTTATTTTATTGTGTAGTTTATAGAGAAAAACACTATTGTAATGTTCAAAGCTGTAATGAGGAATGTATTTAAAACTAAGAATGTTTTAAATGTCTGAGCATCATGTGTAGAATACATACATCTATGTTACTTGCATTCTGGGAGTTGTAGTACTTTTGTCATATTATTAAACAGGAGTAGTGTAGTCACAGGTAAAACATAAGAAAATGTTCTGCGCCTTTCTATGTATTATAAAGTAGTAATATTTGTTAGGTATGAATTAGGAAGTGATGGTCAATGTGGGTTTTTACTTATATGAGTGGTTTGCTTATGTGTAGAGGGTGTGATTTGTTTTGTGCGGTTGCAGATGGTTATATGTACGTGGGACTCTTGAGGTTCTTTAAAGATGTAGAGAACTATATTTTTGGAAAGATGGCTTGAAGGTGCATATCTATTATGGAATCACATATATGTTTACATGGTGATGTATGTTCTTTAAGGCTAATGCAAATTTCATGTATGTGGTGAGGGTGGCTGATTTCTTTAAACATGCTCTGTTTAAAATTGAGGAGAGGTTATAGTGCAGAATGTCTGTTGAGATTTCTTGTGCGTATTTTTGTTTTGCGTGTAACTTTTATTTTAAAAATGCTGAATATATGTTTTAAACACACAAGAACAATTTGAGAAATGATGTAGGTATGGCATTAAGAAAAGGGTTTGTGCTTTGAGCAAGTAAAATTTGTTGTTTTCAGTTTTAGAAACGTACTGATGCATGTGCATGCTGAGTAACACAGCTATGTATGCTGGTAGAGAGGCATGTATCCAATAATCTATGTGTGATATCTAGACTTTTCTGAAACATAGGTTATTAGAAAAGGATAGATACACTAAAACAGATAGTTTGATACTGACAGAATGAGTTACACAATGAGTTACAGATATGCTCACAACTGTTATGTATGTAACAGCAATGGAGATACTTTACAGTCACCCAAGCCTTACTCAGGCACCCATCCAATCACTCAGTCACTACTCAGGCAGTTATCGAATCACTCACGCACTATGTACACACTTATTCCATCACGCAGGCACCACAAATGCACTTTGCCAATCACAGAGGCACTAATTATGTACTCATTGAACTATGCAGGCAACACCCATCCATTCATCCAATCACCCAGGCACTAACCATTCACATATACAGTCACCAAATCTGTACCTATGCAGGTATTCAAACACCCATGCACAACCCATGCACTCAGCCACACACTTACTTATAACCCATGCACTCATCCAAATACTGAGGCACAATCCATGCACTCATCCAAACACTCAGGTACTAGTCATGCACTCATCCAATTACGCAGGAAGTACCATTGCAGTAAACATATCGCCCATCCGGTATCTATCCTCTTATCCAATTACTGTGGCAATACTCTTGCAATAATATAATCACCACAGCAGCACACTTGCTTTTATCCAATCACTCAAGCTTTAACAATGGACTCATACAATTACTCAGACATTCGTCATGCACTCATGTAATCAGCCAGGCAGTACTGATGCAGTCATTCAATTATTCAGGCAATATGTATGTGTTTTGTAATCCCCCAGGTATTACCTGTTCAATTAACAAAAAACACATGGGCATCAGTCATGTACTCATTCAATCACTGAAACACTACTCATGCAATCTGCCAGGTGCTGTGTATGCACTTTAACAATGACGTACACACTATGCATGCACTGAATAAATCACATATATACTACACCTGTAGTCCTGTTATCACCCAGGAACTAGAGTAGCACTCAGGTAATCATCCAGGCACTATCTATGCATGTATTGAATACTAAATTAGTTATATACTTATCTAATCATTCAGGTAGTACTCATGCACTCATCCAAACACCCAGATAGTAGCAATATAATCATGCAAATGCACAGGCACTAACTATACAGATATGAAACCACCAATGTAGTTCCTACATACTTAGGGAATCATCTAGGCACTACCTATGTTCTGAGGGAATCACCTAGGCACTATCTATGCACTCATCCAATCATCAAGGGAGTATTGTTATACTCAACCACAAACACATGTATTTACACGTTTTAGTGAGGAATATGTACTCTTTTAGAACCATCTGGTGAATAATATATGTAACCTGTCACACACTGTTTGCATGTACTTGGAGAAGTAGTGAGCTATATGGTATGATACAGATTAATGTGAATTTTTTTATATGCAGTGTTTCCCAAAATTGAAATCTGACACATTTAAGTAGAAAAGTACTGAAACACTAAATCTACCAGTGACACAGTGGTAGAGAGGCACATAAATAGCTCTTATGTTGTGTGTTCGGATTTACAGTATTCAGGTACTCTATGTACTTTTACATTTTGGTTGTTGTTTATTTTAAAATTTACTGCAAAAGGGATAAAGTGGTCTTTTAGCATGTGTAAGTGAGAACTGAAATATGGTGCAGCTATGTTGTAGGTTAGGGTGCTATAATAATAAAAGGTAACAAATAAATAACGTTTTGTGTTTTTTTTGGGTTTGGTACATTGAATTAAGTGCTTGTAGTTATGTAGCTAGGTTCATCTGTAGATTTAAAACTGCAACATATCATAAAGACTGTTTTTGTATTATGTGTACGCCAGTAGTAAAGTAGTTGGTACATTGGCTAGAATATAAATTCAAATATACTTATTTTCTTTTACAGAACAATATCTGCATAGCTACATACAGAATGCCTACAAAAGCTCAGAGGAAAACAAAACAAATCATCTACAGTATCTATGCAGAACTGAGACATAAAAGGGGCAAAATGAAGAAAATGGGGTAAAAGAAAAAAGAGCTACTGGTAAAATGACAAAGTCATTTCTTAAAAATATATGTAGACATTTTCTAAAGATTACAAAACAATGAACATAAAATTCAAACTATGAGAAAGAATAACAGTGGGCAAAATCTATTTAACAAGAACAGGAAAGAATATAACAAAGATGGACACACCTTAACCAGAAGACAGAAGCAGTTTCAGGAAATCAGAGCCAGTATGTTTCGTAGTAGAGTAGGTATATATCTACTGAGAACTATGAAAAAGTATAGAAGGAGAGAGGTACTGAAACAGAAAGAACAATTGAAGGCAGTAATTGATAAGGCCTTGCTTTGAAGCTTTGAAGAGGAAGAGTTTAATTTTGATTATAAATAGAATGAAGACTCTTGACAAAATGGTGTTGTACATGAGGAGACTAAGCCAGAAACAAGATTAGTGAATAAAAGTATCTTTCGTACAGTTTTTAAGGGAGAATGGATACATACTTCTAGTACAGAGCCTTTCTTTAATGAAGAAAGCACTCTAAAGGATAATATTCATTACAGAGGACGATTTTATGAAATGAAGAATGGCACTCCTATAGCAAAAGAAGTGATGGTACCTAGAAGTGTTAAACAAGTTACTGGAGAAGAGGTACAAGGAAGGCGGAGTTAGGCGCCTGTATACAAATGGAAGTGTAATAGTGTTTGTAGTATTCAACAGCAATCCATTGATATATTTAGGAAATGTCTACGTATCTTTCCAAGGCGAAGTTTAAAACACAAAATAAGTACTTTAGAAGAATTGCATCATTGCAAGATCAGAAAGCATACACATTTGCAGGGACACTCACTAGCTTGTTTATCAAAGAAAGTGCGCCAAAGTACCTTTCATCGTTTCAGGATGTTAGCAGCACATCACTTAACAATGCGAACTTTAGTTAGGAGGTCTTACTATGTGAACACTCCTGTTTTATGTTTAGGAGAAATGAATAGAGCACTTTTGCATGGTACTGTGGTAGACGGAGAAATGGTTTGTCATGATGTGCAGTTTAGTTTCTTTGGTCCTGAGGAGGATTCGATGGAAAATGATCATGCACTGCTTGTGACATCATAAATTACATCACATATGTTTATTTAATGTATGTTTTTGAATTCTGCTCCCCAACTTAATGATCCAGATATCTCTAAACATGTTTAGAGTCATGAAAAAGACTGTAAACATGCTTATTTTTTCTTGAATTCATCTTAGACACTAGTAAGTACTAGGAGCCAAATCACAGTCCATTGTTTATAGCCCACACTAGCATCTCAGATTAGACCCATCATATTCAGATACATTTTATTTAAATCTTATGTAGGTAATTAAAACCTTCACATGTACAAAAGGGTAAAATTAGACATACAGTGCATATTTAAATTATTAAATTGTACACATTATTCAGATCTAAATCTTTGATCAAAATTGTTCCTAAGTAATATTATGAAAATTAACCTACTGGCGCCCTTCAATGTCACTTATGGTTCAATAAGTTAAAGTGCAAGAGTTGATGGAGTTCAAACATACTTGTTCTTCCCACTAAGGTGCATGTGGGCTGGTAGGATTGTTGTATTTAAACAGGGTTCTTTGTGGGACAGAAGACACCATGTTACAATGACCACACATCCTGTGTCAAGTAACAGTCGAAGACCTTCCAATTATTTGTGGTTCTTATGTTTAACCGGCTCTTCCTCATGTGGAACAACTTGAATCCTTTATTCTTGACTGTAAAATAACCAGGAACTTCATTATGAGTATAGCTAAGCAAGTGTTTTCTGAGTTTGTTTCGATTAAGGTTTGCCAGCAAGTGCAAACCATCTCTTGATTAAAAACTTTTGTAGCATCCATCTACGTGCAGTTAACATGACTGGTCAGATATTAAGTATGTGTATCATGGTCTCTTTTGCAGAGCCAAATAGTTCACATGTGGCAGCTCATGCTGTTTTTAGCCAGTGTTTGGTCCAGCGCGTTGAACACTAAAGCGGAGGTGCAGGAACCTATGTTTGAGATTATTGGTGAAAACTTTGTCAAAGTAAGATTGAGGTGTTGACCCCTGTAGTTGTTCATAACTTTGCAAGGCATGGGCACTCTTGGCAAAGGTCACTTTGTCTTCCTGAAAGGGCAGATTTCTGACTGCACTTTTGGGCTCTTTAGCTGACACAGAATTGTTCCATCGGTTAGACCCAGCCATACGCAACTCAGCATTGATCCTGCTCCAACAGGAAGAGTCTAGCTCGAACTGGCAGACCAGCTGCACTCCGAACCAGAAAATAAGCAACCCAAGACCAGTTTCAACTTAATTCAGGCTCTTCAGTCGGTTGCAGCTTGGTTCCAGTGGCAAAGTGAGCACGAGACCCATGTCTGGGCTTACCCATCGCACTTAGGGCATCACACTGAAGTAAACAAAAAAGTGGTGTGTGGGATGCTTGAATTCATCTCAACCACTGCTAATTACTCAGGTCCGTATTGTCTATCATAGTACTCAAGCTACACCCTACTGACGAGCCCCAAGTTGAGCAAAACCAGTCCGGGGGGTTGCCTGTGGTTCCTTCTGGTGGGGGCCTTGCCTGGCAGTTTAGGATGGACTGTTCCCATGAGGAACAGTCATTTCTGATATGGATAAGGCGGGCCTTTGTCTAGGATGGCAAAGTGGGCGATAGAGTGGAATGCTGCCCTGAGCAGTTATTATTGGCTGAGATTAATTCAAGTATTCCATGTCTGACTTTGTTGTTGGTCCCCTTGAAAAATTTGCACAAATTTAAACATAGGTAAAATTGTTAAGCATCTGTTAAATTTTGTGCTCATTCATCAAACAACACTAAAGATGTTGGCAGATTAACAAAACATCTTTCTTATTTGCAAGATTTCTTTAAAATATAACCTTCATTCTCAACATTTGCACCTCTTTAAATGTTAATTTCGCAGAACCAACTGACCAGATTTACGTCAAATCAACAAACGCACAATACTTGAGTAAAGTATTAACTTTGTGCCAAGTTTAGTGTAATTCTGTTCAGCTGTTTTTTTCTGTATGGGCGAGCAATTATTACTATGGCAAATAAAATGAGAAATCGCACTTTTGGGGCTCCCTATTTTCTTTGCCCCAAATTGATGGATCATTCCATAACTATACATGTAGGACCCAAAGTGGATAAACTTTGTTTTTGAAAAGTTTGGTGCAGATTTGCCAAACAGTACCAAAATATTAAGAAAACAAAAAATACCTTTCCTTAAGACTAATAGGGCAGACAACTCTTATAAGTACATGATATCACGTATAATGTCTATTGCTATGCCTTTTGCACCAACGTAGCCAAAGTCAATTATGCCAGAGATCAATACCAACCTAAACTAGATCTGCTAAATGTACACTCTGTACCACGTAACTCGAATGATAGTAACAAATTGATTAGCTATCTAGACCTGGATATACTTGTTGCCACAGTAACTAGGCGTAAAGCCTGGAATAATATGGTGCTACCCCTTAAGGATACGGAGCTGTTTGCTCAAACCATCCAGGAGAAAAACATAGTTGAGGGGTTGCATTTTTTTGATAAACTTCTTTTTATTGTGTTTTGCGGCATAGAGAACAATATCAAGAATAATATACAGCAGTGCAGTGAACAAGGCATCAGTACCTGCAATCAGGAAAGCATCAACAGGCAATTGCAAAAACCCTCCCGTCCCCTCCCTTCCTCCGTCCCCACCCTCTGCGCTCCCACCCTTCAAAACAGGCCCCCCAACCATTTCCCCCATATCTTGCGGAATTTTTTTGGGCAGCCCCGTGCAGCGTATAGCGACCGCTCCTGGGCCGCACACCAATCCACCCCTCTACTCCAGGTAGCCACTCTGGGCGGGTCTGGCTGTGACCACACTGCCGCTATATCTCTCTTAGCCACCATAAGGGCGGTGGTGAGGAAGTACTTCTCATTACGGGACCCGTCCATCCCGTCCATGATGCCCAGCAGGGCCATTCTAGGCTCGTGGGGGACCTCCCAACCCAGGACCTCCGCTAGTTCGGCTTCAATCGCTGCCCAGTAGTCCTCCAGACGGGGACAAGACCACACCATGTGGAAAAAGTCCGCCGGAACCACCCCACAGCGAGTGCAGGAGGCGTCCACGCGGAGGCCCGCACGATACAGGCGGTTCGGGGGTCAGATAGGCAGTGTGGAGGTAATAGAGTTGGATAAGCCGCAGCCTAGCGGAGGTGGTAAGCGACCGAGGGCCCATAAGGGCGTCCCTCCAGTCCGCCTCATCCAGGGGTCCCACCCAAGCCTCCCATCGCTGTTTTAGCCCGCTCCAGTCCACCGGTGTATTGTTAATCAGGGATTTATAAATGCGGGATATGCCCCCCTTCCCAAGATACCCCAACATCACCTGGGCCTCAGGCAGACTATGGGAAGGCAGTCTGGAATCTAGAGGGACGTGAGCCCGAACCGCGTGGCGCAATTGAAGGTAGCGGTAGAATTGAGAAGGCTGCAGCGAGAAGCGGGTCTGAAGCTCCTGGAAGGAACACATGCGGCTTCCACGCCATATATCGCCCAGACAGGAGATACCGAGAAGATCCCACTGCCGAAAGCCCGTTAGTCCCACCACCTCCCGCAGCCACGTCCCGTGCCAAAGCGGAGTGAGTTGCGTGGACGTCCCCGACCATCTGGTGTGTCGCAAGGCCGCGCGCCACGCGAGAAAGGGTGCCCGTACGACGTCGGGGAGTGACAGGGGGATCGTTGTGCCATAGAGCATGTTTTGGATGGAGGAGAACCCGAGGCAGTTCACCTCGAGTCGATAAGCTGGGTCGCCCCAACCACCCGAGAACCAGTCGTGGACCACCAGTAGTTGGGTGGCCAGATAGTAAAGGTAGAGGTTAGTCATGCTCAGGCCGCCGTCGTAGGAGGGGACCCTGCAGCAATCCAAGGCCAGCCGAGGCCTACCACCGCCCCAAAGGAATTTGGCCACCATCTTATCCAGGTCCCGGAACCACGGGCGCGGAAAGGGGCATGGAGTGTTTTGTAGCATGTAAAGAAACTTGGGGAGGATCATCATCTTATATAAGGCGACTCTCCCTAGCGGATTCAATGGGAGGGCCTGCCACCGGAGCATATCTTATCTGGTTTTGTTGACTACTGGAGCCACATTGAGTGCCCAGCAGAGTTCCGGGAGGAGGGTGACCCAAATCCCCAGGTACTTAAAGGAGAGTCTCCGGAGGGGGATATCCGATTGCCAGTCGAAACATTCCCGCGATGGGTGTAGCGGGACTAGAACGGATTTTTTGGGGTTCAGATGGAGACCCGACGCCTGGCCAAACCGATGGAGGATCCGGCGGACCCGGGGCCCCGAGGTCGCTGGATCGGAAAGATAGAGGAGGACATTGTCCGCGTATAGGGCAATCTTATCGGGGGCCACATCTGGCCATTCCCATCCGCGAAGAACGGGATCCGCGTGAATCAGCACCGCCAGGGGTTCCATGGCCAACGCGAAAAGGAGGGGCGAGAGCCGACATCCCTGGCGCGTCCCCCGACCTATGGGAAACGGGCGAGAGAGAGCCCCGTTGACCAACACACGGGCTCGCGGGTGCGCATACAGGACCGCTACCATGGCACGGAACCGGAGACCGAAGCCCATGCGCTCCAGGACGTCATCCAAGTACGCCCATCCCATGGAGTCGAAGGCCTTTTTAAAGTCGACCAGGAGGAGGGCCAGATAGGGGGAAAGGCGGCCGCGGTGCGCCATCGCAAGATGCAGGCGTCGCAGGCAGTGTCTGGTCCCCCGCTCCGGCATAAAGCCACATTGATCCGGGTGGACCAGGGAGGCAAGCGACGGGCGCAACCGCTGCGCCAGGACCGTAGCATAGATTTTGAGTTCGGTGTTGATAAAGGATATCGGCCGATAGTCGGAGCAGGACCGCGAGGGAGGCTGAGTCTTGGGGAGGGCAACTATGGTTGCTGTGTCCGTCTCGGGCCGGAACGAGCCCGTCTCCACCACGGCTGCAAATAGGTCCCGAAGCCTCGGGGCCAGCGTCTCACGATAGTGAGCGTAGTACTCCTGGGGGAACCCGTCGGGTCCTGGGGTCTTCCCAGGCGCCAGGCGGCCAATGGCCTCCTCGATCTCCAGCAGCTCGATCGGCGAATCAAGGGTCTCAGAAACCTCAGGCTGCAGCCGCGTAAGCGTCGCCGCGGTCGTCCCCAGCAACTCCTCGAGGGAGAGCGTGGATGGCCTGTGGCGGTACAGCTGGGAATAATAGTCAGCAAACGTCTGGGCTATCGCCACCGAGGCTGTGTGAATACCACCCATTGGGTCCGCGATGGCCGGAATGATCCTTCCCGCCCGGGGATAGGTCGCCAGTCGGTGGAGAAGAGTGCCGTTTTTGTCTCCCCAGCCGTAGACCCGGGCCACCGAGGAGCGCCATAGAATCTTCGCCGCCTTCGTGGAGGCGAATCTCTTCCCGCAGGAAGGCCAATCGACGAGACCGTGCGGCATCGTCCAAGTCCCCCAGACTGCGCTCTAATTCCAAGGCTTGGGCTTCGCATTCCGCGAGCTTCTGGGATTAGGCCCGCCGTTGGCGCTGCAGATGCCCCTTAGCGGCGCCCCGGACAGTCGCCTTGCCGGCCTCCCACAGGACGGCAGGGGAGGTGACAGAGCCCTCGTTATGGGAATAATAATCGGCGATTTCGCCCCCGACCGCCTTCCGAAAAGCCTTGTCGTGGAGGAACCAGGCGTTCAGACGCCACATCGGACGGGCAGAGAGGGGGGGGGGACCGAGAGCGAGGAGCACAGGCGAGTGGTCCGAAAGGCCCCTCGGAAGAATGCGTACATCTCGCACCCCCGCGCAGTCGGTGGACGGTACGAAGATGAGGTCGATCCGGGCATGGGAGTGATGGGCCGCCGACGTGTGGGTGTATTGGCGTGCCTGCGGGTGCCAGATCCGCCAGACATCGCAGAGGCCCTGCGATTCAGCCCAGGATGAGAGCTGTTTTGCGCGGGCGACGCGGGTCAGGGAGACCGGGCCCGTCGAGTCCAGGTGAGGCGAGTAGACGGCGTTGAAGTCTCCGCCGAGAATGAGGGAGCCCGCCGGGAGTGTCGGGAGGAGACCCGCTGCGTGGGAGAGGGCCGACGGCAAGAGGGATGGCGCCGCGTAAAGGGACATCAGGGTAAGGGGCCGCCCCTCCAGATTGCCAGAAACCACTACTACCATACCTTGGGGGTCCAAATGCACCCGGGTCAGGACAAAGGGGAAGGACTTGCGGAGCAAAATGGCCACCCCTCGGGACCCTCGTGCAAAACCTGAATGCCATACCCTGTCATAACCGTAGCGGCCAAGGAAGGGGCAGTTGTTACCCAACAGGTGAGTCTCCTGGAGGAGGAGTACATCAATCTCGGCGCGTTGCGCATATTTGAGGACCGCCATGCGTTTAAAACGGTCCAGAAGACCATTGACGTTCCAGGATAGTATGCGCATGGCGGCCCTAGGGACAGGTGGGTCAGCCATGGTCTAGGACAGAAGAGGGGGCCAATGGAGGCGCGTCTGAGCAGGTCCCCAGAGAGGAAGGACAACGGGACATCGGGCAAGAGAACAGGCCAAACAGCACATGATACCTTAGCACAACAATTAAGAGGGAGTCATCCCCCACTAACAAAGTCTCCCCAACGAGGAAGAAACAACCCCAAACCAACCCCAACCCCCCACCCCCCACCCTATACTTCGAAAACGGAAGCATCTGTCGCCCGAACCAAATGGAAGAACCACCAAGCTAAAACGCTTGGGCTGGAGCGCTAGTGGACCCCTGATACAAATAAAGTCAAACCTGATTTACCTGCCCTGGCCAAGAGCAACACTGATAACGGAGCATTCCACCCCTGTCCAGGCACCCCCCACCCCCCCTCCCCCAAAAGAAGCAAAGAAAGTCAGATGTTGGGGCTGCGAGAGAGTTCCGAAGAGTCCACCAACTCGGCCGGTTGGGTTGCAGGGCCCGTGAGCCGGGGTGGCACGGCCCGCCGTCCATCTGCCCCGGGACTGGCGTGTGCGGCCGATGAGGCAGAGGAGGTTCTCGACCCTCGGCGTGACCTTCTCCCAGAGCGCGTGGTGATCACCTCCTCCGCGGTGCGCTCCCGGGGTAATGTGCGGTGCCGCCAACGGGTCTTCGATGTCCGGGGCCTTCCTCGTCCCCCCCGCATACCCGTAGGCGATCCGCGCCCAGAGCACTGCAGGGGGTGCTCCTCCATCAACCAGGTCCAGGCTGCCTGCGGGGTATCGAAAAACAGAGTCTTGTGCTGGAAGACGACCCGGAGGCGGGCCGGGAACTGGAGCTGATATTGGAGTCCCAGGGAGCGCAGCTTTTGTTTCACTTCCATGTAGGAACGGCGCAGCTCTTGGACTTCGCGGGTGTAGTCCGGGAATATCATGATTTTGTGGTTCTGGTAGTGGAGGGCACCCTGGCAGCGGGCCTCGCGGAGGATGGCGTCCCGGTCGCGGAAGTTCAAGAGCTTGAGGATGAACGGCCGGGGGGGCGCACCCGGGGGCCTGGGGGCCAGGGAGCGATGGGCTCTCTCCACCACGAACGAAGGAGATAGGCTGTCCGCCGGCATCCAGGACCGGAACCATCGCTCCATGAAGTCGTCCGCCCGGCCCGATTCAACTCCCTCCGGAAATCCCACTAAACGCAGGTTGCTGCGTCGAGCGCGGTTTTCTGCATCCTCGACCCGGCGGTGTAGTTCCTTAGAGTGGGTGGTCAACTCCCGAACCTGGTCCTGTAGGTGGCGGATGTCATCCTCGGCGGTGGATATCCGGGACTCAGCTTCTCAAATGCGGGCAGTGGCATTCCGCAGATCCTGTCGGAGAAGAGCAACGTCCACCTTAACCTCTCCCACCATGCCCTCGAGGGAGGCGCGGGAGGAGTTGATGGCCTGTAGGATGGCGGCAAGGTCTGTGGCGGGGGCCGGGGCCGGCACGGCCGCGGAGCCGGGCCCCTTGTCGGAAGTCGTGAATTTGTCCATCCTGGTTTGGGTGGCCCCGGACGCTAGCTTATTGGCTTTGTCTTTACCCATATCTGGGGCGGCCGTCAGTGAATCGGGGCAACAGACGAACGATACCCCAGCAGGATGTCAGCGGGTGCTCGAGCGGATGGGAGCCCAGCAGGGGGGCGGCGGGGGGAACCCGCAGTCGGAAAGGGCCCGGCACCACCAGCCCCCGCGGTCAGTCTCCGATGCGCTCCTCAGCGGGGCAGCGAGTCCGATCCCCCGCCACAGTCGCGTCCGTGGGCCTCCCCCAGCGAAGCGAGGTCTAGCAACGCAGCTCACAGTCCCAGGTCGGCGGATCGTTCCTCAAGAGCACCGCAGCCGGGAATCGCCAGGGCCAGCACTCCTGAACATAGCCCACCTCTCCAGGGGGGACACTTCGCCCGTGCGGTCTCTCCGCCACCCCCAGGGGGGGGGCACGGTGTCCCCTGTCGGCTTTCTCGAGCCGGGGCCCCAAACGATGAGGGGGGGGGAGACAGCAGCGACACCCCCCCGACCGCCGATGTGCGGCCCGAGTCAATGAGGGCCCGTCCACCCCCGGGACCGGCGGCCAGTCTCGGAGCAGCGGGGCCGGGTCAATGCCGTAGCCAGGAGGAGAAGGTATAGAGAAGGAGGGGGGGAGCGGGGGTCCGGGTCCTCCCGGCCGCCGACGCACGGCCCGATGGGGGGGTCTCTCCTCCGCCCCCGACCCCCGCAGCTGCCCCGGTGAAACGGTCCCCCGCCGCTGCACTCACCGCCTATTCTGCCCTCGGGCTCCGCACGGGGGGGGTCCCATCACAGCACTCCAAGGGGCCTCGGGCTGCATCCGCGAAGCAGGACAGCACCCAGCCGGTGTCAACAGCATCCGCGGCAGCCTCGCAGCCGCCGCGCCCTCGTCTCTGGCCGGATCAGGCCTGTGCCCCTCGTGGGCGCCGCAAGCTAGATTAGCTGCCTGCCCGGGTCGTGGCTCCGCAGTCGCCAGCGTCCGACGCCGGCCGGGCTGCGCGTCGTCTAGGCAGGCCCCCGGTGGTCACAGCGTCCCAAGAGCCGGTGTGGGGCAGCAGGACAGCCTCACACACCCCAGCGCCCAGATCGTGGCCGGCCAGGGCAGTCTAGGAGGGGATTAGGCAGATTTGCGGGGACCGGCGTCGGGAGCCTCACGGAAAGGCGTCCATGACAGTCAGGCGCCGAGGGGTTGCATTTTTTATTGCAATAACTGGAAGGCTACGTCACTCCCCCTCTTATTCATAATAACAACACTTAACTAACCCTTGGTGATTTCAATCTTCATATGATAGCCTAACCTTGTATCATGCTCCATTCTTGATTATTTTCTACTTTCATGTGAAAGAAACTGCACATCTAGTTGTTTGTATATTAGATATCAACCAGACAACTTAATCTCTGCACTCACTATAACATTGATTGCTTGATTAGATCATAATCTGATCACCTTCGAAATAACTCGATCAGATCAAAATCAGATCACCTTTAGAATAAATGAAAGTCATTCTTCAGGCCCCTTGCAGACCCTGAAAAACATAAACTCCTCTACAAGAAGGAAATACAAGTTAAAGGGTGCTGTTGCTCTCTATGGAGTGATTCCCTGTGACTAGTGTCTATGGGCAATTGCCCTTCTCCAGTCGGGGTGGTTAAGACGTTGGCACAAAAATTGACTCCAAGCTTCAAATGAAATCCTAGGTTCTTTCCGTTGTCTCATCCTATTCCTTTCAAATCATTGCATCTATCACATATCTAAACTACTCCCTTTAGGGAACATGAAACCAGTTTCCTAAGCCTTGGTTGGTTCACGGTGAGTCAACCCCAACTCGGCCTACCTGAGCATAAAATCTGCCTTACTGCACTACCTTCAAAATATTGAAAATCTAGCAGCCCTCCTTCTTTTGGAGGTTCCAAAAAGAAGCAGTATTTTAACAAGCAGCATAATCTGCATTAGCTGTAATTTCAGCATCACTTTTACTTCAAAGCTTTAAGACTCATACCTAAGTTTATCTATTACAACCCTCTAGCATTTTACACTACAAAAAACGAAGGTCTAATACCTCTACAGCTCTTGGCTGTTTTTACAAACTTCTCATAGCTATACCCTGGATTCAAATGTCTAGATCGGGCCGCAGAGTCTTGTCTGTTCTTGCCCCTTCCCTATGAAATTATCTTTTCATAGATATTCGTTCTATCGCCCCCCCCTTCTCTTCTGTAAAAATCTAAAAGCTCATTTATTTAATCTATTACAGGCTGTCCACCCCATATATTTTATCCATAGCATCTGGCGACGACTTTGAGGTGACAGTGTGTTCTGTAGGAACTCCATAACATAACATAGCATAACAACATAACATCATAGGAAATCTTTTTTAGTACCTCTAATAACTTTGCCCTCCCTCCCCCGATAATCGGAATGACACCAAATGTGAGGATGAAAATGTGTAGGAAGATATCTCAAAGCATGCCAATTTGGCCACATTGGACAAAAGGTTCAAAAGTTAAAAGAGAAGTTCTAAAATATTTCCTACTCTCCTTTAAAATTGAATTCCCCATAGAATATGTTTTCACACTCAAAACTGATGGTCTCCAAATTTTTATGAAATGTGGGCCTTGGTAATTCAGCCTCTATTTTGATCTGGTGAAAATCCATTCAGCCATTTTGCTGATATACGGCAAAACGAAGGAGCTCAGTAAACTTGTCAAGATATGTTTATTTCTCAAAAGGTCCGCAAACATAGAGTATGCATGTGCTGACCTGTTGGGCATCATAGTGCACCTGCACAGTACTTTGGGTATAATCACCAGACACTGAAAATTGTTTTTTTTCCAAAGTTCGCAAATAATGGGAGGAAAACACATAAAAACTAAAAGAACATGCAAAAAAGAATGCATCATGGTGAAAGAGCTGATGTTGCACTACACATAGGTGGGTGGGTAAGCCCAGCTATTTATGAATAAATCTCCCTTGCCTGTTTCACATGCTTGGGAAAGAGATGCAAGAAAATGACTTATACCTGATCCCCCACCCCCACCCTGGTTCAGAGCTGTGGGACTAATCATATGCCCTCACACTTTACCCACAGGCAGGAGGGCAGTGTACAATATATTGGGGAAGCTTAATACTGCACATCTTTACTGCCTAAAGCTGGGTGAGGGCAATTGACCCCTTCCTGACCTCGACTAAGCGGAGAGGAGGGCACTATTGTAAACTATCTGACCTCACCTAAGAGATCTGTTCTTCCCCTGATGAAGACTGTGCTATGAACCCACACCTTAATCTTGCCTATGGGTAATGGGAGATATTGCTACAAGGGCAATGGGGAGTAGTAGGTCTTTACAAAAAAACACAGGAAGATCAGGTTCCAGCTGGCATACTCCTTCATTGTCCCTACCATGGTGAGGGCGGGAGAGATGTGGGTTGTGGTGAACTGGTACATGTCCCTGTGTCCTGCTCCCGGTTGCGAACAGCTTTCACGGGGAAAAGGGCAGGTGACTTGCTCCTCCTACATTATGCAACCCATGGAGGAGTGGGTCAAGGTCACATGTAACACACCCACACCCTTTTTTTGATCACTACACAATAAAAAACCTCTCATCACAATTGTTATCAGGTAACAGCAGGGGTAGGAACCTAGGTTGACATAAGGCTTTGCACAGCTATGTTTGCCGCCCAGTGGGTTGAGCACAAGGCCATGGGGACAAAGACCATGTAGCGGGGCTCGGTCAGCCAAGGTGAGGTGGGTGCACAGCTTGTAGTCAACCAGCATTGCATATGGTCAGTTTTAAAGATGGGTGCATTACCAGGCTAAAATCTAGTACTTGGGGCCAACCCCCACTGCTAGAGGCCAAAAGCAGTGAGCATCATAGAGTGGTGTTTGTCATTGGGCTATCAAGATACCTGTTCTACAACAACCCTCCAGCAGAAGCACTGTGAAACCAGAAGACAGTTAACATCTCACCTTCAGATCCCTGACACCAACTCTCTCCTGGCTTTAATAGTGGGAACCGATGGAGGGAACCAAGAGGAAGGAGATTGGGAAGAGAAAGACCACACTCACTAGTGCACAGTATAAGGATACTTCAACACTGATGATAGCACTGGAAACGTTTGTTGTGGCACAGCTTCTCTAGTTTTCTGAAATTACCCTTTTGAAAATATGATACATTAACTTAAAACACCATACCTATTATGCTTTTACTCTACTTTAGAGGTCCTCTGGACTCCCACTACCCTTCTTCAATATCCCAAGCCCACCTACACACGTCCTGAATGGTTCCATGGCTAATGCGCTTTCTTATGCCTTGACTCATAACTTCTGGTATGGTTATTAGTATGTTCCTAGAAAGAAAACCCCTCATTGAAGGTACCCCACCAAGAAATACTATCCCTGTGAATCTATGGTACCCCTACTCTACTACCCACCTGTATGGTTTTATTATCACTCCAAAGAATTTGGGGGCATATTATCAAGAAACTGTGTTAAAATTATCGCCACTTTAGCGGCAGAAAACTGCCACCAAAGCGGCGATAATGGGCTTGATAATATGCCCTTAAGAATTCCCATAGAAGCCCTTGTTCTGGTGTCAACATGGGCTTCTATTGGAATTCTCTGCGGCATATTATCAAGCCCATTATCGCCGCTTTAGCAGCAGTTTTCTGCCGCTAAAGCGGTGATAATTTTAACGCTGTGCTTGATAATATACCCCATATTTTTGTTCTTTGTAGTCTCTGACTCTATTTCTCTCTCTTATTTCTCTCTCTCAGTCTATCCCATTCTCTCTTTCTCTGCTGACTTTCTGCTCATATGTGATCAGTGATGAACTGCTCTTCTCACTCCTAAGAAGAATGTCCATTCAGCTGAAACTGTATGATTAAACAGCACACAAAAGGCAAAGTTCTTCCTTTGTAAGCCAGTGTTTTGCCAAACCAAAATATGTCTGAAAGTTCTGTCTCTCTCAATTTTCTTTTGTCTTAAAATTCCCTGAAGCTGTACACTTCACGCTAGCAGTCATTGTAAATTATATAGATGAAGATCGGCCAGTGGTTGATGTCGATGAAGACGGGCTAACAGTTGGATTCATTCCATGGCTGAGTCTTTACACTCTGATTAATCCATTAACCATAAGGCGATTTTCATTACCTGCCCAGTCTCATGGTGCTGCTTTTCTAGTGATGCCATCTTCAGTATTCTTGAGAACCATCCTTTGGCGATACATGGATATGCTAGTACAGCTGTTGACTCCATCGAGCATACCTTTCTCCAATTGCCCCTGATATCGCTCCATTGGAACCCCAGGATCTACTATGTGCTCTTTAAGTGAGTTGATCATGAAGATGATCCTCGAATGATTGGTTGTGGGTCGAAATGCCGTGGACATTTACCGGCAAAAAGCCTATTTATGAAAATATGATGACCAGTGACGAGCTTTGTGAATTGTCCTAATCAGTCATAGATTGGTGTTCTGCTTTGTGTATTTCATAACTGCTTTAATTTACTAGTCATCCTTTGGTCTTTTTCCATTTTCACTGATCACAATAAGGGGCTTTATCCTTTGGCATGTTATTCTCACTCATTTGCACCACGTGATCACTTATCACACAGAGCATTGTAAGTATTGTAGACCTACACATATGTATTTAATTGATTGACTAACTATGGTCTATATAATTGTATGTTGCTATATAAAAAACTTTAGCATAAAATAAGATCTCCTCCAAAATTGTTATTTATATGTATGTACTTATTTGGTAGGATTTTAGCTTGTTTTGAATAATTTAATTGGCTATACTAATTAATGGTACATTGAAGGATCTTGTTGGCCTGCAGCAAACCAGAATGAATGCGATTGGTTTTAAATAAAGCAATAATTTTTTTAATGCATCTGGTTTTTCTCAAAGGAAATTAAATGTTTCACACATTTTTGTTTTAGGAGTAAGCAGTGGTCCCATACCTCTTCTTAAACAAACTTCGTTTTTGCATTCACAAACTTGAAAGGATACAAAGCGGACCCTTCCTTTTGTGAATGGGTTACCACCTTCTCTGAGGTGTCAGTAAAATAGCAATGTTTTACAACCGGATTTAGGTTGCAAAACATTGATACAGCATATTGATTCAGTATTTGGAATGGATGCCTACAGCACGCCTCTTCCAAATTCAGTATCGGTATCCATTTCTAAAACTGTTTTCTGTATCGCTAAATGCATTTACTACATAGGAAAGGGGATTTAGCATTTGCAAACCCTCTGATTTAACAATTTGGAGCATTTGCAAAAGCCAAAACCCTTTGAATATATGGCTCTTATACTCAAGGCTTTTAAGACAGCTTCCAACATTGGAAACTCATGTGGCTCCATGGGACATATAGTTCTTCTTCAGGTGTGTTACATAGCCTGTCCCTCTGAGACATGCGGCTCTGTCCAGATGGTGTCCACACCCTGTGCCCCCCTCCATCCTCTTCTGTTCTCGAAGAAATGAACATTTAGGAGCTTAGTAATATAGCATGGTGCATAGGACAGGAGGGTAAAGGTAAGTGAGTCCTGTACCGCATCCTGACTGCACCCTCGCAAGGGCCAACATCTCAGCAGTTGGATTTCTGATTTATCTGGGTGAAGATTGTAGAATTCTCTTAACAGGCTAGGGACATTACGATTAGAGGCCAGCTTCCGCCCCTCAGGACCAAACCTTTTCCAATCCACCAAAGACTGAAATTGATGTCAATCAATTTGTCCATCCTGAATCTTATGTACTTCATATTATTTTCCTCAGTTAACCTGAACTCATACAGGATTTAGAGCAAGAAACAACCTTGCAGAGCAAGGTTTCAACAAGGACACATGAAACACAGGATGAATTCTCATGTACTAGGACAGCTGTAAACGAACGATCACAGGATTCTCACCTAGTTCAATGGTAGTAGACCAATAAACTCAGGTTACAACTAGGAAAAGTGTTTCAAATACAAGTTATTAGTGAGTAATCAGGCTTGCTTATCCAATGTATATTTAAGTGCTGTGGCTTTTCCTCTTTTAGTTATAGCTAGCCTTCCCCAATTACTGTTGTGCTGACATCTGAATTCATTGGAGTTTATTTTAATATTCTTGTACTGAGTGTAATGATGTAGACAAGGGTATGCCCAATGTAAAATTCTAGGCTGATGGCCATGCATACAAGAAAATGGAGACATCCCTCTTGCAGAATGCTCAGTGTTGTTATTTGACAATTCTGCCAACCACAACATCTTACACCAAACCTCTTCTTGCACCAATGCCTGCAACCTCAAATACACACCTATTCAAACATTCTGTCTGCCTATCTGTCTGAGGATGATAACTAGTTGGTAGACAATCTACCATATCTAGAGCTTTACATAATGCAGACCAAACATTTGAAATAAACTGAGAATCAATGTCAGTTATAAAAACCTGTGGAATTCCTTACAAAATGATAATATGGTATGCAGAAACTCTGTACTAACTCCTTATAAGAGGCCAACACAATTAATGCAATCACATCCCCTATTTGCTTCAGATGATCAACAACCAAAAGAATGACTGTAAAACGTTTACTTTACAATAACTCTACCATAAAGTTAATGGATACCTTATGCCAAGGCTTAGGAGGAACAAGCAGTGGTCTCACATGTCCACTCTGTGTAGTATATCGATTTTTGAAATTTGGCACAGATAGAACATGTCTAAACACATAACTTAACATATGTAAACAATTGTTAGCTACCAAACATATTTTTTAACTTCAACTTAGATTTGAGCAAATACAGGATGCCCAAATGTGTTAGGGTCATAAAAACTACCCCATAGCTTGTTGTCTTAACTGCCTGGAAGGCAATACAGAATTCCAACTTTCATAACTCTGCTATCTTTTTCTCAAAGTAAGGCTTCACTATCCATAGAGTAACTCTAAGAATACATCCACATTAATCAATGCAATGGAATAAATATTCTGTGTTCTGCCTGGCAAGTGTTTACTGTTTGTTGTACTTTCAATTTCTGGTTGAGTTGGTCAAGATAAGGAATCTACCTTCTCCTTATTTTGGAGCAGGTTTTCAGATTATGTCAAAGTCATAATGAGAAAAGAAGTGTCCATCTGAGTTGTCTGGGATTTAACGTCCTGGATGGTTTTAAAGACTGTCAATTTTTGTGATCTCTGTAGACAAATAACAAGTGTATAGCCCACAATAAATAATGGTTCATTCTTCAAACAATCTCTTTATTTCTAAAAGTTTTTGTCTGTGATGGTATAATTTAATTAGGTTGGGAAAAACGTCTGAGAAATGTTGACAACTGAATACACATGTCCAGTTACAGGATTTCTATGGGATAACACTACTGCAGTATCATGATGTGATGCATTAGTTTCCACGATAAACAAAAGTTTCACATTCAACATAGGGTCACTAGCAAGATATTTCCCCAAGAAAGAAAAAGCTTGTTCAGCTTCTTTGTACAGACGTTTAGTAATAGGTCTGACAATGAAAGAGAATTTATGAGCACATCTTGTATAACAATTATCAAAGCCTATGAAACTTCAAACAACTTTTACAGAAGTACGGGCTGGCCATTTAAATATTTCTAAAACGAAAAGCACACTGGTCCCTAGTAACAATTGTTTGGATGCAAAGAACCAAATGGTGATAAAATGTATTCAAAGGAGTTTATGAAAAACAATTTCAAGACACATAGCAGTGGAGTGAATATTGGTGCAAAATAAACGTGCTTGGTACTCTCTTAGAGGTGATACACTCAAGTGACAAATCGGGATCAACAAGTGTATCAACAAGTGTATCAATAAACACATGAACAGCACTGCCTGTTACAGCAAGTTCTCAATGATCATGTAGGGTGCGTGTTTTTAAAGTTGATGGCATTTCGATCCCAGTAAACATAGCGGAATCATCATTGGATACAACAAGGATACAACAAACCCAAGACAGAGCTTAGGAAAAGTAATGCAGACACTAAAGAAGGAGCTCACTGGTGACAAGCTTCAGGAACATATTTCCAGTTCAGGCCATTTCAGTTTTTGTTACAATTATTATCCCGGGTCTTCTGTGATTCTTGGGTCTCCCTGGTTAAACTATTATTCTTTAAAGATTTCTGACACTCTTTTCTCATCTTTTAGAATGTTATGAAGACTGATTATATACTTCTCGTATTCTACAGGGTGGTGTGAAATACACTTCTCCGTTTTAGCAAAAATATTTTCTTAACCTTTGCAGTGCTGGTTTAACATGTTGTAAATATGTATCCTATGAATCAAAGTAAATCAAGATGACATCTAAATAAAATATACAAAAAAAATCCAAAAATCCTCCTAGTACATCATCAATAAAATATTGCAAAGGCTGCTGGAGCATTTCAGAATGTGACGGGCATGCTTTATATTCAAATACACCAAATTTAGTACAGAATATGGCCTCCCACTCATCACACTCACAGACTCTGACTAAATGTAGGCTTTTCTGACATCAAGCTTAGTGGAAGTTTTGTACATTTTTGGGTAATGGATATCTATTTCTATGCTAACTCTGCTGACTGCTCTGTACTCATTATATTTCCGTATCTTACCTCCCTTTTTCAGGAACAAAAACAGGTTTGAAGAAGAAGTGGACAATGAAGGTACTTTGAACATATTAGCTAAGATATTTTTCTATGCTATTTAAGACTGTTTGTCTCAGACTTTGTGAGTGCATATGAGAGACTACGAAGTTTGGCTGCTCAAGGTTCTCAATCAATCTTGCAATCATAGTTTCTATGTGGAGGTAAACTGCTGCCTTTCTTTTTTACCAACCACATCATGAAAACATTTAAAGTAGTCAAGTAAAGTGGTTCAGCAACCACTAACATAAGCAGTTACACTGCAAGCCATTGCATTAGAAGGAGGACCTTAAAATGTTTTGCTGGTTGGTAAACAATGGTTGACACAATATTGAGAATTCAATTGCAATTGCCTATCTGCCCAATCAATGTTAGGATGATGCAGAGTTAACCATGACATACCCAGAGTCACTTGAAATACAGGTCCATCAGTCAAACTCAAACAAATCTTTTCATGAGTTAAAAAAAAATAGGAATCATATGCCTATAAAAATGTACAGGTCCTGAGGATGACATTGAACCATTTGCTGCCTTAAAGTCGTCTGGAGATTTTTTCTTAGTTGCTCGTAACTGTAAAGATTGAACAAACTTAATGTCTATATAATTTCACGAGGCTCCTGAATCTCAAAGTCCAAAACTATGCTTTCCTATCCATCTGCCAAAATTATACTCATAGGAACTATCAAATGAGCAACTGGAGACTGCATAGCCTTAATACCCAAGCCAATGCTGAATTAAGTTCATTGCTCGACAAGGCAGCTCCCTTCATTGTTGAAGATACTAGCTTTCTGCGAATTGTACCTAATCTAATTGTGACGTTGCTGCTACTTGACATTAAGAAGTCTTAAGCTTACACTGAGAGTCTTCTAAAAGACGTCCAGATATGTATACATAGATTTTGATTTTGATTCTTTCCCTGTCTTGGTTATAGAGGGATATTTAACATTACCTAATTGTGAGCGCTCAAAAACTTCAGAACTTCTATTCTCTTCTAATCTGGAACATACTGCAAACATTTTAGGATGAGTATTATTTTTCTCTGAACTACACTTATTCAAACGATGATCTAACTGCCCCACTAAATCTATGAGCTCCTCAATTTTGAAATTAGACCTGACTACTTGTGACGCTACATCTTTCAATTCACTTCATAACACTTGATAATGCAAATTAGATCTTTTATTTTCAGGCTTAGCAGTCTCAACAACTGATGATTAAATGTGGTAATATAACCAGCTAGGTCTTCATTAGCTTGATTTAAATTCAACAGCGCATTATCTAACGCAAGAGCCTATGATTTCATATGAAACAACTTCTGCATTTGCTTGCAGAGGGCAAAAGAATATTAAGCAAGAGATAATGATTTTCGATTAAAAGAATACTCCAATTAGCAGCATTCCTACTCAAGTTAGACAAAACAAAACCTTTGGCTGATCATCAGGAAATGTCATAGTTTTACACAGGACATCAACTGACACTGATTAACAGACAATGGACATTTCTTGGGGGTCTCCACTAAATCTTTCAGGTGGTGCAAAAGGTATTAAAGATAGAACTTGAAAATAGAAATGCATATTGGCCTTTTAGTCTTTTATGAAGGGCGGCAACTCCTAGGTTTAATATGTACCTGGCTAGCGTATTTCTTACCAGGTTTTAGAAAATACCTGATTTCTTGTTCAATCTATAATAATTTATTTTGTAGAATTTTATTCTCACACCTTGTTGAACTGACCTGTTGTAGTTTAGCTACTACATTTAAAATATGAGACCCTATCAGGACCCATTGCTGAGATTAGAGTTATAATGTGGGCTAAGGAATCCATCAAGGTGCTGTGATCTTGCAATTCAGGTCCAACAGGTGCAATCAGAGCTTCCACAGGTCGGTGAGCCGCAGCCAGACTCACAGTATTATCATGTGGAAAATGGGACAAAAGAGAGAAATAGAGACACTGGATATCATTACACTGCCTGGAAAAAAAAAAATGGAAATTAAAAACAAATAAAAATTATATTTTTTTCATAATAATCATGTACTTTTGATGTATGTATAGAGTATAACTAGTGGTTTCTTCTAGCACACACCCAGAATAGTTTGGCGTTTGTTATTGAAGCTTGCTATAGTCTCCTTTACCTAATGTGCACAGCTGGGTTTAATCTGTACTGCATGAATGCTGATATCTAAAAGAAAAGAGATGACTTTTAGCATGGCTATAGTTTTGACCTAGGAAGTTAACTTCTGATACTATAAATTAAATACCTGTTGCCGCTGTCTGTATTTCCCACTCTCTATACTGAAATGAAAATCATTATTTCTTCTGAGCTGTAAAGCAATCAAACGTGATTTGGAAACTGCCAACAACACTCTGAGGTATTTTATGCATTTTGCTAATGAGAACCTCCTTCGGGGTTATTCAATAACTTTCCTCGGTTCTGTTTACATGAAGTTTATCAGGTTGTTCATTCATTCCTATCATTCAGAACACCTGCACCATTGATAATCATATATTTTTTAGGATCAATAACGTCATAGTTTCACAACAACAATTCTATGCCAACATGATTGCACTGACTTATGAAACCATTGCAGTGTTTATCAAGTTCTGAATCCAAGCGAACGACTACTGGTGAAATAAACAAGCACAATTAGGTTTGTAATCCTAACTGATGCGTTCTAGTGAAAATACAAGTGCAAAATAGAGTTCACAATTCTAAAGGGTGACTCCTGGTGAAAATAACAAAAGTGCAAGTCTATAACCTTTGCAAGTCTGATGCCAGACAGAATTCTCATCAGATAGCAACGATATCTGTCATCAGCTTTTCAGGGTAACATGATACAAGTATTCTAACATCCTGCAGCAAGTCCTGGTTGCAGCAACTATGCATCAAAATTGCCTAGCAAGGATGCTGTGGATCACGAGACACTCATACTCAATGCATTCTACATGGCTGCCAACATTGGAAACTTTATTGAGAGTGCTGTGCCTCCATGGGACATGTAGTCTTCACACTCAGCACTTCCCTCCATCCTCTTCTGCTGCTGAAGACATGCAAGTTCAGAAGCTTTGTTGTAGCACTTCATGTCGAACCCGCGTGTAAAGGCAAGTGCATCCCTTACAACATGCAGTTTATCGCCCTCCTTGGGTAGGGCGAAGTGCCTTACTATTGGCCACACATGCAGTCTCAGGTTTAGAACACTAAGTCACTGCTTTCTGTGGCATTTGAATATAGGCTTTTTTTAGTGTCTAACTACAGAATGTGACTAGTCTTGCACCTTGATCCCAAAGAGGATATGAATTTGTGTTCTAAAGATATAACAGGGAGGGAGAATGGGGAAGGAGCACCGATGAATACTACAAAAAGTAATTTGTCCATACTAAGGGCTCAATTACAATGTCGTCTGGAAAGCAGTCCAAACAAATCGGTTTCAGAATGCTTGGCGAACAACTCGGGTTCGGGGAGTCCCACCGACCGAACACGATGCTTACCAATATCGTTCGGTCAGATTCTCATTGACTTCAATGCGAGCATGAGTTCCGAATGAGAACACAGGCTCCCATTGACAAAAGAGGTGGTTGGGGAAAACCTTGCACCCTGTGGCAGGCACCCATGGTGCCTGCCACACTGTGCATGCATGGGAAGGGGGGACCCATGGGTACCCCCACAGGCCCTAATTAGGAGAGTCCCAGGTGAAGGGGGCCTGCTATGGGCCCCCAAAGTCAGATTCCAAAAGCCGATCCATGTGGGCACAACCAAATCAGAAAGGCTGTCCGAATCTGACATCCTAATGGCTCAGCTGGAAACGCAGTCCGTAGACCACTACGATTCCTCTCTGAGCAACTGGATTACTCCCAATGCCTTTCGGAACCGAGTCAGACAGTTCAAACGCTTTCCAGCCATCGTACTCGCTTGTTGGGAAACGTGTCTGAGTCGGTCGGAAAGGCGGGTTCCGAATCGGATTTGGACGAATTGAATGGCGTTCGGAGCATTTCCGGACCACATCGTAATCGACCCCTAAGTTAGAATACCGCAAGGCTAAGCACACTATTAGATGATGAATGGGGGTGGAACTGTGGAAAACCTATGGGATAGTGTGCTTTCAAGGATCCTGGAATGCAGAGAGGACTTAAGTTATGGATGGATTCATTGCTTTTCTGGCCAATGCCGAGGCCACTCGGTATGGTAGAGCAAAAGGGGGTCTGGCAACGTTTATAAATTTAGGTTTAGACTGCACCACAGAATTAATAACATTTGATTCTAGGATTATTCTGGGAGTGCTACTATCGTTCGCACATAATGTTAAGTGTGATAATTAATATTTATAATTCACCATTCACTAAGATAGCACTGGATATAGAGCTCCGAAGATTCTCTGAAACAACACTGTCAGAGTGGTTCTTCTCACAAATAGTCCTGATGGTTTGGGATTTTAACCTACATCCCTGTAAGACGTATTGAGAAAAGGAGGGAGCATTAACATATGGAGGGCATAGAGCGGATTCATTTTGAGGAATTCAGGCCAAGGTGATAATCTTCACCTTATGGTTTCAGAGCTAAATCGTATTAATCTTTTGTCTAAGGAAGAGTACGACTCTGCCACAGCCATACAGACTATTAAGTGAAGAAGTAATGACACAACTGTTGTTTAAATCTTTGTGTCTGCATGCTTGGTTCAGTTTTGGGTGGAATTCAAAATACTATGGCGTACCTTAAGTGATCGCAGCCCAATTCCGGCAGAATGTGGTCAGTGTGACCCTGAGGCCAAGGCTTCTATCATCTATAAAGACCTGCTAACACTAAAACTGAAGGGAGGCGTATTAGTTGGGGGAAGGTCATTCCGGAGCACTTTCTGAGGAATTTGGCCGAGAAGTGTAGCCGTGAATTAGTGGTGTGTTTGAATAGTGATGCGCACGATCGCGCCATTTTAGATTCATTTTCCATTATTAGCATTGAGGCCCAGCGAGCCCTAACTAGATATAGCATCAAGACAATTAGCCCGGGACCCAAATGGTTCGACAAGAATTGTTCAAGGGCCTACAAAGATCTAAAGAGAGCCCTCAAGTCAAAACCAAGGCAGATATGCGCTGTCAAAGTGGCTAGGAGGGCATATGCGTTAGCTCGCAGGAATAGATTAAGCGCCCTGAAGAGGGAATCTTGGGATAAGCTTAAGGAGGCCTGTAATACAAGGAATAGTGCAGCCTTCAGGAAAGTCGTCAACCAGCCACTATTTAATGAGGGAACAGCACCGGACTTGAGTGTAACTCTACCTGCGCAAAAATGGGAAGATCGTTTTGGTCATATATATGCAGGTGACAGCGACTGCATTCATATTACATGTCCGGCCAAAGGAACCAATGTTTATTTTGAATTGGAAGAGGTGAGGGAAAGCATAATGGAACTGTCACCTGGGGAGGCTCCGGGCCCAGATGGGGTCCCAGGAGACCTTTTTAAATCATGTGTAGACCGGTGGGCCCCACTGATTACCCAACACCTGAATGTGGCAGCAAGAGGCCACATTCCCTTTTCATGGAAGCAATCAGTCATAGTACCCATTTGCAAAAAAAGGAATCATGCAGATCCAGTGTACTACGGTCCAATTTCTCTGATAGACGCATAAGTAAAAGTGTTGGGTAGGGTCTTGCTGAAGCGTCTAACAGAGTGGGCTAGTAATAATGATATCTTGTCAAAAATCAATATGGGTTCAGGCCGGGTCGCGGCACTATAGAACAGAAATTGAATTTGTACCTTTTGGTCAAAAATAAAAGCATACATTTAGGCTTCATTGACCTCAGCACAGCTTTTGACACAGTGGTGAGATCTAAATTGTGGTCTGTGCTGAGGAACATCGGGGTGGATGAGGCCTTAGTGGCGTTTTTGCATAATTTACACACAGGCTCGAAGCCTCTGTAAGATATGTTCCATCAGGGGAATGCACTGAGCACTTTCAGTTAGGGAAGGGGGTCCAGCAGGGTTGTATCCTAACGCCTATGCTTTTTATCTTATATATATCAATCAATTAGATCAGTTTTTAAGGGAACATTGTATAGATGTCCCGAGGATAGAACATAGAATGGTCCCCGCTTTGTTGTACGCAGACGATAATGTTCTTGTTTCCTGCACAGCTAATGTTTTGCAACTTTTACTATGCCGATTTTATGATATTATGGAAAATTTGGGTCTAAAAATCAATTACTGTAAATCGTAGACCATGACCGTGGGACCCAGAAATACCAAGTAAAAAACGTACATAATAAAGGATAACAACAAAGGTAAGGTGGATAAGTTCAGCTGTTTAGACATCTTGCTGGACGATAAACTGTCCTGGGATCCATTATTGAAATCACATATTCAATCTTTTAATAGGGTCGCCTTTAGCATTAATGCCGTTTCCTGGTGATTAGGCTACAGTCATATAAAGTCTGTATTACATCTCTTTTACGCCAAGTGTGTTCCAACCGTAGCCTTTGGAGTAGAGATTTGGGGTTCTAAATCTTCCATTTCTATGCAAACGGCAGACAATAAATATATAAGGAAACTGCTATGAATCCCGCATAATGTCCCTGTAGAAATTGTACACAATGAAGTAGGGGCAGTCTTTATTACTGACGTTTGCGCCCTATACTTTTATGGTTTTTTATATGGGCCAAAAAGGACTTGGAACTCAACTGATTAATATTGAGAGATTGTTTGAATATGGACTATAGGTTGCGTATACCCTGGTTGAGTTATATAAAAATGACCCTGACAAACTTGGGCTTACCACATGTTTTTAATTCACCAGAGCTAATTTCCAAATCAGATATTGTAGGGGTTAAGAGAGCATTTAAGATGGGAGGTGTGGCTAAGGAGCCATTGATGACGGACGCGTGAGCTGAGAGCTCCGCGCCAGCCCATCTAATTATCCTGATTTCTCATTGATTCCACCCGTGCCTGGGGGCGAGCTGCGGAGGGCCAGACCCGGACTCCATCTTTTTTTTGCGGACCCAGCTCCGAGCCGGGAGTGGTAGCGGACCGATGTGGGGTTGGCGAGGCTGTCGCAAGATGGCGGCCTGACGAACCTACAAAGCAGCAAGATGAGAGGCGGCCTGTGGCGCATACTGGAAATCGCCCGCAGGAGACGAGTCGCGATCATCGGAGCCTAACGCACTGCCCGATGTGCCGTTGATGACCCAGAGCCATGCTGGGGGAAATAACAGCGGCTGACCGAAAGCCTGCGGTCCGCCTGTTGACTTCCACCGGGAGAGATGCTACTACATGGGAGGAGCTGGGAGCAGACAGCGTTGCGAGAGACGAGGTAGCGGCTCCCTTCACACCCTGTTCGGGCTAGGCTGGGCGGTCTGACTCCCCGTGGCAGCACTTGGAAATGGATTTTTGATCCTGGCAGCAGCCACAACAGGTGTCCCAGTGAGCAGCTGGCACAGCCGGCGAGGTCATCACATTCCGCAGCCCGTTGCGGCGACAGAGGGGAGGACGAGCAGAGACTGGCGGGATCGACATAAGGCGAAGTCCAGGAGAGGCAAAACGGTGCAGGGAGTGGCCCCGCCAAGTCCTCCCCTGCCCCCAAACTGGAGAATTGCAGCGGCCGGAGGCACCACGAATTGTGCGAGGAAGTGCCCGGGCCCGCAGTGACGATGCCTCCTGTTCGGCCGGACTGGTTGGGCAGCCCAGAGTGAGGGTCCCTCCCGAGTGAAAGGTAATGGACAGCAACACCGCCAGCCCGTGCACGATTGTGGAAGCAGGGCGACCGCTGGATGCTGGGATAAAGGAGAGGACGAATAGAGACTGGTGGGAGCAACACGGCAAAACCTGTGAGAGGCAAAACAGGGCAGGAGCCAAACCAGCCAAAACCTCCCCTGCCCCCCTAGGTCAGAGAACTGCATCGGTGGCCAGAGGCATCACGTGTTGTGCGGGAAGGCGCCTGGGCCCGCAGTGATGAGGCCTCCTGCTCAACCGGACTGGCTGGGCAGCCAGTAGTGAAGGTCCCGCCTGAGAGGGAAAGTACTGAGCAACACCAACGCCATCCCGTGTGTGGTTGTGGAAGGCAGGCAACTGCTGGGAGCTGGGGTGCCCCCCCTTTGACTGCACTGGGAAATGGTTTTGCCCTGCGTTGGACGAATGAGATCTGATAGACACTACCAGAAAGGGGTGACACAGAGCAGAGGTAGTGCGGAAAGTACACTGAACTGTAAGTGGGCTCACGCAAGGGCTAGACTTCGATATTAAGACAAGCAGCTTATTAGAGACTTGCAGGAGCCTCGGCAGGAATTGTTGCCCTATGCTGTTCCCTGCTGCTCTGTGAACTTGGTGATGCCTGGTTGTGCGGCTCACTGGTGGCGAACTGCGTTGGTGCTTACGCTCATTTTGACACACTAAGAAGCGAATGCTTGCCGATGCAGGGACTCCGCCAGTCCTAATGAACATATGCTGACCTGCCCCCTGCTTTGCACGTGGAACTGCATCAAAACAGTCTTGACGCCGTCTTCCCATAATCATCTGGGTATCCCCGGCTCCTCCATAGGCTGCGGACCCTTTGAAGGCCACCTGACTTGAGACCTGGGCACAGCTGGGTTGCATATTGGGGAAGGTAGAAACGGTTGGCAGCAGCAGAGACCCTCCGAAGATACAGCGTGACCTGTCCCAAGCGCTGTAAACACGAGGATCTGGGAGACGATCTTGATGGACGTGCCTGGCGGCTGGACGAGCAGCTGCGGGTCAGGGCCAGCGATAGGGAGGCAATCACTTGAATAACTCAACAGCAGTAGAGAGGACATTGCCTGCAAGCTGGAGTGGAGTGGGTCCAAGACACGGACGGTGGCTCTCAGGACGCACAGGGAAGCGCACATTAGATCAGCGACCGGAGAACGGACCATACCGGCAATGGGGAAGCCTAAGGGGAGGCAGACGGGACCCCCCCGGAGCAGGAAGACAGCGCACCGGACCTAGTGCTAAAAGACCCTGGAGGCGAGTTGCTGGAGGTGCCTGTGCACCAACAATTGACAACATTTTTGGAGGCCACCGCAGACACCAAGGTGACTTTACATCAAGATATCAGTACATTAGCAGTAGGCCTTGGCCTGCTAAGGGCAGAACATGCCAAATTGGTGGACAGAGGGAAACTAACCGAATCAATCCTGGGTGTACTCACCCCAGCGCAGCAGGCTTTGATGGAGCAGGTCAGTGACCTATCTAGTAGGGTCAACGTACTGGAACGACGAGCAGAAGATGCAGAGTGGCGAAATCGGAGGAACAATGTGAGGGAACTAGGTCTACCGGAATGTGTGGAAGGCCAAGACATGGTCAACTACCTGGAAACATGGGTCCATGAAGTGGTGGCGCCAGAAGGACTATCCTATTTCTACACCCTGGAGAGGGCCCATCGTGTGCCCGCTAGGCCGCCAGCACCAGGAAGGCCGCCCTGCCCTGTGGTGGCCAGGTTGCTCCACTTCTGCAACAGAGATCTATTGTTACAGAGAGCACGCTCAGAGGAGCCGTACACTGTTAAGAATAATAAGGTGTCCCTGTTCCCTGACTATACATTTGAGGTTCAGAGATGACGTACCCCGTTCCTTGAAGTTAAGAAGACCCTGCGTGAGGAGGGGATCCAATACTCCCTGATGTTTCCGGCCCGCCTCAAGATTATGCTCGAGGGGAAATTCCACTTTTGCGAGGACCCTTAATCTGCCTGGGAATGGATCGAGACCTATAAAACAGAAGGCCAACCCACACAACGGGGAGAGAAACAATCGATTGGGGCCAGAGACCCTGGGAAGAGGTTACGAAGACGCCAAAGGCGGAGAACTGCCAAGAGGCCAAGCACGTCACGAACAGTGACAGAGAGAGAGCAGAAGCACTACAGGCAGTTGCAGACCTGATGCAAAGTAGGAGATCCTCATCAGAAAGAGGTTCGGGGTCGAAACGAGGATCAGATGGTTCAGACTCAGACACATCTCATAGCGGCAGCGCATGTTTGCCAGTTATAGCTCCCCAAACAGCTGATGGGATAGTATGATTCTGCCTGGGTATCTCTGTCTCTCCTCTATGTCCTTTCCTTTCCCGCTCCATTGAGTGGGTGGGCCATGTTCTTGAGTTGTCTCACTCACACTTGATCTTTCTTCCACACAGCAGAAATGTGTGAGGGGAGGTGGGTGGCCGGGGGGGCACTCCTGGGCCTAGGGTGGATTGGCCAAAATAGTCTGATTCGCCCCAACATGTATATCTGCACCTTGTTGAGTATTAATTGAGATAGTCACGCTCCCCTGTAGCTCCTCGTGCTAGCATCCCTGGGCCTTATATACTTGCTGTAGTTTAGTATCATGCAATATTTTTGCGAGTTTGTGCAGCTGACCATTTTCAGTCCGCTCGTGGGTTGGGAAGTTGAATTGTTGGGTTTGTTGTTACATGCCAGAAGGTCCAAAATGCTCTTTCTAGCTGACGCTCGGGGGCACGGGGGGAGGCGAGGATGTGCTGATTGATGACACACAATATTAGTCAGGCTGAGGAGTTTAGACTCCTCACTTGGAATGTTCGAGGTATGGGCTCACCTTCCAAGTGTTACAGTATCCTGAACTATATCAGACGCAGGGGAGCACATGTGGTACTGTTGCAGGAGACTCATTTAACGGAAACGGAGGTAACTAGATTGCAACGGAGGTGGAGAGGGCAACTATATGCAACTACTTACTCGGCTTTTGCGAGGGGGGTGCTGGTGTGGATCAGGCCAGGGGTCCCCTTTCACCTCTTCCGTAAAATTATAGATGTGGACAAGAGGTTTGTGGTGCTCAAGGGCAAGTTGAAGGGTAGGGAATTAACATTAGGAAGTATATATGCACCGAACCGTGACCAGGTCCCCTTCCTGGACCGGCTTTCAGGGCCTCTAGCAGGGGTGGCACACGAAGATCTAATACTGGGAGGGGACTATAACTGTGTGTACGACATCGAATGGGATAGATCCACTCCTCCGCTGCGGGGTACACTCGCTGCTGCTACAGCCAGGGGATTTAGGAACTGGGCCATGGGGTGGGACCTGCTAGACATCTGGAGGCTTCACAATGCACAGCGGAAATAATACTCCTACTACTCCCATCTATATGATTTGCACACACTGCTAGATATGTTCCTCTGCTCTGAAAACCTGGCCCCAATGCTGTCTGGGGCTGAATACCTGGGTAGATCTCTGTCTGACCATAGTCCCTTACTGCTACGATTTGCCCCTACTCCCGAGAGAGCCTCAATTCCTACGTGGAGATTGGATCCAGCCCTGTTGGAGGACGGAGGATTTCAGCAGCTCCTCTCTGCAGCCCTAGTCACCTATTTTGCTGAGAACCACAATACCACTGGCTCCCCCCTAGTGGAGTGGGATGCATTTAAAGTGGTAACCAGGGGACAATGCCTGGGACAGGTGGTGGGGGCCAGATGAGGGATTACCCGAGAGCTAGAAGACCTGGAAGCTCAAATCCTGATATTGGACAGGGAGATAGAGAGAGGGGCTAAGGTACAAGGTAAACTAGCAGACGTAAGGAGCCTTTACAACTCCATGTGAGATAGGTTACGTGCACTGGATTATTGGGCTTACCAAGTAAAGCAACATGAAGAGGGGAGCAGGGCAGGGAGGCTGTTGTCCTGGTTGATTAGACCGAACGGTCGGGTAACTCCAATCCCTAGTATTACAGATGTAGATGGACAGGTTCCCTGCTCTCCGAGAGCCATCAATGAAGCGTTCTGAAAATACTACGAGACGCTTTATGGGCCACCGGAAGTTAACCAGGGAGACACACTCAGGACATACTTAAACGGGCTACGATTACAGGGTCTAGATCGAGATTCACGGGACTCACTGGCGTTACCAGTTAAAACAATAGAAATTAGGGCAGCCAGTAAGGAAATGGCCTGAGGGAAAACACCTGGGCCTGATGGCCTCCCGGATGAATTTTATGTGGCCTTTGTAGATATATTAGTCCTGAGATTGGAGAGGATGTATGCAGTAGCACTCCAGGAGAAGCAACTACCACCCTCCCTTAGGGAGGCACTGGTAATCCCTCTACCAAAAACTAAAAAAGACCATGCAGGAGTGACAGAATTCCGGTGTTTGGCAATGCTAAACATGGATTTCAAAATTTTAAGCTAAGCACTGGCTTCCAGGCTCTTACCGCACATTCAGCGACTGGTTCACACAGATCAAAGCAGTTTTATCCCTGCACGCTCCACATCCAACAACTTGAGGAAACTATACAGTGTATTGTTCCATAAAGACTTGGGAAACCACCCCGACGCGGTGGTAGTGGTAGTGGATCTGGAAAAGGCCTTCAATTTCCTTCGCTGGGACTTTTTATTAGCAGTAATGGGGAGAATGCAGATGGGAGCCCGGTGGTTAAAGTAGGTTTGCCTCTTATATGAAAACCCTAGAGCTTGAGTGCGCACTGGCAACATGGTGTCAGCCTCTTATCCCATCAATAGAGGAACCCGTCAGGGCCTCCCATATCACCCTTGCTGTTTGCTTTAGCAATGGAACCGTTAGCGGAGCGGTCTAGGCAGGAAGGTGAAGAGCTGGGGTTGGCTCTTGACGGGACCCACCATACAATATCACTATATATAAACGACATACTAATTTATCTTAGAGACGGGGTCCGCGAAATCCATCTAGTACTACGCATCCTGGAGGAATTTGCCGAGCTTTCGGGACTACATATTAATAAGAGGAAGACCTACGTGTACCTATTGCATCCTGCCCAGATAGGCTGCTGACCCTCCAGCTGGACTTGGAATGGGCATCTACCTCCTTTAAATACCTAGGGATTCAGATTCATCATACTCAAATGGACCTTTTCGAGGGCAACCTGGGTAGCGCCCTAAGAGCTCTGCGGGCGAATTTTGCCTTTTGGCGCACGCTAAAACTGTCAGTTATGGCTAGGGTGGCACTGTCCAAAATGGTGATGCTACCACAAATCCTTTACTATTTTGTCAACCTACTGGTGGTAATCCCAAAGAGTTGGTTCAAAACTTTGGATACAATACTGAGGGGCCTAGTGTGGGATGGTGGACCCAACAGAGTTTCCCTGCAGACTTTGCGACTTCCGCTTGCAGGAGGTGGATTGGGAGCCCCGATTTGGAAGCCTACTACCTGGCAGCACAGCTCCAGTGGCTGGCCAGGTGGCTTGATGGGAGAGGATTGGATACACTGTTGCTGCCAGCTAGCTCTGCGCAAACGGCTTTGCTTCCTAGGATGCTTAACCGTCACCAGAGAATCAGACACATGGGAACGTTACTTTCGGTGGCAATGAAGTGCTGGGACAGATGTATGGCAGGGTCCAAAGACGCGCCGCTCTATGCACCAAGCATTCCCCTTGTGGGGGTTTCCACAGGTAGGAATGGGTCCCCCCTTTCACAAAGACAGCTGCTGGGCTGGGAAGACTCGGTAATACAGACGGTGGGAGAGTGTTACCGTGACGGTGAACTACTCCCGCTGGAGGAGTTTCTGGAGTACCAGGAGTTGCCGCCAGGGAAGTTCCTAAATTACCATAAGATACAGGGAGCACTGGTGGAACTGTGGGGGCCAGATATGAAAGAGCCAGTTGCCCATGCGACTCTTCAGTCCATGGTGACGCTGGGTTCGGCAGGACATCTGGTTGTAGGAAAGTGGCTCTGTATATACTGTTCCCAAATAGGTACAGTGTGTACAGAGTCCACAGTCCCCAGAGGTTTGGCAGAGGCTAAAGTTAGATATAACCTTACTCTCTAAAGTGATAGCTTGGTCGAGCAGTAAGGCAGTATCAGAGGACAGTGTAAAGCATTTGTTGGTCACACTCAGTCAGCAAATGGTCTCACACACTCAAGAACTGAACTCTAGGCCAATGGTTTGAACATAAAAATATATGGTTGTTTTATTTTAGAACCAACGATAGGTATCAAAATATACTTTATCAGAATGAGATGCTTTAGTTAAATACTTTTCAATAGGCAATAGTCTTTTGAATGCAATAGTTACAGTTTGTTGCAATTGGCAACACAATTCAAACACAATTACACATTGAGCTCAATGGGAAATTCTAAGTAAATGCAATTGATTACTTTTAGGATTACTTTTCTAACTCCAGGACTGGATCCTAGATTCAGTCCTGGGACAGTTCCTTGAAACAGGTGAGTAAATAGGTTTTAGTTACTGTTGTGATTTTTAAGCAATATTTTGGTATTTTAAAAGTTGACAGAAACTTTTTCTAATAAAATTACCAATGTTATCCTATGGGAGGAAATTCACTTAGCAGGTAAGTGGGGTTGTGGGTACTTTTTCTAGCTCAGTGTTGGATTCTGGATCCAGCACTAGTGTACCACCTGTAAACAGTTGAGAGAATGCGTTTAGGTTATACAGGCGATTTTTAACGAATATTTGTAAGTTTGCAAAATCGACACTTAGAAACTTTTTCAGCAAAAACCAGGCAATGTTATCCTATGGAAGGAAATTCAAGGTGCAGGTAAAGTATGTTCTCGTTACTTTTGTAATCCAGTGCTGGGCTCCTAGGCTCAGTACTGGGACATCTATCTAAAACAGGTAAGTAATTACGTTTTCACAGTTGGAACGAATTTTAAAGAATATTTGTAGTTTGCAAAAATCGACACTTAGAAGAAATTTCACAGAAAAACAGTCAATGGTTTCCTATGGAAGATAATTGAGTTAGCGGTAAGTATGGTTGCAATTACTTTTCGGGGTCAGTGCTGGGCACCAAGATCCAGCACTTGGATCTCTCCTAATAGCTGGTGAGTATTTTCGATTTAGTTACTCGGTTGATTTTAGGTGAATGTTTTAAAGTTTAGAAACTCCACACGAAAGAATTTTCAAGTGAAACCAGTCAATGTTTCCCTATGAAAGAAAAGTGAGTTATTGGCTTTTGGGTAAGTACTCGACTGGCAGAGTTAAGGTTCTGGGCATAGACTCAGGGATCTCCAAGGGTCAGGTAAGTACAGTTGTTACACCCTCAGCAGCACAGGGGCAGCCGGGTGCAGAGTGAGGTAGGCCCAATGTTATCCTATGGGAGGCAGGGGGCCCGTGGTTGGTGGCTGCTGGCTAGCAGGCCACACGGCTGTGGGAGCTGGGCTCCTGGTCACTTGCTCAGGGCAAATGGGAAAGTAGGTTAGAGTAGAAGTTGCACTGCCGGGGCCACTCGGGCGGCTGGGTGCAGGGTGCTTTTGAGCCGTCGGGTGCTCAATGGATTGCAATGGAGAAGCTCAAGAACGAACAAAGGCTGCAAGCTCGGGAACGAAGAGTCTTCAGGTGCGACCTCCACTTCGAGTGGCAAGTTGGGTAGTTGGAGGATAGGTAGGTACCCAGGAGTTGGGCACAGGGGACCGCAGGGCGCCGGACGCAGGGGTGCCTTTTGGTGTCGGGAAATCTTACCCTCTGTTGATCGCGGTTGGGGGGTCCCTGGTTCTGAGGCTGCAGGCGTCGTTAGGAGCGTTGAGGTGGGTCCTTGGGGGCTGGATTCGGGGTCACAGTTGCCAGGGGGACGTCCTCGTGGTCTTTGTCCACTCCAGCACAGGCCAGGCTTGGCGGGTGCAGAGTGTGCAGGGTTCGCGGTTCCTGGCTGATGCCAGGGGTCAGTTACTTGCTTTGAGCAGTACCACTGCTTGTGGGAGTCCCAGATGCTTAGAGTCACAAGGTAGCCAGGTCCTCTGGGGTTTGTGAGGTTGCTGGCCACGGGAGATGCCGGGATTGAGCAGGTTCGAGGGTCGACAGGCCGGTAGGGCTGGGGCCAAAGCAGTTGATGTCTTCCTCTTGTTAGCAGCTGCACGGCAGGTCTTCTTGCTCCTTGATCTTCTTTGCTGTTTCGGAATCTGAGGAAGAAAGGTTCAGGGTGCCCCTGAATACTAGATTTAGGGGCGTTACAGGTAGGTAAAGGGCAGGGACCAATGGGTCCCTGCCCTGGGGTGGGTACACCCCCTATCCTGCCACTCTCCTGTGGGAGGGGGCAGTAGCCTAGTCCTGATTGTACAGGGCTTCCAATCTTCAAGATGGCGATAGCCCGAAGATGTGCTTCACCTCGCCTCCCCCACCTGAGGGGTGGGGTTGGCAGAGGCTGGCACACCCCCTTTCCTTCCTTGGGGTTTCCGGCCAGTCATCCCGCCAGAGTGGGGGTCAGAACCGGTAGGGGCCAGTTGCTGAGTACAGCAAGTGGCCTGGAGAAGCTCACAAAGGCAGAATGCCTTTGAAGCTTCCCCTACCCATCCTGGGGGAGGAGACTTAGCACTTCACCCAGGATGTGCATTGTTGCAGGCCCAGGAGAGCAGATGGCTCTCTACCCAGGGGTCCAGCAACATATCTGCTGTGTGGCAGCCTAGGCAGCCCCTCAGACAAGAAGTGGATTGTAGGTTAGGTTCAGGGGGCATCTCTGAGATGCCCTCTGTTGTGCATCTTACAGTAAATCCCACACTGGCATCAGTGTGAGTTTACTGTGCTGAGAAGTTTGATACCAAACTTGTCAGTCTTTAGTGTGGTCATCATGGTGCTGTGGAGTTCGTGTTGACGACCTCCGACCTCCCAGCACCATATACTCTTAATGGCGGCACTGCACTTACAGTGCCCAAGAATGGACCTGGGTACTGTAGGGGCACAGGGCTCATGCACCTGTGCCCACACCACTGGCATAGGGAACCCAGCTAGAGGGGTGACTGAGGTATGCCAGGACAGCGTGTGTTGTGGGCATGGCACACAGGGATGTGTGCCACGTCGACTCTTTGTTTTGTTCTGCACCAAGACACTCAGCCTGCAAAGGCAGTGTGTGTGTGTGTGTCAGGGCACAGGGCCTCTAAGGGTGGCACAATAAGTGCTGCTGCCCTTAGGGGCCTTCTCTGGTCACAAGGCCCTGGGTACCTAGGGTACCATTTACCAGGGGCTGACATGTGACCAGAGATGTCAATTGGGTTTTGGCTGTTAGGCAGTGTTTAGGGAAGGAACACAGGCCCTGGGGACCTGATTGGCAGGAGCCCAGGGCACAACAAGGAAACGTGCATCAGTTATCAGGCAAAAAGTGGGGGGGTTACTGCAACAGAAACCCACTTCCTTCCAATGGTAAAGTGGCTTTATCAGGCAAGAATGGAAACCACACCTCGACCATTGCCTCGCCTACAAGAAAGATGGGAGGGTACCTTGAATAGGCAGCTTACCGAGAGAGAGTGCAAGAGAGTCTTAGGCAACCCAAAAAAGGTGTCCAGGAATGCAGCTTTTAAGCTTATACAATTTAACATGCTCCATAGAACCTATCTCACCTCACACCCGCTGAACGTGGTATACGGGAGTGACACCCAAGTCTGCGCCAGATGTTCGCAAAGGGATGCTGACTTTGACCACATGGTTTGGACTTCTGGCCAAAGATCGTGGACATGATTGACAAAATTTTATCTCGGAATCTGGCGTGTTCTCCGGAGGTTTGCCTCTTAGGCCTTTTCCCGAGACCCAAATCCAAAAGACTTGGTCATAGATTTATAGACTTGGCTTTCCTCTTAAGTAAGAGGAGACTAGCTCTCAGATGGAAGGCGAAGCAACCACCTTTAGTGGGAAAATGATGTCTCCTGCTGGGCTAGAGCAGAAGAGGAGGCTTTGATTAAGGAGGATAAGATCATGAAACGGCGTAAACCACTGGCAGAGCCCTGGGCTGACATAGTGAGAGCGTGGGATACACGGCACAAGCCTGAACTGACCTCACACACTAACTCGACTGACTCTGAAGGGCTGGAATAGGCGCACACACCTCAGGGGTCTGGTGACGATTGCGGGACGAGCACAGATGACAGAATTCTTGGGGAGCAGGGAGGCCCGGCCCTCATACAGCAGGCCAAGATTAAGACGTGGACTCACTTCAACCAAGGACCAGATATAGCCCTTTCTGGTTTAGAGATTTGCGGGCCTTGTCTCCTTTCTGCCCCCGCCCCCCTTTTTGCTAATTGCAGACCTCTGGTAGTTTATCGTTAGTTGTATGTTTTGTTTTATTTTGTGGGAAGACATGGAATTTGTTCCTTTTGTTTTGTCTGTTTCTTCATATGGCTTCTATTTTCTCCCACTTAATCACTGAATGTGCTTGTGTAGCAGAGTTTTGCTTTGACCACTCCCTAGGGAATATTTTGCCATAGTGAGGGATTATTTTATCATTCGGCTAACACCGGACGTAATGGTTACTTTGGAGATAAATATCTTTGAAACAGATCTGTGATGACATTGCCTGTCCATCCCAGAAAAGCATGACTAATGTACTACAAAACACCACCAACGAGTACAATATGTAATGTGCTGCTCTTACTATGGATGTGTAACCGCGTTGAGTGTTTTTCTCAATCATTATATAAATGGCAATAAAAAAGATTTACAAAAAAAAAAAGAGCATTTAAGATGTATACCCAAGAAGCTAGAACTTTAGACTCACACCACAAACATTATTATACACATTATGTCATGGTGAAATCTATAGCTAAAATTGAATCTTATTTAACATTGAATATGCCGGCTATTGACAGAAGATTTTTAACATATTTTCATTTGAACATTTTCCCTCAATTACTAGCAGGCTGGCACAAGCCATCAGACTTTCCAAATTGCACATGTGATGCATTATCTGCACTAGACACTTTACATATTGTCTTAATTTGCCCTAAACGGGCCAATCTGTGACATAAATATATTCTCCCATGATGTGTACCTCTGAATTTTAATCAGGCAAGACCAGCTCTTTTATATCTTCCATTTTTAGATAATTTCACTGTTTGCTGGTATTTATCCAGGTTTTTATCAGGAGTGTATTTTGCTTATGGTGGGCGAGGAATTTTTTATTTGATTTTTTGCTATGGACTGATATTTATTGTTGCTTTTATTGTACATTTAAGATTGCCGATGCTAATCGAAATAAAGTAAACATTCATTGATTGACTAGTCTTGCAATTGCAATATATAATAAGTACATATGATCTGGGTGCTTAGCCCTTTTAAGTTAGATCATTGTATGTAATTCCTGTGCTCCTTTTGTCCTGATGATGACTTGGATCAATTGTGAAAGGTCGAATCGGCAGATTTCTGGCTGAAATGACCCTTATTGTGCAATGATATACATATGAATGCATTGATCCATTTATTTTCATGCACAATACTGGATTGTTGTTGCTTTTCGGCATTGCTTTTCTTTTTTGGTCATCCTTCTATCCCTGTATCCTTTGTCATACTGTTTTTTAGTTGGGAAATGTATGATTCGCCCCCCCCCCCTCCCCCCCATCCCCACCCCCCTGACTAAGCTACACCCCTGGAAACGAGAAGTTGTCGGTTTGGGGATACTTTAGCCATCCTCCTTAATTTCATTCCTAAATTTGTTTTTCTGCTAACCTTTTTGTCCAACTTTTTTACAAAGCATAAGTGGTCATTTTCTGTGTAAGTTTCAGCAAAGTCAATTATACAATTTTGAAAAAGTTGAAAAACACAAAGCAATGCAATCCCCCAAAAAGGAACCACCGTATAAAAAGTGAAAAATAACGGATGTATAGCCCACAGAAGCCCAGGTGTTGTGACCAGTACCCCCTGATCATGGCTGTTTGGGGACTGGCTGCTGTTTTTGGTTGGGAAGAGGACCAGGACCTGCACCCAACTCCTGGTTCACAGTGCAGGAGGTAATGTACTCCGTGGATTGACAGCCCGTTAGGTTGAGCACAAGCCAGACCTGTAAAAAACCCCAGCTACGTGCAGCCGAAAACGTATTGACTTACTGATTTTTCTAGATTGGGTGTAATTCTTGGCACCCTGCTGCCAACCCTCGATGCACATGGCTGACTGCTTTGCTTAGAGTGAACTGGCTGTCTGCTGGGTTGGGTGCAAGGCCTTGTGGCCAGCCCTTGCTGCATGCAGGAAGTGTATGCAGTATATTATTAAAAACACTGATAAAACACTGCTAAGGGACAGTAATGGCCACCTCTGCTCATAGAACATTAAGGTAACTTTAAAAAAACGTAGAAATTCACTAGACACAGTTAAACTGGATTTATGAATACAAAACAAAACTGAAAAACCTCTGAAACTTACCAGTCGTGGTTAGCCAACCAAACCATAACTCACTCCATCTCCAGTCACTGCTCTTGACCTCACATACGACATCACCGATGACATCTCAAATGACATCATCAATGACATCTCAGATTACATTGACAATATTTACATTACTGATGACATCATATCACATCACCAGTGTTATTATGAATGACATTAATGTAGGATATGTGATGCAGACTTTGCACATCAAACAAGGTCACAAAAATATCAAGATTGCTCTCCGTACCTTTTAGGAAAGCAAAATAGTCCAACATTTGCAACCAGGTGGAAGACTTGAAATTTAAGAGTGTGCTTGAAGAATACACTTCTTGGATGACACACATAAATGGACTCTGATTTCCTGGGTTCATGGAGATGTTCAATTTCACCCACAGCTATTGACACTTAATACAGAGTTTGAGGGATGAGGTAACAGACTGATTGAAGGGCGTACTATGTAGATAATATCGACCATGAACTAAGATACAGGGACTCCACAAGATGCAGGGAGATGGTCAAAAGGATTAAAATATGAAAAAACTTAAGTAAAGAAAGACCTATCGGAAATTTAAAATACATGAAACAAAAGCAGAGATTGGACTAAACAGCCCTGGCAGTTAAGAGGACTTCTTTTTGTAGATATTAACATGTCCGAGCGCAAAATGCTATAACTCACAGTGAGGATAGTCAATCCCGGACCTCTGCTGACCCACTGGCCCATTGGCCCATGCTGTAGGCTGTGGCTGGCGGAAGCAGTGTCAATGACAACTGAACAGGCAAATGGTTCAATAAGGCTAACTGAAAGCCCCTATATGTACATAAATATATATGTATGTTTCTTGTGATTTTTTTGAACCCATGGGGCCAAACCTAAAAAATTGCCAAAATAAATTTCTAAGTGAGCCTCATGCACACATCCTTCCCGGGCACCCACTAAACATGAAGAAAAATTGTCAATATACATTTGGGAGAGTACCCATGGCCACCTCTTCACAAGTTTGAAGTTTCTTTCTATTTATGATTACGGAACTCCGAAGAGGTCCACATGAAATCACAAAATGACATGCGTATGGCTAAAATAAGATTCTAGTTTACAGTTGAATACACATAATAAAATACAATAACCCACCAAGAGATCTAACAATCATATAAGATATCCAAAGTACCCTATGGCCACCTCCTCACCTGGTGTCAAGGTGAGCAGACCAGGTATCTTGTACCCTGTATTATATACATGCAAAATGTTCATTTATTCTGCGAATATCCAAAAGTCAAATCTGGTTTGATTTTTTAAAATGTTTCATGCTGTATCCAATATTAGTCGGTAGGCTGGTTTTGAACTTTGTGCTTCATGGAAGACAATAGATACTGAATAAATAGGCTGAAAATTATTAATATACATGGCTCCCTCGTGAAGAATCCTTGCCATGCTTGTTACCCCTTGACTTCGCAGGAGGAAGTTATATTTCTTGGCTTTCCAAAGCCATCAATGGGACTTGTGGGGTTACAGTCCCCCCTCCTGTGATAACCATTGAGTGGTGCTGGAGACTACAAGCAAAACATCACAGAGGAGGAAGAAGTAACAGCAAGTCCAAAGTACAATCGTAACAGTAACACCCCCAACACAAATTACAATTATTGTAAATCCGTTCTTGGGAACTTCCCACAAGGAAGGTTTCGAGTAATAAAACAAAGCAAAGGGTTACTCAGCAGCTGTCTGGTTCCTGTGAATTGTGTCAAAGTCTAGCTCATTGCTGCAGGCAACTGGTGACATTTGTTTTGAAATATGGGTTGTTTTTCAGCTCAGAAGACAAGATGAATGGAAAGAATGCCACTCTAGTGTTGTCGATGTTCTGTAGATATGAAAATAATTCTGATCTCAAACCATAGGACATCCTACATGAAAATATAAGAAAAGGGAGGGTAAATGTTATACATGTCTACGGAAATGTATACAACACTTCTTTTTAAGCGTATTTTAAGTGGGTACTTCACGGCATCTTCATAGCTAAGAACAGTCCAGAGACCAAAATTATCAGGATTGATTCTAAAAAAATATGATAAATTAACTCTTGCAGGTCGATTTCAAATATGAGTGAATTCCCAACTTTTTGGGAATTCTCAAAGGATCCCAGGGGTGGTCTATAATTCTGTCATGAATGACTAGTTCTTCCTATGCAGAATCATTGTCACACGAGTAAACGTAATCAGTATACGTTTATGTACGTGTAAGTGTTTCGTAGGCGTGCAACTGCACTTTTATTTTTTTCTCTACTTGGATAATAGGTTTTCAACTTTAAGAAACCACTTCCACCTCATTATTACCAATTTACCAATTATGGGGTTGGTCTGTCTGAATTGTCTTCATGGATAAAAACCTATCCCTGCCTTTGACTGAAGTAAACATTTCTGAGATGAGTATGTGCCTAGAAACTGTTCAACAACAAAGCTGCAAGCGTTTGAACGCTCACCTGTTTTCCAAGGCAGCTCCCTGCGAGAACACTCATTCCCTCCCCTTGTGAACAGATGTGTTCACATTCGATATTACACCGTAGTGTTTTACACCCGCACTGATGCAGGGGGTGGGGAGGCCCTGGCCTCTGGTCAGCCTATGCACCCACCTCCATGGGCTGCTACTAACCACTATCCATGGCCTTAGGCCTGACACAGTCTCCCACTGAGTGCATCAGGGTTGGCTGCAGAGCCTTTGGCTGTGCGCATCAAGGATTGGCGAACAATGCCAACTCTTTGCATGTGGCCGACCTCTGCTGCACACAGCCTTTGGCCATCTGCAGCGAGGCTGACCACAAGGCCTTACATACTGGCAGCTCCTGCACCCATATCTCTGGGGCAGCCTACTCCAGCTGGTCATGGCCAGGGCTGCTCCCACTCTCCACCTGTGACCAACCACCAGCATTAGGTCTTCAACAAGGCTGGATTTGTGAATAGTGAGGATCAAGCGGGTCCGCGGGACTAAGAGCAGGTCCAGGATCTGTGAATCCAAAATAGGATTTGTGAATCTCATGATACAAAATTTTCTTTTGATTTTTATTATAGTTGCAAGAAGACCATTTGGACTGCCCTACATGTCCTGATATGTCATGGCCGGTTCACCCTGCCCCCTTATGCCCTTCTTCTTTTAATATTCTCAACAGTGCTCTGTTTTGGGTAATGGCAGCCTTAAAAGAAATGTTTTTGTAATGGCCAGCCAATCAGAATGCGTCTGATTTATGAATCTGGAGCCTTCCACCAGGCGCAGTGTGGGCTGATGGCAGTGCCTAGCCTTTACCCAACCTGCCATAGCTGCCCAACTCAAGCTGGCCGCTTGCAGCCATGTAATGCCCTAATGTGTCATGACCACCCTTCACACCATTTACACCTATAAACACCACAAAACACACCTAAAATTAATTACACAATTACCATATTTAATGACTAATTAATTAATTGAAATTGATTAAAAACTAATCCTTAAACAATTATTAATACATTAATTTACATGTTTAACACTATATCATCACAATCAAACAAATATTAATAAATACAAATTAGTCAATACATTTTATATAATTAAATTACATCATACCCTATTCCCCTATAAACCCACAACCCGCTACGGAACTAAAAACGCAAAATTCAAATAAAAATAATTAATAACTACTAAAATTTTAACACATATAATATAAATACAAACAATTCTTATACAAAGAAACACACATCATACAGATATAAAATATATACTAAAATACATAACATTAATAAAAAATCGCTACTTTTACAAACGATATTAAACACTTCGTTTTTTTAAAAATCGATATTACTTACCTAAAATCGATATTCTTGAGCATGAGGATTTTACTGTCGATATTCCTGACCCACGATATTTTTACCACAATATTTTTGCAATTCTATATTTTTACCTTAATATTCTTTCCCTGCACCTTTCTAAATATTTTATCCATGATTTTCCCTCAAAGTGCCCTGGCAAGTGCGGGTGTTATCAAGTAAGAACATGATTATTCCAGTTCTGGTATGTCTATCACACATTTTTCCTGATTCCTCATTTTTGGCCATTATATCCACAATATTGATTTATACATTTTCTCTTAGTTTGCTTCCATTTTTGGTCCTGATGAGGACCCTTCTTAAAATGTGTCAATAGGGTCAAAACAATGCAATTTATACAAGTAGACCGATACCATTTATGCCATTTGGAGCCATGCTAATAGAATATTTGTATATCAGTCTCTGGCATTGTACATTTGCTTCTATACAGCACTGGCACACTTTGTTCACATCTATCACAAATCACTGCACCATTATTATTGGAGCCCCTTTATTTGGAATGCAATATCTGACAAAATAATGATTAACAGTGGATAAACTAAATTGCAATGTTTCAAAAAGATTGTGTTTCCAAAAAGGATTTTATTTTCTGTGTATATATTGCCTTGGCAGTATAAGCTTATATTTCCTCAGAGCAGACCACTCTCTCTGATTTTAAAAAGAGTCAGACACTTATTTTTGCTTTTGTTCTAAACATTATTTTTAAAATAAAATATCTCCATTACATCAATTTACAACCAGTTCAGAGAAAATCTTATTAGAAGTAAATGGTTACCATTATTAGATGCTCATAGATCCTAAAGTTGGAAAGTCAATTCCCTTACAAATGTGGTAAAAAAAACTATTGGTGGTAACTCAGAGATATTTCAGTACTAATTTAGTACATGGCATTCACAAGAACTAGGAATTACACTTCTGGAATAGGAGATATCTTGCCGCTTCAGTATTTCACTTTCACCACTGGCAGCTATGGGACCTACTTTTTAGGTCGAAGCATACCAGACAGTGGGGATGTCTGGTTTGCAAAGACTTATTGGGAACATTTGGAAAGCTTCCCTAGGAATGTATTCAGCCCATTGCTTACCATTGGCTTTGGGTCTTGTAACTCACAGTTGCCTGCTTTCTATTTGCTGGCTTTTTTTGTTTTAAGCTGTCCAGTATTTCTTTGTCCCTCCCACAGAGTATAGTCTATTTACTGTATTCTTTCATAAGTGCTTGCTTTCTGTAAACAGCCCTATAAATCCTGTTCTTATCTTGTCACATTTGCTGTGCATTCAAAGACAGCGATCAAATGTCTTTTTCAGAATTAGGAAAGCACGTTTTTGGTAATCCTGAAGTGTGGTGGAAACAAATATTTTCATTTGATCAGAACAAAACAATACACTAGGTGATGCCATTTCCACACATTATTATTTGTGAGCTATATAGTTTTACCAGTGAAACTGTATGTCTGTGCAAATGTAGTGGTAATCTCAATTGAAAATGTGCTGTCTGTAATGGCAGTGCGCTACCACACCCTCTACTCCACGGCACTTGACTCCTCCTTATGCCATTCCATTCTACTCCACTCCACAACATAACACTCTACTCTAGGGGCACTCAGCACTACGATACTCCACTCTACGCCACTCTACGCCACCCTACTATATGACACTCTTTTCCACTCTATGCCACTCCACTCCACAACACTCTATGCGACTCTATTCTACAACACTCCATCTACTCCAAGACACTCTACTCCATTCCACTCTACTCCACTGTACAACACTCCACTCCACGCCACTGTAAAACATACTTTGACACTTCATTATATGCCACTCTATTCCATCTTTTGCAACTCCATCCTACGACACTCCAATTTACAACACTCCACACTGCTCTACGCCACACTATGACACTTTACTCCACTCTACACTACTCCACTCTACACTACTCCACTCTCCGGCACTCCACTCTCCAGCACTCCACTCTCCGGTACTCCGCTCTGCGACATTCTATTCCACTCTTTGCCACGCTATGACACTTTACTCTGCTCTACGCTACTCCACTCCACTTTACGACATTCCGCTAAATGAAACTCCGCTCTACTACACTCTATGCCACTTCACTCTACAACACTCTATGCCACTCAAGGCCACTCTACTCCACTCCACTCTATGACACTCTTCTCCATTTTGCTCTGCTTCACTCTATGCTGCTATACTCCACTCTACAAGACTTTACGCCATTCCACTCTACGAGATTCACTGGTTTTTAATTTGCAAATCTGAAACTGTCATCCAACCCAGATAGGTATTCCAGGGACAGGCAGAGGCACAGAATGGTTGAAGTAAGAAAAAAAGGAGACTTTCTAAAAGTGGCATTTTCAGATCTGCAATTTAAAAACCAACTTCACTAAAAGATGTATTCTTAAATTGTGAATCTTCTCCCCATTGGAAGATACACTTGTAAGGTGTTACAAGACAATGCAAACCTATGGAGAGATAGGCCTTGCTGTAGTGAGAAAATGAATTTAGCCGGTTTTCCACTACCAGGACATGTAATGTACATATTCTACCTTTTAAATACATTGCACCTGGGCATACATTGCCAATGGTTGTTAATTGCATAAGATGAATAAGTAACAACTATTGTTTCGCTGTATATAGCATTGAAAATGCTGCAGTTCTGAAATGATGAGACTGTGAAAGAACTATAACGACTCTCTTTGAAGTTACATCAGAGGCAGTGAAGGGTGCTACTGCTGCAGAGTGTAGATTTATGTTTTTTCACCCTGAGGGTGAGGGCAAAAATGGGAGCCCGATAAGGACCCGTCTCAGCAACTGCTTTTTAAGAACTGCCGGTGCTGAGCACCGGCAGGACCCGGCCCACTTAAAGCCCTGCCCGCCACAAATTGCACCGACCCAGCGAGTCCAATCTGGGTAGGCCAGTTCAGAACTGTAAAATGTGCGGGTGCAGGGAACAGAGGAATCCTTTGAAAGAGCACTTAGCAGAAATTAAACAATTGTTTCCTTATCAAACAATGACTGTTGTAGCAGAGAAAGTACGCATAAGTTACAGGCAAAAGGAAGCAAGTCCCAGATTGTATTGCCAGTTTTATTTGGATTTGCTTTGTTTACAGCGAGATGCTTTCAACACTCAGAAGGCTCTGGCACAAGGCTTTGTGATATCGGGAGTCACCTGTAATAAATCATTACATGCCACGTGACGTCGGCCAGTATGAGCCTGCTGTCAGAAAACACATTATTGAACAAACGATACACGTCTTTTATTGTTCATATATTACATTGCATTTATATATTTAAGCAATCAAAGGTCGCTGGTTGTTTGAAGCACTTTACAAACCCCATTAATAAAACGAAATACAAATAAATCAAACTAGAATGTTTAAAATACGCTGGTGAGTTCTGAGACTAGCAAGCAGCTATGGCAACCTTGCAATTGTCATTCCCATCTTCTTTTGTTTTTCCCCCTCATATTTGGAGCGCCACTAAACGTGACGTCTTAGCTGACCTCCTAGTTCACCTATATTCTCTGGCCACCCTTTAAGGCGCCCCAACCATACATTATAAGCACATTGCAGCCCGCCAAGGAGTTCTCCTACCATAAAAAAAAAACAAGACCAGTAGTTGAATGCATTTATTACGTCATAGAATGCTGACGTGACATGGCTATCTGTTGCAATTAAAGAAAGCCAGGTAGTCCATATGATGTGGTCCAAGATCTTAGCTTTATTCTTTAGATAGGATCCACAACAAGTTCAGATTAGGCCTTGATTAATATCCATTAATGCCCCACCAGGAGCAGCCTCCCTGCTGCTCAGCCCATCTCACCAACTGATCTTTGCTTCCACTCAAACCCACTCAACATTCCGATGACATCACACAGACTGAGCAGCAAGGCAAGGACAGCAACAGAGAGTAGATGCATTATAAACTTCCTAGATTACAACACTATCAATATTCTTTATATGTACAGCCAATGGTAATTATTCTTCATACATCATGCCCCATTTAGATTTCTTCTTGCCGTCCTTCATACCTTTTCAAATGACTTGTTTCATACATTTTTAGTGTTGATAAGCCCCAGCATTCTTTTTTGGAGCCTCTATTCTTCCATTATTGGGTACCCTTTGTTCTCTCGCCCACTCCTTTCCTACTCTGCATTCTTTTCTTTGGACCAAAACTCCTCAAATTGTTCAGCATGCCATCCACTCGCGGCCAGTACAGGTAAGAGCGGTGGGGTGGTGGGGCGGTGGAGTGGGGCGGGCGGGGATGGAGGGGAGTTGACAGATGGCGAACAGGGAAAAAATAAAAAATAAAACCACTTACTTGACTCTCGCTGCATCGGCGATGAGGCGAGCGCAAGGTAAGTGGTTTTATTTATTTATTTATTTTCCCTATCCTGTCGTCTGTTGACTTGCCCCGCGCCCCACCGCCGCCCCTCGCTCTTACCTGTACCGGCCGTGCCTAGTGCCACCCCTGCTATTTCTTATTTTTATGTTCTTGGCAGTAGTTTGGGGGCCCTGCTCCAAATTTACCCTTCACATTGCAAATTGGTGCCCCCTAAGAGAGTCTTTTGGTGTGCCCGGAAGAAAAGATGCTCCACTGGTGCCCTCACACTCTAGTCTGAAGGGGACTTTACAGCTCTCGCCCAGCGCTTAATTTGTAAAAACAAATAAGTGCCAGGGCCCTCGTCAGGAGGTCACCGCAGCTTGCACCACCCATTGCCACTGCCTGCACTGCCAATGACAGTACCTACACTACTACTAATCATTTTTTTTTTTTTTTAATATATGTTTATTAGCATTTTGTATCATTCAATAACAATACAATCAAAAGCAAGCACTTACATGAGACAAACTACGGCACAGCTTCCATTGCACTGTCATCCCCGCTGTTACCCAATGGTATACTAACTGATTTATCGCTCCCCCTGCGACCCTTACGGAGTAGTCCCTTGTAAATCCACCGTCCAATGTCCACATGCTGGCAGACTATAAGCATATAAGTCGCAGAGACTCCACTCAAAGGTTCCGTGGTGTAATCGATACAACTAATCCAAAAACTTACAACTGCTCCGCGTTACAACCCCTCCCCTCATCCACCACCCCCTACCCACACCCCTTCCGGCATGACTTATTGTCTGGATACATATGAAGGCACTCATGTCTTTTACTCTACACCATAGATTCTCCTAACACAGGACCACTGACAACCCATGTGTGATAGTGTCTTATCCCTCAGTGCTCTGCTAACTAGACTCAGGGGAGGGCAGGTCCTGCACCACCTCCGTTTCAGAGGCGGCGTCCGTATCAGTGTCGGCGGACTTCAAAAGTTCCGCCAGTGTACCCCAGGCACGGGCCGATTCCAACGCCCTATCACTATGAGCACGGGTAGCCAACTGTACCCGAACGACCGCTTCACAATCTGCCCACCGAATAAACTCCGCCCTCCACTTCTGCAATCTCGGACCCCGCTGCAACTTCCAATTAGCAGTAATTTCCCGCTTGGCCAAAACCAGTCCTAGGTCCATAAATTTACTGGTTATTTTATTCTTGGAAGTGTGAGGGAACCAGTGCAACAAGCACGGACTCATAGCAAATTCGATCTCCCTGTCCATAATGGTGCAGAGTAACGACCACACCTCCCACCAGTAAGCCCTAATCTGAGGGAAGCTCCATAGCATATGGCAGAAGTCAGCTCCCTCTACTCGGCATCGGGGACAGGGCGCCGTGAGACACTACTACTAATCATCACACTGCTACGAGTGTGACCATTCAGTCTGTTCGAGTCCCCCAAAGCTATAAGAATGGCTTGTGCAACAGAAATTAGCAGTTTTTAATGCTTATTGAATGAATAAACAACTGTCCTGCTCATCTCTAAATTACACAAACAGCACCACCTTGTGGCAGCTATCATACATGCCGGGCTGAAAAGTGCTGGGGCCGAGCACTGGAAACCACCGGCTCAAATGAAGCACTGCTCTCGCCTCTGTATGTACGTTAAAGCCATACGCTTGATTGCTATTGTGCTTTTTTTGCTGAGTTTTCAGTGTTTGTGATCAGTGGGATCGCGAAAGGCAAAAGTTTATGAACCTGACACAAAGTATCTCTGTTGTAGGCAGCGGATTTTGATTCTTCATTGTTACAGAGTAGTGCTCGCCAATGGTTGGTAATCGTGAAATGCACTGTTTTGCAAAACATACATAAGACTGGTCAGCACATTGACAACGCCAAGCCTGCTTCAACTCTAACGGCCACGCCTTCCTGTAGAATCCCACAGTGACCATACTTCAAAGCCCTATCTCTTGCGGTTCCCCCGATATTGTCTACTCACTCATATCCACTTCTTATGAAGATTATGGTCACCCTTGTCCTTCATCAAAGAGCTCTCTGGAGCAGCTCTCTCACCTCTGCTTACCATTGTCAATGCCCCTGTCACTCAAGGCATCTTCTGAGAAACTATTGAGACAGACCAGACCCTCCCACTCCACAGGACTCATATGACCTTGCAAACTACCGCCCTATCACTCACCTACCACCCTTTGGCAAGTTCATTGAAAAAACAGTCTGTACTTTTCTTTACGGGACCGGGCTGAACGGAGTGACATACAGCGGAATCGCTGAGGACCAGGGGCATATCACAGCCCTGGTGCACTTTAGTGCAAAAAGATTTCAGATGAGTCTACCAGCAACATACATATTCAATTCACGAAGTGACTGTTCTAACCTATGAATAAAGGTGTTCTCTGACTAAGTTCATTGTCTAAACACAGACACGTCTTTTCCACGTAAGGCTTGACAACCACTTTTACAACAGCGTCCTATTTCTACAGATTGAATTATGGGTTCCGGACATACCCTACCTGGACTCTCTAGGGACCCAATTTGGTTTTCACGTGGATCTTTCAAACGACCGCTTGGAATCCCGGTGTCTCAACATAAGGGTCCCTTGAATTTCTTCATTATACTTTGACTTGCTGTTCTTTACGTAGAATAGCGGGAGTGCTTAAGGACTGAAGCCTTGAAGAAGTTACAGTAAGTAACGAAACACGTGTCAGCTGCCATCATCCTTTGACATCGAGGAAACATCAGGAACACGACTTCCTTCTGCTCAATATCGTTTATGTTACTATGCGGGACTGACTTATGTATAAATCATTGAGATATGATTTCTTATTGCTAAATGAAGCATTGACGTTGGATGATTAAAACTTTCTTGGAAGGAATTACTAAAATTTATATTTTTGGGGAGTGGCTTTACGGATACTCTGAGGATTATTGTTTATTGGCTGAGATTAGAATAAGGACATTAATTAGTGCCGAGGCACAGTGTTTTTTGTATTAGGAACACGGAAGTTTGGACGAATTACCGTGTAGCGACATCTTTGGAAGTGGGATGTTTTTGTGACCTTGAGAGGCACCAATACAGGGAATCTCTTACTTGTTAAAATACCGATTCTGGACTTCGATAGGACTGATGTGCTGCTGTTGTTGCCACCACTGCCTCCTTGTCTTGTTTGTAAAAAAACTGTCTATGTTCAACTTTAAGATCAAATCAGTGATAGCCATCTCCTGCACAATTACCAGCCTGGCTGCAGATCATGCAGCACAGAAACATCTGTCCTACACATCATAGACTATGCCCTCCTGACCACAGATGAAGATGGCCCCTGTCTGCTGATATTGCTGGATCTCTCAGCTTCTTTGGATACTGTCAACCATCCCACCCTCATGCGCCCCCTTAAGGCTTGAATGAGATTTACCAGCAATGTCCTTCACTGGTTCTCCTACCTCAGGGTAAGCCCTGAGTGCAGACTAGAAATACAATAGACAATCCTCAACAGCTGCATTCATCCCGCTCTCTAGAGTCCCATTTTAGGAGATCTGGCAATGGGGAACGGAGCACAAGCAGCCTGGTCCTCTGGGTGCAGACGGCGATTGGCTACTGAGCAGCTCTGGCACACTCATGGCCAAGGAAAAAGGAATGCCCTCACACTTCCTGTGTTTTTAAACATTTTCCGCTTCGTACTACATAAACTTGGAAAAGTAACAAACATTGGCATAGCCAATAGGTCTCGCCTTTGGGACCTGCTACATAACTAAATACTTATAAGGTCCCAAATGCGAGACCTACTGGCTATGCCAATACTTGTTTTCTTTGCCTCGTAACACTCCATACAGTGCTTGTGGTTTCAGTTCACTCGCTCCGTCCTCCCTCTCTTCTTTTTTTTAATGCAGTTTTATATAGCGCGAACACCACCCCAATGTATTATTAAAGCACTTAGTATGAGCGCCAGTTACTCTGCAGAAGACCATGTTCTTTTTTGTAGGAGAAGGGAGATTAAGTAACTTGCTGAGTTGCCCAAGATCACAGGATGTTGCTCCAACGCCAAAAGAATGCTTTACGTGAGTGCCAGTTACTTTATGCAAAGGACACATTCTTTTTGTAGAAACAGGGAGATTAAATGATTTGCTCAAGATCACAGGATGTTATGCCGACGTCGACACTTGAACTGGTTTTCTAGCTCTGTAGTCGCCAGATCTGCGTGTTCAAGCCACAGAGCATCCTCTGGTGCCATCTGTTGTCTGTGAGATAAGGCTCCCAGGCTTGCATTTTAAAAATCGTCTGTCCCCCATTGCATTGCATCTCAGCAACATAAGAGCCCAGGTTTAAAGCTCCACCTCGTGTGTGTGTGACTACATCGTGCAGTCTGTGAGGCTGCCACACCTTGTGGCTTCTGTTCTGAGTACTTCCGTCAGCCGAAAGGCTCACGGATTTGTGGTCTGTGCTTCCACATCCCAAGTGATGCAACCCTCTTTTACTCAGCAGTACCAAATGCTTTTTAGAAATACTTATGCAGGTTTACAAAACGCTGCAAATTATTGCACGTGGCTTTTTTTTTATCACCACACGGTTTCATAATGATATTGAAAAACCACACATAAAATGAAAACATTCAACATTTCTCCCACCCTGGCATCCTCTGCAATTAACTTCTCCAGTTGCATTCTGCAGCCCATTTTAGCTTTTGCTGTATCAGTCTGTGAAGCATCTTGTCTTGTAGATTTATATAGCACCTACTTCCCATATGAAGCCGTAGAAGCACTTTGTGGATAGGCAGCCTTTTTAGGAGTCGGCGTACGGATGGTGCATCAAACAGAATATGCGGAGCGAGAGTGAGGTGCTAACAAACAAAAAGTAGCACAAAAAAATACCGTACATCTGGGCAAGCTGCATACCATGTAAATACCCCGTGTGTCAACAAATAAAATACTCTATGTCTGGGCAAGCTGCATACCACGTAAACTGCATACCACGTGTGTCAACAAATAATAGCACAGCTTGGTTGCCAATACAAAGCTATTGGCACAAGATGGCGTCGGACTGTCCACTGTCTGTACGTACGCGTGCATGTTTAGCTTTGGCTGAATGACGAGAGCAGCCATCTTTGTCCATCCGTACGCGTGCTTGTTTATCTTTGGCTGAATCGAACGCAAAAGGCTCTAGCATGGCGAGAGCTGTGCATGCGCGCTGCTAACGCCAGGCGAGACCTAATAAAAAAGATAACGTAAAGTTGAGAAAAGAAAAGTTTGGCTTCCCTGATTCTCAAAACCTTACTGTAAATTTTAGCCAGTGCTGCCACAACATTGCATCATTGTCCACCAAAATTAGAATGAAGTTGTGACATTATTCTCCTGCAGTAAACAACTATAAGCGACTAGGCCGTCGAACATGCCTATAGTAAGATAATAAAGGATAGAGTTGTATAGAGCCAGACAATGCATTCCCATGTTTTCAATATTCACTGTAAGGGATTGCCCCACACGAGGAGGCCCCTGGATTCCATAACAGGATACCTAGCTTTCGAAGGTGGCAGACTCTTCTGAATCTCTCTGCTCCTCTTCCTGCAGCTCTTTGGGTTCTTATCTGCTATCTGGGAGCTTCTCCTCTACTAGCCATCCTGGAAATACATTCAGCTTTGGCCCTGGGCAGGTCAAAGCAACAGGGGACGATGCCAGCTTCCTTCACCACAGGGCTGCTGGGAGGCCAGGCCACTACCGCTCTTTGCTGCAGGCAATGTCAAGAGATGTCCCCATGGCAGCTCATGCAACGGATGAAAACTACTCGTGCTCTGGTGCTGATCTGATTGCCTTCTACCCGCTTGCCCATTGTGGGTAGGATTTATACCTGAGGCCCATATGCAAGTAGGCCTCACCCAAAAATGGATGAGTGATGGAAAAGGGCAGGGACCCCAGTCTAAATTTGTTTCTGGGCAACATGCCCTTCTGACATCGCGACAAATGAAAATTAAATTACGAAAATTAAATTGGATAAGCACGCTAAACGCAAAGGTAATAAGGCGCTAAGTCAAAAAGTGATCCAGGACCCAATCAGAGAAAGCAAGACCTGGGGAGATGAAGTACTGGGTATTTTAGACCCAGCGGTGCAGGGGCACACACCCTATGACTTCTGGGTTCACCCTGTTCCAGACCTACAGAAACACAGAGTCTTCTGGGTGAAGTCAAAGATTCGTTTATTGGCTGCAGACCAATTACAGGTATCCTAGAAGTACAACAGCGTGTATGTTCTCAGGAGACTGCTGAAAATCATAGGAACGGGCTTCTCCTTAAATACAAAATATCATGCTTCAGGCACACATTCCTTGGTTTACGATATGGCCATTACAAGTATACATTACAAACGAAAAAGCAGAGTCATGATGACCATCCCACATTCCAGTTCGGCCAGCCCACAATGATTTACACAGTAAGGTTCAGATCCCACATTTGATGTCAATAGACCCCCCAATAAACATGAGCATCTCCTGTTTTGGGAAACAAGTCATAAAGCAGGAACAAGCAGGTGTGAAAGAGATTAGCCGGAGGATTGTGTAGAATGAAAGGGTTTTATGATGGGTCAAGCCCTGATGCTAATCACAGGTGGACGGAGGAAGGGGAGCTCGTGAGACCGGTTTGACCTGGGGCAGCAGAGCCAGCTGCCCAGGTCACAGAGAAGTCAGAGGGAAAGCCCATGTACTGTGAGGCCCGTATTTACTCCATCATAGCCTATGTGAGGGCAATGACAAGATGGCCACTGCTTCCAAAATGGAACCCGCGTAGTGAAGCAGAATAACGTGTACACAGTGCATTCATAGCTAGAACGATATATAAAGCACTCGTACATGCCGCATTTACCATTTGCGGTTTGCTAATACCAAGATAGACAGGGGTAGGGCCCTGTTCCCGACGCGGTCCCGAATATTAAAGTACGACAGACCCTCCTTTTGCCCTTACATAGGCAATCACTATACTCATCTTAATCCGAGTCTAGGTCGATGTTCACGAAATCATGGAGATGTTGCTGTAGCATCATCCTATTACTTAGCTCGTCCCTCGATACAGGTTTCCTTACACATAAGGTAGCACAGAGGCCACATATCGCAGGAGCACACTGTATGCACAGACAGAACAGGAAAAGAATGGCTAAGATCATTCCAATGACCATCAGAACTTTCCAACCCCAGGCAGATATCAATTCCCAGAACCACCCCACCAGTGACCAATCTCCCTTATCCACGTGTATGGATTCAGATATTTTATGGAGTTTGGAGATGGCTTGATACACTGTTGGAGCATTATCTGGTATGAAAATGCAGCAACTGGATTGGATGACCTTGCATACCCCACCGCCGTCTGCAAGAATAACGTCTAGAACCATGCGGTTCTGCAAAGTCATAAGGCGATCCGCTTGGAGCTCAGCTGACAGATTACCAAGGGCACCAGCCGTTACATTGACATTGACAGTGGATTCAACCACACGAGTCAGTTGTCTCAGGTTCCTACTATTGACCATAGGTCCCCAAAACGGCAGGAAACCCAAGAAGAAGTCTCCCGCTTCCTGACCCGCAGTGTCCTCCTTACTAATCACACCTCTCACAACTCTGGTCTTATGATAGTCAGAGGCGGCAGTAAATGTCGGCGGTAGCAAGTTCGCAATATAACATGTGCCCGAGAAATCAGGGGGCAACCATGTATATGCTCGGTCACTGCAGATGAAATATGTGCCCTTGGCAGCCAAAAACGCAGGGGAAAACTGTGACGGGAAGGTGTACGTTTCAGTACAGTCACTTCTTCCCAGTTGAGCTCTAGGATTCTGACCATTACCTTGTAAGCAGAACCGACCCATGTGGGGTACGACCCAGATTGGGGATGAGATTTTTCGCTGTCTTTCACCCAGACTAATACTATACCCCGTCGCGTTCCATCCTACATAAGGTCTCAACTCTTCTTTGGGAATGGATGAGTAGGCATCGATATCCCTACTCATATCGGCAACTCCTTTTATCAAAGCCTTATTATTGGTGATAGGTCTGATGGAACGCGGTTGGCGAGGGGAGTATGTATCTAGAGAATAGAGAAACATGGTTTGGAATGCCCATGACGATCCATTGTAACTATACGGCAGCACCAGGTAGGGAATACCCTTGTTAATGGTATGGGGCATTAACCCACACACCCAGCAATTGGTCGTATTCATTACCAGTTGGTGCTGGTGCAAGAGCTGGATAAACGAGTTATTTACGAACTCTGATCGTCTGGTCTGTTCGTGCTCAGGCAAAGGGTGAAAAGAGTGAGAGGAGGCAGTAGAAAGAGGTATAGGCTGTTCAGTGGGTGTAATGGGCTTTTGAGCGGAGAAGAACACAAATCCTACAATAAACATTGTGATACTACACAGTGTAAAAAGGCACAAAAATACAAAACATTTACTTTTTACAATTCTACACATCCTTGCGTTAAAGTTCATTTCCTCAATCGGTCTCTCCATCTTAAAAAACTCCATCCTCTACTCGGGCCGCTCGCGGCGGATGAGTGTCTTCTGCTAAGGAGTACGCCTGTCAGTCCAGGGAAACGCCCTAGACCAACCAGAACCGTCGACCTAGCGTCTTCGGCCTGTACCCCAAAGTCTTGGCACCGCGACCCTGCGGCAGAACCCGGATGGTGGTTCGAAAAACAAAAATCAAGAAAGTCCTTCAGATGGGAGAGCAAAAATGTCAAAAAGGAAATAGTAAGGAAATCTTTATTTGTCCATGGGCCTTGGTCTCAAATTATAGCGGAGACGGCCAGGTGCTGTTTGGTCTTGAAACAAAAGTTCAGGCTCAGTGGTGTCCAATCGATTTGATGGTGGCACAGCTTCCTGCAGAATATTGTCACTCTCTTGGTCTGAAACTGTGTCTTTTAGGCGTGCGTCACTGAATGGTACAAAACGAGGTACAGTGTCTGTCTCAGAGTCGGCGATACCCTCCTTGACCCACTGGTCATATGGCAGAGGCAAGGGGACTACTTTGCAGTGGGTACCATGGATCCAGTGCTTCTTCCCTTTTGCTCGCACCGCTGACCTTGTCGACAGGAGTACAAGGTGAGGGCCGATCCAGTGAGGCTCGTCGTTGCTCTTACGCTGGAAGTTTCGGATCAGGACCCACGAGCCAGGGTTGATGGGGTGTCCAGGAAGTTCAGAAGCTTGGGGAAGAGTATCATGTACCTGTTGGTGCAAAACACGCAGTTTAATAGTCAAATCATACAGGTAATCGAGCAGTACTGGATGCTCTATCTCACTGAACTTCGTAGGCCTCGGTACACCCCATACGTTGGCCGGGCGGCCAAAAACGACCTCGTAAGGGCTAAGTCCCACTCGTGAGTGTATGGTCATTCTGGTGGACAGGAGTGCTAAAGGCAGAGCGTCAGGCCATTTAAGACCGGTGCTCGCCTGGATTTTGGCCAGCTTGAGCTTTAAGGCTCCATTGTAGCGTTCTACTAATCCAGCTGATTGGGGGTGATTTGCAGCATGGAACTTCTGCTTTATCCCTAGCCCTTCACATACATTCTTCATCACTTTACCCACAAACTCACTTCCATTATCACACCACACCATTCTTGGCATCCCAAACCTAGGGAAAAATTCCTTCACAAGGGCTTTGGCTGTGGATAGGGCAGTGTTATCTTTCAGAGGATAAGCCTCTATCCATTTTGAGAAAGCACAAACAACCACCAGTACATATTTCAGGTTGTTGCATCTTTCCATGTGAATAAAGTCCAGCTGCAAAACTTCAAATGGACATGATGGGGGTGCAAAGTGACCAGCTGGAGTTGGGGTTCCCCTACCAGGGTTGTACTTCAAGCATACTATGCAATTCTTGACCACATTCTCTGCACACTTGGGAATCCCAGCATTCTGCCATACTGGAGCCAACAACTTGCATATACCTTTCGTACTGATATGTGCCATTCCATGTGCCATAGTAACCACTGGAAGCACATATGCATCAGGCAATAACCATCGCCTATGTTCTGTCAGATCAATCCAACAACCATTCTCATCCAACTTACCCATACTTTCTCTCCACTTGCTTAACTCTTCCTCTGTGGCTTCAGCTTGAAGCGACTTCACACTCTCTATTGTGTTCTCACACATTCCCACGTCATTAACCCATCTTGCGGGGCCTGCAACATACATTCTAGTCTTCACATTCTGTGCTGTTTCTTTCGCGGTCTCATCAGCAAACGCATTCCCACGTCCAACATCATCTGTGACTTTCCTGTGCGCACTGCATTTCATGATCGCAACTTGCAACGGTAGGGTCAGTGACTCAAGGAGATCATTCACCAACTTGCCATTCTGAATTTTAGCTCCATGCGACGTCAGGAACCCACGCTCCTTCCACAGTCGCCCAAAATTATGAGCCACGCCAAAGGCGTACTGGCTATCTGTGTATATATTTACTCTCATTCCTTCAGATAACACACACGCTCTCGTGAGGGCGATTAATTCTGCTGCTTGGGCCGAATTATGTGGCACTCGTGCAGTTTCCACAACCGTGTGTAAAGTCGTGATAGCATATGCAGCAGTCGTGTCACCATTGGGGAGTTTGAAACATGAACCATCTACCCATAAAGTGCCATCACACTCAGTCAGGGGAGTATCTTTTAGATCTACTCTCCCTTTCGTCTCTTCTTCTGTTCTGAACAGACAGTCATGTTGCTCAATCTCATCTGAGTCTGCTGGAATTGGCAACAATGTAGCTGGATTCAGCGTATTGCATCTCTTTATGTGTATGTGATTTGCTAACAGTGTGAGCTCATAACCTGATAATCGCGCACTAGTCAAGTGTTGTGTCTTGGTTCTATTTAATAATGTGTCTACAGCGTGTGGAACCATAACAATCAATGTGTTGTCCATTACCAAACCAGCAGATTGTCGGATAGACATTGCTGCAGCAGCTGTCGCTCTCAGACAGCTTGGCAATGCCCTCGCTACAGGGTCCAAGGTTGATGAAAAATATGCGCATGGGCGCGGTCTGTCGCCAAAAGGCTGTGTTAGCACTGACAACGCACATCCATCTTTCTCGTGAACATACAATGTAAAAGGCTTACTGTAGTCAGGGGTACCCAACACAGGAGCCGAACATAATGCATTACGCAATTCCACAAAACTTTTCTGGCATTCTTCAGACCATGGGATAGGATTCGGTGTGTCTTTGCATGTTAAGGCTAACAAAGGTTTTGCCAACAAAGAAAAACTAGGGATCCAATGCCTACAGTATGAAGTGATGCCCAAGAAAGCACGTACTTCTCTCTGTGTTTTTGGCACACTCAACTGTGCAATGGCTTGAATTCTTTCTGGGGTCAGTTTCCTTCCCTCCTTCGATAAGAGATGACCTAAGTAGGTCACTTCTTGTCGACAATATTGCAGCTTAGAGAGAGACACTTTATGATGGAAAGCGGATAAATGGCGCAACAGTGACAATGTGGCTTCTTTACAAATCTTCTCAGTATCCGCAGCGATCAGTAAATCGTCCACGTACTGAATCAGGATAGCGCCACTAGGTAAAACAAGTGCATCAAGTTGCGCTTTCAAAGCTTGACTATATACTGAAGGACTCTCACAGTAGCCCTGGGGAGCGCGTTTGAAGCGGAAGCTTCGGCCTCCCAGACTAAAACCAAAAATGTCCCTGCTCTCTTCTGCAATTGGGATACTAAAGAAGGCATTCTTTAAATCAATCACTGAAAACCATGCAGCAGAGGCTGGAATCATCGTTAACAAGGCAGTTATATCGGGGACAACCGGAAACTGTGGCACAACAATCTTATTAACCTCTCTAAGATCAATCACAAATCTGTAAACAGGTGGCTGTGAAGGATCCGTTCGTTTTAAGACAGGTAAAATCGGACTATTGCAAACGTTGCCTCTTGTCTCTTCAATCACGCCCTTATTAATCAAGTCGCTGACAATGTCTAACAATGCTTTCTGCCCTTCATTAGAGATCTTGTACTGGGGAATACGTGGCAGTCTGACATTAGCCTTTAAAGTCACCACATATGGCGGTATCTTCAAGAGGCCCACATCATTGGGACCAGTAGCCCAAAGGGCATCCGGAAGGGATGACAATTCAGGCGGCATTGTGTTTTTAGACAAGTACATTGGGGAAATCACTTTCTTGCCTAATGTGAGTTGTACTCCTGAAGGAGAACAATACAGTGTAGCATGCAATCTTTTCAACAAATCTAATCCCAGCAAATTCTCACCACAACCTGTTGTTAGGATCAGGGGTGCTTTCAGCTCGCAAGGTCCAACAGAAAGTGACATGGGACTGGAAATCGGGTTCCTAACTGGGGCGCCAGAAAAACCTACTGAAACATTTATATCGCCAGACAAAGGTGCGCCAGGGAGTTTTGAATGCATGATGGAACTCTTTGCAGCACCAGTGTCTAGCAGAAAAGGCTCCGTTACATTTGCTGTAGTTACCTCAACATATGGTCCGCTCTGATCCACTGGCACTGAAACAACTCCCTCTCTCTGTCTATGGCTGTCCTAGTAATCATTACTTTCTGCATCACCGTCCTCTGTATAATAATCATTATTATAATACTGGGCCGTATTACTAGTCGCGTTAGCTTGCTGATCAAAGCTACTAATGGTACTTTGAGGCGGCAGAGGACGCGCGTTCTGGGGAGCACTTCCACGCCCTCTGCCTCTAGGAGCTTGCTGACCACCCCTACCTCTTGCGCCATACGCATTACCGTTCCGCTGCATTAATTTAGGGCAACTATATTTATAATGACCTTCCTCTTTGCAGTATGAACATTGGTTGGGACCTACAGGGACACGTGGTTGATAATACCCGTTCATTTGCTGATTGTTCTGGAATTGTTGGGGTTGGTGATAGACACCTTGGGGTTGCCTATAATTATTCTGACCTCCACGTGGCGGATAGGCCTGCTGTAAAAGGACCTTTGTCTTTAGTTCCTTCGTTTTCTTCTCTGTTCTATCTTTCTCGTCCTTATCTCTATTCTCATAATACTGTGCAGTAGCCAGTATTTGCGCTGAAGAAGAAACAGCCCAAGAACTTTCCGAATCCTTTAACTTTTTACACAGGTCAGGGAGTAGATTCTGCACAAACTTATCCACAAATAACCGTTGGCCACCCTCAGTACTCATATCTTGCCCACTGTGATCAATAAACGTTTCTTCAAACCTAGTAAAGAAGTCTGACACTGTCTCATCTTTCTTCTGCTTGCATGCAGATAGCTTGTCCCAATTTACGCGCATCGCAGGCATTATTGTCTTCATATACGTGATGATTCTACCAGGCAGTTCAGCTACTAAAGGTTCTGGTTTCGCGCCACCAGTTTGTCTAGCATCAGCAGCAACAATGTTAGCCCATGTGTCCCCTAGTTCTGCATCGTGATCTACATTACGAATTGATCCCCATAGAGGCTGTGGAACAACATTACCAAACAACATGTCTATGTCGGCCAGATTCATAATGCATGACCCTGCCGTCTGTGACAACTCCTTATAATAACCTGCTGGGTTTTTACGGGGATCAGGCAATGACTGCTTAAGCGCTAACACCTCAGAGCGCTTCCATGGAACATGCACCCAAACACGCTGGAAATGCGCTGGCACAGCGGCGATACCGGCACCAGCATCAGCTGCTACTGCTTCCTTCCATACCAGGGGAACTTCTCTCATGGGGTATTGTCGCGCTTTTACCTTTTTCCCCACAAGGACATCTTGTTCAAACAATGACTGTTGGCAATCATCATTCCTAAAGGACAATATAACCGCAACTGCTTTATCTACCTCGCGGTCCACAATTATACCGGTTCCAAAATCGAACCTCACTCTACACAACTCCTGCGGGCTCGGATTTTTACCACTATCCTCCAATTCCTCACAGAGAATTTCGCACATTTTCTCAAACACATATCTCTGTTTTGGGGCATCCCATTGATGGAAAACGTTGACCACTGATTGCACATCATACAGTGAAGGGAAAACAATCCATCTACGCGCCATGTTATCTATTACCTTTTTCTCGTCAGGGTTAGGCAATTGGCTGCGCAATTGCTTACGTTGTAAACCAGGAGTCGCACCAGATGACTCAAAGAGAGGCGACATTAATGTAGTAACCACATTAGCTAAGCGCTGTCGCGCTGAAGGAGAAGCTGAGGCGAGAACAGGGGGAAAAACAGAGGGAAGAAAAGAGGATGTAGAAACAGGTACTGGAGTGGTGCAAGGAAAAGTGTCAGAAGAGGCAGCTGCTGTATTAGGCAAAGTCGCAGGAAGTGCGGGGGCAGTTGGAAGCACAACTGGCGGTCCTTGAGAGGGCTGCGCTACATGGATAAGAGCCGGCTGCAAAGCAACTGGCGGTTGCGGCAAGGCTTGCAGTATATTCACTGGAGGTGGCATATTCACAAGCTGGGGAGGTGCCGTGGCATTTTGAGCATACGGGGGTGGCGAACTCAACAAATGTGACATCAAGGGATCTTTCTCCTTTTCTTCTAACTCATTCTGCTTAGAATGTGGTAAAGCTGGGTAACATTTGTCAATCCCTAACTTGCGCTGCCTATGCAATTGCTCACTCATCTGCTCCTCTTCATTGTCTTTAAATTGCACAGCTGCTTGCATTACTGTCATACCTTTCTCTCTCTTATTCTTTTTCGCTAGCTTAATTTCCTTTTGTTTGGCTTCCTTTCGCCATAAGCGGAAAGAGTCAAACATCGCCGGCCGGGCTTTCTTCTTAAACAATTTAATTTCCAAATTATCTAAAATATCGGTATCGAAACTACCATTTTGGGGCCATTTTAAAACACCGTCTTTCCTAGTGTAGTGGATCCATACTTCGTTATATGCAATGGGGCCTACGCCATGTTTTACATAGAGCTCATAAGTTGGAGTTCCAACCGGAGGAACCGGACATGATTCCTCTAGCTGGAAATCTTTTCCACAACCCAAACAGAATAATCTACCAAATAGTCCAGAACCAGGCATCTTTGCTCACTAGTCTAGATCCAAACGTCAAAGGATTATCGATTACGATATTCTCGTGAATACACGAGTCCTCTGGCTTTGGCGTTTGCAAACTCCAAAGTACCAATTCAAATGATCCCGAAGGATACCAAAACAAATGGGAGACGCTCCACTTATACTTAACTGAATATTGTTGATCGATGGCGTCACCAGAAGACTCTCTCGATTGTTTCGCTCTCTCAAATTCGTCAAGGGTCCAAAACAGGTCGATTAATCAGGGCAGCAGTCCTTCGTAGCCGTCGGGACGCGGAGAACCTCGCAGAAAAGACTTTCGGACCACGTCGACATGCAGGGGTCGATGAAGTGGCGGCCTTCCTCCGGAATTTCCACACGAAGCTCCTCACGAACCTCTGGCTTGGACTGGTACCGCTGAAATCGTCCCGAGTTGGGCGCCAAACTGAAGTACTGGGTATTTTAGACCCAGCGGTGCAGGGGCACACACCCTATGACTTCTGGGTTCACCCTGTTCCAGACCTACAGAAACACAGAGTCTTCTGGGTGAAGTCAAAGATTCGTTTATTGGCTGCAGACCAATTACAGGTATCCTAGAAGTACAACAGCGTGTATGTTCTCAGGAGACTGCTGAAAATCATAGGAACGGGCTTCTCCTTAAATACAAAATATCATGCTTCAGGCACACATTCCTTGGTTTACGATATGGCCATTACAAGTATACATTACAAACGAAAAAGCAGAGTCATGATGACCATCCCACATTCCAGTTCGGCCAGCCCACAATGATTTACACAGTAAGGTTCAGATCCCACATTTGATGTCAATAGACCCCCCAATAAACATGAGCATCTCCTGTTTTGGGAAACAAGTCATAAAGCAGGAACAAGCAGGTGTGAAAGAGATTAGCCGGAGGATTGTGTAGAATGAAAGGGTTTTATGATGGGTCAAGCCCTGATGCTAATCACAGGTGGACGGAGGAAGGGGAGCTCGTGAGACCGGTTTGACCTGGGGCAGCAGAGCCAGCTGCCCAGGTCACAGAGAAGTCAGAGGGAAAGCTCATGTACTGTGAGGCCCGTATTTACTCCATCATAGCCTATGTGAGGGCAATGACAAGATGGCCACTGCTTCCAAAATGGAACCCGCGTAGTGAAGCAGAATAACGTGTACACAGTGCATTCATAGCTAGAACGATATATAAAGCACTCGTACATGCCGCATTTACCATTTTCGGTTTGCTAATACCAAGATAGACAGGGGTAGGGCCCTGTTCCCGACGCGGTCCCGAATATTAAAGTACGACAGAGACAAAAATCCAAAGAAATCTCCCATGGTGGCGGGAAGTTATTGAGTGCAGTCCAGTGTACACTGATCCAGGGGATGGGAGGGTCGGTACCAGAAGAATGCGTAAATTTAATATCATCCTGCAAAAACATTATAGCCAAAATACCGAGTTCAAATGTACCATAGCAGTAGGTATACAGGTAAGTATAAATTTACAATTCTTAACTCCACATATAAGTGCCTTAGGCACATAGATGTCGTTAGCTAACATTGACTGCACCTTAAAGATAAACTTATATATCTTCAGGCACATTGGGTTAAGTATCATAAACCTATATGTATCTGTATATACTTACCTTGATGATATTTCTGTCATAGAAAGTTTGGCTACGATATTCTCGTAATGTTCACAATGTTCTGACACTCGACTCAGGTGTGATGCCATTCCTCTGGCCCTGGAGGTATTAGTGGTTACTGGGGAGTACCTGTAGTGAGTAGTGTCCATTGGGGTGGGTAACTGTAGTGAGCAGTGCCATCTCCCAGGGGTGCGCCAGGCTTTAGGTACTTCAAGTAGTTACAAATCTCCACCCTTTGTACATTTGGCCCTGCAAAGGTATCAGGGTCAGACGGTCAAGACTTATTCTAAGAGGTAAAGGATTTAGAATTAAGATATATATGGCATAAGCCTTTACACTCGGAAAATTCAATGCCTATTAAGAGGGGTGTGTTTTAACATTGAAAGGCCTTTCATTTGCCTTTAGGACAGTAAGGCAGTAAAAACGAAGAAAAACATTGTCTATGATCTTTGAGATGATTGGGATAATGTATGAAATACAGATTTTGATGACATTATCTGTCTCTCTGTTCGTAATTATTTTGCTGGTTGAGCTTTCTTAGTGTCTTCATTGTTCAAGTAAACATATTTGACTTTTAATAAAAATGTATGAATAATGAAAAAACCAGACGGTTTTAACACGTTATGGGGCCAACGTATGACGCTAAGCGCAATCATAACTCTTGCGCTGTAATGCGCCTAGAATCGTTCCATAGATCGCTATAGGCGATGCCATCCTGGGTCAGACACGTTCTGCTGCCCGTGGCCCTCTGTGGGGTGTTTGATGCTCTGCTGCGGGCGGCGCTTGGATACTTCTGTCAGTGGTAAAGAGGCGCCGCGAAGACTGCCACAGTGTATCCAGTGTCCTAGGATAATTCTGCCTCAGGCCCTCATTTTGTGAGCCCTAGCCCTGATAATCAGTAGGTTCAGGCCCAGGGGGCTGGACATTTCTAAAAAGAAAAAATACCCAAAATAGGCTATTATAAATATAGGAAGGCCCAATCCACTCAACGCTGATGACTTTAGGGTGCAAAGTACTAGTTCCTAAGACGAAGAGGCTTGGGGTTCATTTGAAATGCCCACTGGACTGGGAATAGACCAGTAGGGGCTTTTAACTGGTTTATGGAATAGTCGCTGCATGGTAATGGCGACTGCTGGCGCTCGATTTCAAGGGTGATGCAAACCCACAAAGGACACCACACTTCAAGGGTTCTTTGGCAAATGCAGGTGGGTGGTACCGCTTTACTAGCCACACGAGCAGGTTAAATCCTACTGACTATATGGCCCTGCTAACAGTGATGCCTGTGGCCTATAAGGCACTCATCTAATACAGAGGCTTCAGGCCTGTCATTTAACTCTTTTGATACGAATAACTACAGGGGGCTTCCAGACAGATTTTCTTTTTCCGTGCAAGGCAGGGCCAGGTCCCCCTTGCAACTGGACCACGGGCCATCCAGCCTGGAGTTTTTGCTGTATGCGTTATTTGGAGGCAGCTGCGCCTCAGACTGTTTTGCTTCGTTCAGCCCTTTCCCCGGATGCCCGACCCCGGCAGGTACCCAATTCCTCAGTCGCAAGCATCCGCTCTGTTTTTGCCAGACTATCTATGATCCTAGCTCTGTAGGAGCTCTTCTCTCAGTCTCAAGGGTGTGAACACAGGTGACTTTATCACCAGTAACACCTGGGCAGCCTTTCTTCCCTTCGGCTTGTGACATGGGACTGTGACGGGATCTTTCTAGCAGAGACCTGGTGTCATAAGACCTCGTGAAGGAGGAGGTACACATTAGGTACCTATTTGATGGTGGCCCAGATTATGGTTGGTACCACCGTTGGATGCCATTTACTGAAGTATGGCCTTTTTTTGTTATTTATAATTTTCACATTTTGGCAGAGTGACATGTGAGTAGGCCCTGAAGAATTCTACGAACCTGATGGTCACCAAGCAGAAAAATGTTGACCAAAACATAAAAGGGGAATATCTATACCGCCTTTTCATTTTGCCGTTTTAATCCTAACCACTGGGGATCTTATTTTTTCTTAGCATATTTTGCACATATTTTGCACATTAACTGAACGATTATACTGTCTTGTTTTAAAATTGGATGTGATGTTGTAACTGACTTTTAATAATAATTGATTTTTTACTGGGCACTAATTGAGAGGAGGGCGGTGGGAATCGAATCCTGAAAACCAGGAAACCAGGAAGTGGGGATATTTTTCTATCGACCCGCCATTTTTGGCAAGGCGCGGTCTAGTGGTCATGTCTACGGAACTGTTAAAATAGGACGCTGCACGGGCGCGCAGCGGGTGTGCCGCTGGCGCGCCGAAGGCGTGCCTTAGGCAAGCCCGTCTGCGCCCGTCCGCGTCCCGGATGCGGCGGATGGCGGCTGGGTAGACTCCCTGGCTTTTAGGAATGGATGTCAAACTGCTGAACGCATTTGTTATACAAGCAGTGACCTCCAGGCTATTGGTAGGTGTGAAAACTGTCGCCCACACACCCTTTCAGTTGGGAACATGAGAGAACTTAGTTGTGGGATGTGCAATTGGACACTCTCCTCCCCCACTGCTGCAGTTAATAAATCTTTGCCTGGAAAGCAAATCCCCGGCCCTTCTGTGCTCATTAACTCACCGGCTAAAGTGATTTAACGTTGATGCTTCTTAACACTCGCTCCATGAAGCAGCATGAATTCCAAATCTTTGATTTACTTTCTGAATTAAAACCTGATGTTTTGTTTTTAACAGAAATATGGCTTCATGAGGGCTCTAATCCAACTATTGCTAACGCCATCCCCCCCAACTATCTAATACTAAGGTAAGATCGACAAGGGGGACGAGGCGGAGGAGTTGCGATAATCTATAAAAGTCCACTTACCTGTACTATTTTACCTAACTTTGCCTTGGCAGACGCTGAAAGCCTAGGTTTTTTATTAAAAGTATCGTCCCACCAGTCAATCGCAGGTATATTAGTATACAGACCTCCTGGTCAGGCGAAAAGCTTTCTGGATACGTTAGATAAGGTCATTGCTCCTTTGACTGCAAAATATAAACAGTGTCTAGTATTAGGTGATTTTAATATTCACATGGACCAGAGCCTTGACCACGACTCCCTGAAACTTTACGAATCTCTGAATATGTTACAGTTTACTCCTTATTTCTCCTCTCCCACTCATGAAAGGGGCCACATTCTTGTTCAGGTTTTTTCTTCTGACAAGATTGAATTGGCTCTGCCCCGCCCTCTTGTATGGTCCGATCACTATCTACTTATTTTTAAAATAAAGAAAACTCTTGCTCAGTCTCTTAAGCATTGTGCGGAGCGTACCAGTAGTTTTAGACCTTTTAATCTAATGACTTCGGCGGCTCTAGGAGTTTTTCTTAAGACACATCCGTTTTGTTTCAATGATAGCCTAACGCACAATGTCCTTGCCTTAGAGAGCTGGCTGGAAACTTGCGTAAATGAGCTTGCCCCTCCCAAGCTCTGAGTGGCCAATGGGGGCAGAGCATCTGGCCAATGGGGGCAGAGCATCTGCCCCCTGGTTCACAGTGGCTTTCAGGAAAAGCAGAAGCCTTTGTAAACATTTAGAGAGAATCTGGAGGAAGGATTTTAATCCCACGGATAAGCAAACGTATAAGGCGGCATTAAAGACCCACTATGCCAAAGTTCACCTGGAAAAAAAGAACTTTTTAAACTTAAAAGTAGAGAAGGCTGGCAATAAAAGTAATTAACTTTTTTAAATTGTCAAAGATTTCTCGGCCCGTGTGCAATAAAGAATCCTTTTATTCCAACAGAGGACTGGACAGCGAGTATTGCACAATATGTTTATATGAAAATGTCTTCAATACAAGCTTCTTTCGGAGTTGCATCTTCATGTTCATTAGGCAACTCGGATAAGACCCCATCTTTGCCTCCCAAGGTTGAGAGGTGTCTATTGCAATTCCCCACGATTGCATTAGACCACTCTCTAAAAATCCTACGCTTACTTAAATCAGGTTCTCCCGTTGATCCCTGTCCTGCGAAGGTCCTCGCGTCTGTTGCTGAGGTGATAAACCCGGCTGTTAATAAGGTTCTGAACCTTTTACTAATTGAAGGAACAGTGCCTGATAGCTGGAAGCATGGGAAAATTCTCCCACTTTTAAAAAAAACCATCTGCTGACCCCTTGATAGCCAGCAATTATAGACCTATTTCGTTGCTCCCGGTTTTCTCCAAGGCTTTGGAGAAATTTGTAAATCAGGTTGTGGGGGAGTTTGAATCCAGCGGTGTCTTACATCCGAGCCAATCTGGGTTCCATGCTAGCTTTAGCACTGAAACAGCTCTCCTTGAGTTATCTGAATCGATCAAGTCCACACTGGATAAAGATGGGAAGGCAGTCTTGATACTGCTCGACCTGTCCGCGGCCTTCGATACGGTCTCGCACGACCTTCTTTTGGAACGCCTACAGGGATGCGGTATCGGAGGCATGGTCGTTCAGTGGTTCAGGTCCTATTTAGAAAATCGTCAGCAAACAGTCTAGTCCCCTCCTTTTGTGGCACCTATTTTATCTATGAATGTTGGTGTCCCTCAGGGATCTATCTTGAGTCCTACTTTGCTTAATGTGTTTATGGCCCCCCTGGTATCACTGATTGAACCTTTTGGCGCTAATATTGTCTCTTACGCCAACGATACACAACTATTGTTTACCTGTGGTAAGGGCGAAGCTCTTGATGGGAAAATGATAAATCTTTGCCTATCCACAGTATTTTGGTGGTTTAATCAGAACCAACTTCTCTGTAACTCGGAGAGATCCGAAATCATCTTCTTTGGCTGCAACCCTGGGGATGAATGGCGTGAATGGTGGCCATCTAACATGTCGCCTCCTATTACCTTGGCCACCACGGTCAAAAAATTGGGGGTCAAACTGGACAAAGATATGTCCATGAAATCCCAAGTCCAGACGGTGGCTGGCACTTGTTTTGGCCTCCTGAGGATGATGCGCAATTTTCTTCCACTACTTTCAGTTTCTCACAGGAAGATAGTTGCACAAGCTTTGATATTGTTGCGTCTTGATTATGTCAACATCCTCTATCTTGGCCTGCCAGACTATCTGATTAGCCGCCTTCAGGTGGTTCAGAATGCCGCGGCTAGAGCCATACTTATGGTTGACTTCAGGACCCATATGGCCCCACACCTCAGATCCCTACACTGGCTCCCAGTACGCAAGAGGGTGATTTTTAAGGCCTTGGTGCTGGCCTTTAAGGCATTCCACAACATTTGGGCTCCGTATTTGAGAAATATATGTCAGCTTTATGTTTCCAGTTCGAAACCTACGGTCCTCAAATTCATGTTTGTCACAGACCCCAAGGTTTCTTCGCTCTCGACTGGGTGGTCGCTCTTTCCAGGTGGTGGCCTCCGGGCTTTGGAATAACCTACCTCCCGAGCTGCGTCGGGAGGGAGATCTTTTGTGCTTTCGCCACAAGCTCAAAACTTGGCTGTTTGTATGATCGGCAGCCTCAAGGCTTCATAGATGTATTCTTGTCACTGGTCCCGCTTGTCGTTAGCGCCGGGACACTCCTGGGAGTAGCTGTGCGCTTTACAAATACCCAGTAACATTAACATTAACATTAAAATTGTATTTTGCCCACCAGGAGTTAGTTTTAATTCACATACTAGTTATTTTGCACTCTACCCCTCACTCCCTACAACATTGGATGATTAAAACACCTCACGCTCCTCTCCTGTGGGAGAGTTGTAGCCTACACTGTGCACCTTGCGGGCACAGTGTGCAAGAGGAACCCAATGATGAAGCATGTCACCCTCTTGGTTGAGTGAGGGTTCTCGTCTTTACAAAATAATTTGTCAATTTCCCTAATCCCACACATAGTTTGTAGAATAGTGATTTAGACCATACGGTTTCTTTATTGTGAGTTCAGACTTTTTCCAACCTTATCTGCCACAGCAGGATCCCCAATCCCTTCCAACCACGTCAGTTTCTCTGGACCACAGAACCCTCTCTAATGACCCCCAACACGTACAAGAGGGTTAGAGATTTGGGATGAAGTGTACCAATGGGTAGGACTCTGTTTGAGCTTTGTATGGCTATTATCCAGACCTACATCGGCTTGTCTGATCCAACATACCCCATGCTTATGATACTGCCTGGACGTTGCCCATTTATGTTATTGCACGTGCCGTATAAGATCCACGGCTCATCCTCTTTCCCCACCAAGGTTGTATGGCTCTTGAGGTGAGGCACATTCACAGCTTACACAACCAAAACCATGGTAGGGCTTCATTAAAAACTCCCTATGAAGCACGTATTGTCACCCCTTGACTGAGCTAGGTAATTCATCACTTGGTAGGTTACCCCCAGAGAGGACTCCGCATGGGGACTTCTGTAACATGTCCATTCTCAAACAGTGGCATTCCTACGGATTAAGTTTGACAGCCTACTGTCTATTAGCACCCAGGACGGAACATTGGGAGCTAGGCAGCCAATCAGAATGGTTCATTTGCAGGCACCAACCATAGGTTTAGGGCCGTTCATGAAGCATTCTGTGACATTCTGTGACTGCCTGCTCCCAGCCGCTCTAATGTGCTGGTCTGCCATGTCCTGGTGGGCTCAGAATCACCTCAATCCATTTGTAGTCCTTTCCCATTAACATCAGCTGACTTCAGCCTCCATCTGTGGGAAACAGCAGTCCTGTATCACAGTCTGAGGATAGTGGGGCATGTACAGCTCTTTAGAAAGAGCCTTTAGGGCACTAGTGTTGATTTGCACAAGAGTTAAGCTATGTTCTTGCTCTTTTACCTCTGGTACCCAATCTTCTACTGCTAGGAAGAGTCTGAAGATGCCTGAACAGTGCCTACGGGGCCAGGCCCTTCCCCAGATGACAGTGAGATGACTGTCACTCCAACTCCAGGAGAAGGGAAGTCCAGAGTCCACCGGCTTCTGTAAGCCGCATGTGCTGCTGTGGTTGTTGCATCTTCAAACTGGCCTGTATCCAGCTGCAGATAGCCCAAATACTATTTTACTGTGCCAGAGATGGCCCAGGAGGAGACCCCCTTCATCCTTGCCCAGGATGGACAGACCATCTCTGATTTGAGTTATCCACAACAACCAGTGAGCACTTAGCTTGTGCATTTACTTTGAGCATCAGAGCGCATTTGACCTCTTCTCCTGGGATACTGCCTGCTCACCCTGACTTGTGGTACCCAGCATATCTTTCTTCACTCTCTGGCCCCAAGCCTTCCATGTTGCCATCTCTCTCGGGCTGTGGTCCAGGCTGCTTTCTGCATCTTCATCCACCACCTCTGCGCCGCCTTTCACTGACCTCATGTGCTATCGAGAGGGCATCAAGGCTTACCATATTCCCAGGGTTCACCTCGACCTCCCAATACACAGCCATCGCTCCAAGAACCCCAACTCGAGAGAGACACCCCTTTACCACTGACTTCCCCGCCAAGCCAAAACCCCAGCTACGGAAGCAAAGAGATTCCATAGAGAAATATTGAGATAAAAAGAAGTTTTGCAATGTTTTCTAATCCCTACATCTGCACTGTGCAATGAGGCCTCAGTTAGTTCAGTCATTTACACCTTTGAGGTAACCCCACTCATACATTCCAGCAACAGGTAATAACCATATGAGATGCAGTTATGAGTGTCTTTGTGAAATGGACCTTTGACGTTGTGGCAGGTGTGTTAATAAACAAGTATAAATGGCCCTGGGCCCATTGCCTTTAGTGCCTTAGTCTCCACTAACTACAAATACCTAGCCTGGTAGACCTGGTAGACAAACCAATTCCATAGCATTCTGGGCAATGGCTGACTTAATCTTTCCAACAGCCCCCAGCGCCTTGAGACCCTTAGGGGTGATTAGTTCGTGCTTTACAAATACCGGGTTATTATTATTTATTATTTACAGCATAAGAGTGTATTCGTGCAATGTGGAACATTGATAACAGATATGGTGAAGTGTAACAGGAAATCCAATGTAGGGCCTCATGCAAAGTGCCCCTGATTTTGGAATATTAATACAGCACCCAGTAAATACCACTCAATTAGGTATTTACTGGGTGTAAGATACCCTCATGAATCCAGGTTTTTCTGATTGGAATCAGGGATAACCTGCAGAACTGGAGTTTTGCACACCTGATGTTGCGGATTTTCCATATTTCGAGCAGTATTACTCTGAATTTCTCAGAGTAAACACATGAACTTTAGGTAGAACAAGTTGGAAACAGAGGGGCATATTTACAAACTCTCATTGCCACCGGGGGCGTCACTTTTTTGACGCTTCAGTGGCGTAGCGCAATTTCCCATATTTACAAAATGGCCCTAAGCCACTTAACTTGCCTAAACGCGACCTTGTAAATATGCCCCTTTCCGCCACAGTCCTCTGCGGCAAAAGGGCGTGCAATGGGTGTTGCTATTGACCTTCCACCACAACACCCATTGCTTTTTGATGCTGCCCCAGGTTTACAAAGCTGGGGCAGCGCCAAAAACAGCGCCATTCCAATTCCATGGATTACCAGGCGTTAGAATGGCGACAAGAGGAGAAATAATTAATTTCTCCTCGTTTTTTGCTCTTTCCATTAAGCCTGGGCGCAGTACATTAAGCGGGCGCCCGCGCATGCGCATTTGTGAGGAAGAAGTCAGCGATAAAGAAGGAAGAGGGAGCCCCGGGACGCTGCAGCTCAGGTAAGTTATTTTAATTACTTTGCGCTTGGTTTTAAAAGTTTTGGAACATTCTCACTGCATTTAAAAGAGGGCGGGAGGGAGGCGGTGGCGCGTAGTGTGGCTACGGGGAGTGTGCGGGCTGTGCGTAGATTTGCCCCCACTCCGTGATGCTCCGCGTAGCCCCACTACGCCCACTATGCCCAGGGTTACTTTCCATGTATGTTGCATCATGCAGCACACATGGAAAGGGCAAATCACCATGAATGATTCTTTATGTGTAGGACCACCCTGCATATGAACAATCGCCTCTGCAGCACATGCACACTTGCAACATGGCGCAGGGTGCCTGCGCTGGTGCTAGGCAGCTTTTTTGTAACCAGCGCTGGGGTAAACACAGGGGTGCGCCATATTCTTGTGAATATGGTGCATCACTGCATAAAAATGTCAGAGCGCAGCGTTGCTGATTTTGGCGCAGCTCCACGTTCCAACATTTTTTTGTAAATATGCCCCAGAGAGTGGTAATCTCTACTCTCTGTTTCTGACTTCCTCTATCTAAAGTTCACCTTAACTTGGAGAAATTACGAGTTACATGTATGAACTTTAGATGCCCCAGGTTAAAAAAAAACACAAAACAAGCACTCGGCTGTGCACTGAGCCAGTTCACCGGATCTTGATATGGGCCCTGGATAGTTGACCTGTAAAAAATTAACTCTGTGCTGTTTGCGTGCAGGGCTGAGACAAGAGAAAAACAAAACAGAGGATGTGTCTTTTTTCACCACCTCCAGCACAGCTTGATACATCCTGGCTCCTCCTTGCTCATAAAGAGAATAGATTGTACAAGATTTCTGCTGCAAGTAGGATGACCACATTTTTAAAACAACTTTTGGCAAAGCCAACAGATCTGACATTGGCTTTTGTTAAAGCTTGCTTTAACCCCTTCAGTGCCCATGACGAGCTGGACTCGTCATGGGCTGCGGTGGCGCTGTGCCCATGATGAGTCCAGCTCGTCATGAACTCCGCCCGCTAATGGAAGGCGCGGCACTGGGCGGGGAAAGGGGCGGGCATGCAAGGGGTTAACATGGTTTTTACAAAATATTATTGTTGTGGAAGCTGCTCGGCCCTCCTCAATCTACATACAAGCAAGGGCAAAACCAGTCGGTCTGGCGTTAGCCACCAGTCCTTTGGCTTTGTTTTTTTTTTTGTTTTTTTTTTTTTGAAACCGTTTATTACAGAATCCAAAAAATATACAAAGATGGGCCTACAACCTTCAGGCCGGCCGCTAGCAAGCAGAAGGAGCATGTGATACAGACAATAGCACGCATGCTGCGGCAGAGGGAAAGTCACAGGAGTTGGAAAGCGTTGGCAGCCACACCATCCGGACCCCACATAACGGTTTCTTTTTAATATAAATAACAGCAAAAAACAAATCCACAAGGCAACCCACAATCGGAAACAGCAGCATGTGCTCCCCAAGGAGGGGGACCCCACTAGTCCATAGGAGTATCGAGGGGGGTAAAAGGCCAGGACGGGGACTAAGTAAACTCATTACCCAGAACCGGAAAGACAAACTGGCTAAGGAGACGGGGCCGGTGACAGATCGGGCAATAACAGCGGGGTACAAATTCCCCCACGGTAGGCGTTCCAGGTGCCCCACACTTTCACCCATTTCCCAGGCTTACCTCTCGCAACATACACCACCTTTTCCCGGAACATGCACCAATCCATGTTATCCTTCCACGCCGAGACAGTCGGCGACCTCTGGGAACCCCACAGTTGAGCAATGTCACGTTTGGCCACCATATATCCCAGAGTCACCCACCACGTCTGCGGCACCGAGTAGTCGGTTGGCTCCCACACATTCAGAAGACATCTCCTTGCCTCGGGCAGCAGCGGCACACGCGTAACTACCCGCAAAACCTCATGCACTCCACTCCAGAATCGCGCCACATCCGGGCACTCCCACAAAATATGGAGAAAGGTCCCCAAAGAGCCACACCCACGCTTACACAACCCGTCCACAGCATAGCCCATACGCATCAGCCTCGGCCCCGTAACATAGACCCTATGGAGTATCTTGAGCTGGACGAAGCGAAGGCGGGCCGGTATGGCCACCTCTTTCGGGGAGGCCACCGCAGACACCCAGTCCTCGTCATCCAGCTCCAGTCCATCGGCAACCCATGCCTCACGAAGGCTAGTCAGCAGTCCCGAACGGTCATTGATAAGTTTTTTATAAATTAATGAAATCGTGCCGTCCGGTACATGCCCATCCAGCACTCTATCTTCTAGCGGGGAGTACTCCGGGATGGAGGCGACGTCCGGAAAAACGGAGCACAACGCATGACGAATCTGCAAATATCGAAAATACTCCCTGTCCTGCAGCTGGAATTCTGTCTGCAGCACATCGAACGTCTTGAATCCCCCCCTCGTCCAGAGGTCGCCCACCCTGCTGATGCCTATCATGTCCCATTTCTCAAAGCCCTTCGAGGTCCACAGAGAGCCCAGCCGCTCAGATGCGTATAATGGCGTCGCCCGGGTCAAGCGATCCTTCCACCCCATCGCCACGTTAGCCGTGTGCCACACCCGTACCATGACCCCCGTGGGGCCCGTCAGCCGCGCGTCATGCGAGCTAGAATAAAGCGCCCGATTATAGTCACCGCCCGGCAGCAAGAGTTTATCCATCTCAAAGGCCGGGTTCAGGGCGGGCCCGTAAAGGCCGTGATTGATCGCAGCCAGCTTAGAGGCCCAGTAATATCGCTTGATATCTGGGAGGGCAACCCCCCCGTCGTACCACGGGAGCGTCAGCTTCGCCAGGGCGATACGCGGCCGACCCTCCCAAAACAGTCGGCGCTGCAAACTCTCCACCTCGCGAAAGTAGCGCGCCGGGTCAACGTCCATTGTATTCTGCAAAGCATACAGGAAACGTGGCAGCGACATCATCTTAAACAATGCCGCCCGGCCGAGCGGCGAGAGCGGCAAGCGCTTCCAACGCGCGACGTCCTCCTTCAGGCGCTGGAGGGGGGGAAGCAAGTTCTGGCTATATCGGGCCTCCGCGTCCAGGGTAATGAAGACACCCAGGTACCTAAATCCCCGCGGGGCGATCTGAATAGGACAACCCCGCGGAAGGATAGGATTCTCCCCAGAGAGGACATATACACACGATTTAGCCCAGTTGATGACCAGGCCGGAGTTGAGGCCAAATGAGTGCAATACATCAACCAGTACTATCAGTGATTTACGTGGGGAAGCCAGGTACAGAAGAATATCATCAGCGTAAAGAGATACGCGGTCCTCATACTCGGGGGACCATCGGAGACCACGAATAGAAGGTTCCCACCGCAGCCACTCTGCCAGGGGCTCCAGGGCAAGCGCGAAGAGGAGCGGTGATAATGGGCAGCCCTGCCGCGTTCCCCTACCCAGCTCAAACGGAGCCGACACTCTACCGTTCACAACCACCTGCGCTAGCGGTCCCGAGTACAACAATTTCACCCAACCGATGAATCCTGGGCCAAACCCAAACTTCGCCAGTGTCGCCCAAATATATGGCCACTCAAGTGTGTCAAACGCCATAGTGGCGTCCAGGGATGCCAAAATGGCCGGTTCCCGTATAAACGGGACACGTGCGAGCACCCCATGCAAGCGCCGCAGGTTAAGCGCAGTGTTGCGATGAGGGATAAAGCCGGACTGATCTTGGTGAATCAAGTCGCACACCACGCCAACCAGCCGAGTAGCCAACACCTTGGCGAGAATTTTGGGCTCCGCATTCAACAGCGAAATAGGCCGATAGGATGTGACCCGGTCCCGCGGCCTCCCCTCCTTATGAATAACCACAATAGTAGCCAGACGCTGGTCTAGCGGGAGGGAACCCGCCGAGTGGGCCGCGAGGAACATAGCACGGAGATGCGGCGCCAGTGTATCCGGTCGCAGCTTGTACAACTCGATGGGAAGGCCATTAGGACCCATGGCCTTGCCGGAAGCGACCAAGCGTATGGCGAGGGCAATTTCCTCAGATGTTGGGGCGGCGTCCAACGACACTCTGTCCTCCTCCGAAAGGGAAGGCAGCGCGATATCTCTGAGCAGGGCATGGGAATCCTCTTCCGAGCGGGAGGACACCGGGGAATACACCCCACGGAAATGTTCTGCAAAGCAGTCAACAATTTCTTCCGGCTCAGAAACACACACACCATCCTGTTTCTCAATCGTTGGGACAACTCGACTCGCTCTCTCCTTTTTGTCCAGCCACGCAATCAATTTACCAGCCTTATCACCCACATCATACAGTCTCCCCTGTTGCTCTCTACTGAGGCCCCTGGCCGCCTCCGTGACGAGGGCCTTATAGGCCGCTTGCTTGAGTCGGAGAACATGTAATTTGTCATCCGTCACCCCACATTCTAGATCATCCTCCAACTCGGTTATCTCAGTTTCAATACGGGTCACCTCCTCCCGCTCACGCCTCCGGGAATGGGAAATAAGGGACAGGGCCTGCCCCCGGAGTACCGTCTTGAATGCCTCCCACAGAGAGACCGCCGATGACACAGACCCCACATTATCGTCAAAGAATCGCTTAAGGGATTTAACCAACTCTGCGCGAATGGTGGGGTCACGCAGGTACCAAGGATTAATCGGGACCACCCTACCCTCTCCCCTCGGGAGAATATCAAAGTGCAACAAGAGTGGGGAGTGGTCTGAAATACCCCGCGCCAAATGGCGCACCTCCCCTATCCTCCCCGCATGCGCCGCCGGCACCAGGACATTATCTAGCCTTGAGAGACTACCATGGGCCCCAGAATGAAAGGTGTACTGTAGCTGCGTGGGATGTTTCAAACGCCAACAATCCACCAGCCCCTAGGTATCCAAGAGGCCAGACAACCACGCTTGGGCACGGGGGAGATCCCTAGGGGGGTGACGATCCTCCATTCCGGAAACCACAGCGTTAAAATCCCCCCCAACCACTAGAATCCCCTCCGGAAGGCCAAGGAGGAGGCGTCCCAAATCCGCAAAGGTGGTCGTCTGCAACCCTGGCGGGACATAGACAGACACAAAAACGACCACTCTGCCCTCCATTCTACCCACCAGAACCGTGTAACGTCCCCTGTCATCATGGAGCACCTCATCAATTTCCAACGGGAGCGAGTTCTTGGCCATGATGCCCACACCCCTTGAACCAGACGTGAAGCCCGAATGGGCCACGAGGCGGTAGCCCCGTCGATTCATAGCACAAAAGGAGTTACCAATGAGGTGTGTCTCCTGCAGAAAAACTATATCGGGTGAAATTTGTTTCAGGAACTGCAGGACCACACCTCGTTTTATCCTGTCCCCCAGTCCATTAACATTCCAGGACAAAAGACTCAGTCCCCTACCCCCCATCATAAACGAAAGCAATCACTCGTCCCCCAGAGAGCACTTTAGAAATAGCACACCGATACTTTTGCCTTGTGGTGTAAACGAACAACACCCCACCCCAACCCAACCGCCCCAACAAAACTCCCCCCTCCCTGCACCCCTGCATGAGCCCAGACAGCCCCCCCAACTTGCAGTGTGCCTGTCGCCCCTATATAATGAAACTAGCTAGACCCCCTAGAGGAGGAAAGAGTACCCCTTCTAGACCCCGCACCACCTCCAGAGGAGGGAAAAACGAATACAGAAGAACGAAAAACCCTAAGCTTGGCCGAGAGTGGCATCATATCCGTCCAGAGTGAGGCCCAGTATCAACACCTCAGTCCCGGTCCAGTGGGCCGTCTCCTCCCGCCGCCCCCCCCCCGCCATCCCGATCACGACCCCCAGACAGAGTGTCCAGCCAGTCCCCGGCCACTTCAGGACGATCAAAAAAGTGCGTGCGACCATCCACCTCTATCCGCAGCCTGGCCGGGAAGAGCATGGCGTATTTTAAGTTCATGTCCCGAAGCCGCCGCTTGACGCCCAGGAAACTCAGTCTCTGCTTCTGGACCGCTTGGGTAAAGTCAGGATAAAAGTTCACCTCCATGTTCTCCAGCTTAAGCGGCCCTTGCAGTCTGGAGGCTTGCAGAATCGCGTCTCTGTCCCGAAAGTTAAAAATACGGGCAATGAGAGGCCGCGGAGGGGCCCCGACCTTCGGCTTTCCCCCGGGAACTCTATGAGCCCTCTCCATGGCAAATAATTTACTCAGTCCCCGAGGCTGGAGATGGGTAGTGATCAGGTCCTCCACAAAGAGATCCGCCGCCGCCTCCTCCCGTCCCTCGGGTACTCCGATGATGCGGATGTTATTCCTCCGGGCCCGACTCTCGGAGTCCTCCAGGCGCCGATCCATGAGCGCACTCGCCTGACTAAGTCGGTGCACCTCCGATTGGAGGGCCGCCACCTCAGTCGTGAGGCCCGACGCGGTGTGGGCCAAAGAATCGACCCGGTCGTTGGTCTTGGAGAGATCAGCCCTCACCAGGTTGACATCAACTAGGACCGCGTCGATTTTATGGGCTAAGGTGTCAAACCGCTGGCCCACCGAGGCCTTCATCTCAGCAATGGCGCCCATGACCTCTTGCAGAGTCAGCTCTGTGGGCAAATCCGGGGCATCCGGGGGGCACTCAGAGGACTTGTTCGGTCCACCGGGAGATCCTTTCGGGAGGGTGTAGCGGTCCATGATGTTGGCCTGATGTGCGGCGCCACGCCGGGTCGACTTGGCCTTCAACCGATCGCCATCTTGTTTCGTGGCCATCGTCGCGGGTCTCACACCCTCACCAGCCACGCAGTAAAAGGCCAGCAATCAAGGCCACGGGCTCCGGGGGGTCACCCCAGAACGGCGGAGCGGGCCACAGCAGGCAGGCAGGCTGGGTCACCCAGCGAGGCCACCCCAACACAAAGAGCGCCGCGATCCCACCTGCAAAGACGGCAAGGGGGCGCGAAAGTGAAAGTGCGGGGTACGCGACTCGCCAGGCCCAGCCCGCCGTTGTTGTTCACTTTGCCACCGGGTCGCCCCCAAACGCGAGTCCGGGGTCAGGAGCGAAGCAGGCCGCAAACTTCAATCGATGCTCACTCCGGCACCCGAGGTCCGATTCGAAAACGGGAAACGGGTACCACCTCGGCTCAGTCTCACCGACACAGTCCCCTCAACCGATGCAGGATGAAGACAGGATAAATGTAGGAGGTCGCGGAGGTCCTCGGGAGCCTCGCACCTACGCGGCCATCTTGGTTGCGCGCTAGGCTCCTCCTCCTCCTTTGGCTTTGTTAATGGTTTTGTTTTGCCAGAGTTTTTGCAAAATGTTAATCTTGCGGAAACTGCCAAGCCCTCGTCAATCTAAAACTAGCATTAAAAATGCAATAGGTCTCGCCCTCGTTTAAGTTAAAGCAATTCTGTTTGTAATTAGGTGGCTTTTTAGCTTTGCTTTTATTAGTGTTTTTCAAACTTCCATGTACATAACATGCATATGTATGTATGCATTTATATTTGTATTTATATAGATATACAGCTGTATATATATGTTTATATATGTATGTATATATATACACATACATACATATGCATATATATACATATATATGTGCATATGTGTGCGCGTAGAGAGGTAGAGAGAGGTAGAGATAGAGAGGTAGAGAGAGGTAGAGAGAGAGGTAGAGAGGTAGAGAGGTAGAACAGTAGAGAGCGAGTAGTAGAGAGTGTGTAGTAGAGAGTGTGTAGTAGAGAGTAGTAGAGAGAGAGTAGTAAAGAGAGAGTAGTAGAGAATGAGTAGTAGAGAGTGTGTAGTAGAGAGTAGTAGAGAGTGTAGTAGAGAGAGAGTAGTAGAGAGAGAGTAGTAGAGAGTGAGTAGTAGAGAGTAGTAGAGAGTGAGTAGTAGAGAGTGGTAGAGCGTAGATAGTAGAGTGTCGTAGAGAGTGAGTAGGACAGTGAGTATTAGAGAGTGAGTAGTAGAGAGTGAGTAGTAGAGAGTGAGTAGAGAGTGAGTAGAGACTGAATAGTAGAGTAGAGTGTAGTAGGGAGTGAGTAGTAGAGTGAGTAGTAGAGAGTGAGTAGTAGAGAGTGAGTAGTAGAGAGTAGTAGAGAGTAGTGAGTAGTAGAGAGTGAGTAGTAGAGTAGAGTGTAGTAGGGAGTGAGTAGTAGAGTGAGTAGTAGAGAGTGAGTAGTAGAGTGAGTAGTAGAGAGTAGTAGAGAGTGAGTATTAGAGTGAGCAGTAGAGTGAGTAGTAGAGAGTGAGTATTAGAGAGTGAGTAGTAGAGAGAGTAGTAGAGAGTGAGTAGTAGAGAGTAGTAGAGAGTGAGTGGTAGAGTGAGTAGTCGAGAGTGAGTAGTATAGAGTAGAGTGTAGTAGGGAGTGAGTAGTAGAGTGAGTAGTAGAGAGTGAGTAGTAGAGAGTGAGTAGTAGAGAGTAGAGTGTAGTAGGGAGTGAGTAGTAGAGTGAGTAGTAGAGAGTGAGTAGTAGAGAGTAGTAGAGAGTGGTAGAGAGTGAGTAGTAGAGAGTGAGTAGTAGAGAGTGAGTGGTAGAGTGAGTAGTAGAGAGTCAGTAGTAGAGAGTGAGTAGTAGAGAGTGAGTAGTAGAGAGAAGTAGAGAGTAGTAGCGAGTAGTGAGTAGTAGAGAGTAGTAGAGAGTAGTAGAGAGTGAGTAGTAGAGTGAGTAGTAGAGTGAGTAGTAGAGAGTGAGTAGTAGAGAGTAGTAGAGAGTGAGTAGCAGAGAGTGAGTATTAGAGTGAACAGTAGAGTGAGTAGTAGAGAGTGAGTATTAGAGAGTGACTACTAGAGAGAGTAGTAGAGAGTGAGTAGTAGAGAGTGAGTAGTAGAGAGTGAGTAGTAGAGTAGAGTGTTGTAGGGAGTGAGTAGTAGAGTGAGTAGTAGAGAGAGTAGTAGAGAGTGAGTAGTAGAGAGTGAGTAGTAGAGAGTAGTAGAGAGTAGAGAGTAGAGAGTAGTAGAGAGTAGTGAGTAGTAGAGAGTAGTATAGAGTAGTAGAGCATGAGTAGTAGAGAGTGAGTAGTAGAGTGAGTAGTAGAGTGAGTAGTAGAGAGTAGTAGAGAGTGAGTAGTAGAGAGTGAGTATTAGAGTGAGCAGTAGAGTGAGTAGTAGAGAGTGAGTATTAGAGAGTGAGTAGTGGAGAGAGTAGTAGAGAGTGAGTAGTAGAGAGTGAGTGGTAGAGTGAGTAGTAGAGAGTGAGTAGTAGAGAGTGAGTAGTAGAGAGTAGAGTGTAGTAGGGAGTGAGTAGTAGAGTGAGTAGTAGATAGTGAGTAGTAGAGAGTAGTAGAGAGTGGTAGAGAGTGAGTAGTAGAGAGTGAGTAGTAGAGAGTGAGTAGTAGAGAGTGAGTAGTAGAGAGTGAGTGGTAGAGTGAGTAGTAGAGAGTCAGTAGTAGAGTGTGAGTAGTAGAGAGTGAGTAGTAGAGAGTAGTAGAGAGTAGTAGCAATTAGTGAGTAGTAGAGAGTAGTAGAGAGTAGTAAAGAGTGAGTAGTAGAGTAAGTAGTAGAGAGTGAGTAGTAGAGAGTAGTAGAGAGTGAGTTGCAGAGAGTGAGTATTAGAGTGAGCAGTAGAGTGAGTAATAGAGAGTGAGTATTAGAGAGTGAGTAGTAGAGAGAGTAGTAGAGAGTGAGTAGTAGAGAGTAGTAGAGAGTGAGTAGTAGAGAGTGAGTAGTAGAGAGTGAGTAGAGAGTGAGTAGTAGAGTAGAGTGTAGTAGGGAGTGAGTAGTAGAGTGAGTAGTAGAGAGTCAGTAGTAGAGAGTCAGTAGTAGAGAGTGAGTAGTAGAGAGTAGTAGAGAGTAGTAGAGAGTAGTGAGTAGTAGAGAGTAGTAGAGAGTAGTAGAGAGTGAGTAGTACAGTGAGTAGTAGAGAGTGAGTAGTAGAGAGTAGTAGAGAGTGAGTAGCAGAGAGTGAGTATTAGAGTGAGCAGTAGAGTGAGTAGTAGATAGTGAGTATTTGAGAGTGAGTAGTAGAGAGAGTAGTAGAGAGTGAGTAGTAGAGAGTGAATAGTAGAGAGTAGTAGAGAGTGATTAGTAGAGAGTGTGTAGTAGAGAGTGAGTAGTAGAGTAGTGAGTAGTAGAGAGTAGAGAGTAGTAGAGCGTGGTAGAGAGTGAGTAGAGAGTGAGGAGTAGAGAGTAGTAGAGAGTGAGTAGTAGTAGAGAGTGAGTAGAAGAGAGTGAGTAATAGAGAGTAGTAGAGTAGAGAATAGTAGAGAGTAGTAGAGAATAGAGAGTAGTAGAGAGTGAGTAGTAGAGAGTAGTAGAGAGTAGAGAGTAGTATAGAGCAGTGTGTAGTAGAGAGTAGAGCGTAGTAGAGAGTGAGTAGAGAGTGAGGAGTAGAGAGTAGTAGAGAGTAGAGAGTAAAAGAGAGTTAGTAGAGAGTGAGTAGAGAGTGAGTAGTAGAGAGTGAGTAGTAGTAGAGAGTGAGTAGAAGAGAGTGAGTAGTAGAGAGTAGTAGAGTAGAGAATAGTAGAGAGTAGTAGAGAATAGAGAGTAGTAGAGAGTGAGTAGTAGAGAGTAGTAGAGAGTAGAGAGTAGTATAGAGCAGTGAGTAGTAGAGAGTAGAGAGTAGTAGAGCGTAGTAGAGAGTGAGTAGAGAGTGAGGAGTAGAGAGTAGTAGAGAGTAGAGAGTAAAAGAGAGTTAGTAGAGAGTGAGTAGAGAGTGAGTAGTAGAGAGTAGAGTGTAGGGGCGAGTGAGTAGTGTAGTGAGTAGTAGAGAGTAGTAGAGAGTAAGTAGTAGAGAGTGAGTAGTAGAGAGTAGTACAGAGAGGGTAGAGAGAGAGTAGAGAGTGATTACAGAGTGAGTACACAAGCAGCAATTTATTCACTCACACATCACCACACCCAATTACGCAAACACATCTACTGGTTAACACACAAAGGGCAATACTAGCAGCAGAAGAGTACTTCACTGTAGACGCAAACTGAACTACAGCTGAAGCTGTCTTCTGCACCTGCTAAATTTCAAACACTTATTTCAGATATGGAGCCACACTGCTTCTGGCCAATGCATGCATTGACTTTGAGCATTTTCATAAAAGGTACAGTTTATCTCTGGGTATTGCAGCTTCAGCTGTGTGATGAATTCGCAACTGATAACTCACACTGAAAACTGAGCAGACAAGGAACATCTTTTACTTTGCAACCTGAGTTGTGTTCGCGAACCATGAATTCACCTACTGCTTAGCATGCTCTCTCCATGAGTCCTCATATTGAATCTAACACTTACTTATTAGCTTGAAACATAAGGAAAACCGCCGGAAAACAAAGCGCCGTGAAGTAAAGCTTACAGCAAGCGAAACGGCTAGTTGAAGCTGCCTGCGATAACAAACGCATGCGATGTCTTAAAAAAAAAAGTGCAGCAAGCTTACAATAAACCTACTGTGTCACGCCGCTGGTGAGAGATCCAATCCCGCAGGGCGTGGATTAAAGGAGACAGGGTGGCAACAATCAGCGAGTGGCATGCCTTCAGTGCAATCATTGCACTGCCTTTGGCATAATTCGTGAGGCAAAAGGACGCGCACAAATCAAAACTTAAGGCGGAGCTGGGAGGAGGCTTCTGGAATCGTATCGATTCTAAGAAGCCTCGTATGACGAGACAGCGTGTGCGCTGCCTACGTCAGGCCGAGACCTAAAAAATAAACATTGGCTAAAACCAAAAATATATTTTGTTGGTCTCATAAAGCACACATTGCTAGGGTAGTTCCAGGGACTGAAGGAAACGGCCTTGTTTGTGGACGTGTTTCTTTTTTTTTCTTTTTTTGTCCTCATCTTCACCAAGGCTGAAACTTGCGTAGGCCAAAACAAAAAGTATGGCATTTAGGACATTGACAAGCTGACTCAACAGATAGTTGGAAGAGGTCTTAAGGTAAATAAATGCTGACCATGACCCCACAGCTATGTCATGCGTCCAGCCAACCTTAACATCCTGTAATGGACTCAACACACGTCAACCAGAAACCGCTTCCACCATAGCTAAAATCCGCAGGAGAATTGGCATCAATGCCATGCGGCATTAGCAGGGAGAGTAAACCATGGCTTCATAATCATCGGACCTGGGGAGGAAAAAAAAACAAAAAAAAAAAACCCCAGTCTGTCATTGAGACCAATCAAGTAAGTGCCAAATCTTTTACTCAGGTTGCCGGACCTAAGGAGGTCTATTTACGAGATTTGTAGCATAGCCGACTGCCAGTCGTATAGAGAAGGTGGAGTTGTCTCATTCCAGCGCTTACATATTTCCCTTCAAGCCGTCAGGATGGAATAAAACACAAGATCTTTTGCTGGACTTCGCTTCTGATCCACAGTCCCAAATATTACTAATCGCAAGTCCACAATAACAGTAAAACCCATGGCAGAAGAGAGTTTAGTGCTAATGGAATCCCAAAAAGGTGACAAATGGGTGCACTCAAAAAACATGTGGGCATCGGAAGCCTCGACTAAACCACAACGGGGACATGCCACCAGAACTCCCGGAGTAAATTTAGAGAGCCTCTGAGGAGAATAATATGCCCTGTGGATCGTAAAGAGATGGTTTCTGCGTAGCCAGGCAGGCTTAACCAGGTCCCACATGATGTTACAAGACATACGCCAGAGTTCATTCAGGTTTTCATTAGGCAGTAAGGTGCCCCACAGATGATCAGGAAGAAGAAATTCCCCATCTATCTCGTCCAAAATTAGATTATACCAAAGGGAAACTTCTTTGGATTGAGGTGCTCTGTCCAACAACTTTGACACAAGTAGGCTATTTCCTCCTAGGGGCATGTTGAAGCTCCGAGGGGCACTGGATAGATGTGACTGGGCCCAACTTGAGATTTGTATGTACTTTAATCTAGAAAGGTTTGGACCAACCTTGTTAACCAGATACTCCCAAGGAAACACTGAGCCTTCCAAAAAGAGATCGCCCCAGGTTTGAATACCGGCATCCTTTAATGGAATTACCAAGGCGTCATTAGCCCAGCCGGGGGGGGATGGAAGGTTCCATATTGGAGATCTATTTGAAAAATACCCTAGTTTGATACCAGCCCTAAGGTTAGACCAGGTTTTAGCCAAGCCATGGAGCACCTTCAGCTTGATTTTTTTTTAAAACTTGGGGTCCCCAAACTTAAATAGAAAGCCTGACTGCCCAACTCCTTCACCCTGTAACAGGGCTGAAAACATATTCCCTATTCCATGGGCAGATGGAATTTTTAGCAACATACGAGCATGTGTCATCTGGAAGGCCCAAGCATAAATCTGGAGGTCCGGACCAGCCAGTCCACCTTTCTCCCTACGCCGTCTGACTTTTTTCCATGCTATCCTCACATTTTTATTTTTCCAGATAAATGAGGAAATATCGCTCTGCATCTTATTAATGAGCAATGCCTCAAAATGTAATGGGATGGTGTTAAAGAGGTAGGTCAACTTAGGCAAGATGGACATCTTTACTAAGTTTGCACGGCCCAAGACTGTTAGGGGGAGATGGACCCAAGATCCCATTAACTTCCGGCATTCTTTAGCAACAATAGAAAAATTCATAGAGGCGATCTTATTTATATCTTTAATTATTCTAAGACCTAGATACCTCAAGTTGTTGCTCATTTGCTCATTGAATCCAGAAAGGTCGCTGTTCCATGCCATGATTTCAGTTTTGGCAGAGTTGACCTCATATCCTGAAACACTTCCAAATTCAAGAGCTAGTTTATTAATTGCAGGGAATGCCGTACTAATCTCCGATGTCATGATCAAGATGTCGTCAGCATATAACGACACCCTTTTTTCCCAATCCCTATATTTAAAGGATTTGATATTGTTATCCTCTCTAATTTTTTGGGCAAAAGGCTCAATAAACATATCAAAAAGGAGCGGAGAGAGTGGGCATCCCTGTCGCGTTCCTCTTGTAATGGTAAAAGGGTCGGACAGACCTCCATTGACCAACACGGATGCAAGGGGGTTATGGTATAGGAGCTCTACAGCTCTGCGAAAAACGCCACCAACGCCAAACCTCTCCAAGGCCCCCGACAGGTACAGCCAGTTGACCCTGTCGAAGGCCTTGGCGGCATCTAACGTCAAGATAGCTAGAGGTGAAGATGAACCAATAGCCATGTCTATAGCTCCTATAAGGTCATACGTCAGCTCGTAGAGCTGGCGACCCCTAACAAAGCCCTTCTGGTTAAGATGCAATACGGAGGGGGCAACCTGACCCAGTCTCTTAGCCAGCAGTGATGCAAAGATTTTATAATCTGCATTAAGTATTGAGATTGGGCGGTATGAGCCACAGTCGGTTGCGACTTTGTCTGGCTTAAGGATGAGAGTGATGGAGGTATTATTCCAAGAGGAGGGCGGTAAAACACCTTCCTGTAGGATTTGATTGAATAATACCGCAAGGAAAGGTGCAACCTCTACCACAAGATGTTTATATATCTCGGCGGGCAAGCCATCCGGCCCTGCCGCTTTACCACTCTTACAGCTTTGAATAGCCCCCATAACTTCATCTACAGTAATTGCACTTTCCAGAAAGGAGCTCTGCTCTAAAGATAGTGATGGTAACGTAATGCCATTTAGCCAATCTTTTATTTTCTCAGGGGAGATGTTTTTATCCTCCTGGTAGATGTTTTGAAAGAAATTTTTAAAGGCAGTTCTTATCTCTAGGTCAGAAGATACCTTCCCAGCACTGGTTATGATAGAATTGATGTTGTTACGTGACCTGTCCGTTCTAGATTTCCAGGCTAACAGTTTACCCGCCCCTTCTCCAAATTCAAAGTGAGCAAGTTTACTCGCCTCCCACCTCTGGAAAATACGCTGATTGAGCACCGAGGCCAATTCACCCCTTAGAGCAACGAGCTTCTCACGCCATATGTTGGAATTGGGGCCATCACCGCAGGAGTCTAACTCATTCTGCAATAGTCAAATTAGCCTCTATACTTGAGACTTCCTGAGTGTATTGTCTCCTACAATATACTGTCTTGCTCTTTATAACCCCTCTCAGAAAACACTTAAAAGCGTCCCATACCATAGAGGAGCAGGCTGAACCAATATTAGCTTGCAGAAATTCCTTTGTGTCTAGTCTCAGAGATATAATATCATCTGGTGACAAAAAAAAGGAACGATCCAAGGACCAAGACCTGGTCGAAGATTGGATCACATCCACAAGCTTGAGCAGAACAGCAGAGTGGTCTGACAAATGAGAGGGAAGATAACTGATATTTTTTACTGAATCACGGAGAGCTATGTTAATCAGAAAAAAATCGATCCTGGAACTATGACATTATTTAAAATTTCGGAATGAATATCCAGGTTTCAAACCAGCTATTGCTCTCCAGATGTCAATATATCCATATTGATCCATACATTTAAGCAGGAACGCTCTAGACCTAGACATCCCCTGTTGTCGACTAGAGGGAGTTTTATCCAATAAGGGATCAAGCACGATGTTAAAATCCCCTGATAGAATAACAGGCTCAGGGAAGTGCAGAAGTTCAGAAAATAATGCTTCCAAGGCAGAGGGGTCGTCTCTATTAGGCCCATAAAACCCGGCTATAGTGAAAGATGTACCTCCTATGATCACTGAGACAATTGCCCATCTACCTGCGGGATCAGTTTTCTGCGAGATTAATCTAGCATTGCTCCCCTTTTTAAAAAGGATAGAAACTCCCCTAGTGTTTGAAGATTGGGACGTACAAACTAACTGATCTATCCATCTATTTTTGTTTGCGATCTCAAGCATCTCCGTTTTAGCTAAATGTGTCTCCTGGAGTATGATGATCTGCGCATCCATATCACGTAGATATTGAAAAATCCTATTTGCTCTGGGTTTGGTGCGCAGACCATTAACATTCCAGGAAAAGATCCGTAGGTTAGCCATTCCTTCTCAATATATACTGATGGATAGGAAAATAGGGTGACCTATGACCCCTATAACCACATATATGGTTTGTCCTTACTTTAAAGAAAGAAAAAAAAAGGATTATCAGCCTGGCAGAAAATGAGGAAAGTTTTATAGTGAATTTTTGCCCACCCCCCCAAACCTAGAGAGCCCCACCCCCCACCCCTGAGGAACCCCTGTGTAGTCTAGCCGGAACAGTCCGGATAGTGGTACCCTTGCCCCTGTCTGAGCCTCAGCTAAGCGCCACTGCTAGGTGGAAGAGTCAAGATTGAAATGTTCACGGACTGCTGAGGTCTAGAACCCCCGCTATGGGGAGAGAGGGGGAGAAAAAAAAAAAAAAAAGGAAAACATTACTTAAAAAAGAATCTTCTATGCCCTACATGATAAGGCAAATAATTAAATAACTATAAAAGAGAAAAATACTGGGACTAAACCCAGACACCCTAAGAGAGTAAAGCCCATCCCTTTTTTTTTTTTTCTTTTTTTTCCCTTTTTTTCCCTTTACTCCTATCTTATCCAATTTTTTCCTGTTTTGCCTCACCCCCTTTTTCATTTCATTAACCTATTGATCTCCACTATTCTTCCCCTTTTTCTCTCTTCCCTTTGTAACTTATTCTTACTTTATTAACTTTATTGACTTTAGAGATGTTATGGGTATGCAAGGTAAATGGAGATCTGGGGGGATAAAGTGGGTCATGCGAAAAGAAGAGAGGCTACCCAAAAAGGCGATTCAATCTATCAGACTGAGCCCCCCGCGCCCCCCCCCCATGACCCTAAGTAAATCATCAGCTGCTTCTACTGAACGGATGTTATGCATCTTATTGTTTAACATTACCTTCAGGGCTGCTGGAAAATTCATCTGCACGGTCGCCCCTAATTTCCTAAAAGCCTCCATTCTCCTGCCCAACTCCCATTGTCTGTCTAGCGTAGCCCTAGACAGATCAGATCTTACTTGGTAGGTGAAGCCAGAACCTGCAAGTGATTTTTGTTTAAGAGCCAGATTCAGGATAGATTCCTTTAAAGCATAAGTGTGAAAATTCACTAGAATTTTACGGGGCCTAATCCTCTGTGAGTTGCGTCTGAATGGATCTCTATGGATCCGTTGAATATCCGTAGCGAGGAGCTCTTCAGAATGATCGAGGTTGAGAGACTTCTTTAAGAGTTGAATGATATATGACTTAATATCCTGCCCTTCATTGCCTTCCGGCACATTCAGGATGCGGATATTATTTCGCCTCGCGTTGTTTTTCAACACCTTCATCCTGTCTATTAGGGCTGAGTCCACATTTTTCAACTTGTCAATCTCCTCCTTTACGCGGTCCATCTCTACAGACAACCCTGCGACTGACTCTTCCAGTACACCAGTTCTAGTAAGGAGGCCATCTATCTTTTTGTCTAAGGTCTCACAGTATGAACGGATCTCTTTCTGAATGATCGTTGATTCTTCAAACCCTCTTTTAATGTCAGCAGATAGATTTGAGAACATCAACAGTAATGAGGGGGCTGAGGGATCAAGAGGTGTATTTACAGTAGGAATAGAAGAGGAGGAAGCCTGGAGGGCACTGGAAACCAAAGGAAGAGAAGCCTGAAGATCATTTTGCTGCTCGTCATTAGGTATTAAGATCAAGTGGACGTGTTTCTTGCAAAAGGACATAATGCCATCACTGACAGCGATTTTAGCCAATGGATGGAGTCGGCTGACCTTGTGCCCCAAGCTGTATGCTTTAATGAACTGAAGAAAAAATGCGAATGACACAATTAGATACCAATGGGTTAAGTGGACTGGCTGGAAGGCCCCAGAAATATGCAGCAGCTGTTTCTTTTTGAGAGCATTAGGGCGTCACCCCCCTGTATTTTGTGCCCCCTAGGCCGCATAATGAAAATGTTAAAATGTAATAACATTAAGATATTAATTAAAAGTTTTTTTTCCCCGGCCCCAGCAGTACTTTTATTTCAGCTGTGGCCTGCAGGGCTGTTTTTGTGCACTCTGCAGGCGGATGCCTGGGCTGACAATCATGAGTGGGTGGGGCAGGGGCTTAATTATTAACAGCAGCGCAGGTAGACCGGATGGTTCAGCTGAAGTCTTAGTGCGCATGTCGAGTTGGGACGGGTGTAATTCTATGACCAACCTGACATGCGCACTTAACGCTTCTCTAACCAGCGCAATGTTAATGAGCTGGGGATGACAGCCACAGCCTTCCCCGTCTCCTAAGAAGGGCTGGTTTTGCCTGCTTGAGCCATCCTGGAGCTGCTCCTAAGCAAGCGAAAAGTGAGGAGGCCTAATCTAGAAGTTTGTTTGGGGGTGGGAGGTTTGAATTTACAGAAGAACATTGCCAATCACTGTATGGCTTAATAATGAATCCCTGCCGTGATTGGACTTTTCTGTCCCTTGCCTTCAAGTCTTTACTGTTCCCTCATCATCATATCCAATGCACATCGCACAAGGTGAGGGAGTGGAAATGACGATGGTGCAGTGCTTTAAATGGGCCGGTACTCACCGGTACTGAGTATCGGCACTTCCAAATTGTTCCACCTTCAATACCGGAACTTCTCCATGGCCAGGGAGAGTAGCGGTACTCTGGGGCAGTAGCCAGGCTTACATTACGAACGTGTAGCAACGTTGTTTGGACAGGCATAGCCAGTCTCATCAGAAACAGCAATCAGGCGCGCAACGTCCATAGAGCTCAAAGGGCTTCAGCAACCCCCCCCCCCCCAGGCCCCCTCCTCCCTCGTGTCTCATCCCGGGCTGAGGCAGCTTCTGGCGACTGTCTTATTGCAGCCGCACCCGAGTACCTCACAGGTCTTTAACCCCTTGTGTGCCACGCCCTTTCCCCGCCCTGTGCCGGGCGTTCCATTAGCGGGCGGGGTTCATGACGAGCTGGACTCGTCATGGGCACAGCGCAACCGCGGCCCATGACGAGTCCAGCTCGTCATGGGCACAGAAGGGGTTAAAAGACCATTCACTTGCTAACGAGGCTTTGTTGTGTTTTCACCCCTTCTTAGAGCCCCTGCATCTCCACACATATTGCTGGAAGAATCAGCATCCTCCCCCCCCCCGAAATTATTAGTGGGCCCCCCACTGAAATTTGGCTCTCGTTGCGCCCCTGCTGGCTACGAATGTGAATGTGTGCATTGACAGACGATCCTAGATGGCGGCCAGTACCAATAACGCCTCGATTGAAACAAAACCTGCTGAGATTTTCTGCTTCGCCACCTAGAGATCCGGGTGATTACAGCACAAACCTCGCGGTGAAACAGGCGTCCTGTCGTACTTTGGCAATCATGGGAACAGCAGTTTCAGAACATTTGCTAGTGAAACAAAATAATAGCTCAAGGAACTTTCTGGTCAGGACTCCTTTTACTTTTGGGCAGTCAGCAGCTAGCGCTACCCACACAATCCCAATGTAGCGCTACGCGCTAAATCCCAAATTGGTATGAATTCAAGAAACGTTTGTGCACCTTTCTCTTGCAGTCATAATGGGGCTGTATGAAACATGGGAAATGATGACATTGGGTGCTGAGTGCCTGTTGTCAGGCTGAGAGTGGGGGGGGTGCCACTAATCATCAGGGTAAACGCATACATTTAAAGTACAGCTTGGATATTGCATTTGTAAAAATCAGTTTTAGTGAATGATGTGCGTGTTAGTGTCTGTGTGAGAACCTATGTGTATGTGTGTCACAGATGTGAACTATGAGCTGATATGGAAAAAAGTTATTCTATTTCAGCAGATTACGCTGATAACTTTTCAGTGCAATAGAGTTCTGTGCTGCGTAGGCTGCTCATCAACACATAATGAACAGGGCGTGCCCAGGAAATGTGAATACGGCTTCATATATTGGCACGGTGAAGTTTTTTTTTTTTGCATATTTATTTAACGCGAACTCGACCCGAAGGTATTGGAGCGCTTTACATAGCACCGTATTTACATTACACATTCAGGCACAGGGAGATTAAGTGATTTTCACAGAATCACAGGATGTGGACGCGACCCAAAGGTTCGAACTCTGGTTTCCAGCACCAAAGTCGGCAGCGTAGCCGACGGACCACATCCTCTCCCCGTTATAGTGCCACTATGCAGAGCGCTACATAAAACTCCTACATAAATAATTCAATACTTACCATGAAAATGCAACCTTATATCTTATATCAACTATGCAGTTTATATAATTTGTATTTCAGTGCCAGTGTCGGTGAAGTAAAATATACACAAACAATATCTATTTCTTCATCAACATTTCCCAGATGTACTCCGAGAATATCTTGATCTCGTTGGATGCTGGCACCTTGCCCCGCCCCTAACCCCACCCAAAGTCCCGCCCATGTCCACAGCTCAATTTTATGAGTAACTGCACTTATTTTTTCCCATTTAAAGCACTGCGATGGTGAGGCCACCACCTGACAGAGTAATCTTGGATTGCATCTCTCCACTCTACGTCATGTCGTCCTGGTCTCAAAAGACCTAAATGCGTGAGTTGTCTGATCCTTTTTGTGTGGCTGCTCTGTGTGTCACAGGGTGATGTCTGGATTTCACATGAGTTTTTTGCTTGTGCCTCTGTCGGCCTTGTTTCCCCCTTGATGCTTCATATGCTCAGTTGCATTTCTCTTCTGCTTTGGTTTGCATTGTCGTCCCTCCTACACCTGTGTTTATGTTTGTCTATTGTCCGGGGATCACTAAGTGCCTGCAGAGACTGCTGGCTAAAAGATCCATGAGCCATGAATGTGTTGTTTGAATTCACCATTATTCACCACTGCTCTGCTTATATGCCCCCTCAGCAAGACACTGAGAGCAGGGTTACCAGATCGCTCTGAAGCAGACACCATGTCTGTACTGGGCTTTTCTGTTAAAAAAGTGCTATTCTATGTGTTACTCTCCAGTTTGAGAAGGTGAAGCGCACAAAGACTGCAACTCCCAGAATTCCTTAAATGTAAGCCAAAGGCTGGATATATATTTGCCCTGGTAATGTGGAACGAAGTGGCAGAATTGGTTGATCGCCTCAGTAATATTATATAGGTGATGGCAACAAAGGCATAACATGACTGACCAGTACTGCAAGTGTTAGAAATAGTCAGGGACTTTTTAGGTCATTGAGGATCATGATTAATGTATTTTGAGTTTGGTATCTGAAACCTGTGTGTGCTTTCTCAAAACAGTTCTACAAGGAGGGGTTTACAGAGTTCTCTAATGGTTGATGTCTTTGTTGGCGTGCTCGCTTTTAGTTCTGTAGCATCTTACCTGTTTTGCACATCACAACTTAAGTGGCAGAGTTTGTCATGAGGTATGAAGTGGTGCATGTGCACTAAACTCTCTAGGCTTTATTTATGAAGCCTTACGCTGTAGTTGTGTCACTTTTTTGTGATGCTGTGGCAGTGCAATGTGTCACGCTGCATCATATTTACAAAGTGATGCATCTAGGCAGATGCGTCACTTTGTAAACCCCTGCGCTAAATTATACCTGCGTCAGGTATAATATATGCAGGGAGGGCGTTTCCCCATAAAAAAGGCTTGTAGAAGTGGTGCAGTGAAATCTATGATATTTACAGAACTAGAGGAGAAAGCAACCAGGGAGATTAATGCTGCACAGCCTGGTGTAGTCACCACAATTGATTAAAGAGAAACTATTGCCCACCTCACTGATCAGCTGCCAGTTGGCCAGACATTGAACATACTAGAGAATGAACCTGTCTGTGTAGTTGCCATCGCAATCTACCTCATCTCTGCTTACATTCTAGTCTTTGTCAAAAGTGTGTAAGATGTAATAATACGTAGTAGGCTATCACACTTCCGGTTAGTAGAAGGTGGGGCTGTGCCTGTATTTAAATCCCGCAAATGGCGCATCCAGTTGGAACAAACACTTTTCCACATAACATACTTGATGGGTTTATTCTGATTGTCGACTCCGACTTGGGAATGATTACCTGAAAGGGGATTTGCGTGGAGAGTAGTCCATCAGTTCCGTAATGTACGTTGTCAAGAGAAAAACGTCTCAATATAGTACTCTCTGTTTTTTGACATTGTACCACGAGTAAATGATATATTCTTTTACCAAAATAGACATGGTCTCCTGGCACATAAAGCGCAAAAACTCTTGCATAGTTAGATATCTTCTCAGGATGGTTTTATTTGCAAGACATGTTTTTACATTGTGGACATCAGTCGACTGAGGTACTTTTGTGTTCTGTTGATGGATGTTTTCTTGAATTTATGTGTTTGTGTTGATTTGTTTCCAGCCATCTCAGAAAGATAGCTTGTTCTGAATCTATGTCTCATGAAGTGATGGTTGTTTAGTACCTCGTTCGCTAGAAAGGGCTATCACTAAAACACTATACCGATGAGGTAATTTGATATTAATAATAATTACTTATTCTCTCGGGAATTGGTGGCCCCAGTTGCTAGTAAACAATAATCCGGCTTGTTAGTCAAGCACCTGTGGAGTGTAAAGTTTAATGGTCTTATGCCTAGACCTGTTAGAACTGTGTATGCCGCGTGGCATGGATCAAGTCATTAACAGGTCTTGAGATGTAAATATCATCATAGATGGCATGATAATCACGTGCCTTTTCTCCCTAACATAGATCTGACCAACACCACTGGACTGTGGGGGGCTCATTCTTTGGCAATAGTGTCTAACTAGAACCCAGACAACTGACGGGAGATCGATTAATCTTATCTTCACAGATGAACTACATTTGAGGGAGAGGAACTTAGTCTCAATTGGTATGTAATTTTGGCCCTGGAGGTTTATCGCTCTATACTAGGGCGAATCTATGATTTGTGGTCAATACGATCACCCCAACGATCTAATAATTTATTGATTTCGGATTGTTTCAGGTGGCCCTATTGCCGAAAACTCATGCCAATCCATATTATTATGAATTGGAATTTTGCGGTATATATTTATTGTTTCTCTGTAAGGAATCACTATTTTCGTCTATGCTATCTCTCGTGGGCGACAACGTAGAGCACTTCTGCCACTATGGCCTTCTCATTGTCTGGATTGATTTCACACACTTTCTCTTTGGGTTCTAGGGGTTTTCACGTTTGTTGGTTTGGGTGTGTATTTTAAGTTTTAACACGTTCTGTACTGCACCTTATTTTGGGTTTGTCTTGTTTTAAATAATGTGGCACATTTTACGTCTTTGTGATATGTCTTGGTGTTAGGTTTTTTATGTATTACAATTCCTGACTCAGGAAAGTGTTGATTATCAAATCCCTCCCCTTTGTTTAAAGTTGGACCCTTTTTGTATTTGTTATTGCGCTCTATATTATATTTTTTGACTTGAATATGTTTGGGTGTTTTGGGTTGTTTTGTATAAAATTTACCGGTGTCCTGAGTATAAATGGTTGTATTTTTGTCTTTGAATGTTTGCAGCCCTGATCAAGCCTTTTAGGTGAAACACTTTGGCTGCGCTTCTATGTAAATGTATATTAAAACAACTGAATATTTTCTACCATGATGATCTACGAGTATTGATCAAATGTGATAAATCTTTTGTGAAATTTATTCTATTTAAAATATTTGTGTTGCCTCTCAAATATATCTTGTACATTTATGAGATTTCACTGCGCCACTTCTACAACTTCACTGCATCAATCCTTACGTCTGCTTCACGACAGGCGTAAGGACTGATGCAGGCCCTTTTACGTGGGAATCACCCATGTGTAATGACACATTGCTGGCGTTGCGTCTATTTTCCGACACACTTCAGCAATGCGTCCTTACTGCGTCACCAGATACGTCAGGATTCCTGATGTATCTAGTCAATCCTTGCAAAATGGAGTGCTATACTGTAAATACGGCGCATCCAAGAAGTCGCAAGGAGGGCGCAATGAAAAGTGTTGCATCGCATTAACCAGCGATGTGACACTTTTTATAAATGAGGTCCTCTAGTCCTCTTCTTCTATGTCCGGCATGATGCTTGATTCTATTTTTTTTACCTCTCTTTTTTCCAGCTGGCATATCTTGGCAACCACAGCCATTTGAACTGGCAAAGTAGGAAAATATAGAAGTAAAATGTTGTTTTTAAAAAATATATTTTTATTTGCATGTTCAACTAATACAGAACAACCAACATGTCACAGGCAGTCATTCTTGCACCCAAATACCCCCCACTTCCCCACCCGCAACCCACAGCAGCATCTCCATGTCATGTACCCAAACGCAAGCCGGCTCTTCCGCCAGTGACTCATTCGGTAATCTACTCCCCCCCCCCCCCCGCCAAAACTCCCCCAGGGTCTAAAACACATGCTCAGTAACGCTCCATCTCGGCGTACATTCAAATTTGAAAGGACCCATATTGTGCTAGTCAGGTGCCAAACCCCCATCCAATCCATGGTACTTTCTCCATTTCCCCCACACTCTACGGAACTTCCGGGGGCATCCTCTCGCTTTGTATGTGACCCTTTCTGCCGCCATATACATATCCATTCCCCTCCTCCATTCTCCTAATTGAGGGGGTAGTAAAGTCCCCCATGCACGTGCCACATCTCTTTTTGCCACCACTAATGCAAATAATGCAAAAATAAGTTGTGGGCGGCTCAAGTCAATGTCATGGGATATCCCCAGCAGTACGAATTCAATGTCTTGGGGAAGTGTGGTCTCCAGCACCTTACTCAGCTCTCCCAGTATTTGTATCTAAACTGTATGGATGACAGGGCAGTCCCAGATGGTATGGTCTACATCGCAGACAGTTTGGATAACTGGCTCGGCCTAGTCGGTGAAGTCGAACCCTGTCGAAATATACCCTGTGTAGTATTTTGTATTGGATGAGTCGGAGGCGGGATTTAATCGGCACTTCCCTATGGTGCATCAGGGCCTCCTTCCAATCTACCGTGTCCATCGTGCCCAGGTTCTGTTCCCATGTTCCCCTCAGTTTCCCCAGTCTGTCTGGCATGTTATTGGTGGACCCGCTGTTGGGCGGGTCCACCTCCCGGTCTCATTTAGACGTCAGGCCGCCATCTTGGGAGTACTACGGGTCGAGCGTGGAGCTTGGACGCTCTAGCTGTCCTAAGGGGGAGAGACGCTCAAAAGGGAGGTAAACTGTCCACTCCCCCTTGCTGACAGATAGCTTTTGGAACTTGTACGTAGTGCCTGCATCTGCGCTCCTCAAGCGTTTTGCATGCGGAACTATTGGCCTTAGGCTTTTTTAAAACTTCCTTGTTCTCTATTTCATTTCAATATTATTGGTTGGATTTGCCCCTGATTTTAGATTTTAGGCCCCTTACTTGCACTATAAAACTTATTTACTCACCGCTGTTGGGCGGGTCCACCTCCCGGTCTCATTTAGACGTCAGGCTGCCATCTTGGGAGTACTACGGGTCGAGCGTGGAGCTTGGACGCTCTAGCTGTCCTAAGGGGGATAGACGCTCAAAAGGGAGTCATGCCGTCGCGCAGTGGTTTCGCGCAGCGGGGTCGCCGGACTTCCGCCGGAGTTACGCCTGAGTTCAGCCCGTCTGCGCCCATCCGCGCTGAGGACGTGCTGATGGGCGGGCTTGTTGCAGATATCCCTTATGATCCACAGAGTACAATGATACAATACTCATTAGGTGAGCTGCTTACTCTAAGACCGCCGCCTCTTGCGTGCCACCTCGGTCTCTCTCCTGAGGACCTGAGATGTGTCTCAACATGCCGCTCGTGTGGGGAGGTACTGCTCCCACCTAACATAGTTGGGAAGTTTCCTCCTAACTCCTCCGCTGTACCGATCATTACTCAATCTAGAAGGGGCTTTCTGATCAACGCCAGGTCGCTCATTAAGAACAATATAGCGTTCCATGAGTTTGTGACCGACAGGCAACCTGACTGGGTATTTGTCACGGAAACATGGGCGTCTGACTCTTCCGGACATGACCTAATCTTGGCAATCCCCGAAGGCTTTACGATCCATAGACAGGATAGAGTAGGACGAAGAGGGGGAGGGCTGGCAATTTTGTGCAAAGCCCCACTCTCTTGTGTGACAAAATCGCTCTCAGAGCCCTCAGATTCCTTCGAGGCTATGTATTTCTGTATTTCGTCCTCTCCCACAGCCTCTTTTACTGGCATTCTTGTCTATAGACCGCCTGGTCCCAGAACTAGTTTTTGTTCCGATCTATTTCGAATTTTAGAACCATATTTTGGTAAATCGCAGATTACTATTCTCGGGGACTTAAACTTCCATTTGGATGACCTGGGAGTAAGAGATACATCTCAGCTGATTGACTCACTAGGCGCGTGTGAGCTTAGCCAATTGGTGAAAAGCTCTACCCATCTGGCTGGCCATATATTAGATGGAGTTTTTACCAACGATTCTAGACTCTCAGCTGGCACTCCTATTCCCTTGATTTGGTCGGGCCATCTGGCAGTGCCCCTGGAATTTACAATTCTGGCTGAAGAGCATCGTAGTTCTGCCACTAGTAATAGAGGTTGGAAAAGAAGCTATAAAAACATCACCACTGAAGCCCTCGCCCCTTTTATGAGAAGCTCTGGGGATCCGCTTACCCGAGATGTCGATGAGGCAGCTCAGGAACTTATTGATTCCATCACTGGAGCGGTTGACGCGCTTGCGCCCGCCTCTTTACGATATGTAGCTCGGCGGAAACCCTCTGCACCTTGGTTCACGGAATCTTTAAGACTCCTTAGACAAACATGTAGAGCCAAGGAAAGGAAATGGCGTAAGTCATGGGATCCCTCTGATAGAGATGATCATAAACGGACGTTACGTACCTACAAAATTACTGTGATTAAAGAGAAACAGGACTATTTCTCCAATTTGAAGGTTTCCCTTTCCTCGTCTAAAGAATTGTTCAAAATAGTTGACTCCTTATGCTCCCTTCAGACACCTGACCCAGTGGTGCACACACAGGAGCTATGCAACAACATTTCTGATTTCTTCTATAAGAAAATCTCGGACATTCATGGGGACCTGGAAGCCCAAAGGAACCTGTTAGATGATGGTTCCCTCTTGGACATTAGGGCCTCAGAATTTTGGCGTAAGGACTCTAATAAGTCACTTGTCCTTTTTCCGTCGCTCTCTCTTGAAGGTCTTAATGTCCTACTTGACAGAACTAAGTCTGCTTCTCCTGTGGACCCCTGTCCACATCCTTTTGCCCCCATTGCTGGAAGTAATGAACGAGGCTTTAATCCAAGGTATTTTTCCCCTGGCTTGGAAAAAGGCTATAGTGAAGCCTCTTCTTAAAAAGCCTTCCCTCGATCCCGGAGTATGGAAGAATTTTAGACCGATTTCTTTGCTACCTGCTCCTGCTAAGTTGCTTGAAGCCCATCTTAACCGTCATCTATCCACCTTCCTTGACTCCTCTGAATTTTTAGATAGTTCTCAGCATGGATTCCGAAAATTTCATAGCACTGAATCTGCTTTGACTATGGTGGTGAGGAAATATGAATTTTGTGATCAGTTATGTCCCCTATCGTAGACCCCAACGGCTCCATGTACATGCTATACGTACATGTATGTTCCCTCCTGCTCCAGTTTTAAAGACGCAAATATATGTGCGTCCACCGTCAACATGTCCTCTTTCAGATCCACCATAAATGGGTCAGATATTCCTTTCCTAAGTATGAAAGGCCACCGACTTTATGTGGTTCACTTTCCACATTTTTACAGATTCAGGCGAGTAGGCCCGAATTCTGTCATCAAGCCTTTTCCTGTCTTCTGCCTCTGAAAGCTCCAGTCTGAGCCTGCATCTGTGACCATGAACTTTGTCTTACTCCCTGCGCGGCTAACGGTGCCTGATCCAGCCCGTAGCCTGCCAAAAACTGTATTTCACCTTCAAGATTATCTCCTCCGCCCCTCATCCGATGCATTCCTGTCTAGCAGTTTAGGTAAACATCCTTCCAGCTACCGAGCAAAGGGCCCGGCCTCGCTGTCCTCATGCAAGTAATTCATAGCCCTGTTACCATGGAATATTCCTACCCCCTCGCATCTAGTGTAGACACTTAGACGCTTGTACACGCACTAACAGTCAGTATAGTCAGTATAGAATAAGATTCTATCCTAAGAGACCTCTCTTTTTGGATAACACAGTTCTTCAAACATAGGATATTAGATATGATTTGGGATTAGGTTGACATAACCCCAGACTTCTGTCTCCACATGTAGAGCTAAATGTCAAGTCCCCTTCTCCCTCTAGTTGCACGTCAATCACACGTCATGCGGCTGCGCACGCATCTCTGCCAAACATTTCTGCTGACATTGCAGGATTCTCTTATGGATCCACCCACTTGTGACATCATGTATAATGACGTTTTCTAGTTACGCCTATTCTAGTTACGCATGCATATTTATTTTGTCTTATCAGTTGATACGCCTACTGCATTTGTTTTACTGTAATGCCTTTTCTATAAAAATGATTACCTGTCAATAATATATGCCCTTCCTTCCTGAACTTTCGTGGTGATGGAATAGAACGCCTACAATTCGAATTGTATTCCTTTGTATAGGAATAAAGCCTTTTTAAACCTCTAATACCACGGATTCTGCCTCTCATTTTACTGAGTTATTCTTAATAGACTTTACCGCATAAAAAATAGTACCGGTAACGAAATATTTACCACATAAATTGGCGCCCGAATAGGGACACTTTCTCATCTCACGCGCCGGCGGTGCGTTGCAGGCCCGGTCTCCTGCCACAGCTGAACGGACAAAAATGCGTACCCGCAGGATTTCCTGTATCTCCCTCCGGCCAAGCGGGGACGACTGAGGCTGCGATCAACACCCAGACGAGGCGGTGAGAAGTGCGAAGTATCCCGACCAGAGCCTAGCTGAGAGAGCAAGATCCGAGGTATACAGAGACCCGCCAGGTTCCGAAGTTCCGAGTCCAGTCCGGTCCAGTCCAGTTTCAGTTCCGTTCCGAGGCCTTCCGTTCCGAGCTACCCGGTGAGTACCATTACCGGGGAGGCATTTAACGTGCACATAGTCTGTGCCGGTCAAGACGGGTTTGGGTACACAAATCCGGTCTGCACTGTTTTAGCAGTGTATCTGTACTGTTTAGCAGTATATATAGTATGTTTTGCATATAAATAAATATAAATAAGTATTATCTAGTGTCAGTATTATGTCAGTAACTAGTTTTCTATTAGTTATCATTGTTCGTAAAACTGTTAAGTGTTAAATGTTTTGAAATACGTTCTATATACTGTGGTGTGAATGACTGTTCATTATTGTGTTTTTATAAAGTGTGTTCCAGTAATAAGGTCTAAAAATGCCGCTCTTCTCGAAACTAAGACAGATCAAAACTAGAAAAGGTGTACTCGAAGAAGCTGTTCCCATCCCACCTAGGGACACTCAAGGGTACTTTATGTATCATAAGCATGGCCTAGATGCCGTATTATTTCTTGATTTATGGGTGGACTACACCAAAGAATTACCAGAGAGTCAGAGATGGCCCGCAGCGGGGACCTGGGATGCAGATTGCATCATGAGAGTAGAAGAAGAATTATGGAAAAAGAAAGCCAGACAGTCACAGAAGGATGCCATTGAATTATGGCGTAAAGAATCACATAGACGTACAGAAAAAGCACTCAGACAGGAAGAGAAAGGTAGAGAGAATTCAAATAAAACCCGAGAAAATCTATTACTTGAAGAAAGTAGTACCAAGTCATGACAAGGACCCAGCAGGTTTCCACCGTGAGATAAAAGACATGTTACTCATGGGAGAGTATACCTACCCCGACATTATGAAAATATTGAAAGTCCTATTACCCGCCGGTGTTTATGAGAAACTCAAAGAAAAGGAATGGGAGGTGGGAGACCAAAAGATAGATTGGACAGCATTAGAAAACGAAGAAAAGGCCCGAGCTGCAGGAGCAGGGCTTGGGGAAAAGACTACAGCACTAGCAGGATTACTAATACAGGTACTGCCACGTTTATTAACTACGAAAAAGGAAGACTGGGGTGCAATCTCAGCCTGTAAACAAAAACCAGATGAAGACACTAGTGATTTCTATTCCCGATTTGAAAAATGTTTTAGTATAAATAGTGGCATAAAAGCCAGTAGTGAGTCATATCCACACCTGTTTGTGACAAAATTAGTTGAAAATTCTCTGCTACAAGTCAAGAATAGAGTATTGAAATTCGAAAGTACCTGGCAAAGTAATACCCCATCACAGATGCTACAGATGTTACAATATCACCACGATAGAATTAGAGAAGAACAAGAACACGAACAAAGACGTATGAAAGATACAAAAATGAAAATGCTTGTTGCACAGTCAGTTCCAGCCGATAGTCATCAAAAGGGTGATTCCGCAAGTCCTGCGAAAGGGACATGCAACTATTGTAAACAACCAGGTCATTATATACATGATTGTCCAGTCCTGAAACATAATATTGCCACAGGTAGAACACATGAGAGACCACGTCCACCTAGACAGGATCAGAATCAACAGCAACTGCCTCAGCAGGCACAACCTAGGTTAGCTCCGCAACAACTAGCTCCGCAACAGGCAGCTCCACAACAGATCGTAGCACCACCACAAGCGCAGCCTGTCGCTGCAACTCAAGCAACAACACAACAGATGTATCAGTACGCACAAACAGATTATCCCGATTATCAACGATACTCATGAGATAGCCTAGAGAGGGAAGTTGGCTTACCCCTTATTGAGGTTCCTGTAGACCAAGAGGGACCTTATGTACATAGTGAACTATTAGGGGAAGACAGAAAGTTTTTACTTGATACAGGGGCAAGCAGAACAACTATAAGACGCAGTGAAGTTCCAGGGGCACCCCTCTCAGGCTCACAAAATATTTCCCTTGGATTCTCAGGAAAACCTATAATAAATGACGTAACACAACCTCTTCCACTTACAGTCGGTCCATTAACACGTACTACAGATTTATTGCTTACTAAATCATGTCCAGAAAACTTGTTAGGTATAAAAACATTGAAAGCTCTAGGAGCCATAATATGTTGTTCTCCGGAAGGAGTACGACTATTTTTACGTGACTTTAAAGGTCACTACGTATCCAGAGACATGGATCACCGACTGCAGAATTTACCTACACATTTATGGGCACAAGGCCCCACTGATGTTGGTTGTATGAACATTACACCATATCGAGTCACACTAAAGACAGGAGTGGTACTACCACGAATGCGACAATACAAGTTACCACCAGATGCTGTAGTGGCTTTACTGCAAATCATTGACGAGCTCATTGCACAAGGAGTGGTTGTCGAAACCGACTCCAATGTATGTAATTCCCCGATAATTCCGATTCTTAAAAGAACGGATCCAAAAGCTCCGCCAGTATACCGATTAGTTATTGATCTGCGCGAATTAAATAAATGCATTGTACCACAATACCCTGTGGTCCCAGATATCTCCTCATTACTCACAGCTATTGACTCAGAAGCAACGTTTTTCACTGTAATTGATCTCAAAAATGCTTTCTTTAGTGTCCCAATTGATCCGGAAAGTCAATATCTTTTCGGTTTTAGTTTAAATGGACGAAGTTTTAAATTCACACGCGCACCTCAAGGATTTACAGAAAGCCCCAGCATCTATAGCCAAGCACTGAAACGAGAACTTGACAGTATCCATATGCCAGTTAACACTGCCTTGCTTCAATATGTCGATGATCTGCTGATCACCGCCCGGAGCGAACCTGAATGTGAAAAAGCGTCACTGACGGTTTTAAAATTTCTGGCCGACAAGGGGCACAAGGTGTCCCCTTCTAAGCTGCAATTCTGTGTCCCGCGAGTTGTTTATCTTGGGCACTCGCTGTCCAAGGAGGGAAGGCAGCTTACACCCGATCGCATCCAGTTAATTGCTAACATGCCACCACCCAAGACACAAAAGGAGGTGCGGGCTTTTATAGGCCTCACTTCATACTGTAGGCAGTGGATCCCTCAATATGCATTTCTAGCAAAACCACTCATCCAGTTGACAACACAGGAGGCAGCCACATCGACTGTCCTCCCTTGGACTCCAGAACATACTCATGCCTTTGAAAGCTTAAAGAAAGCTTTATGCCAAGCACCTGTCCTAGCAACACCATGTTACAGTAAACAGTTTACACTCTTTGTTACAGAACGCGAAGGTACTGCTTTGTCAGTACTCACTCAGGAACAAGCAGGATCACACAAACCGTGTGCTTATTTCTCTAGTACATTAGATCCAGTAGCGCAGGCACTTCCAGCGTGCCTGAAATCAGTGGCAGCAACAGCTTTAGCAATCAGACAAAGCGATGCCATAGTGTTAGGACATCAATTGACAGTACAAGTACCACACGCAGTAGAGGTTCTTTTGAACCGCACACAAACACAACACTTGACTATAGCAAGACTCACCGGTTACGAATTAACATTGTTTCAGCCACACATAGAAATCAGACGTTGTAATACGTTAAATCCTGCCACACTGTTACCAGTAGGCGGAACAGACCCATTGGCACATGATTGTGTTGAAGTCATTACTATCACAACAAAACCCAGACAAGACTTGACAGATATCCCTTTGACAGATCCAGACTTGACATTATATGTAGATGGGTCATGTATGAGAACAAGTACAGGAGAGTTAGTGGCCGCTTACGCAGTCACAACAGATACTGAAGTCATTGAAACAAATTGTATTAACACTTTGTCAGCTCAAGCAGCAGAGCTCATCGCTCTGACACAAGCCTGTATTCAAGCCACAAATAAAAAAGTCAACATATACACAGATTCACGTTATGCATTCGGAGTCGTCCATGACTTCGGCGTACTGTGGCGAGAGAGAGGTTATTTAACTTCTCACGGTGCCCACATCCAACACGGACCCCTCATTCAAGCCCTATTAGACGCGATTCATTTACCTACTGCAATATCGATTATGAAATGCAAAGCCCACACAAAAGTTACCGATATCATTTCTCAGGGTAATGACCTAGCTGACAGAACAGCTAAACAGACTGCTCAGAATCAGACTCACACAACTGACATGACAAAGACAATAGTCCTGACACCAACACATTGCATGACAGTTAAGGATCCCGCCCTTGATGTAATTGACATACAGACACATGCTACACCAGAAGAAATAAAGAAATGGACTGAATTAGGAGGGATCCAAACAGATCAAGGATGGATGACGAAGGAAAAATCTATATGGTTTCTTCCCGACTCAATGGTCCAAGTCATCATTAACACAATACATAGTCCAGCGCACCTAGGAGAAAAAGCTATGCTAGACAGCATTCAACACATTTGGTTCAACAAACACTTGCGAGCCGCAGCTAAACAAAAAGTTCGTACCTGTATGATATGTTGTCAGTTTAACCCAGGTAAAAGCATTCCCGTAGAACAGGGTGGATTTCAGCCTCCTGATCACCCTTTTGAAGTCCTCCAGATGGATTATATCCAGATGGAACGATGTCGAGGATTCAAATATGTTCTCGTAGTTGTCTGTGCTCTTTCCCGTTGGACCGAAGCATACCCGGTTTCAGATTACACTGCCCCGACTACTGCCAAACAGTTAGTTCGAGAATTCTTCCCACGGTACGGTTTACCACGTGTTGTCTACTCAGATAACGGCCAGCCGTTCTCATCCGAACTAATGAAACACGTTTCCCTTCTATTAGGCTACCAGTGGAAATTCCACTGTGTCCGACATCCCGAGGCGGCAGGTCTCGTGGAACGTCATAATCAAACTCTGAAAATTAGATTGTCCAAAATATGTAGAGAAAAAGGAGTCGATTGGATAATAGCCTTACCAGTTGCGCTCTTTTACATGAGAATGGTAGCACATTCTCGAACAGGGCTATCCCCGTATGAGGTGATCTTTGGTAGACCACCAAATATGTGGGGGACGCCTATACCTCGTAAAATCACTGATGTTGACTGTAATATGCTGACAGATTACCTGGCTTCCTTGATGTCTGCACTACAATCTTGTCGTTCACAGGTATCCGCAGCTTTTCCCGACAATACTGAGGTAAAACCCCATGACGTGGTTCCTGGGGACTTGGTTTTGGTCAGGAATTTTGACCGGAAGACCCAACTGGATCCTAGGTGGAAGTCACCGAAGTTGGTTCTACTCACCACAAGGACAGCTGTGAAGATCGAGGGAAGGAAAGGGTGGTTGCACTCGAGTCATATCAAGAAATGTTATGGACTACCATCCAGCGTAGAGACTCAACCCTGTATTCCCTCACAAACAGACTCAAAGCTCCCCTTGGCTGAATTAACAAAACCAGAACTGTATAAACTAAAATTGAGGTCCAGTAAGTCAGACAATTTGATTGTTTAAGTCCTCTCCAAGGTGAATCGGTTGAATTTGTCTCTGACATGTATCCTCTGGACCGGAATAGAGAAAGAAATAATCAAATGCTGCTCAAGAAGCATGCGTATTGTAAATCATTTCGTAGTCACTGCACAGTAACATTATTAATTTTGTTTTTTCTAAGTCTTCTGATCATCATTGTCAGCATCCTATTGCACATGTATTATCCTATTCCTAAGCGTGCTTATAATATAACTGCAGAACATTCTTTTAGTGAATTACCTCCACATGAATTGTCTTATAGATTTGCGCTGCGCAATAACACTTTCATTAGTATGCTACATCATTCCCATCAAACCAGCAATGCCACAAATTGTTGGATATGTGGCCGACTCCCTCCCTATCAGAACTATAAGGGAGTTTTGCCCCTCTTTCCCTATCCGTTCACACACAATGGCTCCTGTGGAGCATGGTTTAGTTTGATTAATTCCCTAGATTCGAATTCCGCAGTTTATCAAGACAACTGGGTATGGGGAAACCTGAACTTAGTTTTGCTTAAAGTCTGCTACCCTAACAAGGAGGGACTTCCCAAAAGAACAGGAACTGATTTAGAAAATGAAGTATATGGATTAGGTAATTTTACACTTAACCTTATGATCCTGAACGTTGAATCAGAGGCTACACCAATCTTGCCCGCCATGTCTGTATTCCCAGTAAAAGGGGAACTATGTATAAGAAAGAATGGCTCCATACACATGGGCCATAGTAAATGCACCACTGTAATAAAATTCAGTGATCAAGGCAAGTCTACATTTAGAGCTTCTCGTCATTCCTACTTTATATGTGGCCAGATCGCATATATACGCCTACCTTTAGATTGGGATGGTACCTGTTACATAGCTTTCCTTCTACCACCTGTTTTCCTAGCTCCTCCTGATTATTATAGAAATACCCATTTAGTACACAATAGACAGCAGAGAGATCTCCCAATTGTTGATTACACTGAAACAGCATGGGAAAAATACACAGATTTCAATAAAGGTTTCTTTCCCTATATAGGTACAGTCACTAATAGTAAGCTGATACGTAGACTAACCAGAACCCTTGAAGCAGTAGTGAACGAAACTATTTCCGCCTTAGGCAATTTAACAGAAGAGCAGTCTGCTATGCGGATTGTTGTGCTTCAAAATCGTCTTGTCCTTGACGTCATCCTGGCCGATAGGGGCGGAGCTTGTAGGGTCATCGGATCAAGTTGCTGCATTTTCATACCAGAAAATTCGCCGTCAGTATATAAAGCCATAACTCGCCTTCATAAGATTGTAAGCCAGATACACCAGAGTCCAGGCACCTGGACTTGGTCCGGTTGGTTCTGGGGCGTGTTGTCAGCCTGGGGATGGAGAATGCTCTCCTTCCTAGGTATTGGCTTTCTCATACTATTCAGTTGCTGCTTATGTCTACAATGTGGGCCAGCGATTTGTGGTCTGTGTGCCACCTCGTGTATCCCACATCCAAGTTTTCGTTCGAGATCCCGGAAGAAGAAAGAAGAACAAATGATGCTATATGAACAGATCGATGGATTGATGAAGATCGATATCTCCTAAGGGTCCGAAGGGGACAAGGAGGGAATGAGGAAATATGAATTTTGTGATCAGTTATGTCCCCTATCGTAGACCCCAACGGCTCCATGTACATGCTATACGTACATGTATGTTCCCTCCTGCTCCAGTTTTAAAGACGCAAATATATGTGCGTCCACCGTCAACATGTCCTCTTTCAGATCCACCATGAATGGGTCAGATATTCCTTTCCTAAGTATGAAAGGCCACCGACTTTATGTGGTTCACTTTCCACATTTTTACAGATTCAGGCGAGTAGGCCCGAATTCTGTCATCAAGCCTTTTCCTGTCTTCTGCCTCTGAAAGCTCCAGTCTGAGCCTGCATCTGTGACCATGAACTTTGTCTTACTCCCTGCGCGGCTAACGGTGCCTGATCCAGCCCGTAGCCTGCCAAAAACTGTATTTCACCTTCAAGATTATTTCCTCCGCCCCTCATCTGATGCATTCCTGTCTAGCAGTTTAGGTAAACATCCTTCCAGCTACCGAGCAAAGGGCCCGGCCTCGCTGTCCTCATGCAAGTAATTCATAGCCCTGTTACCATGGAATATTCCTACCCCCTCGCATCTAGTGTAGACACTTAGACGCTTGTACACGCACTAACAGTCAGTATAGTCAGTATAGAATAAGATTCTATCCTAAGAGACCTCTCTTTTTGGATAACACAGTTCTTCAAACATAGGATATTAGATATGATTTGGGATTAGGTTGACATAACCCCAGACTTCTGTCTCCACATGTAGAGCTAAATGTCAAGTCCCCTTCTCCCTCTAGTTGCACGTCAATCACACGTCATGCGGCTGCGCACGCATCTCTGCCAAACATTTCTGCTGACATTGCAGGATTCTCTTATGGATCCACCCACTTGTGACATCATGTATAATGACGTTTTCTAGTTACGCCTATTCTAGTTACGCATGCATATTTATTTTGTCTTATCAGTTGATACGCCTACTGCATTTGTTTTACTGTAATGCCTTTTCTATAAAAATGATTACCTGTCAATAATATATGCCCTTCCTTCCTGAACTTTCGTGGTGATGGAATAGAACGCCTACAATTCGAATTGTATTCCTTTGTATAGGAATAAAGCCTTTTTAAACCTCTAATACCACGGATTCTGCCTCTCATTTTACTGAGTTATTCTTAATAGACTTTACCGCATAAAAAATAGTACCGGTAACGAAATATTTACCACAGTGGTCAATAATATTCGTTGTAGGGTGGACTCTGGTCAGACGACCATTTTGGTCCTACTTGATCTCACTGCAGCGTTTGACACCCTGTCTCCCTCTATCCTAACTTCTAGGTTAAGGGAGGCAGGGGTGGCTGGCTCGGCCTTGGATCTCCTTGACTCTTTCTTACATTCTAGAGAGCAAAGAGTCATGCTGGGAGAGTTCCTCTCCCCTGCCAAATCTTTGCAATGGGGGGTGCCCCAAGGGTCTGCCTTAAGCCCTACTTTATTCAACATCTATGTGGCCCCCCTTGCTAGATTAGTAAGATCTCAGGGGATGGAGGTAGTGTCGTATGCCGACGACACTCAAATCATGGTGTCCCTAGCACACTCTGTTAGTGCTTCCGCTGACAGTTTTAGGTCATGTATGCAGATGGTGGCAGAGTGGATGGTCCTAAACTCATTAAAGCTGAATTCCGACAAAACAGAGGTCCTGGTTTTTGGTAAGGATCAGGACATCTGGTCTAATGATTGGTGGCCTACATCTCTAGGAACCTGCCCTTCCCCCTCCTAGTCGGCTCGAAATCTCGGTGTCATCTTTGATACTTCGTTGACCATGGATTTGCAGGTCAGCAGGACGGTATCTACCTGTTGGGGAGTCATTATGACCCTAAAAAAAATTCTCCATTACCTTTCGCCATCGGCACGTAAGCAGACTGTGATTGCCCTTGTTGGTTCGAGGCTGGATTACTGTAATTCATTATACTCGGAGATTAATAAACATCTTATCCAGCGCCTCCAGGTTGTGCAAAATGCTGCCGCCAGATTCGTTTTGGCTCTCCCAAAAGATTCCTCCGCTACAGCCGCCAGGAAGTATCTTCACTGGCTCCCTATTCATCACAGGATTTCTTTTAAACTTCTATGCCTCACATATAGAGCCCTTCTCATCGGCCCCTCGGATGCTCTGGGGTCTTTGCTGACCCGTTACATTCCTAGTATATATCTTCGCTCCTCGGATGCTAATCAACTGGTAGTCCCCCGAACCAAGAAGGTTAGATGGGGTAGCAGAGCTTTTTCTGCCGTTGCCCCGTTACTTTGGAATTCACTTCCTATGGAGATTAAATCTCAACCCTCTCTGGTTCTTTTTAGGAAATTTCTTAAGACCTGGTACTTTGAGAAGGCCTACCAGTAAGTTCCTTTTATTCCACAGTCAGTATTTTTTGGTAGGCGCCTTGACGCCCATTGGGCTTAGTAGCGCTTTATAAGATTTGTTTCATTCATTCATTCATTGTTCAAGGTCCTGTACGTTACAGAGACTGTCTTATTGGCTATCTGCTCTTGCAATAGGCGACCCTCCAACAGAGCATATTCCGGGAGGGGAGCGGAGAGCAAGCTCTCGGCCCTCCATGCTTGTCGCAATTGTGCGTATTTAAAAAATTGGGTGGGGTGCAGCCCAAACTCCAATGCCAATGTCCTGAAGGATTTAAGGTCCCCCTTAGCCACCACATCCCCCAACGTAGAGATTCCGATGTCATCCCAGCCCCCAAAGCCCTTGAGTGTGGAGTTCCCTCAGCCAGGTACAATTCCAATCGGTGTCTGCTTTGTCGGTTGGCGTGTCCAACCCAAGATCTTAGTCGCCCCATCCCAAACCACAACGGTTATTTGCGTGGCCGGAAGTAGGCGTCTCCTACCTGGACCCCCATATAAGTAAAATAGACAGGAGCGACGTGCCATGGTGTCCCTTTCTAATCTGTAGGTGGGGTGATCCGCCGGGGCATTTACCGGCGCCAGATTCTCTGCCCAATAGTAGGCCTCGATGTCTGGCAGGGATATCCCTCCATTATACTGGTTGTGCTGCAACGTGCTCAGGGCTATCCTTGTCTGTTTCCCCAACCACAGTAGGGAACGCATTTCTGCATCTATCGTCCGAAACGTCTGTCAAGGAAGAGGGAAGTATTCATTTTGGAGGGCGTATAAAAAGCGGGGCAATGTTAAACATTGCGGCTCGACCAAGTATCGTAAGGGAGAGGGCTTTCCATCGTAGGGCGTCCGCTGCAAAATTCGTTATGACTTGCTGAATGTTTTTTTGGTAGGAGAGATTTCTATCTGTGGTTAGATAGATCCCTAGGTACGTGAATCCCGCCTGCGTAACCTGGAGAGCCCCTGGGAGAGGGGGCCACATCTCCTCAGGTCGTGGGCTATACAGGACCGATTTATGCCAGTTAATCGCATAGCCCAAGAAGGAGCCATACCTGCCCAGGAGCCTGAACAGTGCAGGGACCGTGACCTCCGGTTGGGTAACATACAACAGGATGTCGTCCGCATATAGCAAAATCTTTTCTTCTTCTAAGTCAGTCTGCGTAATATGGAACCCTGTATCTCCTTTGTCTGTCTGACCTCACAGGCCACTATTTCAATAGTGAGGGCGAATAGCAGGGGGGACAGAGGGCATCCCTGTCGGGTTCCCCTTCTAATTGGAAAGTTCTCAGATAATAGCCCATTTACTTTAACTCGGCTCTCGGTTCCGCATATAGGAGTCCCACCCATTGTCTGAATTTGGGGCCGACGCCAAACTTGACCAAAACCACCTCTAGAAAGGGCCAGTGGACAGCGTCGAACGCTTTTTCCACGTCCAAAGAAAGGAACATGTGTGGATCATCCCGGTTCGGTACCGCCATAAGCCAGTTGTGGGTCCGCCGTAGGTTCTGTCTGGTCGCTCGATCTGGTAAGAAGCCTGCCTGGTCGCGGTGCACCAGGCCCGAGATTACTTGGCGTAAACGGAGGGCCAGTGTCGTCGCCAGGAGTTTAACCTCTATGTTGAGGAGGGAGATTGGGCGATAAAACGCAAATCCTCGGGGGGCTTTCCTGGATTATGGATGGGGATGATCGTGGCCAATCTAAGGTCCAGCGGGAGGGCACCCTCTTGAGCTGCATCCCTGTGCACCGCCAGGAGGTCTGCCCCTTTTTTATAAAATCCTGCTGGGAGTCCATTCGGGCCTGGGGACCTCCCTGGGCGCAATTTAGTTATTGCCTCTTTAAGTTCGGTTACCGATATGTCCGCTTCAAGTTCCTCCATATCCTCAGCCGCTAAACTCGGGGTTTGCACAGTGGCTAGATATGCTAGGATTCCCTCCGGGGTACCCAGTTCCCCGGCCTCATAGAAATCATTGAAATAGGAGGCAAATGTCCGTACTATCTGTTCATCTCCCTTTTGCGTCTACCCCTGGTGGTCCACTATGCTTTCTATTCAACGGGCGTCCAATTCCTTATGGCTGAGCCAGGCAAGAAGCTTATCAGATTTATCCCCAATGTCATATAACCTATGGAGGGTCACCTGCGCCTGCGCTTTAGCCTCTTCCGTTACTAGGGCTCTATAGCGCTGTTGTGCATCTGTCAGGAGCCGGAGTACCTGTAAATCACGTCCCCCAAGATAGCATTGTCCCAACGCCAGAATTTGGGTTTCCAGGGTAGTGATCTCCTCTTGTGCTTTCCACTTCTCCCACTTTATTCGGTTATCACGGAGTACAGTTTTATAGGCTTCCCAAACTACAACGCCCGATTGCACCGAACCCACATTTTTCACAAAATACACTATCGTGTCGGCCCGAAGTCCCCGCAATATCTCAGTGTTCTGCAGGTCCCAAGCCGTCAACCTCCAGTTTCCATTTCTCACCCTGGACCTCACTCCTGTCCTAACCATCAGCGGGGAGTGGTCAGAGATCCCTCCCGCCATGTAGTCTGCCTCACAGTCAGTACCCGTGGCCCGCCGCGGGAGAAAAACGTAGTCCAGTCGAGAGTGCACCTTGTGTGCTTCAGAATAGTATGAGTAACTTCTAGTGTCCGGGTGGAGGTATCGCCACACGTCCATCAGCCCCAACGTGTCCATCACCCTGGCCAGATGCGTAGTTGGGGAGCTGTCGATACGGTTCCCTGAGCGGTCCATGGGGGGTGGACATGATGTCGTTGAAGTCTCCCCCTATAATGTGTAGTGTGTCCGGGGTGTCAATCAGGATATCAGTCAGCCCATGTAGAGTGCTGGCCTGTAACTTCGGGGGGGCATAGACGAAACTATTGTGACCTTCCATCTGCCCCACGCCCCCGTCACTCCCACATACGTACCCTGGGGGTCTGTCCATGTCCGAGTTATCTTGAAAGGGGGAGATTTTTTAATCAGGATTGCCACCCCCTGGGAGCCCGCTGTGCATCCCGCGGGTGCTAATACTGTGTAAGCTCCTCTCGCTATAAACCCACACTTTGTACCCTTTAGGTGGGTCTCCTGTAATAGGATTACATCTGGGTGGCCCCGTTTTATATATGAGGACACCAGCCCTCTCTTCATTTTATCCCCTAGGCCATTTACATTCCAAGTGAGTATCTTGTAGGGGTCAGTCTCCATCCCCTCTGCGGGGAGTCTACGTTCATTCAAGGGGGCCATAAACATAAATGGTCAAAGTACATCCCGGGTAGGGGCAGCAGGTGAGCGCGCGCATCTGATCGACCATGTGACTGCCTGTGAATAACAAACTTAAAAAACCAACTATAGAACTATTGTACCCTCCCAAACCCCCCGCGCCCCCCTCCCCCCTCCCCATGTTGCATCCCCCGCCAGTCGCTGGGGAGTGAACCCTAGGGTGGTGGAGGTCTATCGCCCTCCCAGTCCCAACTCACGCCACAAGTTCCAACTCTCGCAGCAGTCCCAAAATCCTTTAAAAGAACAAGAAAGTGGAAAAGAAACAGAGAGAGAGACAATGCCAAGAGAGAGCACAGCCGCCAAAGCGAGGAAACTGCTGAGAGTTCAAGTCTGTAGCCACTCCAGGGCTAACGCCTACGGCTCCGTGGGCGTCCTCTAGGTCTCTGTAGGCGTCGGCAGATGTAACAAAGGAAGACAGAAAAGAAGAAATAGAAAGAAAGGGGGTGGGTATCCAGCTTGCATGCTCCGAAATGGCAATCTAGTCCACGGCCAACCATGCAGGCCTCTGTTTACAAGTGGGAATCCGGTGGGTCTCCCTGGGTAGCTGCGGCGCCCGCCGTTGCATCCTGTTCCATCGCCAGTATTTCAGCCGCCAATGGGTGCATGGAGGGGCCCTCAGCCTCCTCCTCACCAGAGGAAGAGTCCCTGGTTTCATTCTCTGTGTCCGGTTGAGGGTGATCAGGGAGGCGGATCGTACATGAGCCCGCCGAGAGTCCAGAGAACCTCCACTGCGTCTTCTGAATCTATCAGTGTCCTTTGGGGCATATGGAGTTGCCTCCAGAAGTCGTCCCCTATGGGCCTGTCGGGGTCCTAATGATCTCTGTGGGTCCGTGGACCATTCGGCACCCCCTCCCGAGGACACATCGCCGTGGGTCAGCGCTTCCGATCGCCCCAATGTGGGACGTTCTTCCAGCCAATGCCAGGTCTCCTCTAGCGTCTGGAAGAAGTGGGATTTGCCCATAAACAGCACTTTCAGTTTCGCAGGAAAGAGTAACATATATTGAATCTTATGTTCTCGCAATTTGGCTTTTACGGAGTCGAACGTACGTCTCTGCTTCTGCACCTCTCAACTGTAGGCTGGGAAAATCATTATGCGTGTGTTCTCATGCCGGATCTCCCCGAGCTTTCTGGCTTCCCTGAGAATCATATCTCTGTCTAGAATGTTCAGAAAACATGCTATCACGGGTCATGGCTGTGCTCCTGCAGGAGATCGGGCCATCAACGCCCTATGATCCCTCTCTATGACAAAGCAGGTAGAAAATGTGTCCTTCGGGAAGGTGCGTAATAGCCATGAATGCAGGAACTCAGGCATATTCGTTCTTTCAATTCCCTCTCTAAAGCCCATGAAGCGGAGGTTATTGCGGCGCGCTCTATTTTCCGCATCATCCACCCGTCATAGTAGATCCTTGTGGGAGGATTGTAAGTCTGTCATTTCTTTACGCAGGTCTTGCAGCGAGTCTTCCGCCTCACCCAGCCTAGTCTCTGTCTCCGTGACCCTATCCGCCAGGTTCCTGAGGTCTTGCAGCAGGAGCGACACCTCCGTGTCCACTGCACCGATCTTCCCCTCTAGCGCCTCTCTTGATGCGTTGATCGCCTGAAGGAGTGTGTCCGTGCCCGATCGGGGAGTCGAACGTTCCTCGGGGGAAGGGGCCAAGACCTTCACGTATTGGTCCATCTTACCCTGTCTCGGATGCCTTGGTTCCCTGTCTTTGCCCATAATGAATGATGTTCAGGGTTCTCACCCTGAATGACAGCGTTCCAATCAAGTGCACAGTGTTTTCCCCAGTGGCCTCACCTTGTAGTGAATACCCCGCTGCTATCACTGTGCGCCCCCACACTACTTGTATCTCACCCACAGGTGCCCTTCAGTGCAGGCCTGTATACTTTCAGTCAGCGCCCCAAATACATTGTATTCCAATTGATGTCATCTGTGGGCCTCCCAAGTCCCAGCTCCAGGCGGGGGCCTCCTCCAGCCTCATTCCCCGCGCGAGGGTTCATGCACTGCTTCTAGGAAAAATGTGGCCTCCCCCGTCTCCCCAGCACAGAAAGGAACTGCTAGCCCCTCTGGGAGCACTCACCGCCAGGCTGCCCGTTCATGCAGTTTGGATGCCGCCAGTCCTCCCCAGCCGTCTCGCGTCGCAGGTGGCAGGGGGGCGGAAGAGAGAAGGCGGCAGATGGGGGGGGGCCCGACCCACTGCCCCAGCGGTTTCTTCCTGGACTCACCGCACTGCCAGCCCCGGCTCCCCACCGGTGCTCGTCGCCTGACAGTCCTCGGGGCTCGGGGCTCCCCCAACGGCCACACCCTCAGCTGGTCTCGAATCGCCGATCTCCAGGCTCACCACCTCTCCCCTCCAGGGCGGTCGTGCCAGTCGGATGCAACAGCCCCCTTCGGAGTCACCGCTCCTCTCCTGGACACCGGTTAAGCGGGATTCTGGCATTCCCCACGGTCCGTCTTCCACTGCGGCCTCTGCCGCAAGGCATCTGAGCCCAGCTGCACTCTGATCCACTCTCGAAGGGGGGCTCACTCATCCGCAGTCCCTCGCGGCCTCAGGGACTGCCGTCGGGGACTCCACACCGCTCAGGCCATCTCAGGTAGGGATGGGAGGGCAGCCCACCTCATCAGCTCCTGTCCCCTGTAGCCTCCACAGCGTGCCCCCGTTCCCTCAGATCGTCTCATGGCCGACTCGGCTTCTTCACGGCACCATCTTGGGTTCATGCTCTCGGCGGCGAGTGGAGCCGATATTCAGTCAGCGCAGCTCATTCAGGACATTCAGTGCCACAACTACCAACTCCGGAAGTAATCTAGGTTTCTTAGGTGTGCATATCCAGTGTTCTCCGGGTCTGCAGGTTGCCGGAATCTATGACAGATCAGGCTTTCAGCCGGAGCTCGGCAAAAGCACGTCTTACTTGCCCATGCTGCTGGCCACGCCCCCCTAGAAGTAAAATGTTAAGACATGTTTAGAAGCTGTTGCTAATGCTTGAAACTTTGTTGAAATTACAAAGCTGCGCAACATAACGCTCATCCCCAACTTTTACGCCCACCATTTTCAAATCATTTTCCTTAATTTTCAAGAAATAATTTTTTAATATTATCCAAAAAAGCGTATCAAAAACATATATACAATACTGATGGCACTCATACAGTTACACAAATAGTGTCGGCGGGCTTTATAATGACTTCCTTGTTGTTTTTTAGAATGCGTAGCGCCTGTCGGTCTTGGAAAGAGATATCATAGGGAATATATTCAAAACCCTTATCCAAAGCTGTAACATCTTTCAGGACCATGGTTTCGAAAGCCAACAGTTTGACTGGCATTTGTTGGGTAGGAGGGTTAAACATAGAAGGAGTTCTCAAACGTAACGGGTTGAAATTAACATTGTAAACTTGTCCATATAAAAGCTCTTCAGGCGCAATTTTCAAAAAAACTGCAAGAGCTCGATTTGAGTATCAAAGAGACAAAGTTTTTTCAGTAGGTGCAAAGCTAAGCCCTTTGCTCAACAATGAAATTGCAACTGAAGAAAGAGTATGTTCCGAACGATTGAAAATTGGAATAGTGTTAGGCATAGTTTCAACCATAGATATCTCATTTATTGTGTAGGACCCCACTGGTAAAACTTCCGGCGGGTCTGACGTTCCCCCACATGGAAGTTCCATTGTTGGGGTGGGGGTCTGGTTTTTACCCGACCCCTCCCCTGGCCTCGCTTGCCCAAAAAAGGATTGTAGGCTGATGTTGAAGGGCCCTGTTCTAATTTAGAATTTTTATCAGAGTCCTCACCCGAGCTGGTGGAGGATTCTGAAAAGGTAATCACCATATTCTTTCTGAAACGGCCCCAAGTCTCGTAATTGTTAAAGTATTGTTGTCTAGGTTGGGAATAAAATACCCATGTACATATATTCTATTTTAGAAGTTTTTATTGAAATACAGTGGACGCTCCTACACTTGACGTTTAGTCCTGATGATGACTCTCCATTTATATATGGGTTGAAACGCCGTCGACGCCAAAAGTATGGCCTTAATTAATGAGGACACAAATTGTTTCATTGTGTATTTTTGTTTTGTTTTGATACCTGCTTTTGTATTTTTCCTCAGCCACAACTTGTCTGTTTACACCTGTCATTGTTTACATTTATAACACTGTTTGTGTAACTGTATAAGCGCCATCGTTACTGTATATATGTTTTTGATATGCTTTTTTTGATAATATTAAAAGATTATTTCTTGAAAATTAAGGAAAATGATTTGTACATGGATATGGTTGTTTTAATAGTCGGGTAGCACTTTTTCTTCTTCTCTTATTTGGGGAGGTCTTCTCTTTAGTTTGTTTCTCAAAAATTGTCCTTATTCCTAGTGGTGTACTTGAACCATTATTTGGACTATAGTGTTAACTACCCCTTGTTCAGGTTCTAGGGTTGCCCCTGTTGTTTGTAATTATCACTGTAGGAGAGTAGGATCTGCTTCTTATAGTTACCCCCACTTTTTGCTGATGTTTCACTGTTTTTCGACTTTAGTCTGGATGGGGACCTGCTAATCAGGACCCCAGCCTAGCTGCTTCCTCTCTAAAATGATTCCTAGTACTTTAGGTACACTCCAGATTGAATTCTGGGGTATCCTTATAAGTCCCTAATATATGGTATACTATGTACCCAGGGCATAGGTACCCCAGAGGCCTACCAGGTGCTGCAGCGTGTATTATGCCACCCCCGGGAAGCCTTCCAAAATGACAAAACAGGTCTGCTACAGCAGCCTGTGTAAGGTGATGTATGCACTCCTTACTGAGATATAGGTTCACTATATCTCTCAATATCACTGCACATATAAACCTATCAGTCACCCCTATGGCAGGCCTTACTAATCCTGAAGGCAGGGTGCTGGGTTTTATGTGAGAGGGTGCCCATGCATGAGCAGAGCCCCTCTGCAGCCTTCGGAACCATTATTCCGGGGTTGTTTGTGATGCAGCCAAACCATGTACTCTTATTAAGTGCATTATAACCAAACGGTAAATGCTAACTTTGGGATGGCTGCACGAAAACATGTCGTCAAACACCTTGGAATCACACCCCCACACGAGTTACTGGTGTGGGAGTATGATCCCACCCTTCTAGAGGGAGAGACATGACAGCACCGGTATACCCGGTACCAGCAAACAGAGCGCTGGCATCACAAAATGGATTCTGCCAGCCACAGACACGAGTCTGTCCTCCTGCTGCTGGAAGAAACTTTGGCAGGTGAGGCCAGGACAATAGGTTTCCTGTCACAAAGAGGTGTCACCACCTCCCAGACAGGCTTTAGTGTATTGGGGCTGGGTGGGTGCACTCCAAGGGTGCTTTGAAGTTCAGCACTGGGGACACATTTAGTGTCCCTGTGCATAGTCCAGTTCAAACCGGTTACAGGGGCTACCAGCCCCTGCTCTGGTGCAAAACTGGACAAAGGAAATGGGTGTAGCCACCCCTTTTTCCTGACCCTCCCATAGGTGGGTCCCCAGGGTATGTCCAACCCCTTCCTTGGGTATAAAGAAGGAACCCCTGACTACAGGACTTTAGATTACACCTGGACGAAACTCTGATACTGAATCCTGGAACTTCGATGATCTACATTGAACTAGATGACTGAAGAATCTCCCTTGGAGTAAAGGAGTTACTCCCCTGCAAGGCAGGCACCAAAGACGCATCTATCCGGTTTGCATCTCCGAAGCTCCCGCCAAATTTTGCAATACAGGTGGTGGGTTTCCGTGGCCTCTGAGGTTGATCTGTGTACTCAGCAATTCTGAGGCCTGTATCCCTCGTTGAAGACCGTGCAACCCGAACCCCTGGACACCTCAACCATTTGCAGAAGCATCAGCTTTCCAGCAACTCCTGCAGCTGAGCTTTGGGTTACTTGTATCCCTGACCCCGAGCAGCATTTGCACTGAAGATTGCCCACTTACACTCCACAAGTGTTCAGTGAGCTGGCCCTTTGTGTTTTCTCTCGAGGTCACTTCGCAATCCCTAGTCCGTCGACTGGTGGGTCTCTGTGAAGGCAACTTTACTTCTAATTGGGCTTACCTGGTTGCTTCAGACGTGCCTGACTCTCCATTGCTTGGGAAGTCCCCAGGACCTTGCTGGTCCACACCGAAGCAACTTTTCTCTTCCTGCATGGGTTGCTGTTGCCAAGGCTTGTTGGGTCCAATCCGGGCACCGACACTGCAGCACTCGACATCCTTTGTGGGACAGCTTGAATCTAGCTCCTGGTTGTCATCGATGCCTCCTGGTCCTTGTGGCTGCAGAGTCAAGCTTCACCTCTTCGCACCTGAAACACCCGACTTGGGTGGGCATTCGTCTATCGTGCCCCTGGTTACTGGCAAGTGACCCAGACTCTGTCCCCTCTGCTTTCAGATTCTTCTGATCTTTGATCCAGGCTTGGATCACACCAGACACTTCTCTCCTTCCCGGCAGCAGCACTTTGCAGCAGATCGTCATTGAAATCAACAAGGATATCCCGACACCATTTAACACCTATGCACCCGGCTTCCCTGGGTGAGGTAACTCGAGTACTCCGGTGCTCCCATGGGTGCTGGCCCTAGAACCCCCTATGTCTAAAGGGGTTTGCTCAAAGTCCTCTCCTAAGTGTCCTTAACTTCTAAAATTCCAACCGCGACTTTCCCATAGAATAGTACGGGGCTCGCTCCTGTGTTCTCACACTACATACATCCCCCGTGGGTCTCCTGTGTCACTACCTTGGGTGGTTCCTTGGGGTCCCAGCGATTCTACGTGCTCTAGGCACTGTGTCTAGTCAAGTTGTGGTTCTTATACCACTTTCTTAATATATGGTTTGATCCGCCCCTAGGGCCCATTGTATATTTTGCTATTTACTGTCATTTTAGAACTGTATTATTGTTGCTCTCTAACTTAATAAAGAGGTTAGTAGAGAGTGTTTAGAAAGAAATACATATATTTTCTATATATACCTTGTGTGGTTCTCCTTTCATTTAGTAATTCAAGAGGTTATAATCTGGTAAACCAAGCTGCTTTACACTCCTTCAAGACTTAGCCTGAAGGCTGCTCTCCATAGCTACCACTAGGATAGCTTTCAATAAAGGTTGTCTTTAAACCTATCATCAATAAGGGTTGTTTGGACTGGTGCAAGGTGCCCATTATAACTAGTGGACAGCATATGCCAGGCCAACTTCTCACATTGGTGTTCAGCTGTTGGATTCAAGATCGCTATTGCTTCACCAGATAATCTCTTTGAGTGACTAACTGAAAATCACTATAGGTACATAGGTACATATAAATCAAGTTTAGAATACAGTAAGTTCTACTGAACTTAGAGTTGTGTGTCAAGGGCTTAGCACACCCTTCCTACAACTCAAGATAGTTTAGTAGGCCTCACTAGAGTAGGTAGGTGCATACACCACACCACACTAGTCATGTCTTCAAGGGCAGAACCCAGTGGGTCTCTCCCCTCTAAGTATGATCATATGACATACCAAGAGTTGAGAACAATGTGTTCCTCAAGGAAACTGAAGACAGGGAAAAGCCCAAGAGCACAACATCTCAGACAGATGTTGCTTGCAGATGACCTTAGGAAGACCCCAGGGTCTGATGAGGTAGGCAAGATGGGTGGGCCATCAGAAGAGGAAAGGCCAAGAGGTGACCACACCTATGACCAGGTCTCTGACGCTGACCAGGAGGATCAAGATGATTCTAACCTGGAAAATCCAATCCATCCTGAAGGTGAGGGAGAAGGCCTCAGTGGCCCTCTCTATACCCCACCCGGAAGGATTGGTGGTGTGCCAAGAAGTCTAATCATTCTGGTGCATCTGGAGGGACCTCTGTCTCTCATAGGACCATTTTCCCCCAGAGGAGGGAGTCCTCTTATGAGAGAAAAGGCAGACTGATCCAGTTTTAGGAAGCTAAGCTTAGGATCAAGAGAGAACAGTTAGCATTGGACAAGGAATCCCTGGAGCTCCAGAGAGCTTCACGTAAATGGGGGCTAGAACCCTGTGGTGGCAGCAACAGTGTCCCTAGAGGTAGAGAGCATACTCATGACCATAGGAACCTGAACCAGATTGTCCCTCCCTACCAGAGTGGGGATGACATCCACAAATGGATAACTGCTCTGAAAAGGGCCTGTAAAGTACAGAGGGTCCATCGGGAGCAGTGGGCAGCAATCTTGTGGCTCTCCTTTGCAGACAAAGGTAGAGACAAGCTCCTCACTGTTAGAGAAGATGATGCTGACAATTACAAAGTCTTGAAGAGTGCACTGATAGATGGGTTTGGCCTAACCACTGAACAGTACAGGTTGAGGTTCAGGGATACCCAAAAGGCACAGGCTCAAGACTGGGTTAACTTTGTAGATTGTGCTACTAAGGCTCTGGAGGGCTGGTTACTTGGCCGTAAAGTGTTTGATTTTAAAGGATTATACAAATTGATTATGAGGGAGCAGATCCTTAATAATTATCAAAATCAGCTGTTGCATCAGTACCTGGTGGACTCTGATCTGACTTCTCCCCAATAATTGGGTTAGAAGGCAGACAAATGGGTCAGAACCAGGGTGAGGTAGAAGGTTCAGAACCAAGGTGGTGACTCCAAGAAGCAGGATTCCAAAAACTCTGACAAGGGTGGGGACAAGGGTAAAGACCAGAAGTCTTCTCCAGGGCCCCAAAAATCTGCATCTAGTGGGGAGTCCCAATCTAATAAAGGAAAAGGCCAAAAGAAACCATGGTGTAAAATCTGTAAACAGAAAACTAATTTGGCAAGTGATTGTACCAAGTCCAAAGACTCAACTCCAGCCACCACTGCCCCTAAGGCAACTGTTCCCCCTAGTTCAGCTCCAAGTGGTGGTACTCGGAATAAGGGTGTAGTAGTGTTAACCCTTGGTTCTGAGGTGGACTCTGGCCTAGTCAGAGTTCCAACTCAGGCTGTACTGATCTGTGATGGAGGCATGGATATGGCCTCCTTTGTGAGTCCCAGTAATCTGAGCAAATACAGACAGCAGCCTTTAATCAATGGAAAAGAGGCTTTGGTATTCAGGGACACAGGAGCAAGTGTCACAATGGTGACAAAAGATCTTGTGGCCCCTGAGCAGATCATACTTGGTGAAATGTACCAAGTGACCAATGCTAGCAATGTCTGGACAGACCATTCCTTGGCAGTTGTTAATTTCTCCTGGGGAGGGGTAACTGGCCTTAAGAAGGTTGTGGTAAGTGCAGACCTCCCTGTTGAATGCTTGCTTGGCAATGATTTAGAAACTTCAGCTTGGGTTGAAGTGGACCTCAGGACTAATGCAGAAATGTTGGGAATCCCTGCACATGTGTTTGCTGTGACCAGGTCACAGTCAAAAATGCCAAAAGCTGAACAGGCCCTGGATCCTGGAAGAATTGACCAGGCGCATCCCAAGAAACGGAGCAGCAGGGGTAAGGCAGTGTCTTCCCCCCTGGCTCAGGAAGCAGATCAGTCTCTTGAGGGAGATGATCTCAAGCCTGAAGAAGGAACTGTCCCAGAGGATCTTGGACCTGACCAGGTTGAGTTCTTGGGGACAGGGGACGCTTCCAGGGCAGATCTGAGCCGGGAGCAGCTGAGCTGCCCTTCTCTTCAACCCCTCAGAAAGCAAGCTGCTGATGAGGCTGCTGGGAATGCTAGTGGAACCCATAAGATATATTGGGTTGATGGACTCCTGTACTCAGAGAGTAGAGACCCCAAGCCTGGTGCCTCCAGGAGGTTGGTTATACCTCTGAAGTTCAGGGGCTTCCTATTGACTCTAGCCCATGATATTCCCTTAGCAGGACACCTGGGCCAAATCAAGACTTGGGACAGAATTGTCCCTCACTTTCATTGGACCCACATGTCTAAAGACACCAAGGAGTTTTGTCGCTCCTGTGTCATCTTTCAAGCCAGTGGTAAGGTAGGTGGTACAACAAAGCCCCCCCCTGATACCACTACCTGTGGTGGGGGTTCCCTTTGAGAGGCTTGGGATTAACATAGTTGGTCCCATGGATCCTCAGACAGCATCTGGGCACAGATTTATACTAGTGGTGGTGGATCACGCCACTAGGTACCCAGAAGCCATTCCCCTTAGGACCACTACAGCTCCTGTGGTGGCAAAGGCCCTACTTGGAATCTTTTCCAGAGTGGGTTTCCCTAAGGACGTAGTATCAGACAGGGATGCAAACTTCATGACTAGTTACTTAACAGCAATGTAGAAGTAGTGTGGAGTAAATTACAAATTTACCACCCCTTATCACCCACAATGCAATGGGTTAGTTGAAAGGTTCAACAAAACCCTAAAGGGCATGATTAAAGGTCTCCCAGAAAAGCTTAGGTGTAGATGGGACATACTTTTGCCCTGCCTTCTATTTGCCTACAGGGAAGTTCCACAGAAGGGGGTTGGTTACAGCCCATTTAAGCTTCTGTTTGGACATTCAGTTAGGGGTCCATTGTGTCTGGTGAAGGAGGGATGGGAGTTGCCTCTCAAACCCCCTAAACAGGATATTGTGGACTATGTACTTGGTCTCCGCTCCAGGATGGCTGAGTAAATGAAGAAGGCAACTAAAAACCTTGAGGCTAGCAAGGAATTACAAAAGGCCAGGCATGACCAAAAGGCTGTGCTGACTGTTTACCAGCCAGGACAGAAAGTGTGGGTGTTGGAGCCTGTGGCCCCAGCAGCCCTCCAAGACAAGTAGAGTGGCCCCATACAATACTTGAGCAGAAGGGAGAGGTTGCCTACCTGGTGGACCTAGGAACTCCCAGGAGCCCCCATAGGGTGCTCCATGTCAACAGGCTCAAGCTATATGTCGACAGGGCTGACATGGGCTTGCTCATGGCAACTGATGAGGGACAGGAGGGAGAGTGACCCACTCCCTGACCTGCTCTCTCAGAACCCTGATGATGGATCAGTAGATGGTGTAGCCTTGGCAGGCAGCCTCACTGTGTCAGGAGCCACGCTAGAAGACCCTGACGAGGCAGCTGGACGTGACCGAGCCTCGGAAGCGCCTGGAACTACATTACCCAGGAATCCCTGCGGGGGCGCGCCTCTGACGTCGACGCGCACCCGGAAAGAAGGTATTTCCAGGGCAGAGCGGACAGAGCGGGTGCCGGTTACTCTCGCCGCTGAGACGAAGAAACCTACAGAGGTCCGGTAAGCGTGCGTCACGCACCGAAACATATTTCTGTTTATCCTGTCTAAAAGTGTCTCAGCGGAAGCGGCACGTTAGCCCCGGTACAATTCCAGGTGCCTCTCCCGTTGGTGGAATCCTTTGTGGGGGTTCTTGCGGGCGAGCCAGTTAAACCTCATTTGGGGCATCAAAGAGGGACTCCCGGCTGGGGGGGCTTGATCCTGGAGTAAAGAAGGACAAAGTGTAATAGCGCTGAATCGCATCATACTTTGCTGTTGAAAAGTCAGGGCTCAGTGCTGGGAACAGGCTCTGTGGATATTGAATACCAGGGGGTGCGTAAGGTGCGATAAAAAACAAAAAGGAACCTTTTTACTTTCCTACAAAGACGTCTTGAGCTTACAGTAAACCTTTGTTGCCTGAGACGTATCAGACAGCTGTAAAGCTAACCTTGTATTCATATTGCATTTTGCCGGAGGAGGTAAAGTGCCTACTCAGTGTCGGCACTAAGGAACTCAGTGCGGATGCAAATTCTAATTAGCCACTCTTGAGTGAGTTCTATGTTTATGTTGTTTCACTGCAGGGGAACGTGCATACCAGTCAGCCCTGCACCCCTGTAAAGCCAAGCTCAGCTCATCTTGGGGAAGGTGTTATTTCGGCAAGACTGTGAGAGGGCATTACGGGTGGGGGGCCTGCTCTTGATAATCACATGTGGTTCTTGTTTATAGATGTGAGTGAACCCTGTTAATCACGGACTGCTGACAAAACAAGCAGAAGCCTTTTTTCTTTGTTACAGGTACAATAACTATGTACAAGGGGCCTGTGTCGCACGTTTATAGATACACATACGTTTTTGGTACCCTTGTTTATGTGCGATCACTGTGACTTAGCGGATGTTATCTTTTTACAGGTCTCCCTCCCCGCAGTTCCCATCCTTCCCTTCCCCCGCTTGATCACTCCATTGAGTCTGTGAAATTAACCAGACCGTGGTGGTATCGAGAGGTGGACCATAAAGAGCGACATACGACCCTGAGGATCCAAGGCCGCGACACACTGTACAGCAACAAACTGACTGCTGAAAAGTTCTCAGCCAGTTTAGACATATGTTCTCACTGACTCCAAGTCAGACTTCCTGGTGCACTCATGAAGTGGATACTAGGGACAGTCTGCCTGTTAAAAATAAGATTTACAGGCAAACTGATCATGTCAGGGACTGTATCAGGGCAGAAGTCCAGAAGATGTTGGAATTGGGAGTCATTGAACCCTCAGCTAACCCTTGGGCTAGTCCAGTTGTCTTAGTGCCCAAACCTCACACCAAAGATAACAAGAGAGAGCTGAGGTTTTGTGTAGACTAAAGGGGTCTCAATGCAGTCACTAGGACTGATGCCCATCTAATACCAAGGGCAGATGAGCTTAATAGATACGTTGGTGTCAGCCAAGTTTCTGAGCACATTTGACTTGACAGCTAGCTACTGGCAGATCAGACTAGCTGACGATGCAAAGCCAAATATAGCATTTTCTACCCCTAGTGGGCATTACCAATTTGTGGTGATGCCCTTTGGTTTGAAGAATGCACCTGCAACTTTCCAAAGATTGGTGAATGAAGTCCTTACAGGCCTGGAAGTCTATTGTGCAGCATATCTAGATGATATTGCTGTCTTTAGCTCCACCTTGGAGGATCACCTTGTCCACCTGAGGAATGTTTTGGAGGCCCTGCAAAAAGCAGGGCTATCAAGGCCAAGTGCCAGATAGGGCAGAGTCAGGTTGTGTACCTGGGCCACCTTGTGGGTGGAGGCCAGGTTCAACCATTACAGAGCAAAATCCAGACCATAATAGACTGGGTTGCTCCAACCACCCAGTCTCAGGTCAGAGCTTTCTTGGGCCTGACTGGGTACAATGGAAGATGTGTAGAAGGTTATGGATCCATAGTGACTCCCTTGAATGACCTAACTTCTAGGAAAATGCCCAAGAAAGTTCAGTGGACAGTCAGCTGTCAAAAGGCATTTGATGACCTAAAGCAGGCCATGTGCATTGCTCCCATTCTGCAAAGTCCTAACTACTCCAAATAATTCATTGTTCAAACAGATGCATCTGAGTTGGGGGTTGGGGCTGTGTTCTCACAATTGAATGATGAAGGTCAGGATGAGCCAGTAGCTTTTATTAGCAGAAGGCTGACCCCAGAGAGAAACGTTGGTCAGCTATTGAGAGGGAGGCCTTTGCTGTGGTTTGGGCTCTGAAGAAGTTGAGGCCCTACTTGTTTGGCACTCACTTCACTGTTCAGACAGACCACATGCCCCTCTTATGACTAAAACAGATGAAGGGTGAAAACCCCAAGCTTTTGAGGTGGCCCATTTCCCTACAGGGGATGGACCGTACAGTGGAACATAGACCTGGGTGTAACCATGCCAATGCAGATGGACTCTCCAGATATTTCCACTTAGAAACTTGAAGACTCAACTGGTCAAGGTTAGTTTAATGTCCTTACGTTGGGGGGGTTGTGTAGGAGAGTAGGATCTGCTTCTTATAGTTACCCCCACTTTTTGCTGATGTTTCACTGTTTTTCGACTTTAGTCTGGCTGGGGCCCTGCTAATCAGGACTCCAACCTAGCTGCTTCCTCTATAAAATGATTCCCAGTACTTTAGGTACACTCCAGATTGGATTCTGGGGTACCCTTAAAAGTCCCTAATATATGGTATACTATGTACCCAGGGCATAGGTACCCCAGAGGCCTACCAGGGGCTGCAGCATGTATTATGCCACCCCTGGGAAGCCTTCCAAAATGACACCACAGGACTGCTACTGCAGCCTGGGTAAGGTGGTGCATGCACCCCTTACTGAGATATAGGTTCACTATATCTCTCAATATCACTGCACATATAAACCTATCAGTCACCCCTATGGCAGGCCTTACTAATCCTGATGGCAGGGTGCTGGGTTTTATGTGAGAGGGTGCCCATGCATGAGCAGAGCCCTTCTAAAGCCTTCGGAACCTTTATTCCAGGGTTGTTTGTGATGCAGCCAAATCATATACTCTTAAGTGCATTACAACCAAACGGTAAATGCTAACTTTGGGATGGCTGCACAGAAACATGTCGTATTTGGTGTCAAACACCTTGGAATCATACCCCTACACCAGTAACTGGTGTGGGAGTATGATCCCACCCTTCTAGAGGGAGAGACATAACAGCACCGGTATACCCGGTACCAGCTAACAGAGCCCTGGCATCACAAAATGGATGCTGCCAGCCACAGACACGAGTCTGCCCTCCTGCTGCTGGACGAAACTCCGACAGGGGAGGCCTGGACAATAGGTTTCCTATCACAAGGAGGTGTCACCACCTCCCAGACAGGCTTTAGTGTATTGGGGCTGGGTGGGTGCACTTCAAGAGTGCTTTGAAGTTCATCACTGGGGGCACATTTGGTGTCCCTGTGCATAGTCCAGTTCAAACCGGTTGCAGGGGCTACCAGCCCCTGCTCTGGCGCAAATCTAGACAAAGGAAATGGGTGTAGCCACCCCTCTTTCCTGACCCTCCCATAGGTGGGTCCCCAGAGTATGTCCAACCCCTTCCTTGGGTATAAAGAAGGAACCCCCGACTACAGGACTTTAGATTACACCTGGACGAAACTCTGATACTGAATCCTGGAACTTCGACGATCTATATTGAACTAGATGACTGAAGAATCTCCCTTGGAGTAAAGAAGTTACTCCCCTGCAAGGCAGGCACCAAAGACGTATCTTGCCGGTTTGCATCTCTGAAGTTCCGCCGGACTCCAAAGAATTTTGCAACACAGGAGGTGGGTTTCCGTGCTCTCTGAGGTCTATCTGTGCACTCAGCAATTCTGGGGCCTGTATCCCTCGTGGAAGACCGTGCAACTCGAACCCCTGGACACCTCAACCAGTTGCAGAAGCATCAGCTTTCCAGGGACTCCGGCAGCTGAACTTTGGGTACTTGTAGCCCTGACCCCGAGCAGCATTTGCACTGAAGATTGCCCGCTTACACTCCACAAGTGTTCCGTGAGCTGGCACTTTGTGTTTTCTCTCGAGGTCCCTTCGCAATCCCTAGTCCGTCGACTGGTGAGTCTCTGTGAAGGCAACTTTACTTCTAATTGGGCTTACCTGGTTGCTCCAGACGTGCCCTGACTCTCCATCGCTTGGGGAGTCCCCAGGACCTTGCTGGTCCACACCATAGCAACTTTTCTCTTCCTGCATGGGTTGCTGTTGCCAAGGCTTGCTGGGTCCAATCCGGGCACCGACACTGCAGCACTCGACATCCTTCGTGTGACAGTTCGAATCTAGCTCCTGGTTGTCATCGACGCCTCCTGGTCCTCGTGGCTGCAGAGTCAAGCTTCACCTCTCCACACCTGAAACACCCGACATTGGTGGGCATTTCTATCGTGCCCCTGGTCACTGTCAAGTGACCCAGACTCTCTGCCCTCTGCTTTCAGGTTCTTCTGATCTTTGATCCAGCCTTGGATCACACCGGACACTTCTCTCCTTCCCGGCAGCAGCACTTTGCAGCAGATCGCCATTGAAATCAACGACGATTCCCAACACCATTTGACACCTATGCACCCGGCTACCCTGGGTGAGGTAACTCGAGTACTCTGGTGCTCCCGTGGGTGCTGGCCGTACAACCCCCTAAGTCTAAAGGGGTTTGCTCAAAGTCCTCTCCTAAGTGTCCTTAACTTCTAAAATTCCAACTGCGACTTTCCCATAGAATAGTACAGGGCTTGCGCCTGTGTTCTCACACTGCACGTGTCCCCCGTGGGTCTCCTGTGTCACTACCTTGGGTGGTTCCTTGAGGTCCCAGCGATTCGACGTGCTTTAGGCACTGTGTCTAGTCAAGTCGTGGTTCTTATACCACTTTCTTAATATATGGTTTGGTCCGCCCCTAGGGCCTATTGCATATTGTGCTATTTACTGTTGTTTTAGAACTGTATTATTATGTGCCTTGCTCTCTAACTTCATAAAGAGGTTAGTAGAGAGTGTTTATAAAGAAATACATATATTTTATATATATACCTTGTGTGGTTCTCCTTTCATTTAGTAATTCAAGAGGTTATAACCCCGGTAAACCAAGCTGCTTTACACTCCTTCAAGACTTAGCCTGAAGGCTGCTCTCCATAGCTACCACTAGGATAGATTTAAAAAAAGGTTGTCTTTAAACCTATCATCAATAAGGGTTGTTTGGACTGGTTCAAGGTGCCCACTATAACTAGTGGACGGCATATGCCAGGCCAACTTCTCACAATCACAATTTTCAAATGGCACCAGCCGCCACTAGAAATATGTACATTATACTTAATTTTAGTAAAATCAAAAGGTCATGGCTAATGCAAGACCTACAGTGGCTAAAAGCAAAAAATATATTTTTGGTTTCAAAACGCATACATTGCCTGGTAGTCACTGGCACTTAAGGAAACTACTTTGTGTGTAGATGTGCTCCTTGTGAAAGGGAAGAATGCTGTCACTCACAGTTAAGTTAACGAGTGGCTGAAGTGGACTGACTTATTGCCCTATGCTGTAGTGGGCAGAAGAAAAATGCAAATAACACAATAGCAAACGAGCAAATGAAGAGGAATGCTTGAAAGCTCCAACAAGCAAATATATCATACACACATGTTTAGTGTAATCAATAGGTCTTGGCTAACGCTAACAAGCCCTGAACAGCAATCAGACTAGCCATTTAGATGTGGACCTCCCAAGAGGTATTTTGAATTGAGCTGAAAACGGGAAAGAAGCACAATTTTATAGCTACACCATACTTTTTCAATCCAAATAACAAATTCACATGTCCACCGCTCAAATTAATTTCAAATCTCCCTATACTAATTCCCCACTAATCCTGTTTGGGTTCCGGAGTAGCGTGCTACTCGCCAAATAGCGCTTTGACGCCTCGTCAGTAGTAGTAAGCGCTATATAAATGCAATTACAATTACATGCAACAACAATTGCAGTATGTGGTAATGATTACTCTTAATCATGTATTATTCAAATATGTAGGTCAGTGAGGCTTTTAATAAAGAAGGGCTGTCGCCAGTAAAAAATACAAGCTGCACCTTTAATACTTTTAAATTTATTTGGAATGACATACTACATGAGGTCAGAGCTGGGTCACACACCTTTTACCCGAGGCCTATTTCGCAATTCACTGAGGCGAAGAAAACATTGAAATTGTAACCTGAGGCCGGGAGCTTTGCACTTTCTATCTGCTTTATGACTGTAGATTCTGAGGAAACGACGCCGTTTCAGCATAAGTTGTTGGAATGGAGTTTGCTCCTCTAGCACGTGGCCTGCTGCCTTGTTGACATGGCCTTTAACTGCTGAAATTCATTGGCAGCTAAAGCCAAACTGGAGCAGCCAAGGCCTCAGAGACAATAAACAATACCACGTGACCCTGTCCCAGCCAATGACAATGCCTTCAGAATTCATGGAACGCGATTACGATAACAAATTCAAAGAAATGAAAGCAATTCAAAGAAAACCAAATATCACTTGCTGTTTTGGATAAGCTGACATTTATCGAGTTCCGTGATCTCATTGTTAGGCATTTCATATCATATGGGACAAACAATAAAATGACACAACAATCGAACATGCCAACACACCCGATTCAGATGGGAGATTCACGATTTTCGACCCCAAACGGCTTTATTTGAGCTGCTTCGTGCTTAAAATTGACTCCACTACAATGTAAGGGAATGAAGAAATACATTCCCTGATTTCTTTTTCAAAATGGCGTTCTTTCCTGTTTCCGGTTTCTGTAATGTATTATATCTAAAAATGGCTTTTATTGCACTGTCAGCGCACAATTTAGTCTCAAACTCTTATATTTATGAACGTTTAACAAACTAAGGGGGCCATTACGATGTCAGGCGGATCGCCACCGCCCGACCGGCGGTGGTGATCCGCCCGACATCTTTCACCGCCCGCCCTTCATTTACCCCCGCCGCAGTACAATGGCGGGGGGGGCACAGCGGCGGACGGAAAGACCGTCTGTCGCATTTCCGCAGGCAGGCAATCTTTCCGATTGCCTACCGTGCGGTCCTGGCCCATAATATGGTGGCGCACCGCCATATTATGATGTGGGCGGATTAGGGCCTTTCCATGGCGGCGATGCCGCCATGGAAAGGCTTGCGGTCTTTTGCATTGGGGGCCCATTGCGGGCCCCCGGGGTGTTGGGGGGGCTAAGGGGTGCACTTTGGAGGGTAGCATGGCATGCACAAGGTGGCAGGCACCGAGCGGTGCCTGTCACACTGTGCATGTCAATGCACAACATGTCCCTTTTACATTGCGGATGGTGCTGCCTACAGCACCACCCGCCGCAATGCAAAAGATGCGGGTTGAGAACGCCAGGGTGGTGGTCGCATCCTGGTTGCCCCCGCGGGACCGCAGCACCTCTGGCGGTTGGTCCCGTTTTCCGTAGCATTGGCGGGCGGATAATGGGGCCCTAAGTATTTAAAAATAACACCAATTAAAAAATATAGAATAGTGGCAAAGCATTCATATTTACTACTCTAACTCCACTTTAAGCAAAAGTAGAATAAGTGTTGGACTTGCACGGTTTAGATTTTTCTATTCCCACTCCAACGTAAGCAAAAGCAGGTAAAGTGCTGAACTGTGGAGGGGTTAGATTTACTGTTCTCATTCTAACTAAAGCAAAAGCAAGGACAGTGCTGGACTTTGGAGGGGTTAAATTTACTGTTCCCACACCACTCCATGCCACAGTAGACAAAGTGTTGGTCTTTGGAAGGGTCAAATCCACTATTCTCACTCCTATTTTTTTTAAAATAAAACCTGTAAATATAAACAAAAAATTTAATAAATGTGAAAATATCTTTAAAATAAAGTTATTAATTAAATATAAAACAAACTCAATTGCATTGAATAAAAAAACGTCCTACTCGAATTCCCTAACATCTAACTTGGGCAAGCAATTACAATTTATAAAAGAGATAAATAATATAAAAAATGGTAAATTATCATTACCTTAAAATAAATAATAAAATAATAAAATTAAGATGGTTAATAAGCATAAAATGAATGAACACAGTTAAAAAATAATTGATCATGCAATTAATTAATTAAAAATCAACAAATAATTTACATAATGGTTAATCAATTAATTTACATAATTAATAAAAAACATTAAATGAAGGAATATACAATAAAAAGAATAGTTGTGGTACTTCTTAAGAAGTAAAAGAGTAAATAAAATATAGGAGGACAATGTGAGAAGTTGGTTTGTTGTGGTTTATAGATTTAGTGCACGTGGCAAAGAAAAACAAGGGTGGGACAGCTGGAGGAGGAAAAGTGACTAAATGTGAAAGGCAGGGAGAGTGCAGTAAGGAATGCTAGGTGAATGCAGAAGGTTGCGACAGAGATTTAAAAGTCTGAATATTGTATATATATCGGTAAAGCTTCAACATTAAATTACAGGCTTAAAAAGGATTCACTTGCAGGAAATTACATAAACCGTAACAGAACAACTGCTAGAGTTGAAAGCAATCAATTTAAAAAAGAGAATAGGCTCAGTTATAAGCTGTGTACCTAAGTGTCCAGGAGTTTGCTTGAGTAAAGATTTAAAAGCAATTTATTTAAATATTACATCTGGAATGGCTGCGGGAAAGGCCAGAAGGCAGGAGACAGGAAGTAGAGTGAAAAGTTGGGGAAAACATTGACGAAGACAGGTCGTGGTCTGAGGGTGACGTGTCGATAATTTATCCACCAACATGAGCTTGAAATCCAGGGTCAGTCCCAGGTCGCCAGTTGCATTCGGGAGTTGTTAAGGCTGCAGATTTGTATATCTACAATTACCTTCTCCACATATAGCAAAAAGAGGTTTAAATTAACTAGTATATACATTTATGCAACTGCAAATACTGCTGACAAAATTTGTCTCAGAACATAAGCCAATTTAACAAGCATCACAATATAGGTTAATGTAATTTGTCCTAGTTTTGAATATGGAATACATAATTGTAAATATGTATGTCTGCAACCTTGAAAACGCCTGCACATATCTTTGGACAAAAAATCGTGCTTGCATTGTCATTTCCTATTGGGAATACGAAAAAAGCTGTAATGAACCATTTTTCAGTGTGAAAGATTAAATACATTTTAGATGTGGACTGTTGCTAATGCTTGGTGGACTGTTACTAATTTGGATGTGTAGTTGGTGACTTCTTGTCTTCTATTGTCTTTGGGAGATGTGGATCTTTGGCTGGTAAATTGATTTTTCACTGCAAAGAAAACGATGAGATGTCATGCTTCCACGAAATACGTATATGTATCGATCATGGGCTGTGATTGGAAGTTAAGAGGACAGGCTTTGCTCATGAAGGGATTGTGGTGGAGGCACCGCTCATATACTGAAAATGCAGGGCAAGAGGGAGGTGTGGGGAAATGCGTTGAAGCAAAAGCTTGGATATTGAATGAGAGTAAGGAGAGGCGATCGAGGTAAATAAGATGAAAGAGACAGATATTAAGGCAATCTGAATTAAAGTCAGGAGGGGTGAAAATGAAAGGGCGAGGGATAATCGGAGAAGTTCATAAGAATAGCTACTGTTAGAAGGGCGCCCTCCGGGAGCCCGATGGTGTCGGACGCACCACCCCGAGGGCCACCGTTCCGTAGGCGAGTAGCCGAGCGCCGCTGAGAAGCCTCCTGGGCGAGGTCCTTCTCCTATGATCGTATCAGCCAAGCAACCCCACCACCACAAAGGGACACAACCAGGGTATCAATTCTCATAAGTATTTATCGGTAATCAAGGCAGATTTCTGTGGTAATATTTACAGGGGGATCGAGGGATCCAAAAGAGTCTCAAAGTGTTGTAGAGATGGGGTAGCGGGACAGTCTCAGTATTAGCCTGGTACTGGAACACCCTGCGCCTAGCTCTCAATCCTCGAGCCGGGGGGTTCCAGGAGCCGGGACGTCGTCCGCAGGGCTCGGGGGATTGCTGCGGTGAGGTCGAGCCGCGACGAGGTCAGCAGGGCTCCGATGGTTTACTTCTGCGAGGTCGAGCCGCGACGAGGTCAGCAGGGCTCCGATGTTCCGTGAGGGTCTTCTTCTCAGCAAGGGGGGGGAGCCGCGACGCAGTCAGCAGGGCTCAGAGTTCCAAGTTCCAAGTAATGAGTCTTTCTCCGTAGGGTCAGCTGCGATCCGATCAGCAGGGCTCTCGACTCCAGGATACAACTCCCGTCCTGGTGTGAGGCTGCCCCAGATATAGGTCTGGAACCCTTTGATGTCCGGACCCTTGCGCCTGGGGGGCGGAGGGGCCGGAATGGGAGAGGCCAGACACCCAGCGGGAGAGGCGCCAGTGCCCAGGAAGGCCGGAGGGCGATCGAAACCAGGCGTTGGGGGACGGTTGGGGGTCCCATCGAAACTCCCCTCCTCCGGGATCGGTGGAGTGGCCACTTGGTGCCCCCTGGCCGGATCTTGGTGCCTCGATGTCGGGGCTTCGCTGGGGCCGAGGCCGGGGCGGGCCGTGTCGCGTAGGCTGGTGCGGGGAGCAAAGTCGAATCAGGAGGGACCCCGAAGGGTGGGGGCTGCCCCCGTCGGGTCGGGTAGGAGGGTTCGGGACCATGCCACGAGGCCGGGTCCAACAGGCGTCCCCCCCAGCTGAAGGCGGGGAGAGTCACCCATCGTCTTGGGGGCTCTCCTCGCCGAGGCAGAAGAAGCGGGACAGGCCGTCAGCGTTGGCGTGGTCGTTGCCGGGCCGATGGTCTACAGTGAAGTCCATCCCCTGCAGAGAGATGGACCATCGCAACAACTTCGGGTTCTCGCCTCTCATCTGCATTAACCACCGCAAGGGTCGGTGGTCGGTTTGGACCCGAAAGTGGGTGCCAAAGAGGTAGGGCCGGAGCTTCTTGAGGGCCCACACCACGGCGAAGGCCTCCCGTTCAATGGTGCTCCATCTCTGTTCCCGGGGCAGCAGGCGCCGGCTGATGAAGGCTACCGGCTGGTCAACCCCCTCAGAGTTCACTTGGGACAAGACAGCCCCGATTCCGTACTCCGAGGCATCCGTCTGCACCACAAACTCCTTGCTGTAGTCGGGGGCTTGTAGCACGGAAGCGGTACACATCGCTGTCTTGAGGGTCTCGAAGGCCGCCTGACAGCGGGGCATCCAGTGCACCCTCTTGGGCTGCTTCTTTGATGTGAGCTCCGTGAGGGGGCCCACAATGCTTCCATAGTTCTGAATGAACCGCCTGTAATAGCCCGTGAGTCCCAGGAAGGCCCTCACAGCGGTTTGGGTGGTTGGGGGCACCCAGGCCACGATGGCGTCGATCTTTGGCTGGAGGGGAGCCACATGGCCGCTCCCCACTTGATGTCCCAGGTAGGTTACTGATCCTTGGCCTATCTGACACTTGCCGGCTTTTACGGTAAGTCCGGCCCTTTGGAGGGCGGTCAGGACCTCCCCGAGGTGCCTCAGGTGCTCGGCCCAGTGGCTGCTGAACACCGCAATATCGTCCAGGTAGGCGGCGCTGAACGCCTCTAGGCCGGCCAGTACCTTATTTACCAGCCTCTGGAAGGTCGCCGGGGCATTCTTCATGCCGAAGGGCATCACGCAGAAGTGGTAATGGCCATCGGGGGTGGAGAAAGCGGAACGCTCTTGGGCGCCGGGGGTGAGCCCGATCTGCCAGTATCCAGCGGTGAGGTCGAAGGTGCTAAGGTAGCGGGCTGCTCCTAGGCGGTCGATCAGTTCATCTGCCCGAGGAATGGGATGGGCATCGGTTTTGGTGACGGCATTCAATCCCCGATAGTCCACGCAAAACCGGAGCTCCGGGGTGGTGCCGGGGGCGGCAGCTTTCGGCACCAGGACCACAGGGCTGGCCCAGGGACTGTCGGAGGGTTCGATGACCCCCAGGGCCAACATCTTGGCGACCTCGGCGTGGATGCAGGCCCGCACTCGCTCGGGGACCCGGTAGGCTCGGTGTCGCACGGGGGGGTTGTCCCCGGTGTCGACGTCGTGGACGCACCATCGGGTGACTCCGGGAGTGAGGGAGAAGAGAGCAGCGAAGCGATGCAGCAGTCCTTGACAATCTCGGCGCTGATCGGGAGTCAGGGTGGCGGAAAGGATGACTCCCTCCACGGAGCCGTCCTTTTCGGAGGTTTTCAGGAGGTCGGGTAGGGGCTCGGAGTTGTCCTCGGCCCCATCGTCCGTAGCCATCAACAGGCTAAGTTCTGTTCGGGCAAAGTGGGGTTTGAGCCTGTTGGCGTGGAGGACCCGGAGGGGGTTCCTGGGGGATTCCAGGTCGACCAGGTAGGTGACGGGGCTCTTCTTCTCGACCACCTTGAAGGGCCCGGTCCACTTGTCTTGGAGGGCACAGGGGTCGACGGGCGACATGACCCAGACCTGCTGGCCTGGCTCGAACTCGATGGAGGAGGCGTTCTGGTCATACCAGCGTTTCATCTCCTCCTGGCTGGCCTCGAGGTTGGCTTCGGCCAGTTCCCTGAATTTCCGTGTTTGGTTTCGCAGGATCAGGAGGTACCGGTAGACGTCGGGGGGAGCATCTTGGATGGTGGTCTCCCAGCCTTCCTTGACCAGGCTGAGAGGGCCTCGGACAGGGTGTCCGTACAAGAGTTCGAAGGGGCTGAACCCCAGAGACTTTTGCGGGACCTCCCGATAGGCAAACAGGAGGCAGGGCAGCAGGACGTCCCACTTGCGTCTCAGGGGCTCCTCCAGGCCCTTGATCATTCCTTTCAATGTCCGGTTAAATCGTTCGACTAGACCGTTCCTCTGGGGGTGGTACAGGGTGGTGAATTTGTAGGTGACCCCGCACTGTTGCCACAGGGACCGCATATACTTCGAGATAAAGTTGGTGCCTCGGTCGCTCACAACCTCCCGGGGGAAACCTACTCTGGAGAAGATTCCCATCAAGGCCCGGCCCACCACGGGGACCGTCACTGTTCGGAGAGGGAAGGCCTCGGGGTATCGGGTGGCATGGTCGACCAGGACGAGGATGAAGCGATGTCCTTGGGAGGTCCGGGGGTCCAGGAGCCCCACGATGTCGATCCCCACTCGCTCGAATGGGGTGTTGACTATTGGAAAGGGCTGGAGAGGGGCTTTGACCCTTCCCCCGCTCTTCCCGCTGGCTTGGCAGGTCGGGCAGGTCCGGCAATGATTGTCCACGTCCTTCCGCATTCGGGGCCAGTAGAAGTGAGTCACCAGGCGGCTGTATGTTTTGTCCTGCCCCAGGTGCCCGGCGAGGGGCACATCATGCGCCAGATTGAGGAGGAAGTCCCGGAATCTGAGGGGGACCACCAGCACGCAGCTGGCCCCCAATTCGGCGGTCTTCTGCTCGCTGTAGAGGAGGTCATTGTCCCAATAGACCCAGTGGGTCCCCGTCTGGTCTCCGGCGGCCTGGGCGGCTGCTTGCTGTCGGGTCCCTTCGAGGGAGGGGCAGGTCTTCTGTTCTTGGCGGAACTGCTCCCTTGTGGGGCCACCTTCTTGGCGCCATTGGGCGAGTTCGGGGAGGTCGCCGAGCACGGTGACCTCGTCCGGGGCGAGTTCTGGCGGCCCGTCCTCGGTGTCGACTTCTTCTTCGACGGAGGGAGGTGGTGGTTCGGGCCACTCCGGCTCTTCGGGGGGAGCCTCTACGCTCGGCCGGATGGCCCGGGCGGTCGTGGACCGGGTGGTTGCGCAGACCCATTCGGGCAGTCCCAGCATCCCCAGATGCTCTCGGCGCTCGACGTGGGCCCAGGGGGAACTTTCCAGGTCGTTCCCGAGGAGGCAGTCCACGGGGGCGTCGTCGCGGACGGTTACCTTCAGCATACCCGACACTCCCCCCCACTCGAAGGGGATCCGGGCCATCTGGCACAAGCTCTCGGTGTTGTCTGCCGACCGGACGGGGCACAGTACATTAGGCAAGATCTGCTCGGGGGTCACCAAGTGGCAGCGGACGGCTGTTACGCTGGCTCCGGTGTCTCGGAGGGCCTCGGCCCGGCGTCCATTAATGGTGACCCACTGTTGGTACTTCTGGGTGTTGCTCGGGATGGGAGCCCGGGGTACCATTTCCCGGCTGCCCAGGCATACCAATGTCATGGCGGCGGGTTCCCACTCGGTTGGCCTGGCGTCGTAGTTCTCTTCCTCTTCTCCCCCTTCCCCCAGGGCAGTGGCTGCCAACTGGCGGGGGGTTGCCCGGTGGTCCCCGCCCGTCGGTTCATGGGGCAGGTAGGGTCACTGGCATAGTGCCCTGGCTGTTGGCAGTTGTAGCACGTCACCGTCGGTCGAGGCCCTGGTCGGGCTGGGGGGCCCCTCTTCGGGCGAGGGACGGGGACGTGCGGTTCGAGGGCGGTCCCCGGGGAGAACTCCGGGGTGGCCCCGCTGGAAAGTCTCTGTTCCTGTTCGATCCCCCTCCTCTGCCCCGCTGGCGGGGGGGCCCCGTGGTGTTCCGTTGGTACTCCCCCATCGAGTTCCGAGGGACCCGGGTGAACACCCATCGATCGGCCTCAGCGGCAAGCTTCCGCGGCTCGGTCAGCTTGCTGTCGAGGAGGTGCTGTCTCAGCTCGATGAAGCAATTGTTGGAGAGGTGCTCCCATACAATGAGGTCGAACAGCTGTTCGTAGGAGGTGACCTTGCTGCCCTTGATCCAACCTTCCAGGGCTCTGCTAAAAAAGTCTACGTATTCCACCCAGGTGCTACCCGGGAGCTTCTTGCAGTCCCGGAAGCGTTGGCGGTACATCTCGTGGGTAAGCCCATAGCGGGTGAGCAGGGCCTCCTTCATATGGTCATAAGAGGTCATCACTGCGTCTGGGAGCTGTGGCAGGGTGTCTCTGCCTTCGCTGAGGAACCGTCCCCATAGGCCGGCACCCCAATCTTTCCGGGGTACCCGATGGGCGGTCATGGCTACCTCGTAGGCCTTGAACCATTGTTGGATGTCGTCGTTCTTGTAGTACTCTTTGACGACATCCTTGGGGATATGTACTTTCGCCTCGGCCGGCGGAGGGGTGTGTCGGTTTCCGGGGGTGCCGGTCTCTCCATTTCTGGACTTGATTTCAAGTTCTTTAAGGCCCCGCTCATGCTTGAGGGTTAGCCTCCTCTCTTCTAGTTCTCGGTGCCGCTTTTTCTCCTCTATTTCTTCTTGCAGCCGCAGTTGCTCTACGGCCAATTTCTTTTCGGCTAGTAGGAGTTCGCCGTCCAGGCGGAGTCGGGCGAGCTCCAACTCGTGGGTCTTGAACCTCTCCCGTTCTCGTATCTCTTCCGGGGAGAGGCCGGTCTCTATGCTGGTTGTTCTCCCCTCTGCCGGGGCTGCGGTTGGTTGCCGGTGTACGTTTGGCACCGGGTTTTCTTCGGTTTGGGGGTAGGCCGCTTCGGACTCTACCCAGGTCTTTAGGGCTTTTTGCAGGTCCTCTTTTGTGTTTAATCCGGTGGTCGCGATGCCTTTGTCTTTACAAAACTGTTTTAGTTCCTTATGGGTATATTCCTCCAACCGTTCTTGTGGAACTCCGCGGTTGGGGTGGTCTGTTGGTCGTTCATGGTTACCCTGTGTCTAGGTAGGTAGTGGGTGAGTTACTCGCTGTACGATCTGCGTCGGGCTCGGATCGCACCGCTGGCCACCAATGTTAGAAGGGCGCCCTCCGGGAGCCCGATGGTGTCGTACGGAGCACCCCGAGGGCCACCGTTCCGTAGGCGAGTAGCCGAGCGCCGCTGAGAAGCCTCCTGGGCGAGGTCCTTCTCCTATGATCGTATCAGCCAAGCAACCCCACCACCACAAAGGGACACAACCAGGGTATCAATTCTCATAAGTCTTTATCGGTAATCAAGGCAGATTTCTGTGGTAATATTTACAGGGGGATCGAGGGATCCAAAAGAGTCTCAAAGTCTTGTAGGGAAGGGGTAGCGGGACAGACTCAGTATTAGCCTGGTACTGGAACACCCTGCGCCTAGCTCTCAATCCTCGAGCCGGGGGGTTCCGGGGGCCGGGACGTCATCTGCAGGGATCGGGGGATTGCTGCGGTGAGGTCGAGCCGCGACGAGGTCAGCAGGGCTCCGAGGGTTTACTTCTGCGAGGTCGAGCCGCGACGAGGTCAGCAGGGCTCCGATGGTTTACTTCTGCGAGGTCGAGCCGCGACGAGGTCAGCAGGGCTCCGATGTTCCGTGAGGGTCTTCTTCTCAGCAAGGGGGGGAGCCGCGACGCAGTCAGCAGGGCTCAGAGTTCCAAGTTCCAAGTAATGAGTCTTTCTCCGTAGGGTCAGCCGCGATCCGATCAGCAGGGCTCTCGACTCCAGGATACAACTCCCGTCCTGGTGTGAGGCTGCCCCAGATATAGGTCTGGAACCCTTTGATGTCCAAGCCCTTGCGCCTGGGGGGCGGAGGGGCCGGAATGGGAGAGGCCAGACACCCAGCGGGAGAGGCACCAGCGCCCAGGAAGGCCGGAGGGCGATCAAAACCAGGTGTTGGGGGACGGTTGGGGGTCCCATCGAAACTCCCCTCCTCCGGGATCGGTGGAGTGGCCACTTGGTGCCCCCTGGCCGGATCTTGGTGCCTCGATGTCGGGGCTTCACTGGGGCCGAGGCTGGGGCGCGCCGTGTCGCGTAGGCTGGTGCGGGGAGCAAAGTACAATCCGGAGGGACCCCGAAGGGTGGGGGCTGCCCCCGTCGGGTCGGGTAGGAGGGTTCGGGACCACGCCACGAGGCCGGGTCCAACAGCTACTTTTAAGGACAACAGGCTTTCAGATCATCAAAAATGGCAGCCTCTGGTATTGAAGGCATGGTGGACTGACATGTGATAAAAATATTTAGCAAACACAATCTGGCCCTGTACTCTGTCAACATTCAGTTAAGCTGAATTTCTTTCTCCAAAGTACCAGCTTAAAGTGCAGCTATTAAGTGACCCTGTAGCATGAGTTACGCTTTCAGCCAATCCTTGCGTTTAGCAAATATTGTTAGTGTCCTATTGGTTGTTGTGTCTGGTCTTCAATCTTAGTTCTGAGCTCAAAAATCCCAGCACGCAGAGTGATATGAGCTAAAAATCCAGGAGGGTTGCGAAATCCTTTACTACAGCTCTTCACAACCAGTTTGTGACTCTCCGGGAACTTGAGACTTTGTGAAGGATGCTGATGAAAATAGCAGGGTGTATGAACTAGGGGGTTTTATTATCTGAAGGAAGTCCTGCAACCTGGTAAACCTTCTGGCAAAATAGGACATGGCTTCCTGGAATTCATATATATGCAATTGACTATACGGTGTCTTGCCAAGCAAGACACCGTATATAACCAGGAAAGCAGGTTATAACCGGAAAAGACAAAGTGTGGCCCAAGTAATCCAGCAAAAGAGGTAGTCCTGTGTGACAAGTTTAAAGACATATTAGAAGAAGATCTGAGACCACCAGAGGTCTGGAAAAGCATCTTGTCAATGCTGGAGACACGGAGCAGCTGCTCCGAGTTTTCAGAGTGCAGACGGCACCCGCCTGCACTTTTAAAGGGAAATAGAGATCCCCTTGCAGGCGGGTGCAGTCAATGACTTCACCCGTCTGCTAGGGGATGTCTGGGGGGTCCATGGGATCCCTTCCCCCGCCAGAGGGCTGCCATCAGGGAGCGCACTGAGGGCTTCTTTGCCTCTACGCCTGTGTCTGTAATATGGCGTGGGCCCAGTGCCAAAGGAATTCCCTCATTGGCATAAGGCACGCCCCATTACAAATGAGGGCACACCCTCTGAAGGTAGCTCTGGCGCTTTCAATGCACCAGTGCTAGCACTATGATTGAAGGGGACGCACAAGCATTTGCGCCCCATTCGATAACACCAAAGTGCCCCAGGGGTGCGCAAAGCAGGCGCAAACACCCGTTGCGCACCCGGGGCACTTATTGTAATACGACCCCAGGGTCCATATTACGGTAAATGCAGACTTTCATTCTTTGCACCGGCTGTACCTTTAAAAAGGTGGGCCTGGTGCAAACAATGAAAATGCGCACCATTAGCATGAATGCACTTCCCCCAGGGCAGCCGTGAACTTGCACTGCCCTGGGGTCAGCGCATTCCTGTGATAAACGGATTGGCTGCTTTACAGTCGCTCTGCGTTTTCACAATGCAGGCGGCAACCTGCTTGCCCTTTGAAGGGGGATTAGAGATCCCCTTGCAGGCGGGTGCAGTCCCTGATTCGTATTACAGAAGGGGCCGCACAAGTGTCTACGGCCCCTTCTATAATATCAAAGTGCCCCGGGGGCACAAGCGCCGGTTGCGCCTTCTGGGGCACTCTATGCAATACGGCCCCAGGAGTAAGAACTAGGCCACACATACTTCGACACCTCGTCAGGGATAGTAAGCGCCATATTAATGCAATTACAATACAATTAGAATTACAATACATCCTTGAATTTCACCCTCCAAGCTGCTACACAGATTTAAAAGGTGTGGCTATGTAACGAGAAACACTGGAACGAACTGTCTCCCAAAAGACACAAAATCGATGGCCGGAATGCAGAACAAATGAAAACATTCACCCCCAGTCAAGAGATCTGGGTTAAATCCATCATTCTTTTGCTCACCATGACACCCCAGTTAAGCAGTTAAGCTGGGGTGGCGTGGTGAGCAAAATAACGATGGATTAACTGGGGGTGAATGTGTTGCCAATGTGCAACATTCCGTCCATCATCTTGTGTGTTTTGCTGTTCGCCCTATGTGGGAAGGGTATGCCCAGACGTGGGTCGCGTGCTCACTACGCCACTGGAGTCAAGCTATCCTGGCTGAAGAGGGCTGAAACCCCGAAACCGGTCCTAGGATGCTTGATTCCGGTCCAGGGAAGACATGGCTTGGCAGTTCCCATGAGGCACAGGGTCAAGACTGATTTGCATATGGCCATGTCTGAACTGGGGTGGCGTGGTGAGCAAAATAACGATGGATTAAACCCAGATCTGTGACTGGGGGTGAATGTTTTGCCAATGTGCAACATTCCGTCCATCATCTTGTGTGTTTTGATGAACTGTTTCCCACCATCATAGCAGCATTTGTGTAAAAATGGACTTTAAGAAAGACCAAATTAGGCTTAAACGCCCCCGGGAAAGTAAATCGCTGTGTCAGCTCTTTCCTGGTAACTTGGACAAAGCGCGAGTCTTTCAGTCTTCACCCTGCTCTGGCTGCTTTAGAAACAGAAGTAAACAGGAAAGGAAGCTCACTCAGCAGATCAAACACTGAACGCCATTGTTCACGTGTTACACAACATGTTGGAGCAGAAGAAGCCATGAACATGTTTTAATGTTTCAGAGCATGCAACAGCGCAGCTGGCTTGGCGCTGCTTTTGTTCCAAACCACAGCGCCCACAAACCTTTACTCATCAGTTTAGAACCAGTTAAGAAGCCTCAAACGTGCACAGTCAGTGCTACCCAGGGGTGAGTCATGATTCTGCTGCCGCTGTTGAACAGAATACATTTTAAGGAGTCCATGGTGTGTTCAACAAAAGGAGGAAAGGTGCAACGTTAAATGTACATAAACCGCGAGTTGGCATTTATTTTGGTAACATTTAATGTGCCAGGAAAAAAGAGGGAGGCTCTTTGTTTGAGGCAAAGCCTGGCACTGGCTTCACCCACTGCTCACACATGCCTGCCACCCTGGCGACAATCGGTGCACCCTAGAGCTGGCCCGAAGGAGCAGGGCATCTGTAACATGGCTGCAAATTCATGAATGTATAGATGCACGGTTCAAAACATTCGGGGGCCGAGTAGGGTGGGAAACAAGGGACTGTGGCAAAGAAGCAATATACTCAGATGCCCCTCTCCATCAAAACAGTCCTTACTAGCTGAGAAGACTCTGAGTAAGGAGTGTTTGGACATCAGCCACACATGGGATATGAACGAAATGCATGAATTTCAATAACATGTTGCAATACCCATGTCCAATCACATTACTTACATCACATTTCAGTGACACAGGGCACTGATGACAGCTACATGTATAAGAATCCCCACTAACATCTAGCTGAGCTGGAGAAAGCATAAGAGTAATTAAAACTGGGCTTTTTACAAATACACTTTGACAAGCCCCCATGATACTGCTCTCTGGAGGCCATGAAGCCACTTGTAGGGTGGTAGCCTATTTGTTTTTACATTTTATACAGCATAAACTCCCCCCACAACGTCAGAGCAATTTACATTAGAAAAGTGCAAACATAACCTTCATATGATAAACTATAAATAGGCATTCATTATATGATAAGTGGTTGGACTGCAGCATGCCCTGACATTTTTGCCCAATAGAATTCAGGAAATTCAAAATCAGATAAGACCTTTTCAGGAGAGAGGAAATCCATCCGGCGTCTTCCAAAAATCTTGGGGCCTCATTTATAAAAATTGTTGCATCACTGCGTGAAAACAGCAATGCGACAGTTTTCACTGGGCCCTCCTTGCGACAGGATGGATGTGCCGTATTTAATGTACGGCGCTCCATGTCGCAAGGGGTTACAGATACGTCAGTATTGCTGACATATCTGTAGATGCAAAAGTGGCACACTGCTGGGGTGTGTCTGAAAACAGACACAACTCCAGCTATGTGTCCTTTCACATGGGGCAAGCCCTCCATGTGAAAGGTCCTACGTCAGTCTTACGCCTGCTGTGAGGCAGGCGTAAGATATTGACACAGTAGCATCCTAGAAGTGGCGCACTGAAATCTTATAGATTTCAATGCGCCACTTCTAGGAGGCTTTTTTCGGAGTAATGCCCATCCTGCATACATTATACCTGGCGTAGGTATAATGTGGTGCAGGGATTTACAAAGTGACGCATCTGCCTAGTTGCATCACATCGTAAATAGGGTGCAACATGGCGCATTTTTTATGCTGCCGGTGCGTCACAAAAGTGATGCAATGGCAGCGCAAAAGTGTCGCAAGACCTCCTAAATAAGGCCTTGAGTTTTTGCAACATGGCAAATTATGTGGGGCACCCTGTTGAGTACCTTGAGATTTTTGCTGTCACACATTATAGATTTCATGACCCTCAAAAGCCAATTAGGTCCTTTATGGAGGAAATGAAAACTAGCAGGTGTCTCTTACCTATCCCACTGCATTGTGTTCAACAGAAATAGGGGTGTTTGGAGTCAGACAAATCTGTCACATAATCTACTACATCTGCAGGTCATATGGCAGAACCCCACGTCAATCCAAGAAATATTACTAACACAAATAATAGGATTTTATCATTGTTGGACCTGGCCCTTTTTGCAGGGTCATTCTCAAACCTTTTGCCTTCACCCTCCTATTTTCTGAAACAGTTTTCTTGCCTTTTAGTACAGTGTGCACTTTACCACTGCTAACCCGTGCTAAAAAAATAAATAAAAAAAAATGTGCTTGTACTCTCTCCTTTAAACATGGTGAAGTTGACTTACACCCAATTGGTGCATTCAATTTACTTGGAAGTCCCTAATAAAGTGGTGCTACATGTGCCCAGGGCCTGTAAATTAAAGCTACTGGTGAGCCTGCAGCACAAATTGTGCCACCCACTTAAGTAGCCCTTTAAGCATGTCTCAGGCCTGCCATTGCAGTCCGTGTGTGTATGTTGTGGTAAATTTAAATTTACCTAGACTTAATTTATGCGGTAAAATACAATACAAATAACTCAGTAAAAATAAGAGGCAGAATCCGTGGTATTCGAGGGTATAATAGGGAATTTATTCCTTACAAAGGAATGATGATAATGATGGTTCGAACCAGGCAATCGAGTTCCGTCACCACGAAGGTTCAGGAAGGGATCAGCAATACATTATTGACAGGTTATAGTATATATAGTAATGCATTACAGTAAAGACAGATGCAGGAGGCGTAACAGCTGATAAGAATACACATACGTAATAAAAAAAGGCGTTACAATAGGCGTGCATAGAGGCGTATACTAAAAACGTCATTACGATGATGACACAAGTGGGTGGATCCATAAGAGAATCCTGCAAAGTCAGCAAAAATACATGGCAAAGATGCGCGCGCAGCCGCATGACGTGTGATTGACGTGTAACTAGAGGGTGAAGGGAACTTGACATTTAGCCCTACATGAGGAGACAGAAGTCTGGGGTGTCAGGACAACCTAGTCCTAAATCATATCTAATATCTTGTGTTTAAGGAACTATATTATCTGGAAGGAAAGGTCTTCTCGGACAGATCCTATTCTATACTGACTGCAAGTGCGTGTACAAGCGTCTAAGTGTCTACATGAGATGCGAGGGGGCATGGGCCTACCATGGTAACGAGAGTCATGAATTACTTGCACGGAGACAGTAAGGCCGGGCCCTTTTCTCTGCAGCTGGAGGGATGTTTACCTAAGCTACTAGACAAGAATGCATTTCTTGAGGAGCGGAACAGATAACTTGAAGGCTGAAAACAGTTTTGGCAGGCAACAGGCCGGGCTAGGCACCGTTAGCCGCGCAGGAAGTAAGACAAAGTTCATAGATACAGATGCAGGTCCAGGCTGGAGCATTCAGAGGCAGAAACAGGAAAAAGCTCGATGGCAGAATTCAGGGCCTACCTTGCCAGAGCTGGAAAACGTGAAAAGTATACCATATAAAGACGGTGGCAAGGCATACTTAGGAACGGAATATCTGGCCCATTCATGGCAGATATGAAAGAGGACATATTAACGTCGGACACAATTGTATTTGCGTCTTCATGGCTTGAAGTGGAGGGAACATACATGTACTTGTAGCATGTACATGGAGCCGTTGGGGTCTAGATAGGGGACACAATTGACCATAAAAATTCATATTTCCTCATTCCCTCCTTGTCCCCTACGGACCCTCATGAAATATCGATCTTCAGGAATCCATCAATCTGTTCATGTAACATCATTTGCTCTTCTTTCTTCTTCCGGGATCTTGAATGAAAACTTGAACGTGGAATACACGATGTGACACACAGGCCGCAAATCGCTGGTCCACATTGTAGACATAGGCAGCAACTGAATACTATGAGAAGGCCAATACCTAGGAAGGATAGGACTTTCCATCCCCAGGCTGACAACACGCTCCAGAACCAACCGGACCATGTCCAGGTGCCTGCATTCTGATGTATTTGGTTTGCAATCTTGTGAAGACGATTTATAGCTTTATATACAGATGGCGCGTTTTCTGGGATGAAAACACAGCAACTTGATCCGATGACCCTACAAGCTCCGCCCCTATCTGCTAGGATGACGTCAAGGACAAGACGATTTTGGAGAACAACAATCCGCATCGCAGACTGCTCCTCTGTTAAGTTGCCTAGGGCAGAGGTAGTTTCATTCACTACTGCTTCAAGGGTTCTAGTTAATCTACGTATCAGTTTACTGTTTGAGACAACACCTATGTAAGGAAAGAGACCTTTATTGAAGTCTGTATATTGTTCCCATGCTGTTTCGGTGTAGTCAACAATCGGGATATCTCTCTGGGGTCTATGGTGTACTAGATTGGTATTTCTATGATAATCAGGAGGGGCTAGGACAATTTGTAGCATTGCTGGTCTGATGGGAATGGTGTAACATACTAATGAATGTGTTGTTGGGCAGCGCAAATCTATAGGACAACTCATGTGGAGGTAGTTCACTAAAAGAATGTTCGGCTGTAACATTGTAAGCACGCTTGAAAATAGGATAGTACATGTGTAACAGTATACTTGCAGCAATAATAAAAAGACTTAGAAAAAACATAATCAACAATGTCACTATACAGTGACTATGAAGTGATTTACAGTATGCATGTTTCTTGAGCTGTTTCTGTCTATTTCTCTCTCTCATTCGGTCTAGAGGATACATGTCAAGACTTATTTCAACCGATTCACCTTGGAGAGGACTTAAACAATCGAATTGTCTGACTTGCTAGACCTTAGTTTCAGTTTGTATTCCTGTGATTCGGTCTTTTCAACCAGGGGGAGTTTTGAATCAGTCTCTGGAAGGGGGCAGGGCTGAGAGTTCAGATCGGATGGTAGTCCATGAAACTTCTTGATATGACTCGAGTGTAACCAACCCTTGCGACCCTCGACCTTCACTGCTGTCCTCGTCGTTAGAAGAACCAGCTTTGGTTGTTGCCAGCGAGACTCCAACGGGCTCCTCCTGTCGAAGTTTCTGATGAAAACTAGATCTCCAGGAACCACTTCATGGGGCTTTACCTCGGTGTTGTCGGGAAAGGCTGCAGCTACCTGTGAACGGCAAGACTGTAGTGCAGACATCAAGGAAGCAAGGTAATCTGTCAGCATATTACAATCAACATCAGTTATTTTACGAGGTATAGGCGTCCCCCACATATTTGGTGGCCTACCGAAGACCACCTCGTACGGGGATAGCCCTGTGCGAGAATGTGCTACCATTCTCATGTAAAATAGTGCAACTGGTAATGCTACTATCCAGTCGACACCTTTCTCTCTACAGATTTTAGAAAGTCGTATTTTCAGGGTCTGATTATGACGTTCCACGAGACCTGCTGCCTCGGGATGTCGGACACAGTGGAATTTCCATTGATAGCCTAACAAGAGTGAAATGTGTTTCATTAGCTCGGATGAGAACGGCTGGCCATTATCTGAGTACACGATACGGGGCAAACCATACCGTGGGAAGAATTCACGAACTAATTGTTTGGCAGTAGTCGGGGCAGTGTAATCTGAGACGGGATACGCCTCTGTCCAACGGGAAAGAGCGCATACAACTACGAGGACATATTTGAATCCTCGACATCGTTCCATCTGGATATAATCCATCTGGAGGACTTCAAAAGGGTGATCGGGAGGTTGAAATCCACCCTGCTCTACAGGTACGCCTTTACCTGGATTGAACTGACAACAAATCATACAAGTTCGGACTTTCTGTTTGGCTGCAGCTCGTAAGTGTTTGTTGAACCAAATGTGTTGAATACTGTCTAACATAGCTTTTTCTCCTAGATGTGCTGGACTATGTATTGTGTTAATGATAACTTGAACCATTGAGTCGGGGAGAAACCATATAGATTTTCCCTTCGTCATCCATCCCTGATCTGTTTGGATCCCTCCTAATTCAGTCCATTTCTTTATTTCCTCTGGTGTAGCATGTGTTTGTATGTCAATTACATCAATGGCGGGATCCTTAACTGTCATGCAGTGTGTCGGCGTCGGAACTATTGTCTTTGTCAAGTCAGTTGCATGAGTCCGATTCTGTGCTGTTTGCTTAGCTGTTCGGTCTGCTAGGTCGTTACCCTGGGAAATGATATCGGTGACTTTTGTATGAGCTTTACACTTCATGATAGATATTGAAATAGGCAGATGTATTGCATCTAATAGAGCTTGAATGAGGGGACCGTGTTGAATGTTGGCACCGTGAGAAGTCAAATAACCTCTCTCTCGCCAAAGGACTCCGAAGTCGTGTACAACTCCGAAAGCATAACGTGAATCTGTGTATATGTTAACTTTTCTATTCTTGGCTTGAATACAGGCTTGTGTCAGAGCAATAAGCTCTGCTGCTTGAGCTGATAATGTGTCGATACAATTTGTTTCAATGACTTCGGTGTCTGTCGTGACTGCATAAGCGGCCACTAACTTTCCTGTACTTGTTCTCATACATGAACCATCTACATAAAGTGTCAGGTCTGGGTCTGGTAGTGGGACATCTGTCAAGTCTTGTCTGGGTTTCGTCGTAATAGTAATGACTTCAATACAATCATGTGCCAGTGGGTCTGTTCCACTTAATGGCAAGAGTGTGGCAGGATTTAATGTACTACAACGTCTGATTTCTATGTGTGGCTGAAACAATGTGAGTTCGTAACCTGTCAGTCGTGCTATAGTCAAGTGTTGTGTTTGTGTCCGGTTCAAGAGAACCTCTACTGCGTGTGGTACTTGTACTGTCAATTGATGTCCTAATACTATGGAATCGCTTTGTCTGATCGCTAAAGCTGTTGCTGCAACTGATTTCAGACACGCAGGAAGAGCTTGAGCTACGGGATCTAACGTGCTAGAAAAGTAAGCACATGGCTTGTGTGATCCTGCTTGTTCCTGCGTGAGTACTGACAAGGCAGTACCTTCACGTTCTGTAACAAAGAGTGTAAAAGGCTTACTGTAACATGGTGTCGCTAAAACAGGTGCTTGGCATAAAGCTTTCTTTAAGTCTTCAAAAGCTTGTGTATGTTCTGGAGTCCAAGGGAGGACAGTCGATGTCGCTGCCTCCTGGGTTGTCAACTGAATGAGTGGTTTTGCTAAAAATGCATATTGGGGAATCCACTGCCTGCAGTACGAAGTGAGGCCTATGAAGGCCCGTACCTCCTTTTGTGTCTTGGGTGGTGGCATGTTTACAATTAACTGGATGCGGTCAGGTGTGAGCTGTCTCCCCCATTTGGACAGCAAGTGCCCTAGGTACACAACTTGCTGGGCACAAAATTGCAGCTTTGAAGGGGACACCTTGTGCCCCTTGTCGGCTAGGAAATGTAAAACCGTCAGTGATGCTTTTTCACATTCGGGTTCGCTTCGGGCGGTGATCAGCAGATCATCGACATACTGAAGCAGTGCAGTGTTAACTGGCATGTGGATACTGTCAAGTTGTCTTTTCAGTGCTTGGCTGTAGATGCTAGGACTTTCTGTAAATCCTTGAGGCGCGCGTGCGAATTTAAAACTTCGTCCATTTAAACTGAATCCGAACAAATATTGGCTTTCCGGATCGATTGGGACGCTGAAGAAGGCGTTCTTGAGGTCAATTACAGTAAAGAACGTTGCCTCTGAATCAATAGCTGTCAGAAATGAAGAGATATCTGGGACCACGGGATATTGTGGTACAATGCATTTATTCAATTCTCGCAGATCAATAACTAATCGATATACTGGGGGTGCTTTTGGATCTGTTCGTTTAAGAATCGGAATGATCGGAGAATTACATACATTGGAGTCGGTTTCTACAACCACTCCTTGTGCAATGAGCTCGTCAATGATTTGCAGTAAAGCCACTACAGCATCTGGCGGTAACTTGTATTGTCGCATTCGTGGTAGTACCACTCCTGTTTTGAGTGTAACTCGATATGGTGTAATGTGCATACAACCTACATCAGTGGGGCCTTGTGCCCATAAATGTGCAGGTAGGTTCTGTAACCTGTGATCCATGTCTCTAGACACGTAGTGACCTTTAAAGTCACGCAAAAATAGTCGTACTCCGTCCGGAGAACAACATATTATAGCTCCTAGAGCTTTCAATGTTTTTATACCTAACAAGTTTTCTGGGCATGATTTCGTAAGCAATAGATCTGTAGTCCGTGTCAATGGACCAACTGTAAATGCAAGTGGTTGCGATACTTCGTTAATAGTAGGCTTTCCTGAAAAACCAAGGGAAATATTTTGTGAGCCTGAGAGGGGTGCCCCTGGGACTTCGTCGTGACTTATAGTTGTTCTGCTTGCCCCTGTATCAAGTAGAAACTTTCTGTCTTTCCCTAATACTTGACTCTGTACATAAGGACCCTCTTGATCTACAGGAACCTCAATAAGGGGTAAGCCAACTTCCCTCTCTAGGCTATTTCATGTGTAGCGCTGATACTCTGGATAGTCATTTTGTGCGTACTGGTACATCTGTTGTGTCGTGTTTTGTGTTGCAGCAATAGGCTGTGGCTGTGGTACGGTCTGTTGTGCAGCTTGCATAGGCTGTACATTCTGAGGTACTTGTTGTTGGATCTGATCCTGTCTAGGCGGACGCGGTCTCTCCTTAGTTTTACCCGTAGAGATATTATGTTTCAGAACTGCACAATCGTTTATATAATGACCTGGCTGTTTACAATAGTTGCATGTCCCTTTAACGGGAACCGCTGAGTTACTGGACTGTGTCGCGCCCTTTTTATGACCGTCAGCTGCAACTGACTGAGCGACAAGCATTTTCATTTTCGTGTCTTTCATACGTCTTTGTTCGTGTTCTTGTTCTTCTCTAATTCTATTCTGGTGATACTGTAACATTTGTAACATCTGTGAAGGAGTGTTAGCTTGCCAAGTGCTCTCAACTTTCAATACTCTGTTTTTAACCTGTGGCAGGGAATTCTCGACTAGTTTTGTTACAAAAAGATGTGGATATGACTCGCTACTTGCTTTCAGGCCGCTATTAATACCAAAACATTTTTCAAATCGGGAATAAAAATCACTAGTGTCTTCCTCGGGTTTCTGTTTACAAGCTGAGATTGCTCCCCAATCTTCCTTTTTCGTAGTTAATAAACGTGGCAATACTTGTACTAATAATCCTGGCAATGCTTTTGTTTTGGCCCCAAGCCCTACGCCTGCAGTTCTGCTATTTTCTTCAGTTTCTAATGCGGTCCAATCAATCTTTTGGTCTCCCACTTCCCATTCTTTTTCTTTGAGTTTCTCATAAATACCGGCAGGCAATAATACTTTCAATATTTTCATAATGTCAGGATAGGTATAATCACCCATGAGTAACATGTCCTTTAGTTCACGGTGAAAACCTGCTGGATCTTTGTCATGGCTGGGCACTAATTTTTTCATTTCCAATAGTTCTATTTTAGTTATGGGCGTGTACACAAACACGCGTCTAAACGTATTGTCATCATTTCTGACTGGGTGTACTTCGCGTAAGGGATTCTGTCTGTCTATGTAACACGTTTTTCTCTCCATGGAAGGAGCTGGATCATGTTCTGGACACAAAAAGGCACTATATCTATGTCTGTATTCTAGAATTACTTTAATTAGATCGGTACCTAGACCTCTCCATTTGTTCAGGAGTAGTTCTATCAATATATCAGGTAGGGGATCAGGATCGGAGTGTTGGCCTTTATATAATATAAGGAGATGTTGTATCATGTATATACTAGCTAAACGCTGTTCGTCTGGGGCGAGATTCAGAAACGTGTGTGCTAGCGCATCATCACTGTATTTTTCAGAGCTGTCAGCCCATTGTACTGCTGACCTGGCTAATTCTTGTTCATCCATAGAATCGAGCACATGGTACCCCCTTCGTTCCCGAAGTAATTTATCAGTAGCCTGGAATAAATGTTCAGGGGTCCTTGGATTTGTAATAACTCTTTGAAAAATTCTGTTACATTCTGGACGTATCGGACGTATTGTTTTATTGAAAGATCTTCCTTTTCCTACATAAGCTATCATTTGTTTAGCTGGTAATTCAAATTGTCCTGTGTTCGTTTCTGACTGTTCCTCCTCCTCTTCCTCTGATTCAGTTTTATCTGCTTCTACTCTTCTTTCATGTATTCGTTCTACTTCTTTTCTGATCCTTCGGCACATGACTTCTATACACTTCTGTTTATCATGTCTCCCGTCTGTTATATTCTGACCCCATTTGGTAAGTACTTGCATTTCCTCCGAATCTACCTCAGGCCTGTCTCTGTTTCTGATCAAGCAGTTTATAAAAAAGCGTAACAATAATTTTTGCATGTCTACTTTCTGGTATTCCATGGCTTCGGCAATACTTTCAGGACCTTGCCCTGTTTGGATAAAGCGATATATTTTGTCTAGATGTTCAACCATTCCTGGTAACGTCATTAAATAGTTTGCAGCTCGTCGCAAACGTACTGAAGATAGCAACATTCTGTCGTGTTTTCCTAGCACTGGATCATATCTACAATCTGAAAGAGGCTCATTTAATATATTGTCATTAGCTCTTTGGGGTGTACGTTGGTATGCTAAATCCCTATAAGTCAATCTAGTTGTTGGCGGTGGCGTGGAAAAACCTCCTGTCGCACCTCCTGAGGTGCCAAGTCCAAAAGGATTTGTTGGGTGTAGGGTAGCGAGTGTGGGTGCAGGAAGGACTGTAGAAACAGATGGAATGGTTAGAACTTGAGTAGGAGTTTGTTGCTGCGGAGGTGGGTGCAGCTGATTTTGGGGTTGTGCGTCGTTAACGGGTGGTGTGCGTAGCTGCGCCCCATTAGCACATTCGGGGGCTGCATCGTCTAAATAGGAAGAAAGGAAAATATCTTTTGCGGTCTTGGGATGTACTTTAATCGGGAGTAATGGAGGTGGCAGATCTTTTGGTACCTCCAAGGTGGCCTTAGGCAAACCCTCGGCCAGAAGAGGAGACATACCATTCATAAGAGTGTTTCGTTGTCTGTCTACTTGTTCTGTTTTTACTCGGGTACCTTCGTCAATTAAAATGTTTTCTCGGGCTTTTTCTGAATCTTCCCTACTTTTCTCTTCCTTTCTGAGCGCTTTCTCTGTGCGTCTATGCGATTCTTTACGCCATAGTTCAATGGCATCCTTCTGTGACTGTCTGGCTTTCTTTTTCCATAGTACTTCTTCTATTCTCATGATGCAATCTGCATCCCATGTTCCGGCAGCGGGCCATCTCTGACTCTCTGCTAAATCCTTGGTGTAGTCCACCCATAGATCAAGATATAATACGGCATCTAGGCCATGTTTATGGTACATAAAGTACCCTGGGGTGTCCCTAGGTGGGATGGGAACAGCTTCCTCGAGTATCCCTTTTCTAGTTTTTATCTGTCTTAATTTTGAAAATAACGGCATCTTGAACCTTGCTACTTAATTCTTACTCGGTCTTGAACACAATAATTACAATAAACACAATAAGGAAGATCGAACAATCACTCATACCACGACATTTAAAACATATCAAAACATTTTAGAACGAACAATAATAATTAGAATGAAACTAGTTAACTGCATAATACTAAATATACTGTATGTACTGCTAAACAGTACAGATACACTGCTAAAACAGTGCAGACCAGGTCTGTGTACCCAGACCCGTCTTGACCGGCACAAACTAATGTGCACGTCTAGATGCGTCCCCAGCAACGGTACTCACCGGGAAGCACGGAACGGAAGGCCTCGGAAGTCTGGACTGGACTAGACCAAACTGGACTGGACTCGACTCGTGACTTAGATACTTCGGAACTTCGGAATCTGGTGGGCCTCTGTATACCTCGGATCTTGCTCTCTCAGCTAGGCTCTGGTCGGGATTCTCCGCACTCCTCACCGCCTCGTCTGGGTGTTGATCGCAGCCTCAGTCGCCCCCGTTGGCCTGAGGGAGATACAGGAAATCCTGCGGGTACGCGTAATTGTCCGTCCGGCTGTGGCAGGAGACCGGGTCTGCAACGCACCTCCGGCGCGTGGGGTGTGAGAGGTGTCCCTGTTCGGGCGCCAATTATGTGGTAAATTTAAATTTACCTAGACTTAATTTATGCGGTAAAATACAATACGAATAACTCAGTAAAAATAAGAGGCAGAATCCGTGGTATTCGAGGGTATAATAGGGAATTTATTCCTTACAAAGGAATGATGATAATGATGGTTCGAACCAGGCAATCGAGTTCCGTCACCACGAAGGTTCAGGAAGGGATCAGCAATACATTATTGACAGGTTATAGTATATATAGTAATGCATTACAGTAAAGACAGATGCAGGAGGCGTAACAGCTGATAAGAATACACATACGTAATAAAAAAAGGCGTTACAATAGGCGTGCATAGAGGCGTATACTAAAAACGTCATTACGATGATGACACAAGTGGGTGGATCCATAAGAGAATCCTGCAAAGTCAGCAAAAATACATGGCAAAGATGCGCGCGCAGCCGCATGACGTGTGATTGACGTGTAACTAGAGGGTGAAGGGAACTTGACATTTAGCCCTACATGAGGAGACAGAAGTCTGGGGTGTCAGGACAACCTAGTCCTAAATCATATCTAATATCTTGTGTTTAAGGAACTATATTATCTGGAAGGAAAGGTCTTCTCGGACAGATCCTATTCTATACTGACTGCTAGTGCGTGTACAAGCGTCTAAGTGTCTACATGAGATGCGAGGGGGCATGGGCCTACCATGGTAACGAGAGTCATGAATTACTTGCACGGAGACAGTAAGGCCGGGCCCTTTTCTCTGCAGCTGGAGGGATGTTTACCTAAGCTACTAGACAAGAATGCATTTCTTGAGGAGCGGAACAGATAACTTGAAGGCTGAATACAGTTTTGGCAGGCAACAGGCCGGGCTAGGCACCGTTAGCCGTGCAGGAAGTAAGACAAAGTTCATAGATACAGATGCAGGTCCAGGCTGGAGCATTCAGAGGCAGAAACAGGAAAAAGCTCGATGGCAGAATTCAGGGCCTACCTTGCCAGAGCTGAAAAACGTGAAAAGTATACCATATAAAGACGGTGGCAAGGCATACTTAGGAACGGAATATCTGGCCCATTCATGGCAGATATGAAAGAGGACATATTAACGTCGGACACAATTGTATTTGCGTCTTCATGGCTTGAAGTGGAGGGAACATACATGTACTTGTAGCATGTACATGGAGCCGTTGGGGTCTAGATAGGGGACACAATTGACCATAAAAATTCATATTTCCTCAATGTTTAAACTGTGATTTCAGCCTGGCAAATTAAACATTTTGCCAGGCCCAATCTTTCCATTTTACACATATAAGTCACCCCTAGGATAGACCCTACAGAGCCCAGCGGGCAGGGTGCAGTGTATTTAAAATGTTGGATATGTACTTTTAAGTTTTTACATTTCCAGGTAGTGAAAACTCCTGAATTCGTTTTTCTCTACTGCAAGACCTACCATTCCCATAGGATTACACTGGGTTGCCTTACTACAGATGGTAGGAATGTTGAGTTTGGGATCTATAGAATTGCAATTAAAAACCCTCTTTAACGGTAACTTCAGATTTTTTATCACAATTCTGAAAATGGCACTGTCACAAAATTGGCATTTTCTTCTCCTAACTTTTTGGTGCCTTTAGTCTGATCCCAGGTTACATGACTAGGTCACATGACTTGGTGTAGCTGGCCGTTGGTCTTTGTGTATTGCTCCCAGGCAGTGAGACAAAGGGAAGCCAGATGCTGTGCAGGATGGACCACTGTGAGTTGATGAGGGGGAGGAGCTGTCACCTATTATACTTGCACATCACAAAGGCTATGTCTGAGCACTCTCACAAAAGGTTTGACACTGATCTTTTGTGACCCCAGGCCAGCTGTGGCCAGGACATAGAAGAAGGGGAAGCCTGAGACTTAAAGGGCTGGAAACCTCTAGAAGCTTCCTCTACTTCAAAGTGGGCACCAGGTATACTGCAACCTTAGACCTAACTCTTCAGTACACTTCTGGACCTGTGGACTCGGCCAGGAAGAATGACTAGTGTGCTGCTGAAAGGACTCAAAGAATCAGTCGTGGCACGCCTTTTGCATGTCACAAAGAGTTGCACAGCCTTATGTGCATATGTGAACAACATTATTTACGTAATCAGTACTCTTAAGAAAATTCATCCAATTTATTACAATGTTCCACTCTTTTTATCCATCACGTCAAAGGTATAAAGTTTCTTGATTTCATTTCCAGAAGGACTGCTGCCCTGATTTGCTGACATGCTGCCCTGCTCTCCTCTTGCCTGGTTAAGAAGGACTGGACCTGCATCTCGAAACTCTGGACCTCACAGTGACTCCATGAGCTACTTGGCTGACCTGAACAGAAGCCTCATGGACAGAACAGGATACCAACAACCCTGACCTAGCACCAAAACTGTGCCATCAGTGAGACATGCCCTCCCAACTGGTGCCATCCCAATCATAGACCCCTGAAAGTGGGTTTGGAGGTGTTCTTCTAGCCCATCGCCGGATTTAGCAGAAGCGACTCATCCCTTCCACAGTGCATCTCCCACTGTACTGACGCACGACTTCCCCAATGCAAATATTCCACATTGCCTACAGCAGCTCATCAATGCCGCTGCTGTGTGACACATCTCCATGCAAGGGCATCACCTTGCCCAATGCAGCTCATCTGAACCGCAGCTGCACAACGCATCTCCATGCAAAGAAATTGCAATGCACGTTGCAGCTCTCCGCAACCACATCTCCTTGCCTGGATCTTGTATCACCTCTGCTGTGCAACATATCCTCAGTGCGGGACTGTACATCTCTTCACAAGTAGGACTAAAGTACTGTGTTTAGCGGGCGTAACTGGGTACCTGTAGCCGGATATTTACTCAGAAGCGACTCATCCCCTCCACAGCGCATCTCCCACAGTACTGACACACCACTTCCCCAATGCAAATATTCTGCATTGCCTACAGCAGCTCCTCAAAACCGCTGCTGTGCGACACATCTCCATCCAAGGCCATCGCCTTGCCCAATGCAAGCCATCTGAGCCGCAGCTGCACAACCCATCTCCATGCAACTCTATAATTTCCATCCCCCCTACCCGCCCAAGATTGGACAATTTGTCCATCTATTATCTCAATACACGTTCGATGGTCAAACATCAATTAGAGATCTTTTATCTCTTAGATACCATCAAACCAGACATGCTTCTCCTGTCAGAAACTTGGCTTACAGACGACTCCACCCCTGACATATTGGCAGCTATTCCTGACAACTACTACATTCTCCAGTCTAACAGGCAGGGGAAAAAAGTAGGGCGCGGAGTTGCTGCTATAATTTCGCAGTCACATAAATTCATCTCCATGACGGCATCACCCATCCCCCTCGTTGATAGCCTTCTTCTTAAGTTCAACTCTAATCTTTACTCCTTTATTTGTGCGCTTTTCTACAGGCCCCCTCTCCATATGCCCACTTTTTCGCAGTCATTTGGTAACCTAATTGCGGAATTGGTCATTAACCATGCCAGAGTGCTGATCATCGGCAACTTTAACTATTGGCCTTATGATCCGCGGGAAAGCCCATGCTCGGCGGAATTTACGGAATTACTGATTGGTCTGAACTATTCCCAGCACATTAAGGTAGCAACCCATATAAAAGGACATACCCTTGATCAGGTTTGGACATCCAATCTTGAGGTAGCCGACCTCCGAATCCTCCCCTGTTCCTGGTCTGACCACCATGCCGTTTCCTTTTCTATTCCTTTCTCCTCCCCGGTCACAGTCCTCCCCTCTAACACTACCAAGGTCAGGAATTGGAGCCGAATCGATCCCTCTGAACTGTGCTCCGCTCTTTCCTCCTCTATGCTACATAAACTCATGCTTAATGATCACACGTTTTCTCCGCACACCCTAGCGGAAGACATCAATGTTTGGCTAGCTTCTGCTAGAGACAAACTAGCCCCATTGAAGAAAATCAGTATCTTGAGGTCCCACGATGCTCAACGCTTGTTTACCACTGATTTAAAAGAAAAAAAATTAGCCCTACGCCAACTTGAGCGGAAGTGGAGACAAGATTACTGCCCCCTGAAAAAGGCTACCTTCAACATGGCTCTGAAAGACTATAAAAATTCCATCCTCCTAGCCAAATCTGAACACTTTTCGTCTAAAATCCTCGCGTCCACGAACAAAGCCAAAGACATCTTCTCCATTGTGGATGAACTTGTTAAACCTGACCGTGTTACCGCTAAACCCATCCCCTCTCAGTCCCTATGTGATTCTCTTAACTCCTATTTTTCTGACAAAATTAATCTTATCAAAGCCAGTATCCCCAAGGTTACCTCACCTCCAGTCTCTGATTGTCTCTATCAGAATTCCCACCATTTAGACCTTATACCCCCTATTACCCTGGAGATCTTTTTCTCCCTCCTCACTCAGGTGCGCTCCGGCTCCCCTACGGACAGCTGTCCCCCTTACATCACTCGGGAAGCCTTTCTTCACTTCCCTGAACCCCCTCTATCGCTTCTAAACAGATCCCTCATGGAGGGTATAGTCCCCAATCTCTTCAAGAGCGCAGAAATTGTACCAATTCTAAAAAAACCCGGTTCTGATCCCCTGACTCTCAGCAATTTCCGCCCTATATCGCTTTTGCCTTTTCTTGGTAAAATCCTGGAGGCTCATGTCACCAAGTGCCTGAGCACCTTTGTCGAGGATACCCATTACCTCGACCCACACCAAGCAGGCTTCAGACCCAAACATTCTACCGAGTCTATCGTCCTGGCAGTCCTTGACGAACTTAGGAGGGGGGCAGACTATAACATCTCGCAGGCCCATGTGCTCCTGGATTTGTCGGCGGCCTTCGATACCGTCGACCACACTTTACTGGTCGATCGGGTTGACTGTGCCGGGATCAGGGGGCTCCCCCTGAAGTGGGTTTCCTCTTTTCTTAGCGACCGCTTTCAAGCAGTTCGCCTTGCTAATTTCACTTCGGAAAAGAGAAGATTGTCCTGTGGCGTCCCGCAGGGCTCCTCCCTTTCCCCCCTCCTTTTCAACTTATACATCTTTCCTCTGATCTCTGCCCTCCGTAAGAGAGAAGTCGTCACCTTTAACTATGCTGATGACCTTCAGCTAGTCTTTACCATTAATTCTTCTTCCTCCTCTATGGAAAATTTTCAATCTACTATGAATTTTATCAGCAATTGGATGAACTTAAATCAGCTCAAACTCAATCCTGATAAAACAGAGCTAGTTCTTACCGGGGCTCCCGCTAATCCCTGGAATTCCAATTTCTGGCCCAACTCACTGGGTTGTCCCCCCTCGCCAGTCAGCTCTGTCAAGAGTCTTGGGATCATTATTAGTAATGATCTCACTATGAAGGCTCAGATAAATTATGTGACCTCCGCCTGTTTTTTCCACCTAAGAAGAATCCGAAAGATTAGCAGATTTCTCTCTACGGAGGCGCTCATTCAAGTGATCCTTGCCCTTGTCATGTCTCGCATCGACTACGCTAACTCCCTGTACTCTGGTATCCCGGCTTATCAATCCCACCGTCTACAATTAATCCAGAACCAAGCAGCTAGACTTGTTTATGGCCAGCCTAAATTCCACCATGTTAAACCACTTCTTAAGAATCTTCACTGGCTCCCCGTCTCGCAGCTGTGTCTTTTCAAACTTGGCTGCTTGATTCATCAAGCCCTCTCATCCCATGGACCAGCCTTTATTGTCACTAGACTTCAACCATATGTTCCCTCTCGAGAGCTCCGCTCTTCTAATATGAACCTCCTGACCCCCTGCCCTTTCAGGAGGAAAAAATATGGTGGTCTACGTTTCTCTACCTTAGTTCCTCAGTTCTGGAATTCCCTCCCCTCTGAATTGCGCCTCACCCCCTCCTATCCTCAATTCAGGAAATCCCTCAAAACTTGGCTCTTTACCTTGGCATACAATTAATTGTCTGTTCCTTACTGTGACTCTTAACACGTCCCCTCCCTAGCGCCAAGAAACCGTTGGTGTACGTGCACTTTACAAGTATTTTTTAACATAACATAACATGCAAGGAAATTGCATTACACGTTGCAGCTCTCCGGAACCACATCTCCTTGCCTGGATCTTGCATCACCTCTGCTGTGCAACATATCCTCAGTGCGGGACTCCACATCTCTTCACAACTAGGACTAAAGTACTGTGTTTAGCGGGCCTAACTGAGTACCTGTAGCCGGATATTTACTCTATATTTTTTTTTATTGGTGTGGGGTTTTTCTTGTGTTGTGTTTTCACTTTATTACTGTTTGAAGTACTGCATAACTACTTCACACATTCCTTCTAAGTTAAGCCTGACTGCTATGTGCCAAGCTACCAGAGGTTCAGCACAGGTTAATTTGGGGTTTGCTTGGGACTCCACCCTTACAAGGATTGAGGTTGCCATCCAGATCATCATCCTGTCCCTACAGCATCTGGCCAGACTGCTTGCCAGACACGATTACTAGGGTCTTTTATACATTTTCAATGTTTTAAGGCTTAGGGACTTAGGGACTGATCTCCTTTCACACTGATCCTGCATTTATTACATACGACTGAAAACAATGCTCCTATTAGGTGTTTAGGAAGCACACAGCAGACGCTGTATTGTATCTTTCAGTTCTGTCACAGAACTTGCAAGAAGACAAAGTGCACTAGAGAATGGCAAAATCCTTTACACATAACGAGTCTCTTGTCCTAATGAGAGCACCCATCCATTTTGTTTTCTTCTTGTTTTGTGTTTGATTTTCCATTTCTATAATTATGCACAGATTTCACAGAATATTTTCATTTTAAGTTTCTTAAGTGCTTAACGCAATCATCTTTCACACATTAAGTCATAACGCCACTTTCCCAGACTGTTTTGAGACTCTTAGTCCTGTCATCAAGAAAACTTATTGAGTGTAACAAAACACAAGAGACTAACCTTATTCACAATAATACCACTATCTGATGTCTTGTCCTATTTTCTCCTTATAGGCATATTGTAAAAATGTTTACCTATGGTGTTGAAGAACGTCAAAGATTACACCCACATACATGCACAGTCTCTACTTACCATGCCCTAGCAATGAATCAATCTGTCCTCAAAGTGTTAGGTGCAATCCAGTCACATGACTCATTTTTAACTAGAATCTGACATATTTTTCCAACCAACCTAATAAAAAGTATTAACACATAAATAAATGTAGTCAAATCAATAGTCTACAAAATGTTGTTTAGATAATAGAACGTAAAACAATAAGAACATAAACTTATGAGCCCTTTTTTGTCAGTCGAATATCTTCAGTTTAAGTTATTCAAGCACATGTACCTCTTTAGTCTCTTTGTGCATCCATTAAGGGCAATGCATAAGCACACATCCTCCATCAATATCTCATTACAGCCTGAAGATATAAGGACAAATGTGGAGATAGTTTCAATTTTTAACAAATTTGCACTTTATTATGTTGCATTTTTCAACTGGACAAATATAAATTCTGGAATGCTAACCAAAAAAATGTTACTCTGAATGTTTGGAATCAGGCAATATCATATATGTGTAGGTTTTGCTCTGAAACAATCAATAATGTATTATTAGCACAGATAATGAAATTGTGGCAGAACAGCTGTTTATGGTTCACTGTTCATTTAAAGGCAGATGTAAAATTCAGGACTACATTAAAAGTATAAAAACGATATACTGTCTAATTATTTCCTACCTTAGGAATCTATTAGCACAGGCCCAATCCCCTTGCCATGACTGTCTAGCCAGTAGAACTCTTTGAGCATGACATTTGTTAGATTTTTCAGTAATTGATTTCTGGAAAATTAGGAGAATCCTCCTGGTTCCCTTGCTTCAGCATGACTGCCAGCTTTTTTCCAATGAGTGTCCTGAGTTGGGGGTACCACACATGTATAGGTTTTCTATGGGTCCAGGGTCCCCACATGCAACAAACTAAGGGTTTCATATACAAGAAAATGATGTAGCGCGGTGCTGCAAAGCATTTTGCTGCGCAGAGCAGCGTCATTTTCAAACTGCACGGATGTGTTGTATTAACAACAATGCGACGCATCCGTGTGCTTTCCCCTGTGCTGGAGCACAATAGGCTGTCATGCGCCAGCACTGGCACCCTTGCCTCATTTTGCAAGAGTGCCTGCGGGTAAACTAATTTTACCCCAAAACTTTTTCCCCGCTTGGAATCACAACGCGGTTGTTACAACGACCGCATTGTGATTCCGCATACCATTACTCCGCAAGTCGGAAGAACGACTTGCGGGGGGGGGGGGGGTGTTGGATTTGAAATCCAACACCTTTTCTAGTGTCCACACACACTGGAGTTGGAATAGTAAATTATACTATTCCAACATCCAGCGCCCCCCCTCCGCAAGTCGTTGCTCCGACTTGCGGAGTAATAGTATGCGGAATCACAACGCGGTCGTTGTAACGACCGCATTGTGATTCCATGCGGGGAAAAAGGCGGCGGAATAACGTCGTACATTCGTGCCTACGTTGCGGGTATGATTGTTTTTGTGCAGGAAGGGAGACCTTCCTGCAAAAAAACAATCATTGATGGCATTTTCCTCTTTCTATGTGTGCTGCAGCACGCATAGAAAGAGAAAAACACTAGAAGAAATAAAAGTATTTCTCCCCATTGCGCCACTCCTATGCCTTCCCTGGGGAGGCGCAGGATTCTGATGCATTCTCAGCTTTACAAATCATTGTAAAACTGGAAATATGTCAGGTTCCATGGATGTTCTGTGGAAACACCCACAGCAACACCCATGGGACATCCCTTTCACGTAGAGTAATGCGTGAAAGGGGCCCATATTTACATGGCCAGGAAAAGTCATGCAGGGTGACTTTACGTCGCCTTGTAAATATGGGAAGCCCATTGCGCTGCCGGTGCATTAAAAAAAAGTGATGCACGGGCGGCGCAATGGGCTTGTAAATGAGTCCCTAGGTGCTGTACATTTTGGAAATTTGGAAAGTAGTTGCAAGCCACATATCAGTATTGATCACCTACATTTTGTTCAAATGTATCAACCCTCAACTCTATAAAAACACAACACAACCATGTATTTTTAACATCTACACATTTAAAAGTGTTAAATTTTACTTAAACAGAACAAAGGCTTCTATTAGAGGGTGCCAGATGTCCTGCTCCCTGATTGGCTGGCCTCAAGATTGCGCTGAACGTGATATTTCTTACATTTTTAGAATGTTTTCCAAAACATGGTAATTCTCTCTAGTCTTTCTCGTGCAGGAACCAGTGGCGGCTTGCTGAGAAAGTGCTGCGGGGCGGTGAGGCAGGGCGAGGGAGTGGCAGGGTGGGGGGTAGTAAACTCTGGCAAACGGTGGAACGGAGTTAAGTAAAACAATTTACATTGCGCGCACTGCAACCCCAACACGTCGATGCAGCGCGCGCAATGTAAATTATTTTATTCATTTATTTAATACCTTAACTTCGTTCCACCGTATGCCGGAGTTTACTACCCCCCACCCTGCCCCTTCCCCGCCCTACCGCCCCGCAGCACTCTCTTGGCGAGCCGCCACTGGCAGGAATGTATCCCTGCCAAGGGTTGACACCCAACCTTGTTCCTCTAGGGCTCCTGAGTTTGGGGGTACCATACATATATGGGTTTTCCATGACTTCATGGTGCTCACAGGCAATAAACTGGGAGTAGTGCATTGTGGATTTTGGAAATTCGCTGCAAGCAAAATGCCAGTTTAGGGTACGTCTTTGGTCACACATATCACTACCAGGCTGTATGAAAACATACTACAACCATATATTTAACATTCTTTTCACCAAAGCCTGGTAGTTTCCTTCAGTCTTCCTCACATAGAACTGTGTCTTCCCCAAGCTTGAACTAATTCATATACTAATCTAGAAACTATCCTAAAATCGTCATTGAATTAACTTCAAACTGGATAATGGTAATGCAAATTCAGACACAAATGCGGCCCTGTGGTTGACTTTTGGAATTCTACATAATGGACCCACTGTCTCATTTGCAAAGAGACATCCTTTGGCTGCCTTTTAGAGTCACGATCAAGATTCGATCAATAAATGCGTCCAAGGAACTGCCCTTGGGTACTTCATTACAAAAGGGACTAACACTTGGCTATCACAACACTGTGATCAGTTGATGCCATCCTCTTGACAGCCCCCTTGACTAAGCGTACACCTCGCTGTGACAGGTGATTCTGTCATTGGTCCGAGACGCTTGGACAATCTTTCAGGTCATATTGATAACGGGCAATCTTTCTTGGCTTGTCTCTGAGATGCGAAGTCATGGTTCTTTCATGTGTTCTCTGCTCAAGGCTTGCTTGCTCTTCTGGTTCCAGCCCTAAGTCTTTGAGTATTCACAGATTCCTACTGAATTCCACTGCTGACACCAAAAGCTTTCCAAATCAGGCCTTACTTCTTAAAATCTTGACTTTTGATCTTCTGCAAATGCCTACGAGGGATGGAAATTTGACATGGGAAGCACTTTAGCATGAGGCATTTACTACTGCTGACAGCATTTGAAATAAACAGAGATCATACAGAGTGCCCTGTCTGGACTGACTGACACATCCCTGACAGCCTCTAAAGAGCTTTGTCAGATGCTTCATGGTAACAATAACAAGCTGACAGGCCTTTCTGTCTAAACCAGGTGTCTCCAACCAGTAGATCGTGAGCTACCGGTAGCTCTTCAGCTACCTGTGAGTAGCTCTCATATGTACAGCCCAGCCTACATTTTGCTTCGTTAAATTATTATATGTATACTAAAATTAAAAAGCATGTGTTCAAGACAAAAATGAGTGTATTTTCACTACTCATAAGTTGATATCTGTAGAAAAATAGTTGACTCTTTAAAATGTGCTTAAAACTATTTTTGAGTTGGAGAGATTCATCACTCATATTTGTACCTTGCGGTCAGGGGATTGCAGCTATGGTTTGTATGTACTACCCATGTAATATTTCAGTTGAAATTTTCTTTTTTTTTTTTATACATTACTGCTGGAAACCCTGCCTAATGCACCAATGTGATCCATGCTGATGCTCTTGGATGGGGTGTTCACTTTTACATCACTAGTATTAGCAGCACGGGATGATTTCCATTGAACACAAGTAGCTCCTGGTACAGAAAATGATGGAGACCCCTGGTCTACACCTTGCTCCTGGGCTATTTTCAAAACTGAATTGGACAAGAAAGAAAGCCAATTCAGCGGATAAACACATTGAATACTGTTGTTCACGTGTAACACAGCTGGTTGGGACAAAATGCTTTAATGTTCCAGAGTGTATAACACCACAGCTGTCATGACATTGCTTTCTTCCTAACCACAACTTCCACAAAACGTTGCTCAGTTTAGAAACAGTGAAGAAGTTGCAAACATGTTCGTGCAATGCTATCCAAGGGTGATTCATGCTGCTGTTGTTAAACAAATTCAATTGGAACGATGCCCTAAGGTTTCTCAATAAAAGTAGGAACAGTACAACATTGAATATATCCAAACTGCCAGTTGGCACTGATTACTGTACCCTTTGACATGCCAGGTAAGATGAGGGCCTTTAACTGGTATACTAAGGGATAGAAAAAAGTGATGGATGGAATCCTTGAATAAATCTCACCTGCTGGTAATCACTTGGGACCACTCCCCAGTCAGTGCTGTAGCACAAGGCGGAAGAGCTCTATGTCTATAGGAACATCCCACCTACTGAGAGTAGAATGTTGTGATTTAACTCCTTGATGCTCACCCACCAACCTCCTCAAACCTGCCACACATCAATGCTAAGCCATTTTTGCGTGTTTGCTGTAGTTCGCACTCAGACCTTCAGAACTTTTTTCCACATAAAGTAACCATGCAAAATTTGCATCCTTTTCCCCAACATCCTAGAAATTTGAAAGGTATCTAGGGTTTGTGGTTTCCCTGAGAAGAAACCGTGAAAGTATCCAAAATAAAGTTTATTTTAAGAAACAGGGGAAAAAGCGCTGTGCAAGAAAGCATATTTTTTTTCTAGGAGTGGTTTACCGTACTAGGATTACCGTGTACCCAACTTTTAGGAACAAGCAGCACTGTATCATAAGACCCAATTTTTAATACTGTTTTTGCATTTTTCTCAGAGTTAGTGCAATTTTTCTATTTCTTGTGGTTTTAACCTATTCACAGTTTGTGGTGGAAACAGGTGTGAAACCCATGTGAGATCCTGGAACGCTATACATTGCTGAAAAGTGCAAAATTCAGCAAGGAATCACTTGTGTAGATCCCTCAAGGTTTTCCCAAAGAAATTAACCATTGCAATAAAAAAGAAATTAAAATGAGCAGGGCAATAATTGTCATTGACAATGTCTTCATCTTGTCACAATGGCCTATTCACAAAAGCCATATACAGTTACATCTCATAGCCCGTTCTGATTGTGGGTGTTTATAGGGCTTGCAGGTTCTCTGAAAACAAGAGATACCCTGAGCCAAAAACTGAACTGAAGCTTTGAATGATTATTTATTGTGTACTGACCATGCAGCAATTCATACTGTAAACTACAATGAATAAAAATAATGGGCATAAAGGAAGCCTGTGTATTTCTGAAGTAAGTACAAGGCACTGAGTTTAGAAACAGTGGTTGTTTGTTCACTTCTGAATTTCAGGTTACTCATAAAATCATGTGATTTTGAGGGGATTTTGCAAAATGTTTCTTTCCTTGCGCTCTAGCCTACACTATTCTGCATTTGTTCACATTTCCTAATGAAAGTAGTACCCCGCTTTTGTGGTTGGCCCTAAACTTCATGAGGTAAAGCACATCAAAAGACGACCTGGAGATGTCACATTTCATCCTGCAAAATCAATGATTTTTTCCAATGTGGTTTGCTGCAGAATCTGAGCCCTAGCTCAACCGTCACTCAGGGAAACCTATCAAACCCAGACAGTTGTGTAAACCAGACACCCAGGGGAGTTCAGGATGGTACAACTTGCATGGATCTCATGATGTTTTCTTACCCTCGAGTCCTTAAAAACTTCAAACTTTGACTACAAACATGCACTGTCCTCATATTTCTGTGATGAAAAGTTCTGGAATCTGCAGGGATCGACAAATTTCCTTCTACCCACTATTCCCACACACCTCCCCAACCCAAAAAAAAGTATCCTGATTATGTGTGTGGGCCCAGCGCTCATGTTAGGAAAGGTCCCAAGCCGCAATATGGGCAAACAACTATTTCCACTCAAAACCCATATTTGAATGGCAGTGCTGGTAGTTGTGTATTTTGAGAATGGTCTCGGCAGCCACCCAGGAACCCTACCAAATTTTTATAAAAATTGGACACGTAGGGTATTCTGTAGTGGTGTGACTTTAATGGATCTCACAATGTTTTCTTACCTAGAAGGCCTTGTTACCTAACACTTTGGCTGAAACACTCATTTTCCACACATTTCTGAGAGGTAAAGTTTCAGAATCTGTGGGGAGTCGTAAAATTCCTACAATCCAGCATTCCCACACTTGTCCTGATAAAAACAATACCTCACTTATGTGGGTGGGCCTACGGCCCGTGACACAAAATGCCCCATGGCGCAATGTGAAGATGTCAACATTACTTGTCACGAAATATGACCTGATTTGGTAATGTGGATAACTGTTGTATTTGGGCCTAGACTCAGCCGTCCCCCAGGGAAATCTACCAAACCAAGACACTGTTTAAAACTAGAGACCTGGTGGAGCTCAACATGGTGTGCCTTGTGTGGATTACGCCGTGTTTTCCTACCCACAATGTCCTGCAAACCTCAAACTTTGCCCAAAATCATTTATTTTCACCACATTTCTGTGACAGAAACGTCAGGAATCTGCAGAATTTCATGAAATTCCATCTAGCGTTCTAACACTTGTCCCGCTAAAAGCTCTAAAACACTTGTGTGACTGGGCCTAGTGCCCACAACAGGAAAAGATCCACAAGAGGTGCTAGGTCCAGCCAGAAAAGCAGGCTAGCATTTTTTGGGTATAAGTGTGGGAACACTGGGGGGGGGGTAGAAACTTTGCGGATCCCTGCAAATTCATGAAAGCAGATGAGGGGAGGGGTAAATCCCACAATCACTACACTCCTATCTGCCAGCAGGTGGGGGAGAAATACTCTATTGCTCCTTTACGGGTGAGGGTGTGGTCTGATGCCATGTTGAGCCAGCCCCATCCTCTAGTTTATCGGCTGCCATTTTGAAATTCCTGGTGTCTAGTGGGTTTTTAGGTCCATGGGAGAAAATTTGTGGCAAACCCCCTATTTGTCTGCCAAGAGGCAAAAATACTTTGTTGTCCCGATTGTTGGTTTACCACTAATCTGCCCCTGGGTAGTTGAATGCCCCCCAGAACCAGCAATTACTAAATTTGGGCAAAACAAAGAGGTGGGGAGATTCCTTCAATGGCATTGGGCCATGTCCCCACCATTTTCTTTGCCCCAGTGAAAAATCCCTGAATTGCCCTCTTTGGGGTCGGAGCGTTGCCCTATGCCAGGGTGGTCTAAAGAAGAAAATCCCTAGTGTTTGGTGAGCTTTTTACCCCTTGGAGGGCTGATTGGGGCAAAACCCCCTAATCTGCTCCCGGGGGGACAGAAATACTGAATTGCCTCCTTTGGTGTGAGGGCAAGGCACTATGCCAGTGTGGGCCAACCACATGACTTTATTTTTTAAAACAATTCGCTGGTGTCTAGTTGGCTTTCTGTCCCCCCCCCCCCCCCCCCCCCCCGGGGCATACCCGGCCCAGATGTGGGTCCCTTGCTCACTTTGCCACCGGATTCAAGCTAGCCTGGCTGATGATGGCTGATTAGCCAGAAACCGGTCTCAGAATGCTTGTTTCCGGTCCAGGGGAGACATGGCTTGGCAGTTCGCACTGGACTGTTGCCATGAGGCACAGAGTCAGACTGATTTGCATATGGCCATGTCTGAACTGAGGTGGCGGAGTGAGCTAAGGAATGATGATGGATTAAACCCAGATCAGTTGACTGGGGGTGATTGCTTGCAATGTTCAACACTCCGTCCATCATCCCCTTTGGTTTTGCTTTGTTCGCCCTAAGTTGGCAGGGTATGCCCAGACGTGGGTCCCTTGCTCACTTTGCCACTGGATTCAAGCTAGCCTGGCTGATGACGGCTGATTAGCCAGAAACCGGTCTCAGAATGCTTGTTTCCGGTCCAGGGAAGACATGGCTAGGCAGTTCGGGTTGGACTGTTCCCATGAGGCACAGGGTAAGACTGATTTGCATATGGCCATGTCTGAACTGGGGTGGCGGAGTTGTTGTGTGCAGATTTAGATTCCGTATATAGGTTTCCCGATTTATGCCCTTATATAGGTACAATTCACATTGCCCTTATTTGGACATAGAAATCTGGCCCTTATTTAGACATTGTCTGTACAAACCAAATACAGGCATGGGCACCTACATCCGTCCATCCACGTCACAACGAATTCTTGGAAAACCAGACCCTTAAGCCTTTAGGAATTTCCCTCAGCTTGAATATTGATTTCTCCAAGAACACATTAAGTATGCATGAACATCTATTCCTTAGGGGTTAATTCATGACGTTCCTCTGCCCGACTTTTACGTCAATACTGGCATTCCTAGATACCTTCAAGGTATAAATATACCAGCACTTGCCCTGGCAAATTGTGATTCCCGGAGGTTTCGATCCAACCCAGTTCCAGCCTGATGCTCTGACCTGACGCTGCCATCCTCCTCGCAGAGAATCCAGCTCCAGTGCTCTCTGACTTCCCTTGCTGGGGGTTAGACTATCGAGTCCAGAAAAGAGATTCCAACCTCTCTCATTCTAAGGTATCGAGCTGACTATAACTTAGAGAAACTTTTGGCAACTCTTGGCTAAACTAAAATATAGCTAGCTATACTTTAGAAACGACACCGACTTCAAACCTCGTACTGCACTTAGGTTAGGTACACTGGGGTAGAACAATTTCGAAGCATCAGAAAAGTATCACATTTTAGCTTATGTTATTTATGTATGTATTTTGATTAATATATGTCATAGCTACAAACCATGCTATTGCAGTATTATTTTATCTTACTGCTAACCTCGTACATATTGTACTTCGCAGTCTGTCTTACGATTGTAGCAATTCATATCTCTTGCATGAGAAATAACACTGTTCAATAAACCCTTTTATTGAAACGCCCGTCTCTCTATTTCTGTGCAACTCTGTAGAAACGAAGCATGCACGATTGACTGAGTGAAACTGTTATCTATTGTTTCCACGATTCTGAGACTGTTCCGATTCTAAAGGGAAACAAAGTTGTCATGTTTATGCGGTTGTCAGAGATTAATCCCTTCTTGTATATTCGAGAAGTTTCTAGTGACCTCTGAGTTAGCTAGCACACACAAGTAATTAAGTTTAATATACTCGATAGAGACATACTGACCTTAGTCCTATGTCAAATCTATAGTGTTTGTTATTCCAATGTGCAGAGCCTATCAGGAATATAGGAACTACACTACATGGCGCCCAACGGTTTGGTAAGGCACTAATTTAACGCTAGATAATGAAGTAACTCAGTCATGCTTTTCTCAGAGACCCCTACTCATAATACTCATAAGACGTCTGAAGTGGGTAGGGATAATATCCGCCATAGCTGAGTAGGACGAAAGCCCTATGTATTAGCTGTTTGGTTTAGTTCAACTTTGAAGGATACAGTGTTTCAAAATATTGTGCACCTTATCTTTGTTTCCTTGAAACTTGCTCTGCAACTTTCATTAAACTTTGTCGGAGGACAACAATCCTATCGTCAACAATGGTCAAGCTGCGGCTGACCTTACAGGTCTTAATGAAGACGAGGTGGGTGTTATACACATCCCACCAAATTTAAGGAGAGCCATCACTCTAAAACTTATAAAACATGGTCTTACACCAAGAGGTGGTAGAGCAGTTTTCGTGATTGAGGCACATGAATCTCACCAGACAGAGGTATTCTACTCATGGATAGTATTCCCAGAATCAAATTCAGTAACACATATGTTTCACTTCTACAAAGAAGATGAATCACCAGAGGAATATATTCCTTTTGAGGATATTGAAATTCCACTCACATACCAGGGGAATGAGCGCTGGCTTAAAAGCGCCCTAAAACATTACAATCACATTACCAGGCTCGGTCCACTAGGTCGACCAGGATCAACATGGACGATTTTAGACAGCTGTACACCTCATCCTGACATTGAAACTATGTCAGACGTAGATTTACTTGCTCAACTCAAGGAGTTAATCAAGATTTATAGACAATTGTTTCAATATGTCATGCGGACTTTCACAGTCCAACAACCATTAACAATTCGAAATCTAGCCCCTCATCAGGGGAATACATTAAAAATTATTCCACAGACTTTACACTCAGTCATGGGTAAATTACCCGCAAAACGCGAACAAATTCCATTCTGGTTAGCGCAAAAAATTACTCAAATCGAAGCAGTATTTCCTAATACTACCCCTTTTGAAAAACACAACATTTTTACAATTTGTTTACCAATGGGGATCACACCACATCTGGAAGACTGCACCTCTTGGGTACAGTCTTTGCTGCCATCTACACAAAAACACATGGTGTTTCTTCAATGGTGGTAATACCTGATGTCCTGAAACAGATTTAAAACGAATACGGGGCAGAGCCTGCCCCGAATTTAGGTATGAAGTTACTTAAAACCAGGTGTCAGCAATAATATTATCTAATATTAAAGGAGAAGCAGCATCAGTGGCAATCCGCCAGAAACTAAGGGAATTTGATGTAACAGAACAACCTCAAGAACTAGCCAGAATAATTGAAAAATCCTATGAGGAATTAGGCAGAGACAGTGTGGGAGGGAAACCAGTAAAACCACAACTGTCTGAACGTCCTGATAAGGTCTTTACTAAAAACAGTCCTACCTCTTCTAAAAAGAAATGGGAAAATAGCAAACAGAATTCCAAAGAGAAGTGTTCTCATTCATGAGGCAGGTCTCCTCCACAGAAGGAGCCCTCTGAAAGGAGGTACATAATTTGAGAAAACCTGACAGATATCAAGATAATGATACACGTTCCTCTCGTACCTTTCAGATATCGTCACAGACATCCGAAAGAAGAGGACGGTCAGAAAACAAGAAGGAACGCGTGAAGTCCAAAGACGATCAACACGTTCAGAAAAATAAAGCAAAACCTCAATTCTCCAAGAAAAAGGTCGCAGGTCTGAAGATCAGACATGCCGAGAATACTGAGAACCCAACTCAAGAACGGAGAATGGGCCCAGACCATGCTGGACAGTGCAGTAGAAGTTACAATAGCTTGCCAGAACCTGAAGGGACTTCTGGAGACAGTGGACTTGAATGAAGACATACAAGTTGAGACTGTAGACACCAGGGTTAGTTCTCCACATAGGTTATATGAAATAACACTTCGGATGGAGGGAGACATACCAGGAAAAGTGAAAGCACTCTTTTGGGAGCATCTTTCAAAGGTTTATTATATACTTCTAGCAGAACAGGACTGGCCACCAGAATTTGTCAGGGAGTGCCCACATGACGAGGACATCAATATGCCTGCCTTCTCCAACCATGTTCCAGTTCACTTAAAATATACATTATCCAGGAAATGGGCAGTAGCCCAAGCCCCAGCACTGTATAAAAATCATGTAGGATGGGATGAGGACTCACCTCACCATAAAATCCAGTTAAAAAGTCAACCAACTGCACAAAGGCAGTACCCAGTTAAGCAAGAAGCTAAAAAAAGGTCAGGAAGATTTTAGATCAACTTGAATACCAGGGGGTGATTGAAACATGCACCTCATCAATGAACAATCCTTTGTTTCCTGTCTCCAAACCAGACAATACATATCGTCTAGTTTTGGATTACAGACACCTAAACTCATGTTGCAAAACATTTGCAGTGCAAAATGCACTCAGTATAGCATTAATGAATAACATTGTCCATAAAAAGTACAAAACCACATTAGACATTTCAAATGGTTTCTTTTGGCAAAATATTGCACGTGGTCCTGAAGCCAACCACCACTGAGAAACATCCGGCCATCCCAGCAAGGCCTGTCTGGATACCTAAGCTTGGGGATCTAGTCAGAGAAAAGATCACGGATAAGAAGGAATTTAGGCCTTCATACAGACAACCAGTACCTGTCCTAGCAATCCACGGATCAAGAATAGTACTTTTGCCGCCCCTTGCTGGTAAAAAGGAGAAAAGATTTGTGTCCATCGACCTGATCAAACCACACTATGTGGCCGATACTTAACAGTAGGCCAAGTGGACTCCGCCAATGTAGCAGACGCACTCCTCTAGCTACAATCCAAGAGGTTCAAACTGAGAGACTCATCACCTTTGAAGATTCAACAGTAAGAAATAGAGGACTAAGCAACAATACTATGGACCTTGTATCTCTTGAGACCCAAATAACAGTTTGTCCAGATACACCTGTCTACAACGAAGTAACAAGTGATAAACTGGTTCCAGCAATTTCATCAAATCCGGATGCAATTCCAACCATTGACAGAACTGCTTCTGGCTATTTCATGAACTTTGATACGTATTCTGAGGATCCCAGCGAGCCTGAAATGACGCCAGCACAAAGAAGTTTCAAAGAACAAGCAACAGACTTTTTTCATCTACTGGAAAAAACTTATCTGGTTTCACCATGGATTGAAGTATGGATTGTTTTGGGAATATTCTTCTTTCTACTTTGGTTAGCTCTGGTAATAACTCTGGGTATGCTGAATAATGGAAGATATATTCAAATGGACCCAGCAAGTAAAAGAGTGAACTTACTTCTCCAGCCACACAAATTATCCCATCAGGAAGCAAGAGACTTGTCAGCAGTGAACATCACAGCGATTCCTATACCTAATGGTATAGTTTGGGACAAAACCGAATATGATATTTTTGGCCCGTCGGAGCTTTTGAAGATTCCACATTTATTTAAAATTTCATTAAGTGACTTTATTACCTCCAGTACCTTTTCTGATGATTGGGACTTCGAGACTGTTCATAATATGATGTCTGATCTAGAGATGTCAACTGCATTCACGAATAATGAATATTTACAAGGTTCATCAGACTATGAACAACTGTATTGTTATAACCACTATGGTCATCATTTCTTGCATAAATCTGCAACATCTAGAAATGTATTTATGTATAACCAATGGGAACATTGTCCTACTCCACAAAAGGGTAGCTCAAAAACATTTGCAATGAAATTTCCATATTTTTCAGGGTTTAATATCTCGAATGCAGAGACACTTTTCTTTAAGAATGTCAACAAGACAGGAATGAAAAATATGTTAACGAATACCAAACAGATTTATTCTACAGCCTGTATTGCCCAACTGTCTAGACAGGGTTACGACTTTTGGAAAGACAACATTGAGACGAAAACTGTCTGGGGTATTAAAGATTGGCAAGTACAGGGATTAGAAGCTTTGTTTAGAGCCTGTATCATTCCTGAGCAAATTATGTTTTTGAACGACACTGTCCAACAAACATCATGCCTTGGAATAGCCAAGATAAAAGACATGAACACTCCGTCTATACCTGCACCTACAAATGAAAGCACTACACAGGGGAAGGTCGACGTACACACTATTTTGAATAATAACAGATCAGATCCTGAATGGAAAAAATGGTTGCTCTGGCGCTTAGACACAAACAACTGTCAAGATAGATTCCTGAACAAAACACAAGGTTTTACCTTTCATAGGCCAGACCCACATTATGTCCAAAGACAGCATCCGGGGGTAGTAACAACTTACAGTGTAGGGAAACTTTTCCTTGATTGGCTACAGAAAGCTACACTAAAGGATGTAAAACAACACTTAACTTTACTTCAAGAAGACTCAGACCTTAGGGAATTCTTGCTAAGTCCAAGAAAACCGCATCAAAAACGTTTCATATATGCCGGTATCAACGCTGCTTATAATGAAGCATGGAAGGTCACCCAAGCAGAGACTACAGAACAAATACGAGAAATTGATCGTATTAATTTAGAGAAATCTCTGTCTGTAGTAGACAATGGGTTAACAACTCTGTCGTCCAGAATATATTCTTTGGACAGCATTGTATCCTCTGTCATAGACATTATGGAACAAGACTTGGTCATGTTGCAACATGGTCGGTCACAGCTACGTTCTATCATGCTATTAGGCTGGACGCTTCAAAACCTGCGTTCTGGCTATGCGCCTTGGAGTTTAATCGATACTACGTCACTGTTTGCAGAATTCAATCTCACTGATAGACAGATCAAACTGGTACAAAGGAGAGCAGACTATACGGTGCTGAGCATTGAAAAACTGGAGAAATTACCATTCACAGTGGCAGGAAAACCAGCTACTGAGTGGATCATACATGGTAAGATTACTCTGCCTGTTACGACTTTCCATTTTCAGTATTGCCTAAAAAATATACCAGCAAGCAAATATGAAAGGTTGGGTTAGGAATACATCAAGACATCCTGGGATTTACCTTACACACACAGATGTTGGAGTGGGGGACGTGAAGTGTTTCTTAGCAGTGAAAACTGTGACCACGCACTAAGCGGTTCTCTCCTTTGTCAGGGTATAACTTAAACAGGGCCTGTGACGGTTCCACCACAAACTTATCCTGCCACCTGCACGGTTCACCGGCAGCAGTGATTAATCCAATCTTTGGTCAACTTTCAAATGGGAGTTACATTATGTTGAATGATCAAAGCTGCTGTGGCATGCTGCCAGGTATCCCATATCTAGTAGCGGTTACATCCAGGGTCACTTGCTGTATGCAGGTCTTGTTTCCCCAAATAGACCTAGTCAGGGAGTCGCCTTTATGGCCTTCACTGAATATCTCCTCTATACGAGTTGATACTCTAAGCAGAATGAAAGCCATTCTTTAACAAAAAACTGTGCCTTTGACCTCTGCCAAAGAAACCTATGATTAAGCCTGGGCAAAGCACTACGCTACGCTCACGTAGCACAGTGCAAACACGCGTAGCGTAGTACAGCGGTCATTTTTTGCTTGTTCGCGGTCCTCAACTTCAAGTTGGCGACCACGAGCAAGCAAAATGACACCCCGGTGAGACTTTTTCCTCGTTCACGATCAGCAACATCAAGTTGTCGATCGCGAGCGTGGAAAACAAACCTCCCGGCGAGATTCTCAACGCGGGGATGTCAGGTTTCTCATTGCGAGTGGTCGCGTAGGCTCGCGACCGCTCGCGATGAGAAACTACCAGTCCGCGTTGAGAAAGCTGCTGCTCGAGTAAAAATCTACTAGAGCGGCAGAAAACTACAGCTCGCACTGTGCAAGATGCCGTTTTCAATGATTGCACACTGCCGGATGCTTGTCCGCACTGTGCAATCATTGAAAACGGCATCTTGCACAGTGCGAACAGGGTACTATGCAGTTCACAAAGTGCTACGTGTAGCTCGCGTAGTGCGAAGTGCACTTTGCGTAGCTATGCTTAGCGCTACTTCGCGAACTACGCCCAGGGTTACCTATGATCTCCAAGTCGCAAGCACTTCTGCGGAGATACATACCCTTTTGTATACAAACTGCCCTGTGCATTTCTCAGAAATGTTAGGTCGTATCTTAAACATGTCTGATACGAGCGGTATTGTACATGTATTTAAGAATGTGTGCAGGACTGTTAGCACCTTTTCAAGCAGTCCTCAGAATTTTTCCAAACGTCGTGCACTCTGTGTTTGGCGGACTGCTGCTCCTTTTAGTACTCATTGCAGGGATACTATTTTTGCTCCTACTGCTACGATATGACCAGACAAATCACCAGCGACACCCAGTTCACCATGGCAAGAACTCCATTGGAGATGAAGTGTTGTGAGCGCATCGTCCAAATTCTGGGTTTACCTTGTCTACGAGAATTAAACACCACTTGGTTTCTGTCATTCAGACCAATCTGGGAAGACTGGTCTGAATGACCATGACCAGATGAAACTGTTATCTATTGTTTCCACGGTTCTGAGACTGTTCCGATTCTAAAGGGAAACAAAGTTGTCATGTTTATACAGTTGTCAGAGACTAATCCCTTCTTGTATATTCGAGAAGCTTCTAGTGACCTCTGAGTTAGCTGGCACACACAAGTAATTAAGTTTAATATACTCGATAGAGACATACTAACCTTAGTCCTATGTCAAATCTATAGTGTATGTTATTCCAATGTGCAGAGCCTATCAGGGATATAGGAACTACACTACAGAGTGAGCTAAAGAATGATGATGGATTAAACCCAGATCAGTTGACTGGGGGTGAGTGCTTGCAATGTTCAACACTCCGTCCATCATCCACTTTGGTTTTGTTTTTCTTTTAAAAAGGAAAGTTATTTTATAACACAAACAACTAAATATTATGCAATAAATTACATATCTATATCACGTAGGTGAAAATACCTTTGATGACATCCTTATATCACATTACACCCTAGTGAGTGTTGATCCCAAAAATCACCATGCCCCCCAACCTACGCCTGATGTAACATAATACTATAAGTGTTTTATAAGTATTTAAAATACAGGCTCTCGGGCTTTGTCACAGGGCCACCACGTTAAAACATAAGGCAAGCCATTTGGCTTTGTCAAGGGGCCAAAATAATGAAAGCAATAATCACTTTAGGATTTCTCATGAGAACAAATAATTATATATAAAACCATCCCCACCATGGGTCAGAGACGTTCTTTTACACTCTCATGCCACAACATGTAGTCATATCAACAATCACTAGGAGCCCTTGCACTCACAACTAGAGGAGCGCAGTGCTCCAGCTCGTAGTGTGCTCAAACCAATATTTACCCTTCTCTTTCTTTTCACCCTTTCTTATATATTAGGATTGATTGTTATTGGTCATGTATCGCAATCTACATTTGTATGTCAATATGGGCCCATGCTGGACTTGCATGTCACTGTATTTGCTGTTATTTTTCAGTACTTAATTGGGATTAATAATTTCAGTTACCCCAGATACGTAGGCTAAGTTTGTTTAAAACCTTCAGGTGGCTACTACACTTCCTTCAGCCCCTCACAACACTTGAATTGGTAGTGCCCCGGCCCCTCCTTGGGCCACCACAATATGTAAAATATGTAAAACAAAGCCCACCCAGGGCATTATGGCATGCTCTTCAGCCCAAGAGCAGTGAATGTTAATGAGAGGCTCTGGACGCTCGCCACTTTTACCATTTGCAGCGTCTCGCTGTGACTCGTTTCTCCTTTTGAGGTGCCCTGTTCCCTCCTGGGGCAAACATACACTCAGGTAAGGTTGTGGCAGCACTGGTCACATACTCTGCAGTGCCCTGGCAGCTACTCATCTAGCTAACTTTGTCTGAGGCCTTTTCAGGAGCCAGCATGCTCACTCCCCACCTGTGTCTTCCCAGGCGGCCTGCTGCTGGTGCATGTGGCTCTGTGCTCCCCCCAGTCACTGGCACGAAGCGTGGGACACCTATGCAGGGATGCGCGCTGCTGCTCACTTCCCCTCCAGTGTGAGACCTCCTTCAGGCTTTGGGGTGCAGGTCCCATTCAGTACTTCGCCTTGCACCGGGTTATGAGTATCTGGGGCCAAGAGTAAGGCTGGGGTGGCAGTCAAATGCATGCCTGCACCCTGGGCAAATTAAATTAATAACCATGCCCCAAGACCCCCTCCCGGACCCGGCCCACCGTGGGGTTTATGATGGTAAATATGCCAGAGTGCCACATGCTTATTTCTTTGGTTCACGGTCAAAGGTCAGATATTTAAAGGAACATAACTCGGGCACCATTGGGCCAATTCTCATAATCATGGGCTTATTTTATTCCTGGTGACGAGCTCTAGTCTAAAGTGGGGCCACATAATTAGGAGCTGGATTTGCTGACTCCCTGGGTCAGTCTTCTTCTCTGACTGGCTTCTGGTGCTCCTCTCTAGCTGGTGGGGGTATCTTGTGCAACCCCTATGCTACCAGTCAGCAGGACACCCTCCTGTCTGCACTCCCAGGTCCCATAGCATCCTGGCTGACTTGCAAAGCACCAGGGTTGGCAGTGGAGTCCTGGTCTTCCCCAGCTGGTCCTCAAAGGGCATAAGGGAGTCAGCACCATTGGTCCTGAAGAGACCCATCCAGTCCTGGGGGTCAGCTGGAGACAAGGTCCTCAGTGCATCCTTGCAGGCCTTTAGGTGGCTTCTATTTTCAGATGGCCATTCTTCCACTGTCGTTGGTGCCCAGGGTGAGGATGTTCTTCCCTGTCTCTCCCTTGTACAAGGGTTTATACGTGGTGGGAATTTCTAGATCCAAAGCACTCCTGGCCAATCTTAGGATTCCACATCATCCTTACAACCCGGTCCCAACCCTCCTGCACAGCATTCTGGGACAATCCACTTTCGCGCCATCAAGTTTTCTATGTGAAGAACTCCCATTAGGACCTCACCTCCACCCCTAGTTGACATAACTGCCAGATCCCTTCCCAACACACCTTCAAAGGAGAGACCCTGCTGTGCTGGATCCAGATTTCTGGGCTTCATCCTTTGTTCAGTCGGCATGGACTGTCCCAGCCCTAGTAGAGTGTGACAGCTAATTATCAGATGCAGATTTCTTCTCCACTCCTTCCTTCCCAGAACCTGGGAATTGCTGATAATTGCTCCCTTTATCGGGAGGCCTTAATTCTCTCTGCTGGAGAGCAAAGTAATAACCTTAGCCCAGTAGTTGGGACATAGGCCTGAAATCTGATTATGAGCTGAGCCAAAGAACATGACAAGTCTTGATGTCCCAAAAGATGTACATGTGTGCTATTGGGACCCGCATTTAGAAACTCAGCATGCATGATTTACTCTAGTTTGAAGCCATGCTGGACTGTGTAAGCCCAAGTGGAGTGAACCAGCACTTTAAGGCAGATTTTACCTATATTTGTGCACTACAGTGACCATACTACAGATCATCCATTAACTTCTGCTGCGTCAGGCTACCTGTGCGCAGTTATCAAGCTGCTCACGAGGGTAGTCCCATTCACGCAGCCCGCACACTTTCACATGTGTTCACGTGTAACCAGCCCAGTGCCCGTTACCCTAGCTACGCCGCAGCCTCCTTATCCTAAAAGGCAGACACTGATGGTAAATATGCTTAGTCCAATTATCGTGAAATTACCATGAGTGAGACGCATGTGGTTTGACTCACTCACAAAAGATCCAAAATCGGGTAATCAAAAGCATAAAATCCTAGTGGACTAAATGGGTGGAACCCATCTGCCACATCTAGCGTTTATAAGCATAGAATTATGTCTGGTGTTTTAATTGGGAGCAGAGTGCAGGATGTCATTTGTCTTGATGTGAATCTATAGGCACTTGCTTTGCAGAAATGGAAACTGTATGAGAGAGTATATGATGTCAGAAAGGCGAGGAAAGTTTAAGGAGGTGAGCAGAAGTGCAGGAGGCATGCACTGGAGTTCTTAAATGAACAAACATTTGAGAAGGACATGTATGAGGGCAAAAAGGAGAGCACGAGAGGTGAAGAACCGGGAGCAGCTCAGTGAACGAATCCATCGTTTATAGGGATTTGTGTGTGAGTTCATGGCCCCAGGTTCAAATTTAAGCAGGGCCACTCAGCCTTTCATCCTCCCGAGGTCAAGGCACTGGGTGTCATAGAGTTAGATAACATATACATCTCCAGAATATCGTTGGCTGGCCATGAGTACCACTTTATCCTAATTATGAGTCCACAGAGAGTAAGCGTAGGAGGTGTGAATACGGTCATTTAAGTGAGAGAAGTTCACCAAAAGAGCCAGGAATTATCAGTAGAGGAGAGAGAGAGTTGTAGTGACTGAATAGAGGTCATAAGTACCAGTCAGTGAAGTGCAGGTACCACAACAAATTATTTTGCAAAAGCTCTCTCTTCTTCTGATCATAGAGGACCTACAGATAATTGCTTTCATTTAAAAATTCCCCTCCTTGCGGTAGGGGAGCATTTAAGTGAGAGCAATTGTCCGTAGGGCCTCTGTGATCAGAGGAAGAGAGACCTATTGCAAAGTATTTTGTTGTGGTACCTGTGAATCGTTGAGCCAGCGAGCAAAATAGACAATAACCATGTGAGAGGGTAGTGCATTGATGTTTACATATCTACTGTAGGGTGCCAGTGCAAGGTTAGAGGGTGAGTCAAAGGGAAGTAGGGCCTGCTAAGTAAATACAGGAAGTGGTGGCTGAAAGAATAAAAGATTCAATTCCAGAAGACTTTGTGTCCGGATATTACACATGAGTAAAGATGCCCGAGACAATTACAGGATTGTAAAGGATTTGCATGCAGGAAATTGCCAATGAACTTGGAGATGCAACTACTAGAGTTGAAAGCTGTCATGTTAGATCTGGAATAGGATAGGTCCAGCTTTTGGCTGTGTAACCCTTTGTTTAGGGTCTATGATAGAGTTAAGACTTAAAGTCAATTTGGATAAAAAGTACACCCTGAAGGGCAGCTATGAAGGCCTAATTGCAGGAGACAGGAAGTAGTGCAGGCTTATTGGGACACCAGTGGTTTAGCTTGGACATGGGCTCTGGTTATATGTTGATAATTTAAGAAAGGGCTGGTGGTTCACTAATTAAAGATTGCACTCCATGGCCTGCAGCAGGCTGTGAGAGGCCTATGGATTGAGAAAATCAAGCTGTTGTATGCCAGAACAGAAGGACAGAGCACCCTGCAGAGAGGAGCAGGAGGGTGATATGCAAACTGGTTAGCCAATGAGGGAAAGCTGCTGTGTCCCACAGTGATGATGTGGCAGACGGAGAGGGGGACGTGCAAATTGAGGTCCTCGCCAGCCAACCCTGAGGAGGGCTGCCACCTTTCCGAAACAAAATACCAGCCATCCATTCATGTTTTGCTAGTCTAGAACAGCCCAGAGTTGGTAGGAGAAACATCATTTGTGTAAAGTTCTCAGAATTATTTTGTAACTTGACAATCATCCCTCTGTTTGCTTTAGTAATCATTCTGAAAGAATTAAGACAGCTCTCATATTATTTACATTTCTTTCAGTATGTGTTTCCTGTTGTAGGACTATGTTTCAAAAGAGAAAAAAATTAATTTCCCAGTATTCGTACCAGCCTGGACTTAAAAGTACAGGCCAGGCAGGTGAAAAACCGGCCAGATGGCATTCCTAGGCCAGGACCAGGCGCACGGAGATGTCAGACCTCAGCATTGGAGCCTTAATGTCTTAGTAAACAGCAGATACGACAATCCCTAGATTGCTATTTTATGCAAAGCAGATTGTCCCGATGCTCTAATCAAGCACAATAGGAGCCCTGGAGGAAAGAATTGATTTTATTAAAGTTTCGGAGAGAAGGATTATCCTCTTTCTCTCTATTTATAAAACAAAGTTTAATCATGAAAAGGGGTATAAACACCAGGCTTTTTTATTCTCACAATGTTTCTTTTTGCTTTTTAGCACCAATCTATATTTAATACCTCGATGAACCTTACACTGAATGGACAGCAGTGTTATAGTTTTATTGTCGTTCCCTCCTTCCACTCTCCGAAGTTCCAGCGTCAGTTCCTTAGGTCACTTACAGAGCCAGGTCAGCGTTTACTCATTGCAGAGAATGTACACAGATGGATGAGTGGCGCTAGCCAATGCGAGAGGCGCTAGCTGCAGCGTTGATTAATGCGCATATTGCATAAGTAACTCTTGGACAGTTGTGCATAGGGCTTTGTGCTTTGAGTACAAATCTCAAGACAGACACTGCTCACTACTTACTTTTGCAGCATAGGGCGATGTTGATTCATGTTTAGTGTTGTGCTAGGACAGACGCTTTACGCAAGCATGGGCAATTACATTATCGGTGTCCATGCGGGCTAAATGCAGCGCGGTGTTATTTATTTATTTTGCATTATTTTGCCATTCTTTCACGCAGCAATAGGTTGCGCTATTCTTAGTAAATATTGGCCTGGGTCATACACTGAGGGGTATATTTACAAGGGGATAGTGCCCCTGGAACATCATTTTTAGCAACGTTCTGGTGGCGCTATGCCCTTCTCCATATTTACAAAGAGGCGTTAAGCCACCTTTTGTGGTGTAACACCACCTTGTAAATATGGCCCCTTTACATGCATCACATTGCGTAAAAGGGGTGTGCAACGGCTGTTGCTGTGGGCGTTCCACTGCAACACCCATTGCTTTGTGCCGCTGCCCCGGATTTACCAGGGTCTGAGGCAGCGGCAAAAACAAACGCCATGCAATAGCAGGTGTTAGAATGGAGCAACGAGGAGACCTACATGTATTTCTCCTTGTTTTTTCTTTTTCAATGTGCGCTGCATTCTGCAGCACAGATAGAAAGAGCTAAACACCTTTAATAATGTTTATGCGATAATGACAATTTGCTGCATTCTACAGCACACATTGAAGTAACAAATCGCCATTATTGATTATGTGCAGGACAGGGCACCTTCCTGCCCGTAAACAATCATTCCCTGCAACACAGGCACCCTTGCACCAGGCAATGAATGTTAGCACCAGCGCTAGGAAAAACATGGGGGTGAACCGTATGGTAGTAAATATGGCGCATCCCTGCATTTTTTAAATGGCGCGGCGCTGCCAAATTTGGCGCAGCTCCGCGCTCTGGCATTTCCTTGTAAATATGCCCATGATTTAGCCCATTGCATTTCCGTAGGTTTGTTTCCATGGGCTGCTAGGATGACCAGTTTTCTCTGTTTTTTTCAAACAAGTTAACTTAAAAAAGAATGCTATTACATTTAATGAGAATGAAATCAGCACTTTTAACCATTTACCCTGGAAAATCTGCATTCGCTCCACCGCAGAAAAAAAAGATGGACTGTCACAGTCCTTTCTGTTGTCAGTGCTGTTTCTGCATATATTTACAATGATCAGCATGGATGGATGTTGGCAAGATAGCTCAGCGAGTTGAGTGCATGCTGTAAACCTGTGTGTGCGACCAGCGGTCACAGTTTGGAGTTCCAGCATGGTAATACTTTTCATCCTTCTGATGTCTACCAAGTACTCTTGAGATGGCTAAGGTCACCTGTCCTTTCGGCACCAGTGGACATTTCAGCTGTGCTGCGCTGCACAAATGTCCAATAACATGATTATTCTACAAGAGCAGCACAGGGTTTACACCAGAGTACCTTTACTATCACGAAATCCGTGTTGCCTTATTATTTGCAAATAAGAAAAAATACATAATGAGCCGTATTATACCATGATGGCAGCAATTTGAAAAAACAGGCGCTTTTTTGGCATGATAGATATCATTTATTGTACTGAATGCTGCTGTGATAAGCAATCCATTTGGAAAAAATAAATGTAAAAAGTTGCTAATGCTTTACTAGTAGAGCACTACATGGTCATGAAAGAGGCCCCCACAGAGAGGACCTGGCAAGTTTATAATACATCCATAACTTAATAAGAGGTCCTAACACCGAGAATTGTGAGCTTCTTGTGGAAATTGATGAATTTGTCCACAAAGAGGCAACCCATGTCTATTTTTCATTGCTTGCCCAGCACATCTCTCAGGCACACTCAGCCAGCAGTCTAGCCTCAGTGCTGGGTAGCTCCTGGGCGGTGATAAGCACTTGAACTCCATTTCTTCATTCAGGGATGCTTGCCTCCAGAGTCCTGGGACTATGGAGCACCTTGTAAGAGTACAGCATGAAACTCACAAGGACATCTACCATTTGTTAGAGTTTGATCTTATTTGGATCATACATTTTGCTTTCCTTCCAATGTTTTTTATTTTCAGAGCATTTAAACGCTGATCTGGCTGGGGTATTTGTTGATTCGTGCAGTCTCGAAATGTCTGCCAAGGCTATTTTTTTAAACTCTATATTAGATTTTGAACATTTACAGTAAAGTTACAAGAACACACTGTTTTACCAGTGTCATCAGCTTTACAACATACATAGGAAAACTGGGAGAAAGGGAAAGAGGCCCAGAATACAACTCTAGTAACCAATAGAGCGATCATAATATCATTATAGTGAGTGATGCTTTGACAAACGTCTTATCCATGAACCCAAGAGAAGGGAGAACGATCAAAAGTGATCATTTTTTTGAGCAACACACCCACAAGCCGGGACACTCTAATTGCTGCTTACAGAGAAGGAGCCGGGGGGGGGTGGTTATTTACAAAATACATAACCAATAAGCCCCCGATGTCCTTGGGCCTAAACCTAGGCAGAAGGCATATCGAATTTAAACCAGCCTATTCACTGCACAATCCTTCATCCAAGAGCCATGAATGAACTACCGTGTACATCCATGTACACATACACTGACATTTTGATAGAACTATTAACAGTGCTGTCAATTTCCTAGAAGACTCAGCTATTGTTTTAGCATATTCCAAAAAAGCAGTCTTCGGGTCTTATTCACGAAGGTAAGCTTACACTTTTGTAGTAAGTTTACTATTTTTTTGCTATTCACAAACTACTAGTGTAGTTTTACGTGTAGCACTATTACAGGAGTGCATTACAGGCGAGGAAGGAACTTCTAGGGCAGTGATATATGGCCGCAACAAAAGGAGGCCAGGTTACTTTGAGAACAGCGATAACACTAAGCAGTGTATTCCATTTCCCAGGCACCTTTTGAGGACAACGATGAATATGTGGTCGAGTTCAGGGACTAATTATATAACCCATACATGCCAACATTTTAGAAAAGGAAAGCGGGAGATTAAAAAATAAAATAAAAACAAGCATTGGAATAGCCGATAGGTCTTGCCTTTGGCACCTTATAAGTGTTTAGCCAGAGCTATTGGCTTTGCCAATGTCTTTAAAGCTATGGTGTAGAGCAGTGTTGAAAAGTTATAATAAAAAAGCGTTGTAAGCATTTCTGTTATTTTATATATAACCAAGAAGATATTATCTAGAACTAAACGACCATATTAAAAAAGAATTAATATAAAAAAGGTTTTCTAGTATTTTTGTTCTTGAAAATTCTTCCTGCCTGTTCTAATGCTTGTTTGTTATAGCTTTTTTTGGTTGTGAGGGAAGGGGCGTCTATACAAAATGCTGGTAGTGGTGCCGCACTGGTGCAAAGGTGGTGCTCGGATGGTGCTGAGGTGGTGCTGAGATGATGCTGTGCTGGGGCTGAGTGATGCTGTGGTGGTGTCGTGGCAATGCTCAGGTGGTGGTGAGAGATGCTCAGGTGATCCTGTGGTGGTGCTGCTGCGTGATGTAGAAGTGGTGCTGAGTGACGCTGACTTGTGCTGCACTAATCCTAAGGTGGTGCTGAGTTCATACCACATCCTCTCCCCCACTGAACACCATACTGCCCCTGAGAGAAACTCGCACTGCCTTTAGCTACAACCCAACTGTGCCCCGCTATAAACACCTGGATGTGGCTCAATTCAAATTATGCACTAGACAAGAGTAATATGCTGCCTGAAAAAACAAGCATTGGCCTAGCCAATAGGTCTCGTCTTTGATACCTTAGAAGTGTTTATCCAGAGATATTTGGAAAGAAATTGTGTGTGTGTCTGTGCTTGAGCGAGAGATAAAGGAAGTGAGAGAGAGGAGGAGTGAAACTGAGAGAGGGGAACAGATAGTGCGTGTTACGAAGAGAGTGACCACGGGAGGGATGAAAAGAAATAGAGGATGAGTGCCTGGGTGATGGCTACACAGAGGAAGAGAGACGACAGAAGACTAGATACATAGATTTTTTTTAAAAGAGTAGCAAAGAGACGAGGGGACATGGTGAGAGGAAGAGTGGAAAGAGATAAACAGAGGAGCTGAGAAATAAGAAGAGAAAGGGTGACAGAGGAAGTGCGAAAAGGAGAGAAATTAATATATATGAAAGGGGAAATGAGTAGAAAACACATGAAAACTAGCGCCCATAAATCGGATGAAAGCCTCGTGGCCTTTCAGACGCAGCACAACCTTCCCATGGGCGCGTCATAATCCCACTGTGCTCCGTAAGTAAATGGATATAGTGTGAGGGGAGCATGATGTGCAGCAGAGAAATGACGTACCACCCCCGGTCCCACTGGAACCTCCGGCTGAACCGGTCTGTGCCGTTGTAAGGTGCCCCCCAATTACATTGTAAATTTACGCAGAGCACCGGTTTCACCAGGTAAAGGGCCGGTTGGGGACTTACTGAGTAAGATGCAGCCCCCACTTGCTATCCGTGAACGTGTTCTTCCCCAACAAATGGCCATGTGTGAGAGACAGAGTTACCAGAGGGAGTGGGGCGTAAGAGGGGCAGGGAGGTGCGATGAGGGCGACTGACTGCAATCACGTCTTATAAGAAGGGCACCCACAAATCTATGTGCTCAACAGTAAAGACAAGCAAATTATGAATTGACATATTATATATGATGATAAACATCTTAATAGAGATGTCAAATATTGTCTGTCATTTAAATTTTTTTTTTTTAAATGTCATTAGCATGCCTCACCTGGCTTCTGTTACAAGCAAAGACCCTCTCAGTATTTTATACAGAGAACAATGGAGTTCGGGGTACAAGACACACATTGACCTGCAACGTACATTAGGCGCTGCCATATCAAGGCATAGCTGGTGACGCATGCAGGAGGGGCTCGGCAGAGTGCCATTCCACCATGTTATATTGTTTACGAATGCTGCATACTACACATTGTTGGTTCCATTCAAATGTAAATGTGTGGGAAAGAGATAGGTGTTGATGCAACCGACGGTGAGATGCACGTGAGTAGGCAGTGTGAGAGTGACATAAATGCATATGCAAGAATGACAATCACCTACTTTAAGAACTTCTGTTACTGGTCACATGCACAATCCAACGTACATAAAGTCTTAAATGAGCAAATATTCAAATGTATGCAAGTATGACCTTTACTTCACAAGAGATCAACCGACCCACTGAAGACTGCTTTCAGGTAACAGACCATGGACTCCATGTGTACTGCAGTATTACAACAGTCAATATCCATTCCCCATACTCCCAAAGTTAACCTCCTAGTAGATGAGTGAGCATGCGCAGTTCTATATTTAGGACTGGTGTTCCGATACACGGTTTTTGTAGTTTGCACGGCTCGACACACAGCTTCCAACATGGAGCCAATGTGGGCGTTGACCTATCTATAATGTTATATATCGCTATGTCTGTGCTATGTGGGCATGGGCACCGGTACACCACCGTTCTACACAACAACAACTCTTTTCAGCAATAGGCGTCAACATGTGAAATATCAGTAATAAGGAAGAAATAAGCCATCATTAGCAGCATTGCTTGATGCTGGGTATTATTCTGTTATAATTAGGCTTTCCTGTTTTCAGTTTCTATTTTTGGTAAATTCTAGTGTTTTTTTTTCAGTGTTTTCAAGTGATTTCAATACCTTAAAAAAACAGTGGTTATCAGTGGTTACACATTTTGCACCATTAAAAACAACAGAAACAGTGTTTTTCCGGTGTTTATGGAACGTTTTGCTTTTATTATTGCTTGCTTTCTGCACTGATAGTCAAGGGTATATAGACAGTGTACGTACAGTGTACATAAGGTCCAAATACATTTTTGCAAATCATACTTATTGTAGTACACCATACAATACTTCTTTAGTGAGTCTTTGGTCATGTGCGCTCACATTTTCCTTCCCATGTAAACTTTTTTTTGTGAAAAGACCCTCTCAACATTAGCACTTAAGATGGGCAACGTCAAAACAGCCAGTACACAATTTGCTAACTCTGGCCACTGACATAGCTTTCCATGCCAATAGTAGTGCACTTGAAGATTGCAATTCTCTGGGCAGGTTCGGAAACATTTGTGTTGAACTGGGCGCTTATGCCCTCAGAGTTATTGAAGCAGTCAAAAATGAAGCAACACATTTGAAACTACGGCGAAAACTCCCAAGAGTGAGGTTTCATTGACTTCAAGTGCCATGGTTGGTGAAGGGACACTTCTATGCATCATAGCAAGCCATTTCTCATACATTGCAAAATGAAAGCTCCTGCATTGCTTGTCAACTTTGCTTACCAAGTGGCAAGCACTCTAACATGGAACATGTTGCAGTGCCAAAGTAACTAATGATGTCGCCCAGCCTACTCTCAAGGAGATGTTTAACATCTAAACTAATTATGCAGAACATTTGGCAGACAAGGGTGTTTTCAGACACCAGTTGTTTTATTATGTCCACTACAGCAGTAATGTTTTCCTGTAAAAATCTAAGAATGCAGTAAAGTGTACTTATTTTCACATCACTAGCAATATGCGACCATAGATCCTCACATTCCTTGTCTTTGGAATCATCAACATTGTAAAGAGTTGCCACATGGATAATATAGCATTCACAGCCCCTTGGACTGAGAACCATCAGCTAAAGTGACACAGTTAGGATTACTCTTTCTTTGATGCTACACAAAGAGGAATATTTGTATTTTAGTTCCCGCGCATAACAAAACAGTGCACAAGGATGGACTAAAAAGTCAATAGCATTCTTCATTAACTCTGATGATTGTAAAGATGCTGTCAGTATATCATCTAACAAGTGTCAAGGATCTCTTACAGGTAAGCACTTCAGCTCAGGTATAGATTTTGACAGGTTATCACACAATTTTTTCATAGATGTAGCTGAATCACTGCAAATACAAACAATATCACTCCAATCTTTGTTGAACTTGGAAATAACCTTTTTGCAGCAGCATTCCAAATGACATTGCGCTCCATATTTTCCAAAAGTCTGGTGTCATGTTTTGACCACTATCCCAGATGAGCACTCTTTTCACATATACTTGTCACTATACCCTGCATTGAATGTTTAAAGCCTGAGGTGTTGGCAATTCACCTACTATAAATGCTGACTCACTCGAAACTGAGGGGTTGATGTATCAAGGGTTTTTACCCATTCTCTGTAGGTAAATGTGATGTCATATATTGGGAAAGATTCTTACAAAACCAGCCATTTCACCTATCAGTGAAAGAATCAAACACAGCCAAAATGTCAAATATGATTTTGATGTTTCTGGATTCTCTACAGTTTATAAAATCAATAAAAACATGTTTCTAAATCTTGCATCTTTAGGCCAAAGACTATAAAACTGAAAAGAGCAAAAGGAATAGTATTTTAGTGACACCCCTAAACAACAAAACTCAAGCAGAATAATGTTAGCCCAGACTTTCTTGCTGCTAGCTTGTATAACAAAGCTACATTGTATTGGCACCTTCAGGAAGAAAAAAAAGGACTCTTTCACTCTCCTTTTCCTTTCTTCGAATGGCATTTAGTTTGTGGTTCTGCGGTGTTTTTTCAGTGTTTATATGTTTACACTGGTGAGGGCTATTTCCCTTTCGGTGGGGTTTTATCAGTTATTATAGGTTTAAACCTAAAACCGGACAGCCTAGTTATAATTCATGGCTTTACATGTAAGTTCATGTGTGCATAGGACGTTGCATTGATCTTTCCTCCCATAATTTTTTTTTTTTTTTTAAAGATGAAAAAGCCGGAACCAGAAGCACAAGTATTGAGTGGATTTTAACACTTTTCCTGACTCACAAAACTGTCAGGCACATGTTTCCCTTATTTGCTTGCGTAATCCATAATTTGAACACGTAAAAATAAGTTGTATTTACAGGAATTGCGTTTACATCATCTCCGTTGTGTATTTACTCCAGAGTTCCTGGATACATCTTTTCTATAAAATGCCTATCCTTCCTACACTCTCTCTCTGATACCTGTGATTTTAAGATTGATTTACTTTGGCACAAGTCCTGCAGCAGGACTCACTACCTCTGCCATTCAGGGGAGGACGGGAAAGCGTTCCAATTTTTTATGGATAGTCCATTTAAAACGAGGGCCTTAAAAGTGACGTTTCTAGCTTTGTGAGTTTCCAAAGAGATAGGCATTCAGAATTGAGTGCTTTTCCCAGAATAATTCACACAATGTTTGTATTATGCTTTTCAACGCGGGTCCTATTACACTTCCATGGGTGTGACAAATTAATGGAAATAGAAGACTGAATTAAAACAAAAAGGAACGGATAATGATATTTTACTTCGATCGTATGCCTAATCTAACAAGGAAGTAGGCGATCACTTTTTAAACGAGTGGTGTGCGAGCGCGCGCCACACCGAGACATCTGTTTCCTATTATCGCGCACGCCTCTGTGCACGATAATTGCAAACAGATGTCAGGCCTGTGGGTAACCAAATCCAATAGGCCATGGGCGGAGCAATGCGCCTGCCTTTGGCCAGTTGCGTGCTCTCTTTGTTAAAAAGATGTAGGCAAAGGCCAATAGCGTGGGCCAAAACAACAAGCATTTGCAATGCAATAGGTCTCGCATTTATAAGAGCTTGAGCTATTGGCATTGTAAAATTACAATGCCTTTTATTTATGTTTAGGTTTTAAAACAAATAAAAGGCATTGTCATTTACAATGTCAGTAGCATAAACTCGCATAAAAGCAGTGTGTGGAGTGCAGCAGTGTGTGGCGTGCAGCAGTGTGTGGCGTGCAGCAGTGTGTGGCGTGCAGCAGTGTGCGGTGTGCAGCAGTGTGCTGCGTACAGCACAGTTATGATGTTATGCAGCTTGTGTAGCAGATATGCGGGGGGGAGGGTTGCTTGCCCATCCCATTTCGAGTTGGCCAGAGCCCCAACTACAACATACTGAAGGCTCTTGAGATTAAAGGTAGTGGACATGCCCAGTTCCGTTTTCATTGGCAACCTAGAAAGTCCAGTTCAGTTCTCAGAACAGCAAGAAACTGCCCTGGGGTGTTACGCTTAAATCACCTTGGATGAGGACTCTGTCATTTGGAGAGAACCAACCACAGCAGACCTCTCTTGAGGCTCCCATGCTACGACTCACTACCTTCTACATATATATCCTCATACTACTTTACGTATCTTATGCGATTTTGTAACCTTGGTGTTTTCCTCAAATTTATAGATTTGCTGCATTTGCCACCTTATCCATCATCTGCTTCATAATTTGCACATTTTAACTAAAGAAAATCTGTTTTTACCTCAAATGGATCAAGAGTTATTAAAAAATCGGCAACGCATGGTGCCACGGAGTGGAAGGCCCAAGACAGAGGTTGACTGGTCACCTTTGTGTTGCTCATTGTTGCATTTGTGTGTTAAACTGGTAATAATGAGATGAAAACTTTGCTCAGATTGTGTTAACGGCTATTAAAAGACAATCTAATCGGTACACAGGGTAGTGGTGGATAGTGAGTCGCACAATCACATAGACAATTTAAATCAGATAATGGGGCAATTTGATACAATATGTGTAATCGACTATAAAACACATGTAAAGAAGGTGCCGAATCGAGGTCAGATATCCCACTACCAAGAATATCAATTAAACAGGTCAAACATGGCCCGTAATACAAACATACAAAGAGACCCCGGCACTCTTCATCAAAATGAAAACAATGCACATTTGTTGAAATTAATCATATAAGCTGTAGGCTCCAAGTAATATAGAAAAGAAACCAATTGGCACAGAAAATGTCATGAAACATACAAATGTGTATTGTGAACTCAGTTTTAATATTTATCAAAACACAAAGCACTTCATCTAGCGTTTAACATCATATATCTGATAAGACATCAAACCGAAAAACTTTTTTGTTGGTATGTACAACTCAATTCTTGCAGTTCTTGTAAATACAAGGGTTGACACGTAGAGCGTTCTATCTGAAACAGCCAACACGCGTTTCGTCACCACCGTGACTTCCTCAAGGCGTCAGATCTGTATAGTAGTTAGCGATGGCTATAGTAAGCCCGATCCCCTAGGATTCTCTGCAATCCCTAGAAATATTTCGAGGACTCCGGATATTCACTATCTCGTAAGGTTGAAAGAGTCGAAGCTTATTTGGCTTCTGATATGTGATAGAGAGGATTGTCCTATATTATGATCGTTTGCCACCTCCAAATTCCTGGAAAGTGTAGAAGTCCCATAAGGCTACGGACGGAAGGAACTTTAGGACGCTACAACTTGCTGACTTAAGGACCTTATCATGGTGCCTTAGAGGAATACACAAGATACTTGACAAATGGCAAAGCATATATAGCTTGCTGGCGTTTTCTTTTCTGCCGAATCACATCAAACTATTTTCTGCTTATGGGACTTCTACACTTTCCAGGAATTTGGAGGTGGCAAACGATCATAATATAGGACAATCCTCTCTATCACATATCAGAAGCCAAATAAGCTTCGACTCTTTCAACCTTACGAGATAGTGAATATCCGGAGTCCTCGAAATATTTCTAGGGATTGCAGAGAATCCTAGGGGATCGGGCTTACTATAGCCATCGCTAACTACTATACAGATCTGAAGCCTTGAGGAAGTCACGGTGGTGACGAAACGCGCGTTGGCTGTTTCAGATAGAACGCTCTACGTGTCAACCCTTGTATTTACAAGAACTGCAAGAATTGAGTTGTACATACCAACAAAAAAGTTTTTCGGTTTGATGTCTTATCAGATATATGATGTTAAACGCTAGATGAAGTGCTTTGTGTTTTGATAAATATTAAAACTGAGTTCACAATACACATTTGTATGTTTCATGACATTTTCTGTGCCAATTGGTTTCTTTTCTATATTACTTGGAGCCTACAGCTTATATGATTAATTTCAACAAATGTGCATTGTTTTCATTTTGATGAAGAGTGCCGGGGTCTCTTTGTATGGCTATTAAAAGACACAATAATCAAGTAAAATGTACCACATTACACCACATAATTTCTTTTTCCTTGCCACATAATTTATTCAACCCTGACACATAATTTGGTCATCCTTCGCCAGTGTCCATGCATATGTGCCTTAAATCATAACGGTCTGTTGACTAAAAAGACAGGACTGACTGAAGGTCTGTCTGATGCGACTGGACCCTGCGAGCACCGGGCACCCCTCAATGCGGCACAGTCCCATATGTTATCAAGTTTGAAGTAAATTGCCCAGCATGATGCTGATTTACTGTTTATAAGCACTTTCTATGCATAACTGAAAGCAGCAGGCTTGCTGCCTGCCCTCGGGCCTTTAGAAGCAAATCAGCCGGGATTCGGCATAGCTTTGGGTCTGCACGTACAAGCTGGAGGCCCTGCCCTGCTATGTTGTGTGTAGAAAGCAAATCAGCTCTTGGGACCCGGAGCATGGATTTCCTGCCACTCTTTATGCAGAGCTCGTAGCTCCTCTGCAACGTGCTCTTGACTCATGCTCGGGGAGGCCGCCGTATTTTATTTTGCCCCCAGCAATAGAAACATCCGCGAGGACTCGCTTTGCATTTTAAAGGGAAGCAGTTTTAAAGTTTAAACTCAAGGCACCTCGTGCATGCGGAGAGGACAGCAGAGGGGAACGTCAGGCAGTTCGGACTACAGTGCCACAGAGGTGAGCATATGCAGTCAAAGGTGGGCCCTGCGGTTCATTGTCTATGCTCTGTCCTGCTTACACTCCTGCGCACCCCGGATCATGCCTTCAATGATGATATAAAATATTCTGCCCTTCTGATCCGATATTAAAAGGTTCTCTTGGCTTGGGAGTCGCAGGCAATATAAAAAACAGTGATAAACTGATCTCGAACCTAACACGAGAATATCACAAATACCAATCTTTAAGCGAGACCTATTGGCTATGGCAATGCTTGTTAAACACGTTGTCACATTACAGTTTGGTTTAGCTCGATATTTTTCGGTATAAGGAGGGTCACTTGATGATTATCAGCGTGAAAAATGTCTTTCTCGCAGGCAATTTTGTTTCAGAAATGAATTTCTGAACTTTTCCCATAAGGTTTCAGTATATGTTTTGTTAAAACCATGCTGAAGACATTACAGAAAGCAAATGGCATGGCATTCTCAGTCACTGGAAAGTAATTTCTAGAAGATAATTGAAGCCAGACTGTTAATGTACCACGGGCAATGTTTAAAGAAAATTTTTTTTTATAGAGGGTGTTCTTTTAACATCAAAGTGACGTGCCAGGATTCTACATTAAACAAGCGCAAGCAAAGCCAGTCGTCTAACTTTAATGTGCCAACAAGTGCGAAAAGAACATGGATATGGTGTGTTAGTAGTTATTTACTGGGGTTGTATGTGAACGTCCAGTCTGCCTCCAGGCCTGGTTTATGATGTCAGCATAGAACCTTCAGGGGGAAGATTCCTAATCTCGGCAGCTGGAAAGAGGCTTTGGCGTGGTGAGGAGCGGGGGAGGGTTACCTGTGCATTCGTGCCAGTTCGTACCAATAAAACTCTTACTTTTCTACAGTGTGGACTCAGACGTGCTGCCAGGATTCTACATTACACAAGCGGAGGTCCAGACAAACACAGCTCGATGGACTGTGGGTGGCAGTGTTTTGACTATCCGAAGAGCTGTGTGAGTGTGCAAATCAAAATAAGACTCAAAGCATTTCGTTTGTTCTGTGGCGCCTTTTATTTTATGGTTGACTTTTTTTCATGCAACGTTTGCCAATCGCGAACGGCATCGCGCTGATACGAACGAAAGATAAACTCGTTGGGCTCAGCACACACATTGGCTTTGTAAGCACGGAGTAGATAAATAGGGCAGTGTCGAAAACACGTGAAATTCAATACGGGCAGGAAGTGGGATGAGGGAGGGGGTGGCAAATGGCTTGTACATTTCGCGGGCGCTTTGATGAGAACATCAAAGCGCCCGCGAAATGTACACGCAGGCTGCTAAATGGCGCGCGCGCACGGCGCACATGCACTGTGTCAAAGCGGCCGTGCGGCCCGTGAAAGTGAAAGAAAACGAGTGCTTTGAGGCCTCCAAATGGTGCGCGCGCCCGGCCGACGCACATGCACTGTATTTGGAGGCCTGAAAGCACTCGTTTGCACTTCCAAAACTCGCTTACTATAAGTCTCGCCAGAGCAGCGCTAAAGCGCTGGCTCAGGCGAGACCTAACAAGCAGGAAGGGGTGGCAAATGGTGGAATAACGCTTTCGAGCAAAAGTGAAAGTGATCGCGATCACATCAAAGCGGCCGTGCGGCCGGCGAAAGTGAAAACAAACGAGTGCTTTCAGGCCTCCAAATGGTGCGCGCGCCCGGCCGACGCACATGCACTGTATTTGGAGGCCTGAAAAGCCACTGTTTGCACTTCCAAAACTCGCTTACTATAAGTATCGCCAGAGCAGCGCTAAAGCGCTGTCTCAGGCAAGACCTAAAAAGCACACACACGAGCGTGTGCGATTCTTAGCTTAGTTTCCGAAGCCCCTGCATGAAGTCTTCGCCAGAACACGCATGCGCGCTGTTACAGGCTCGACCTAAAAAGGAATATCCTGGAAAAAGCAAACACTCATAGAGAATGCAAGATTAAGTAAAGCATGTGAAATGTAAGCAGGAACATGGTTACCTTAATGCTTTTACACTCATTATTCTGGAATCAGTGAGTGTTTTTGACTGAAATGTTAAGGACATGACTACAGGGCCCGGAAGGAATCCATTTCAATGTCCATTGCTTATATCCTTACAACATGTAAGCAGTATGGTTTAAAAAGACCACATCCCTGAACACAGTGAGGCTGTACACATTTTATAAACTAAATTAAGGAAACCAGTTGAAAAGGATCACATTAAAAGTGTTCTATATACATCAACCAGGTACAGCAGTACCAGGTGGGGAGTGGGGGGAGAGAACGATGTTGTTTACAGAAAGACAAGAAAACGAAAGTAGTACTTCACTGGTAAACTCTGTAAAGTGGTGCTAATGTGTTTGGCTGGAAATAAAACCAATCTGATCACTTTGCGACCAGTCTGTCTTGATTTAGTTATTTAGTTACTTTTTGTATTTTGAAACTTCTTTTCTCTTCATCCCAAGGCTGCACTTTGAAATAGATAAATGACAGAAAAAGATGACATTTCCAGCAAAAGTGTTTTGTTCTGTTTTTTGGGATCCATTTAAAAGGGGAACGAATGAAGGAAAGGAGAGGAAAGAGGGGGTAAGAGCTATTTCTTGAAGTCACGGTTTTCAGCAAGTGAGGAGGAGCGAGACAGAGACAGAAAGAGAGGGAATAAGAGGACGAGGAAGAAAGAGAAAGAGAGGGGGACAGCTGCCAGAGGCTGAGCAGGAGAAGTGGACAGTGCTCACTGTCGTTTTTTTGCAGCCCCCCCCATATTGTAAAGTTGGAGGAGGAGGAAGGAAGCGGCTGCTGAAGCAAGGGTTTGTGAGGGTTAGCTGAGCCTTGTTACTCCGCCGCCTGCTGCTGCTCCTGGGCCCCAGCTCCCTCCTCTGTGATCCTCTGCGGCGGCGCCAGTAAAAACATGGCGCAACAACAATGCCAGGGCTCATTGAAAATGCAGGTGTTCTGTTGAAGCTGTGACATAATGGGCTAGGGAACAGCAAGGAGGACGCAGAGAGGCATCCTCACTGCTGATCCCAGGACTGGAGGTTGGGAGCCAGGCTTGGGCCACAATGAGAGGTCTGTGGGTGGATTGAGCTGGGGAGGGGGCCACTGAGCGTGCACCGGGACTTGGGAGGGGCACGGATGGTGCCGCAATACCATGGACGCTGGCAGGTAAATGCGTACTTGTTTTGCATCGATGCGGTCAGTGCTGGTGAATCAGAGAGCAAAAAATAAAGGCACGCGCGCACAGAGCCACTGGAAAAAAACATGGTGAAAGCAAAAAAAGCAGAAGCATGCAAGTTCTGCTGTAAAACTCCAGCGCCCATAAAGTACATACAACAGAGGATCCTGCAGCGCAAGGCCATTTCATCCTTGCCCCTCTTTAAGGGAGCCCTCAAGACCTGCTTCTTCAGGAAAGCATATCACTAACATTGCAGGGCTACTCAAGGTATTATGTTAGGCGCCTTGATGCCCTTGGGGCTGAGTTCTGCGCGTTATTAATTTATTTTCATTCATTCAAGTGCTGTGGGCTCAACCTAATAATCAGAAAAATGTATTTCTCCCATTGACTTCTACTGAGGGCGAGGCCTTAATCGGGTCCTGCTGCAAGGTCGGATATCAGAGAAGCAAACATTAATTTTTTTCTTAATTGTCAGGAGCATCGAGAAAGGGCTATAGCAGCAGAGAGAGTTTGACAAAAGTGTTGTGCACTGGCCTCTTGGAGTAGATTATTAGCAGTGCACACTCCGAGTCACACAAGAGCAATCCCTGCTGGCAGAAGCCAGTCGAAGAAGGTTTGTGGTTACAGGAGTAGGGAGGCGGGAGACTAGCTTTGAAATCGGTAGTCTCCCGCCTCAATCAGGAGGGTTGATATGTATGATAACCTGATCACGCATTTCTTGTATTTAATGATTCAATAATGTGAGTGAGAGGTTCGAATGGAGGAGGTTAAACAGGAAAGGTAGGAATCCAGGCTACCGCTCTTTGTTGTATTTGGAAGTATGTGATTAGGACTAAAGCCGTATTTGGGTGGTGGTCTTTGAATCGCTCTAGAGTTACAAGTAACGAGGGATGGCTGGTGTTAAGGGGCAAGATGGGTGTCACCCTGGGGGAGGAGGGGATATGTGCAACAGAGTTCAGTGGGGCAAGCAGCAACAGGTTGAGGTGGACGGGCAACCAACAGCAAATGTGGGCTTCAATTAAGTGATGTGGCATCCTCTTGGGAAAGGATGTGGCGTAAGGACCACAGCTGTCGACTATGGAGCCGGAAAACGAGGTTCGACTTTCTGCGTCGGCTTAACATCCCTGATTTGGGGCAAATTACATACTCTACCCGTGCCTACAAAAATTAATGTGTCCTTTTGTAAACAAACTGGTGCTAATGTAAAGCACTCCAATACCTTTTAGTGGCGATGGTGCTATATAAAACTGCACCAAAAACAATTTGAAAAGCAGAGTGAGGGGAATGCTAAAAATTCAAGGATGTAATGCAATGGATGGATCTGTCTTTCGTCATCTAAATATTAAAGTATTTGCCATGTACAGTGTTACTAATGGTCTAGGCCTTGATGACTTGATCAACCAGTACAGTAAAGAGGCAGAGATGTGTTACAGGTGAGTGCCTATTTTCGTTGGTTGGATGTGCTTGGCTCAGGGGTCATTTTGCAAGCAGACCAGTGTGAGGATTGGGGACATTTTTGAATTGTTTCCAATGTTTTCTTCACACTTGTGCTTTAAAATGCTACACTTGGATTACCTTTTTACAACATTTTTCAGGAAATATGTTGTCGAAATTCCATCATCATTTAAATCCATTAGAAAAAAAACTGCTGGGGGAGAAACCCCCTCACTCTTCTTTTGCACTTTCGGCTTGCTCGCTTCACTTGCTCGCTCAATATACTCGGGTATAAAACTACCACCCCACCACTTTGAAAATCCACCAGCTGCCACAACAAATAACTCCTCCCTTAATAGGTGTCTAAGTGTCTTAATTCCGCACCCATGTAAACAGTCAACCACCAAGCTCTCCCGTGTGACGGGAGCAGCAGAATTGTCCTGAATTGACAAGGCAGGTAGTATATTTGTTCATGTCCTACTCCTCTTCTTCATGTCTCCCAGACCACACCGCCGGTACACCCTGCTGTCTGTACCTGATTTCCAGGTCTGGCTTGCGTTACGGAAATGTATATTTCAAGATTGCCAGTCAGATGCTCTGTTGCACGATGAAGCATTAGGCTGTCTTCCCCGTACCAGTAGATACTAAATTGAGCCTGCACCACCAGGAAATAGAGTTCTAGACTTGTGACAGAAAACCCACCCAAATCGTATAGTAATGGTACTTTAATCCATCATTGAATATGTTGTGCCATTTATTTTTTTAAACATTTCTTTATTGGCATTTCACATCAATCATACTTAGGTCCATTTTAAAGTATTATTGAAATACAAATGTACGGGAAATTAGCAACAGTTGCAAGTAATCAGCACTCAAGTGCCGAACGCGGACACACGAAATATATCAGAATATTTTAGATCAACCTAGGAAGGTGTGAACTATTGTATGTCGTTAATCAACATTGCCAAGTGTGAGGTAGCTCTCCATGTGCGAGACTGGAAGGGCATCACCGTCTCGGTCATGCAGTTCTGGTAAATGAGTAAGTGGTACCATAACCATTGGAGTTGGTCTAGGCCAATCAGACATACTACTTAGGGCTCTCCTGTCTGCCTCCTGACTCACCAGTCTTCCAGATACAGTCTGAGGTCACTCCTACCATCTCACAATAATACACGTGGAGGGGGAGGAGGAAGGAGGTAGATGGGGATCAATGACATTATAATGTATTAAAGTTCTCCGAAGAGTAAAAAAGGCCCTCAGGTAACCTCAAATAAGTGCAACTGATCTAGGATTTTGCATATGAGTCTCTCATAGGTGGCCAAACATAGAGCTCAGCAAACCACTCTTGATGTGTGGGTGACCGTGAGGAATGCTAGTGTCACAGAATACATATCTTGGCCACCATTAAGGCTGTTGATATTGATTCGTGCCAATGTGAAGTTGTGTCATCTACATCTGTAAAATCATGTAAGAGGGCCAATTTGGCATAGTCTTCGAATGGTATAGAGCTAGAGTTGTGGAGTGTTCTCCAGACTGAGCGCCAGTAGGATGTCTGGGGGTGGTAGGATCATAGTATATGGTAGAGATCACAATCATTGGCATTAAAACACCAGCAAATGTCATTCAGACTCTGATGTGTCCTATGAAATTTTTGTGGTGACCAATACCAATTATGTAGTATCTTGAAGTAGTAGTATTTCGTCACACTTCTTGGAGTGAGTGGTCATGGTATTCAATGATCCCCTTCCAGTCTTTATCCAGAAGGCAATTCCTAGCCTGTCCTGCCAGTAGGTTTTAGAGGACCATAGCGTACAAGAGTAGTTCACATTATTAACAAAGATCCTATATAGGATGCAATACCCCTAAAAAGTAGACATTGTCTGAGATATTCCAAAATGGGTGTTTCCGGGAGGTGTAAGGGGGCCCGCCCCTGTCTGCCTTGTGGGCAATGTCTCAATTGCCAATACCACCACTGTTGTGAATGGGGTAAGGAAAAGTCTAAGCTCCAATCATCATGATCCCCCTGGTTTCCCTTGCCAGCCATCTAACCGGCGTTTGGCCTAGGCGTATGCCTTCATTAGACCAAAGTGGCACTTCCTCATGAGATGCGTTATTTATGCCCAGCAGCCAGTATGCATCTTTCCATATCATCCACATCGCCCAAAGCGTGGGGTCAGTGAGCAGACCAGAATATTGTGGTATTGTAAAGGAGTCATAGGCCCTTCGGGGCTCGTGCCAATGTACGTTCCCAGAGTGTCCACTGGGATTGATTGTCGGCAGGTGCCACAAAACAAGTGTGAGAGGTGGTGGGGGAGATAGCACATATGCATATTGGCAAGTCACAGGCCTCCAGCTTTAGAGTCCGCATGTAGCCATGCAGGTTTAAGACGAGGTTTTCTGCCTACCCATATAAACAGCTTGATACGTTTATTGATAGAGCGGAGTATGTGTGTAGGGATTGTGAGAGGCAACATGCAGAAGGCATAATTGAACTGAGGCGCTGTTACCATTTTTATCATACGGATTTCTGCTCCAGAAAGAAACCTGCAAAGTAGACCAGCATGTGAAGTCTAGGTCCATTCTGGACATCAGGGGTTGCAGATTGTCAATAACCATGCCATTGAGGCCCCTGTTAATGAGACCTGCCAAGTATTTTAATCCCGAAGTCTTCCACGTAAAGCTGTGGGAACCGAGCGTGGGTCCTAGGTCATTGGCTGTCACTGATAGCACCTTGCTCTCTGTCCAATTGATCTTCTAACTGGAGAAAATGGAGGAGGAGTCATTTAAGCAAATAAGCTGGTGGACAGAAGATTCTGGACTGCTCAAGGTCTACAAGATATCATCTGCCTAAAGTAGAATTTTACAGTTGCTTGTGGGATTGTCAATGCCCAATATGTGAGTCGAGTGACGCATAGCAGCTGCTAGGGGATCTAAGGCCAGTAAGAACAGTAAGGAAGATGGTGGGCAGCCTTGTTCATCCCCTGATATTGCGGGAATGTCTGAGAGACATGACCTCCACAATCACATTGGCAGCAGGGGTAGTGTAGAGCTACTGAACCATTTGCAGAAAGGTGGAACCTCTCCCTGCCCTGCTCATTGTGCAAAAGCTGTTCCAGCGATCAATGAAAGCAGGAGTTTTTTGCTGTGATCATTGCACACATGTCAACCAGTGTTTGCCAGGAGGCGCATGGGAGGAGCAGCCAGGAATGAATCCTATACTTGTATCGTGGATCAGGTTGGGTATCACCCACTGCAGCTGGGCCATTAAGACCTTTCAAGCAGATTCATGTCTGTGTTGATGAGAGAAATCAGACAGTAGCTCTCACAATATGTGGGGTCTTTGTCTGGCTTGAAAATAAGACTAATAACGTCCTTATTACACTCTGGTTGTAATTCGTTCGTAGACTCAAGCACCTTAAAAATCTTATGGAGTAGGGGCAACATCAACTCCCGAATAATTTTATAAATTTACATGTGAACCCGCCCTCTCCTTTTATCGGATAAGGCCAGGGTGGCTTCCGAGATCTCGTCATCTGTTATCTCCCCCTCAAGGAGCTTTTTACCCACTTCAGATAAGGTGGTCAGGTTGAGGTCCACGAAGAAAGTCTTCTTGGGTGAAGTTGACTGGTGCCTCTGACCAGTAGAGGGTGCCTAGGAAGTTCACAAAAGTGTCTACAATCTAGACCGGGTGGGTCACAAATCTCATAGAAATGTCCTATATCGCTGGGATGGCTTAGCTGGCCTCTCAGTAGTATAATTGCGCAGCCAGAAATCTGCAGTCCTTTTCCTCTTTTTCATAATGGAGGCATTTTAGGTAAAAAAGAGTTTATTCAGCCTATGTCGTGAAATGCTTATTTAGGTCATATTTTGCTCGCTCTGAGTGATGTAGGAGATCGGGTGTGGGGTTCCTCATCCATCTCTCAGTGAGAGTACGTATCTCGGCATCTAACAGGGATTGGATCACTTGGGCTTCATGTTTCATGAATCGCTAATTCTCGCATGGGGGCGCCCCATAGGGTAACCTTCCCCACTGCCCAAAGAATCTGTGATATAGACGTGGAGGATTTGTCATCACGCAGATATAGACAGAAGTGGGTAGTTAGTTTATGCCTATCCTCTGACCTTCAAACTTGGGAGAGATTTAATGTGCAGCGTTTTGAGGTGTGGGCGATATGTCCTAAGTTTAATTCAAGAACTAGTGGGGCATGATCAGAGATCCCCCCCCCCCAGCTTCTAGTGTGCATGCATGGAGGGGGGCTAGATCATGAGGAAGAAGTCTATACTCGAGGAAGTGCCATGGATGCAGGAGAGAAAGCTATATTCTCTGTCACAGGGGGTGTGTCAAGCACCAGGGGTCCCATAGGTTACGATCCTGCATAAAATCCTGTAGCACTGCTCTGTTTCTGACATTAGGTCTATCTAGAAGTCCTAAGCTGTCAAGAAGGGGATCTAGCACTGGGTTCCAATTACCTCCCATTATGACCCTGTTGTTGCCAAATTCTGTCAGGAGCCTGGATAAGGAAGAGAAAAAAGTGCCCTATCTTGGTTGGGGGTGTAAATGGAACCAGTATCAGGACCTGGTTCAGCATTTTGAATTTCACAAAGACGAAGTGGCCTAATGGATCTGTCCATGTTTTAACGAAGATGTGTGGGCAGATTTGTGAAAGAGTATTGCAAGTCCACATTTATTTGGGGAGGGTGAAGATCCTCGGGGCGGAGACAGTAGTTGGAATTGGGAGGAAACTACTCCTTATAACCCCGCCTGCCCAGCCTTTCTTCTGCCTGCTAGATTCTAGGATGGATAAGTATGTTTCCTGTAGTAGCGCTATGCCAGAGGTTTTCAATGCAATGTATTTTAAATGTTGTCTGGTGTTTGACGTAATAAACGAGACCATTGACATTAACAGAGATAATACAAGAGGTTTGGGGCATGAAGAAAGAGCCATTGATCTCGAATAAGGCAATCCAAATATGGGAGAGCAGGAAGAACCACCAATTCAGGGTGTAGTGGTAGACAGTCGTCAGATGAGTAAGTAGAAAGACTTGAGTGGTACTGGTGGTAGGTGAGGTCAGCACGGACACAATAGAAAATGAAAGAAGCAGTGTGACAACGAGACAATAAGTAATATTCCAACAGAGCTCTATTTAACAGATGCAACAATAGGATATAAACTACTCTACATAGGCGAGTGATCCTCCCAGCCCTCCTCCCACCCAGCACCCTCAAATGCTATATTGTCCAGGTCAGTATTCACTCCACACATGGACAGAAATAACAAAAGTGAGTACTCGTAAGGAGGTAGCGCCCCAAGACAGCCATCATATACCACTGCCCAGTCCCAATGAGATAGTATATAGGTAGCAACATTAAGAGGAAAAACAGGGCAAAGGGTATCAGTTGGATCTTTCCAAGTGGGTCTGCTGGATAGGGTCCAAATTCTCCAGAAAGGGGCTAGCAAGGCCAGTACGATTAGGGTTCGATGGGTGTGCATGAGTGTCGCAACCCCTGGCAACTAAATCCTTCTCATCATGAGGGGCCCTCGCTTCCCATCGTTTAAGTACAGTGTCCAATCTGTGTTGTTTTGAGGATGGGGCATCCATAGTAGAGTCATGGCATTGAGGTGTAGATGTTTGATGTGGCATGGAGCTGCGCAAACTGTTGTGAGGTGTCCATGGCAGACCCGTCAGGGAAGATAAATATTGTTCAAGATCGTCTGTGTCCTGAAACTCCCTGTGATTATTGTCAATTGTGATTAACGTGGTGTCCGGTTCCAATAGGCCACATGGAATGTTGAGTTGTAGAAGAGTTGGTTGATGAGCCAAAAACCTCTTCTGTCTCACCACTGTGTCATAGGAGAAGTCAGGTGCAATGTAGATATGGTGTCTTTCTACAGACAAGGTCCATTATGACGTTTAGCAGCAGGGATCAGTTGCCGAGCCTGAAGGTGGCGAAGGAAGCTGGCGATAATCACCTAGGAGTATTGGGTCTTGTGGCCCCTCTGGGGTGAAACCTATACACGCATTGGAACTCCAGCACTGCAGTAAACATAAGGTCAGTGTGTTCTGAGATGAATTTCACTAGAAAGCCTTCCATATCCATCCCTTCAAGCTCCTCTGGCATACCTAGGAACCAGGTATTTTTTCTTCTGCCACAGCCTCTGACGGCTTTCTGCATAAATCGCACATTATACTACAAGCATCAGAGTTGGTATCTAAACCAGTCTGGCGATCTTCCATGGCATCCACTTTGCAGGCCGTAGTTTCAAGTAATGAGTTGAACGAGGTGACATCAGCTTGAAGAGACTTAAGTTGAGTGCCCGTAGATTTAGTATCCGTATGCATAGAATCCATGATCAACGTAATTTTTGGAATTTCTCTCTTGATAGTCTCCAAGGTGACGTCAGTCATGGCTGGTGTGGAGCGTTTTGTCTTGCCAGCCACTATGTCTGAAGTGGACTCCAACACTTAGGCGATGGTCCAGCACAGATGGTATAGTACGGAGAAGGGGGGCAGGGTCAATAGGATCGCTATTATGCAAGATTGTCGGAAACAATGGTCACTCCGAACTATGTGACATGCATGTACTCACTCGGTCTCAAATGGCCACGGCAGGATACAACCGAGGTGTCTCAGTGTGTACAACCATGTAGATAGTGAGTCTGAATGTGCTGCTCTGTGGTTGTATAGGAAAACGCATGTTGATCCGGAGTCAGTGGTTAATGGTGGGGGGCCAGTAGAAATAGTGAGCAATGTTGCCAATGGAAAGAATCCTGGGTGTTAATGGTCCCATTTCAGAATTGGTGGGATGATCTGAAAGCCCATCCCCCACCCAAAGTGTTCTCGTCCCCCATGTGGAGGTTGAAGAGAAGTGCACAAGTGTCATAGTTGGTAGTAGCTTATGCCTACCGGAGGGTGGAATGAGCTCTGCAGCAGGCTGATTCAGCAGCAGGTTGGGACCGTTGAGGTCTGTTTTGGGCCATGTGAAGAGAAGATGCCATCTCTGGGGGTTCTGGATCAGGATTCCCGATCTGCCATAGGCAGCGCCAAGTGGCAATGAGCACATTTAGCTCTGGTGCGGTGGTCAATTTCAATGGGGTCACCTGGAATATTGTACACTTCTGCGCCCGGAATTGGCAAGTATCTGCAGGAAGGTGCCGGGTGGCCTGGGATCTTCAACGAGAGCCGGCCATCTTGGTAAGGGCCAGATACCGCCCCTCATAAGCAGGCCATGCACAGAGTGGCAATCTATAACTTGCTGGTTAAAGGATGCACATTCTCCATAATTTGATTGTGCGTAAATCCACAACAGTTTGGCAAAATTACATGAAATTTGAGATAATTACTCAAAATGCAATACTGGCTTTTGGTGCGTGAAATGCGTTGTGGCGTATGCACATAATAGTGCAAAATGATGCAAAAAATAAATAGTGCAAGCAAAAAAAAAAGCACCGCAAACGTCAGACGTTCGTGCTCCATCATTTGTGTAGTTCCCAGTGTGGGTGGTCATTTGTTTTACTGCATATGCTGCATCTGCAGTGAAATGTTACCACAAAAGGCATGTGATTATGTGATGTGGCATAATAGCGTAAATTCAGAAATTTTCCGTAATAAGAATAATGAAAATGTACTGAAATTAAGCTTATTACACTAGTGTAGCAAATTTCACCCGGACCATTGTTGCTCCGGGGTTATTTTCCTAACAGAATTAGGCAAGAAAGTAAGCCAAGTAAGCAGCTAAAACCCTGAACTCTTGTTCACGTGTACATAGCTGCCAAGGTTTCAGATTGCTATGTGTGACATTTTCATAATTTCAATGTAATTATCAGTGACGTTTCACAACCATGAGTGACACTTTCTCACGAGCAAAATCATGCAACGAAGAAGGAAACATATAAAGATCAGAAATGTCACCCGTTTGAGCATTTTAATCCTTCCCGCTACTATCTGGTGAGTCAAAACTGCGACTAGACAAGTAACTCTCCTGCAGGAGCTTTTACACCCACAAGTCATGTCTAAGCACAGCACTCCCCCCCCCCCCCCAGCCCAGCCACAACCTGAGATGAAGCACCATATTCCTTCATGGAAGGTCGCTCCCACTATTCTCAGCCTGGGACAGCTAGACTCAGGTGACCACTGTATAGGTACATCAGAGATACAGGGTCCAAAAATCTAGAATGTATGGACGCAGGCAGGCGCACTATGCAGGAGAATAAACCGTGCGCCTTTCCTGCTGAATTTCATTCCGTCAAGTCAGAAAGAGTTAAAGGTATAAGAAGGAGCCCGGGGCCCTAGTGCGGGCAAAGAAAACGGGCAACGTTGATTAGTAATATACCCCAATAATCACAGTTTAGTTGCGCCCTCAGGCCCCGCCCAGTGCAACCATGCCTGTTGCACCATTGATAGCTACCCCCAAGGGAAGAGCATGGGGTAGCTCCTGACACTCAGAGTCCATCAATGGTATTGCAAAACTGTCCCTGATGTGAAGGAAATGCCCCTGGTTGAGTTCAAACTACTCCTCAGATCTAACAATATCCTAAATGAAGCTCCTAAACAGCTGGGACACAGAGGGACTCAGACAATATGTATGAGGTACTATCCATCCTCCCCTTATCCTTAAGGATGAGAAACCTCGATGCTGCCTCACCCCTCTCCATATGTTGCTTTTCCATTCACCCCTTTGTTCTGCTGCCTTCTTTCTCTTCACCTTGTTATCTTCCCCTTTATTTATTTTCTCTGTCCACATCTACTCCATTCACTTTGTCTAAATAGGTCCTTCTTCTCCTTCCTCTCAAACTACTCTTCCCTTTTCCTCATTTTTCACTTCTCTAGCACTCATCTCCTCCCTCCTCACTGTTCTCCTCGTGCCACCTTCAGACTGCCTTCACCCTCTCAAGTCACATCCTTCGTTCTCTCCTTGCCTCTCTGTCTCCAATTTCCTTCTGCCCTTAATCCTTCAACATCACCTTCCATCAGTCCCCACTCTCTCCCCGTATTCTGTCTTTCACTTCCTTTCGCATCTTTTACACCCCTCATTATCCTTCTTTGTTTCTCTCTCCCCCAGCCCTAGTGACTCCTGTTCAAATGTGGTCCCACTTCTACCACAAAAACTGTTTGTTTGAGGAGAAAAGGGCTGTTTGTGTGAGGTGATGGCCAGAGAGCCTCCTGCAAATTCCTACCAGAGGACAGAATACAATGAGTGCATAGTTACAAGCGTGTGTGTGAGGAAATTGGGACGGGGTTGACAACTGGATGGAAGCAGGGTTTTGGAAACAGGGACCTCGCCCAACAACAGACAGGCCCTGTCTCCAGGAGAGGCCCCAGACTTAGCAGGACAGGAAGAGGTGGGGGCCTTAAAATAAACTGAGAAATCTGCAGAGTGCTAAAAGAAGCAGCAGCAAGGAAATCATAATATGATGGCAACAGAATCTGACGCCGAGCACAGAAGAGAGTAAGGGGAAATGATCCTTCAGCCATGCCTGTCTAATATGTCTGCGTATATGTCATGTATGGCCCTCGATGCTCTGCTCAATAAAAATAAAAAAAACATGCCTGTCAGATAGAGAGAATACTCCAGGCCAGGGGTCTCCTTCCTTTTCTGTAACAAGAGCTACTTATGTTCAATGAAAATCACCCTGAGCTACTAATACTAGTGATGTAGTAGTGGCAACCCCAAACAAGATTGTCAGCAGTGATCACAGCAGTGCATTAGGCAGGGTTACCAGCAGCATTCCCCTCGACATGGTTAATACATAGCAGCCATAGCTGCACTCCCCTGGCTCCAGAGTAATAATAGGAGTAATACATCTCTCCAACTCAAATATTAGTTTTAAATACATTTTGAAAGTTCAAACATTTGTCTCCAAACAACAGCTTATCAGTTCTGAAAATACAACACAATCTCAACTTCAGTTTATGCTTCGTAACTTTGGCATACAAATAGTAATTCAACTAAGCAAAAGTTTCTATTGTAGTAGGCTGGGATGCACACACGAGATACTTACAAATAAAAATGGAGAGCTACTGGTATCTTAGGAGCTACACATTTCGAGATGCCTGTTCTAGGCGGTTTATGCACAGGGATCAGAGACAATTAAAATAGGGTGCAGTGCCATGAGACCAAGGGATGGCCGAGTTTGGTGTAAGGTAACTGGAGGCGTTGCTGTGGTCCAAACCATGTGAAGTTGAACCTTCTATCGTCAAAGGCTTGTGTTTTGTCATTCTTACTTTGGTGCATGTCTATCTGACTTGGGAGTGTGGGCAGCCGGGCTGTCTTTCCTTCTCCCGCCATCCCTCCTGTCAAACATGACTCATTGCTGTAGAGGGCTTCCAAATTTGAATGGAGGCTGGCGGTCCAACCCGTGGCCGCACTGGGCATGGTCACGCTGAGCAGAGCGTGACAAGTGAGGTAATACTTTAGCCAACGGGAGCACAAGCAGAACCAGCCAATGAGGCTGAGCACTCCAATGGTCCTATATCCTCGTTTAGCTCAGCCAATCAGACCACATTTGTGCTTGGACGCAGGTAAACAATCAGCTTGTGGCCTCAGCTAATTGCGTGACAATGTCATATGCTAGCGGAGATGTGGCCAAAAATGCGTTATTTAACTCCTGATGCCTGGCTCTTGGCAGGGCTGCGTGTTGCACAGCATGTTGGAGGAAAAGAAAACCATGAACATGCTTTAATGTTTCAGATGGCATCCATGGCCCTGCTTTCATCCTGACCCCAACTTCCATTAAACTTTAACCATCAGTTTAGAACCAGTAAAGAAGCCCCAGAAGTGTACATTCCGTCCTACAACACGGGTGCGTCATGATGCTGCTGTTGTTAAACAGATCAAATTGGAAAGGACCCATGGAGTGTTTTCAACAAAAGAAATATAGGTACAACATTAAATGCATACAAGCTGCCAGTTGCTATTGTAGACTTAATTTAATAATTTTATATACTTTTGATACTTTTAGTGTCTTTTTGATAAAATGATAGCAATACTTTCTGAAATGTTAGAAGTAGCATCTTGTTAAAGCCAGCTGTCCACTCTTCATTGCATTTCACAAGTGTATTACTGTCCTTATTTTTGTAGTAAGAGTATTCTCAGATGGCAACCCGTGACCAACAGAGTCAGAGATGATGGTCAAATGAACCATCTTCTTTCTCCAAACTTGCTCAGTCTATTGCCTTTTGCTGTTAAAGACCACATGTGCTGTACTATTGTTATTCTTTAGTCTTTGCCTTGAACTCTGAAAGTGTCACCTGAGTGAATGGATTACAATAATCGATAGTGCAGAGCTCAACAGCTCGTTCTACTAGTTTGTGACTTGCTGGACTTTTTTCCACATGTTCCTCAAGGGGTTAAACTGCCTTGGCTTTCCAAGATGATATATTAATATATATGGATAACCATGAGGAGCTGAAGGAGCACTTAGCACCTTGGACTGAAATTCAGAAATTACCAATGTTTTTTGGAGTGTTGAAGATTGTGATTTTGGGAGACATATTTTCAGAGGAAGTAGTAAGAACAAGAGTTGGGTTGTTGAAAACATTTGAGTGAGGATGCCCTCCAACCTAAAATGCAAAGATCCGCCGTTATCTTATATATGGGGTGTGTGAGATATATGTTAAACTGGCTATCGATTTTGCATTGCTAATTGAACCCCGGTACAGATTACTATAAAAGGTAATAAAGTCCCAGTGAAATAGTGATTGAGGCTGCTTTTTAAGCTGTGGAAGCAGTATTTGTTGCAACAATTTTGTAATATTTTGTTCCGGGACTCCATGTGTATGTTACCATGGATGCCAGGGATTTTTGGTCTTGGTGCTGTTCTAGATATGAGATAGTGGAGGGTATGCAGTGGCTTTTGCTGCTCACAAGCTGAGGCACCCAGAACAGCTTTGCTCCCAGATGGAGGACATGTTAGCGTGGACGCAGGTGGTTAAAATTTTTAAAACATACATCTAGACAAACATGCAAATGAGTGGCTGCATTGCTACATTAGTAACAAGCTCCCAGAGTATCATTTTGCTTAGGTACACATACCAGGCTCAAAAATAGGAAAACAGGTTGTGTGCCCTGAGTACCTCTTCTAGTCACTAATATGGAGACAGATAGTGATCTGGGGGAGGAGACTGAATGTTTTGTACATGGTCTCATGGTCAGTTTGCTGGTGTGTCTCTGAAGAGTGGAGAGACAGTTTAAACAAGAAAGAGAAAGTCCGAGCAGTCAAGGGGCTTCTTGAGAAAGGATGACCGGAAGAGTACATTTTACCATACGAACTGCAGTTGTCTATGGAATGGTATCAAAGCTGTCTTCGGAGGATGGTCTGTTGTTTAGAGTTGATTCATCCACTGAGTTTGATTATCATCCACAAGGACTCCTGGGTATGATAGATAATTTAAAAGACGATTGGATGAGCAATTTTGATGGCCCAGCATGGGTTAGGATGTGGCGATGTCATGATGTATTGCATGCACGGTGAGTGATAAGAATATGAAGTGCAGAGTTCCTATCATGATTTAGATGATAGGTTTGCCGGACAAAGTCAGGGAGAAACTGTGGTTAGACTTCTTGAATCCATTCCATATCCAGTTGGTAAAACTCAGGTTTGCCATTGTCCTCATATTGTATTGTATTGTAATTGCATTTATATAGTACTTACTATACCTGATGTGGCGTTCAGGATATTGTATTGCAGTGAGAACAGTATTGTGGGACATTGAGTTCTAACTGCATGTCACATGATTTGGAATATATAAACACCTGATGCTTGTGAGGTCGCTAGTCCTATGATTAAGGCATCCTACTAAATACGTCAGGAGTTCACTTACATGCAGCCAGCAACATCAATAAAGGTTGTCTGGAATCTGGAACTGGGTTGTGGCATCTCTCTTTTTGCATTTAATTAATGGGATTTCCTTCCCCGTCAGCCACCCTGCAGGATTGGGGGCCCTCGACAATGGAGTTTGTTGTTGGTTGAAATTGGAGGGCATGACCAGCCTTCCTCCCGATGGGCGAAATGAATTTTCCGAAATACTTACCGGTTGGAGGAAGGAAAGGGTGACAAGAGAGGCAACCGCCTCATCTTGGTAAGCTCCAGACGACCAACATGGATTGTGTTTGTGAACATTGACTTTACAAGCAAAGCAACAATTTATTAAAGGTATCCGTGCCTGGTATTTTCTATTACAAACAGCACTGCAATTTCTTAACACCACTTGGCATTACGGATATTGTATTGCAGTGAGAACAGTATTTTGGGACTTTGAGTTCTAACTACATATCACTTGATTTGGAATATATAAACACCTACTGCTTGTGTGGTCGCTAGTCCTATGATTAAGGTATCCTACCGAAACGCGTCAGGATTTCACTTAGATGCAGCCAGCAACATCAATAAAGGCTGTCTGGAATCTGGAACTGGGCACCTCTCTGCAACGAAGCTCTGTGGTGCATATTGGAGGTACCTGGTGGGCTAGTTGGCCCCCAGGGACCCTCAGTAATGGAGGGGACTTAATACCCCAGCTTAGAACGTGTACCACAACACAACACATAGTGCCATTGAGGAGTCTCCTTTCAAAGCTTTGAGAGCAAGAAAGGCAAATACATCACAATACCCAACGTGGTTAGGCAGTTGAAGAAAACTGAATTTTGATAATTTCGGTAAAAAATATAGATTCAGGAGAAAAATAGAAAAGCATGGATAAATATGATAGATTAAAGTACATAGACATTTTATTGATTAAGGTAGGAGATGAGGTCAGAGTGAAGTTAGCTGGAAATGTCAGAAAAGGAAAGTTGAAATTTGGGAAGGGGATTGTTGTCAAATATATAATGCAAATGAATTAGAAACTGAACAGTGGTAGAACTAAAAAAAAACGTCAAAGTTGTTGGATTGGAGCAGGTTCTGGACAATGCAGTCAAAACGTTCGGCCTCATGTTATATTTTACTGTCAGATCCCGTTGATGGCATTATTGGACTGTTGTACACAGTTATCCATTATGTATGTTATACATTTATTGTATACATCTTATGTCTCTTATGATAGACATCTTATGTTATCTATGTATCTAATAAATGTATTTTGAACTGACACAACGTTTTGTTAGCAGGGAATCATTCATGGTTTCTAGCCAGTATCCTCCAAGATGCAGTGCTGTTTGTTCTTTATCACAGTCGTTACCAAGTGGCATTAGTTCTCTCCTTATACTTCTTGTTCTTTTACAATCATTTATGTGGAGCCTGGGCTTCACTCCTCTTGTTAAGAGAAAAGCTACCCAGTCTTACGGTTATATTTTTTATAAATTACCAAACAGATCTCTATTTAGATGAACATACAGATGCTCTTTCTGCCTCATAAAATCCTTCCTGGACCAAGCTGTAACTAAGCAGTGTTTACAATCACGTGAACATACACTTCCCATTGGTGATAGTGGTCCTAGTGAAGACTCAAACCAGAAGCAACAGGAGCCCAAATCCTGGCATCAGTGCTTGGCCAACAGGAAATACTATATGGGGGTAAAGGTCAGCTGCTGGTGGCAGTGCAAGGCCACCTCAGAATATTATATGAAGATTATCCCAGGGCAACCAAAATCCCAATACCTGGCGGGATTGCTGGGTCATCGGCAAACTCCTATACGGAGACAACCCAGGAGTGACAGAATTCCACCCCCTCACATTACTGATAAACCGCCATAAGTTTCTATTTTCCAGGTGCCTGTAGGAGTAATGTGTTAGGTTAAGTGAGCACAGGAGTATGGGAGGTAAGTTTGAAAGGATAGAAGTCAGGATAAAAAGGTAGGAGTTCTGGCCCGGATTGCCCTAGGCTCTTTCCAGGTCCTAACAGATCCAAACAGGAAAGGCGCCTTGGCTGAAAGCCCTGAGGCAACCGACGAAGTGCTAATATGAAGAATACCACCTTGGACATATTATTAAACAGTCTGAAATTGCAGAATGTAAAGCAATAATATGCATTTTACCTGTATGCTCCATTTATGTAATTTTCAAGTGCAGGTATAAGAATTTCCTACATTTGGTACAGCTTTTTTTTACTGTAAGACCTGACTCTTCGACTGAACCGCAGACCCCTCCACCCCATTCAGTGCCTTGAGACCTGAACGGGTGAGTAGTCATGCTTTACAAGAATCTTGATTGATTGATTGATAAGGCATTGCAGTTATATATATATATATATATAGAAAATTTCGCGAGGATTCGTCGACCGGCGCCACCCATTTTGCACTCTTTTCTTCATTGCTAACAAGTATACTGTTTATGCATTTGCTCACCTGGAGTTATTTCGCTGTTTTCCCCTCTGAACCCTCTTCTGTCCCCTGTCCTTCCTGCAGTTCCTCTTGTCTCCATTCCATCTCCCTACCTGGAATCCGCCCTTCTTCCTGGTTTTGTGACATCCTCGATTCCTTACATGTTGCTCAAAATGACCGTTGTCACAATTTAGGGAATGCCATACTGTCTCTCATTGTGGGTGCAGAAGAACTGGACAACACAACAAACAGTCTAAGTTTCACACAACCTGATGGTAAGTAAACAAGACAATCCTATATGAAAAGCACATTGACAAATGAGCACCTTTGCTCCTCCCCCCAGCATTATGCCTCCCCATCTTCTTACTAACCATCAAGCAGCACATCAGGATACTATTTTTGTATATCTATTTCACATTGTGTGAATAAATATGGGACCAGTTTTTAACACAAGAGGAACCATACCTGGATGGCAAGGCACACAGGTAGATGTGTGTGGTACCTGACTTATGTATAGGTGTCAGGACGCCCCATCATGTGCGACACTTTCAGCCGGTCCAGGCTTTTTAGTGTCCTACCCCCTCATATCTGTCAATTCTTGACTCAAAAACACACTGAAGTCATGTTTAAGAGGGTGATCCTATTAAGGTCAATGGAGAATGAACACTGTTTTGGAGAGCGATACAGGTCTCATTAAATTCTATGGCGGCATTTTGTTTGTCAGCAGGTGCACAGAGGGTGACATCCACCAAATGCAGTTGAGTTGGCAGGTATGCACTGTGGCGTCAGGAGTCACGCTCATCGTGGCACAAGTGGAAAAGGGCCATTTGCTAAAAAGCCAGGCCTGGTAGGACGTGTCCAGAAAAGGCCATCAGAAAGGAAGTGTGGCTGCTGAGGTTCTTTGCCCCAGGGCCCAACACTTTTTGAGGGCCAGCTCTCCTCTTACAGCCTGCATTTACATATTTAAAGGTAAGCCAGAGCTGTTCCTTTGTTTTGCAGCTAACATGGTAATACCACTAGGTGGCACCAAATGCTAGGGTTGCCATTTCCCTAGCACACGCTCCCTTAATTATGAGTTGCTCCTTGGACCGGAAACCATGGAGGGCCTCACAATATTCTTGGCCTATGACCTCACAAAAAACTTCGCAACACAGGCCCCACTAGCCCCCGCATTGTGGGGGGGGGGGATCCCGTGCTCCAGGGGCCCCCTCCCTTCATTATGAATTAAATGGTGCGCACGGCACCCCCGGCCTCTTAATAAATAAAATGGTGCGCACGGCACGCACGCCTGGGTCCCGCCGGGCCTCATAGGCTTATCATAAATTAAATGGTGCGCTGGCGCCTACCTCTGAAGCTGCAGGCCAAGCCAGCCCTCAGGTCAGGTGAGTCTGCTTCGGAGCCCAGTAGTGGTCCATGGGTGGCAAGCAATAAGCATTTCTCGTCCTCTCTAGCTGTAAGGGCACCTGCATTCAGAAACTGTGCATTCTCCGAATGTGTTTGTTAGAGCGAAGGTCAGCATACTAAGGGAAGTTAGTGATTTTTTTTCTGTACTAAAGGAGATTTGGTACTCTCAGCGCAGAAGCAAGATATGATGGTTACATTGGGCTTTCCCTAAAACGCTCCATTTTGGAAAGAACTGACCAAAGTTCATGACCCCTTAAAAACATGCTTAGCTCCCTTTTATGTCACACCACCAGGCAGATTCAGCTGCGTGCCAGTCCAGAACTCGTGCATAAATGACACTAAGAAGGGTTTGTAGCTTAGCCCTCTTCCGGCATTTGATTCCTACGGTTAAAACATTCAGCAATTGCTTGAATAAAGTAATATTCAGATTTTTGCAATTTCTCAGCAGTATTTCTATCTCGCTGTCGTGATACTGAATATTAGTTTTACTAGTCTGGTTAGAGAACGCGTCCATTGCAGTGAAGTGTCCATGAACTGCTCTAGAGGTCTGTGTTAGATAGTATTTACCCAATCTCCGGAATTATTGGGTATCCTCAGTGTGGTGTAGCTGTCCACTGAATGCCTCAATCCCTGATTGACTATTTCTAGTGGTGACAGTCAATAAAACGCTTTGCAGCTGGTTTGTATCATCTCTTTTGCTTACATCGGACACTGGCACTATTTGGATAGGCATGGAGGATACTGCTGTGGCTGTGTTATATCAGCTGTTATAAGCACCTTGCACTCTCAGTATCCAATAGCAATGTTAGTCCAATGAAAAACTCCGATATGGCCACTGGATTTATTTAGGGAGGGGGGAGTGGGTGGGGGTAATCTGGCAATAATCTCTTGGCATGTGCCACCACTAATGCTGAAAGTACTGGAGATATTTTCTCAGACCATAGGTAATTTGTGGGTTGCTGGAGCTGATTATGGGGATACCCCTATGTTTTGGCACTGATGCCATGTCCGTGGCAAGTACTAAGCATTGCCTCTAGATGATACAGGAGCTGATCCATGGGACTGTGACAATACTGTAATTAAACAAAGAAGACTAGCTTAAGTTGACCAAAGTGATGCAGTACTCAAAGTAGTTCTGTCACAGACACCTTGTAGGTGTATTCATGAAGCCCTCACCCACCAACCTAGTTGGTGGCATGCTTCATCATCGGGCCCACCCAGTGACACCTAGTATGTCCCGGGTGTGCTACGACGCCTGATTACAGCGGAGCTGGTATATTGCTGAGAGTGCAGTGAGGTTGGGTGAATTGTGATTTAAAACGGCTTGGTATATAGGCAGCGCACAGCTGCGAGAGTTTAACCACATCACCATGGCTGAGAACCATGGCTTTACCTTTACGGAGGAGGAGGTCAACGACATTCTCGCAGACCCCTCTTTTCAAGTTGATTTCAACATCGCTAATTCCATAGCCCAAACAACTGACTGGGAGACCCTCACTGAGAAAAAGAGAAACAGGATCCGCACCATCCTCCATGGAGTGATCCTAGCCCAATATGTCAAAACCAACACGTCCCCAAGAGGTCTGATTGTCACCAACGCACCCAGGATCTTCTTAGATGACCCCACCTTCAGGAAGGATTGGGCCCAGATCGCCTGGCATTGCACCAGGGACTGGATGATACTAATTATAAAAACTGCCAAACGTCTTTCAGAAGCTATTGTAATTGAAATCCAACTATCAGAAAGCCACTTCAAAACAACCCTGACAGCTTACAAAAAGAAATTAGACGATCAAAATAAAGAAATTAACGAGTACAAGGAGTACCTGACTCAAGCTAAAATCAAGAAATTTGAGAAAGACCTCAAAAAATTCAGTTATGCCAAAGTCTTTCCATACTCTGAAGAAGACTTCATCCCACCAGCCAATAATTCCAGTGCCTCACACTCCTCAGCAGATGACAGTTCCGCATCTAGTGACTCTAGCAATAGCTCACACAAACGGGGTGGCAGAGGCCGCCGCGGACAACGCTGGCAAAACAACTGGCAGGGAGGACCACCTGGATATTACTCCGGGCCTCCAACTAACTTTGGCCCAATGCAAAACCCCTACTTCGGATACCAACAAGCGTATACACCTGGCCCCATGCCCCTATTCCCAGGAAACCATGGACCCCACAGGCCTCCTTTTTTAGGACAGGGCAGAAGAACACGCGGAAGGAGAAGACACAACCCACAACCACAAGTACACTGGGCCGAAGACGGCAACCCAGTGAGCGCGAACACTCGCCAGAAGGCACCCAGCCAACCGGGAACCAGCAAACCATGAATCAAGCAACCCATGAGTCCATGGTGTTTAACCTTTCAAGCATCTCACTGACACCTAAACAGGTCTCAGTACTAGAAAAGGGACTATCCTTCGTACCCACGACAAGATTGGACAAATTTAAATTGCACGTGGAACTGGCGGAGTTCATGAGGAAACTAAAAGTCAAGGCCTTCTTCGAGAAATCCTCAAGGGATGACTCAATCCCCACGGAAAACCCTAACATCACAGGCCTGAGGACCAAATCCACCTTCACCCCGCCACCATCCACAGTGCCCCCTGAGATCACCACTTTTGAACTGGCTGTTTACAATGATGTCGAGAATCTAGAACCAACCAACCATTTCAACAACCTGTCGAAGGAAGACAGAGAAACCATCCAGGAACTCAAAAACAATCCCTCTATCATAATAAAACCTGCCGACAAGGGAGGAGGCATTGTGCTCTTAGACAAGCAGGACTATGACACCGAATGCCGCCGACTACTGAGCGACCAAAGAAACTACAAGAAACTAGAACATGACCCAACCAACTCACTACAAGGCACTATTCAGGCCCTAGTGAATACCGCCCACCAGGCGGAACATATCTCCAAACAAGAAGCAGAGTACCTCTGCCCTCAAAAGATAAAAGTACCATACTTTTACACTGTACCAAAAATACACAAAGGCATTCTTCCGCCCCCAGGCAGACCTATAGTGTCTGGCATCAACTCCCTTTTGGAACCTCTCTCTCGCTACTGCGATTTCTTTCTTAACCCACTGGTCCAGCAAACACCTAGTTACATCCAGGACACGAAACACTTACTACAAGTCATCAACAACATCGAATTCAGCCCTGAAACCCAACTCCTGGTGGGCCTGGACATCGAAAGTCTTTACACCAGTATCCCCCAGGACGCCACCATCCAAGTCCTGAGACAGGTACTTATGGAGTCCCCATGGCCGCACCGCACACCTAGAGACTTCATCCTCCAATGTGCCACAATAGCACTAAAGGAAAACTAATTTGAGTATGAGGGAAGCCTGTACCTCCAAACCAACGGAACATCTATGGGCAGCGTTTTCGCTCCTAGCGTGGCAGGACTCTATGTCCACCTCTTTGAGCAGACCCACATCACTCCCAATACCAATCCCTATACCAGGAATATTCTCACCTGGCGTCGATATATAGACGACATCCTTATGATCTGGCAGGGATCAGAAACAACTCTACAACTTTTCCTCACTTGGCTCAATGAAAGAGACCCATACCTGAAATTCACAAGCACCTCGAGTGCAAGCCACCTGGCATTCCTTGAACTGAACATATGGGCCAAAGATGGCCAACTGATCACTACGACCTATTACAAGCATACCTCAAGGAACTCACTCCTCCATTACACAAGTTTCCATCCCCGCCCTCTAAGGGAAAACCTACCATTTGGGCAATTCCTGCGTATACGCAGAAATTGCACTCAAGTAACTGACTACAAAAATCAGTCTACTAGTAACAAGATTGGGGAGTGTAGAGGGATGGCCCTTCATGGGCTTCAGAGATGGATGCGTCCTCCAATTCAAATTGTTTACTTAACATAAAGATCCATCTCTTAAGGGGAGAAAAGAAGGAAATTCAAAACCTGGGTTATATGGGTGTAAATGTCCCACAATGGTTGGACATACACAAAGGTGTTTAAATACCCCTCACACACCAAGAATGACCAGTGGTGTCATGCTTCATCATAGGGGTCTTCCCGCCCCGCTGCGGGACGGGGCGTGCTACGACCTACAAATACGTGGGAGCACTGATAATAAAGTGCTATGTGTAGTGCAGTGGGAGGGTCTGGGATAGGTGTGAATGTGAGTTTAAAAGGACCTGGCCCCTAGGACAAAAGAACTTTAATAAGTCGGAGGGGGCTGGTACTAGTAAAAGGGTGGTGCGGAGACTTCCTACTCAATGTGTGGTGTTCTCCTAGTATGTTGTCGACATGTTTCGATGCTAGGCATCTTCTTCAGGACGGGGTTAAGATCCCTCCTATGTGCGCATATTGGTACTCATGATAAGATTATCAATATAAGAGAAAACATGCGTGGGTATACAGTACCTAATGGTATTCGGATTTAATTCTGTAAGAAAAATAATAAAGCAAATTACTCGTTCAGATTCCCAGGAATTGTGAACATCGTACCTGCAAACAAAAGAAGTGTGCCACGAAGGTGACAAAAAACGTGATAGTTTTAGCCATAACTCTAAATGGTTGCAGAAGAAGGTGCAGTGACCTGTAAGAAAAGTAGAGACATACATGACACTACAAACAAAAAACAGAAAACACACACTCTAAAAATAATGGACGATACTCTTATTCGGATATGGAACCAATGGTATATTGAAAACATACTTAAGTGTATGTGAGGTATTGCCTCATGGACCTTAGGGTTGATGGAAAAAACAATAAGGAGCCTCAATGCTGAAAAAGATAATAAAAAGGAGAGATGCCTGTTATCTACTGACTACTCCTAGAGAAACGCCGTTATCGGTGTCCTCCAGCGGCTAAGCCGTACTCACGTATCCTTTAGCAGCCAATCGCTACATGTGCATCCATCCCGATGTCCGGTCGTACTGTGGGGAAATCCCTACTGTGCCCAGTTTAAATACAGCCAGCTTTCACCAATTTGCGGGGAAACTAGTTGCACCTGGTGAGTTTCAGAAGACTTCCGGTTCAAAGGGTGCCGGTAGACTAGACCGGATCGAGTAAAAGATCTATGTCAACCGGAAGTGAGGACCCAATATGAGTATTTGAAGTGGTGTCATCACATGCGCCCACTGGTAAATGTAAAAAAATATATCAAAAAATAAGGATAGAGGTCTCCCAAGTATATCGCCTCAAAGCCTGTTTGACGGATCAAAGAGGTACGGGCTGGACTTAGTGAGAGCGAGAAGCGTCTCTCATGTGTCGAGAGGTGTGATAGCTGAATTGGCTCTCGTGTGTCGAGAGGTGTGATAGCTGAATTACAACGGGGAGAGAAAGAAAAGGGCCAATGCTGAGAGGAGGTGGGACTAATCCGAGGGAGGAGGTCAAAGGGTGTCAAAATAGAGGATTGACACATGGTTAGTAATCCATCCGAGCCCATCGTGTCATTTAACAAAGACAGAAGAAGTTCTTCTGACGGCAGAAAGGATGCTTGGGTGGTTTGTTGTGAATACAAGTACAAGCATCCAAATAGTGCCAGGAAAGGAGTGTCATAATTGATCTTGTTGGTCATAACTGACAGTGAAAGGGGTGAGGCAAGTCACTATGACAGCTGTGACCATGGTATGTCATCGTTCAGACCAAACACGTGAGTGCCCAGACGGAACACCCAACGTTGTTCTTTCTCGAAGAGTCCATGCTCATTCTGTAGTTGCTCTATGACCGTCCATCTGAGATCGTCGACCCCATGATTCTCAGTCAGGAAATGCGTCGCCATCTTGGTCGTGCTTTTTTTGCAGCGAATGTTACTCTTATGTTCGCCCATTCGCACCTTTACTGGTCTGGTGGTCATACCCACATATTCCATTTTACAGGGGCAAGTAATAAGATACACAACGTTTTTGCTGTTGCAATTGGTGAATTTTCTCTGTTCCCAGACCGTGCCGTTGGCAAAAGTGATGCTGGTACTCTTCTTAGTGAGTGTGCAAGTGCTGCACATCCCGCAAGGATGGTGCCCTTTGACAGGTGGTTGAATACCTCTTACGATCTGTTGGGCAGGTGGTTTTCGTGGTCTGGTGTGAACCAAAATGTCCTTTAAATTTCTACCCCTTTTGTGAGAAAACATGGGTTTCGGTAGATTGAGGCCTCCACAATTTAGAATTTTCCAATTCTTATTTATGATCTTGGAAACCTGGTTTGAATGTGTATTATAGGTTGTGACACAGATAGGCCTGGTTTCCTCTTCCTGTCATGGTCGATTTTCTAAAAGAGAATCACTATTGTTGTTCCTTGCTCTCTTGAAACCCTTTTTGACAACTGCCTCTGGGTAGTGTCGATCTAATAATTTCTTCTGCAGGTCTTTTGCCTGGGCCTTGAAGTCTGTCAATTCTGAGCAGTTCCTCCGTAGACGTAGGAACTGGCCATAGGGGAGATTATCACGAAGGTGTCTGGGGTGGAAACTATCATATAGCAACAGGCAGTTCTTGGCCGTTGGTTTAAAGTGTGTGCTGGATTTCAATCTGCCTTCATCTGCATAGATGTTAAGGTCTAGGAAAACTAGGTTGCTGTTGGATGATGTATGCGTGAACTTTAGAAAGGTATTTTGTTCATTCAACCAATTCATGAATTGTGTATCTTATTACTTGCCCCTGTAAAATGGAATATGTGGGTATGACCACCAGACCAGTAAAGGTGCGAATGGGCGAACATAAGAGTAACATTCGCTGCAAAAAAAGCACGACCAAGATGGCGACGCATTTCCTGACTGAGAATCATGGGGTCGACGATCTCAGATGGACGGTCATAGAGCAACTACAGAATGAGCATGGACTCTTCGAGAAAGAACAACGTTGGGTGTTCCGTCTGGGCACTCACGTGTTTGGTCTGAACGATGACATACCATGGTCACAGCTGTCATAGTGACTTGCCTCACCCCTTTCACTGTCAGTTATGACCAACGAGATCAATTATGACACTCCTTTCCTGGCACTATTTGGATGCTTGTACTTGTATTCACAACAAACCACCCAAGCATCCTTTCTGCCGTCAGAAGAACTTCTTCTGTCTTTGTTAAATGACACGATGGGCTCGGATGGATTACTAACCATGTGTCAATCCTCTATTTTGACACCCTTTGACCTCCTCCCTCGGATTAGTCCCACCTCCTCTCAGCATTGGCCCTTTTCTTTCTCTCCCCGTTGTAATTCAGCTATCACACCTCTCGACACACGAGAGACGCTTCTCGCTCTCACTAAGTCCAGCCCGTACCTCTTTGATCCGTCAAACAGGCTTTGAGGCGATATACTTGGGAGACCTCTATCCTTATTTTTTTATATATTTTTTTACATTTACCAGTGGGCGCATGTGATGACACCACTTCAAATACTCATATTGGGTCCTCACTTCCGGTTGACATAGATCTTTTACTCGATCCGGTCTAGTCTACCGGCACCCTTTGAACCGGAAGTCTTCTGAAACTCACCAGGTGCAACTAGTTTCCCCGCAAATTGGTGAAAGCTGGCTGTATTTAAACTGGGCACAGTAGGGATTTCCCCACAGTACGACCGGACATCGGGATGGATGCACATGTAGCGATTGGCTGCTAAAGGATACGTGAGTACGGCTTAGCCGCTGGAGGACACCGATAACGGCGTTTCTCTAGGAGTAGTCAGTAGATAACAGGCATCTCTCCTTTTTATTATCTTTTTCAGCATTGAGGCTCCTTATTGTTTTTTCCATCAACCCTAAGGTCCATGAGGCAATACCTCACATACACTTAAGTATGTTTTCAATATAGTGTGTGTTTTCTGTTTTTTGTTTGTAGTGTCATGTATGTCTCTACTTTTCTTACAGGTCACTGCACCTTCTTCTGCAACCATTTAGAGTTATGGCTAAAACTATCAAGTTTTTTGTCACCTTCGTGGCACACTTCTTTTGTTTGCAGGTACGATGTTCACAATTCCTGGGAATCTGAACGAGTAATTTGCTTTATTATTTTTCTTACAGAATTAAATACGAATACCATTAGGTACTGTATACCCACGCATGTTTTCTCTTATATTGATAATCTTATCATGAGTACCAATATGCGCACATAGGAGGGATCTTAACCCCGTCCTGAAGAAGATGCCTAGCATCGAAACATGTCGACAACATACTAGGAGAACACCACACATTGAGTAGGAAGTCTCCGCACCACCCTTTTACTAGTACCAGCCCCCTCCGACTTATTAAAGTTCTTTTGTCCTAGGGGCCAGGTCCTTTTTAACTCACATTCACACCTATCCCAGACCCTCCCACTGCACTACACATAGCACTTTATTATCAGTGCTCCCACGTATTCGTAGGTCGTAGCACGCCCCGTCCCGCAGCGGGGCGGGAAGACCCCTATGATGAAGCATGACACCACTGGTCATTCTTGGTGTGTGAGGGGTATTTAAACACCTTTGTGTATGTCCAACCATTGTGGGACATTTACACCCATATAACCCAGGTTTTGAATTTCCTTCTTTTCTCCCCTTAAGAGATGGATCTTTATGTTAAGTATACAAAAATCAGTCGGCAGACTTGTCTAAGAAACTGGAGGAAAGAGGCTACCCCCGTGCCATCATCAACAAAACCAAGAAAAGAGCCAGGAACCAAAATAGGGAGGCTCTCCTGGAAACGGTACCCAAGGACAAAAGTGGCCAACCCATCACGTGTGTCACCACATTCAACACAGCTTCCAATGAGGTGGCGAAACTCATACGCAAAAACTGGAAAATTCTAAACTCTGGACAACGACAATGGGAAACCCCCAGGTTTGCCTACAAAAGGTGCAACAACCTGAAAGACCAACTTGTGAGCACCCGCCCCAGACCCCTGACCAACAGAGAACCCAATACTATCCTGAATGCGTGGGGGCTACCTAAGATCTCTGGACACTACCCATGCAATGATTGTAGCGTGTGCCATCTCACCAGCCATACGAAAACACTGATATTAGAACCAGACAAAGTGTGGACTCAACGCAGCCACACAAACTGTAATTCACGTAACGTGATCTACCTACTTACATGCAGCTGCGGCCTCCGATACATTGGAATGACCGCCCGAAAAATAAGAACTAGAATAACAGAACACAGGAGCACAATCAGGTGCAAGAAGAACATTAGCAAACTGACCAGTCATTTCATCACCCAGGGACACACTCCCAATGACCTGACCTGGACCATCATTGAACAACTACCGGAACTGGCAGTGGATAATGAGAAGAAATTACTCAGCAAGGAACAACGTTGGATATATCGTCTTTCCACCCAAACCAATGGCCTCAACGATGCCATACCGTGGAACTCAGTCACACCCTAGACCCACACATCACCTGGCCTGTGCGCAGTTGCCCCCCGTGCCATAGTCCCCCTGGACACAATTATTGATCATGCTCCCTCTTGTGTGTACCACCAAACTGCCAACATCTTGGGCACATGCTTCAACCCCACCCATTCTGCCATGTCAACCTTAGCGCGCTGCGCGCACTTAACAGTAATTCATGGGCCGAACCACTCTGGGAGGCGGCGCGTCCCGCAGGCATGTTTTCCCAGCATTAACGCACACATAACCAGCACTGAACCCTTAGCTCCTGCGCATATAAGACCACGCCACACCTAACACTGGTGTTGCCCCCTACCCCGTATCATTGGCGGCATATTGTGGTTTTTTCATAATCTAGTTTTTACATATACCTTCACGCAATCGCGCTATCAAACTGATGGTATGCCAAAGGCAGGAGTACAAATCTCCTACATTGTAAATCATGCACTCACACTGAGCATGTGCGAGAAACTAGTGTGCAATTCATGAGCATGAGCAACAACCCGCTGATACACTGAGCATGCATGAGAGACTAGTGTGCAAATCTCCTACATTGTAAATCAAGCACTCACACTGAGCATGTGCGAGGAACTAGTGTGCAATTCATGAGCATGAGCAATAACCCGCTGATACACTGAGCATGCACGAGAGACTAGTGTGCAAACTACGAGCATGAGCAGCAACTACATCTAGGGGCGGTGCTACCTCGTTAACCTCAGTATAAAAAGCCCACACGCCGAGAGGCTCTTTCTACCGGAGGACGACGGCGGGACAACAGGTACAAGGCAGGCACTGACCAGAAAGACTGTGAGTATGACAATCCTGACAAGCCTCCAAACAACAAACTGGGTAAGCGCTTTTTCCCTCACAGGTCCCTAACTCCCACAGCCTATCTCTTTTTCTCTCATAGGGTCATCCCCTTACCGCTTCCCTCCAGGAAGCCTTGGCTAATAACCCAAAGCGTAAGAACATTTTCCTTGCACCCTGCTACACTAAGTCACCTGCCTTCAGTGTGATTTCCGTGTTTTAGCCACACCACGCTCTTAATTAGTTGCGTACTTTCACTCTGGTGGCACCACCAGTACCATCACACCTAGCCGACTATAGTCCTCTCACCATGCACTATAGTGCCGGCCACCTAAGCATTGTTGACCGGATGTCTAAATTGACTACTGACTCTCTCTACAAATGTTTTGTCCTTGTTTTTAATGTTTGTTTGTACAGGTATGCATGAGAAGGGAATCCCCCCTCTCACACATAGAAAAACGCCTTAGTGAGTGTATCACATAGTCTGTACCACAACACTAAGTCTGTTTTATTTTCACCACACCCTTTTAAAAACGGTCCTGAGGAAAGCCAGAATACTCTAAGGCACTGGCTGAAACATGTCGACCATCTGAAGGACGCAGGGGGCAGTAACTCTCCACCCTTACACGTCCTGTAGCCTTACTTTTAACCGCTGGTGTCGGCCCAGTTATTAAAATTTAATTTACCCTTGGGTACTGGGACCACCACCAAGCCGTTTTAAATCACAATTCACCCAACCTCACTGCACTCTCAGCAATATACCAGCTCCGCTGTAATCAGGCGTCGTAGCACACCCGGGACATACTAGGTGTCACTGGGTGGGCCCGATGATGAAGCATGCCACCAACTAGGTTGGTGGGTGAGGGCTTCATGAATACACCTACAAGGTGTCTGTGACAGAACTACTTTGAGTACTGCATCACTTTGGTCAACTTAAGCTAGTCTTCTTTGTTTAATCACATATAAATCCCTCGGGGACATGGACTAGCTTTCTAGTCCTCTCTCTCCCTCTTGTTACACGCACTGTGACAATACTGACATATAAACTGGAGCTGCTGGCAATAATACCAATGAATGACAGAAGACATGGTGACTTTGTTGCTGGAATCTAAATTATGCTGCCATGGATCATGGGGGAGTCCAGGGATACTAATAATGATTTTTAGGTCTCGCCTGACCCAGCGCATGCGCTGGTCTGGCGAGACATTATGTGAGGGCTCCAGAAAGTGCTACCAGGCCAGCCTAGACCTACAGTGCATGTGCGCGGGCGCGCGCGTCGCACTTTACCGCGATTACTTTCACTTTCGCGGTCCCACGGCCGCTTTGATGTTCTCCGTGAGGCGACAATAGATTGCAGCAGTTAAAACAAGCATTGGCATAGCCAATAGGTCTCGCTTTTGGGACCTTATAAGTGTTTAGTTATGCAACTGTTGCATGGTTAAACACTTATAAGGTCCCAAAGGCGAGACCTATTGGCGATGCCAATGTTTGTTTTGAGATGCTATCGGGCCTATGAAGGCTCTGACACTAGTTGGGGGTCATTTGGGACGCTGGCAAATATACAGAAAGCAGGTAGTTTTTACTTTGATGTTGGGCACACTAGCCATACTCACACTGATAGATAGCAATGTAAAGCCATTGGAAATGATAGGTGGATGTTAAGTGTTTAAGATGGAGAACCCAAGAATGCTGTGGGTTTGGTCCTTTCGCTCAAGGCCCATTGTGGGTCTTACCCACATTCTAATAATGCGCAGGGGAGTAATGTGTGTCTTCAGTGAATTCTCTGGAGGTATTGTACACATACAAGCACCGAGGGGTGAGAATTCGTGACAAAGTGTTCGGTCATTTTTGGAGTATTGTGTGCGGGGCCCAAGTAGAACAGAAAGATAAAGAAGATGGGGCCGATGACTCTTTCTCCATAAAACAAATGATATGAACGTTCAACATTCATTTGGGACAATAAGTAGCTGGAGAAGGGAAATGCAAGAGTGTCTTCGAAAAAAAGAATAGCATGATGAATTCCAGTAAATAAAGGTTATAATAGTTAAACGTACTCCAACTAAGACGTTAGGTCCGACACCTTCATCTTACCGCATGGAAAGTTGACACCATTGGCCACACGTAATAATGGAGGAAGTGAAGGTGGCAATGCTATTAGAGGAGAAATAAGCAAGAGTAATAGAGGAGGCCTGAGCTATTCTCTGTAGAATTGTCTAGAGTCATTTGATTGAAAGAAGACCTACAAGTATGCAAAAACGAGTAATGGATCATTTGGAAAAAAGAAAAAGGATCCTAGGCTGGAGGATAAGAGATAATATAATTGTCCTCTCCGCAAATAAATAAACATGATATTTTGCTCTCTGATCCCTGCAACCAGGACTCAATCAATACAGTTGTGTTTCATGTCCAGCAGTGGCTTAACATACGCCCCTGAAGACCCACGGTGTGGGGGTGGGGGGCAAGCTCCAGGTGGGGCCCTCAGTGCAGTACCCTGGCATGAGAGCTCCTGATTGAGTCCGGAGGGGGCCCCTCCATGTACTTTGCAGGGGGGGCCCCTCAAGTTTCGTTACGCCACTGGCCTGGATGTGTCTCTGAATTGCTTATGCTATGACAGTGAGGTCGACAAAAGAGTTGTCAGTTCATACAACACTCCTGATGGCAATAACACACGATAAAGACAAGGTTTTATTCCTGGAAATAGTGAGTAGATCCAGGGATCTGGAAATAAACATCTGCACATTCCGTTGCCTCATGCAAGGACCACCCGCCCCCTGGGGACCTGAGGCTGCGGATATTAATTCGCTTCCATGTGCTGCACCACCGGGGAGGCATAGCTCAGCTCCACGGTATGTTTCTCTGATTACGTTTCTTACTGCGAGGTTTGTTAGTTTAGTTTTCCATTTCCTGTTTTGTTTCACAGTCCATGGTTTTAAACTGCGGTGAACTGTTGACCTCTTCTGGGCTCGGGATGTTCCTCGGCTAGAGGCAGCTCGAAGCTTATGAGCTAAGCATTAACCAGCGAGGCTGGACTTGAAGATTTGTTTGAAATTTTTTTTCAGTGTGGACTTTGGAAGCTTGGCTGCCCCAGGAATGAGAAGCAAGAGCAATAAATAGGTTTTAGAGGACCCCCGATGAATGTTAAAGGGAATACATTCAGCTTCTATTCAGTTTTTGATTTCTTTTTCCCCCGAATTAATTTCCCTGTCACTTTCCTGACTTTTTACCTCAAATAATCTTGACTTTTAGTCCCCGCACATTTACTTGTTTAATGTATAACTACAAGTGCCAGAATGCAACGGATCTGAGCATACAAGCTAGTACTGTCGGAGCAGACCCAAGCAGGCCCAGGTTAATGTGGCAGTTCTGAAAATATAGAATAAAGTACAGAGCTCCTTTTCACGCTGTCTAAAGTGGGAATCTTCCCTGACTGTTTACCTTCTGGTTTGCAAAGTTAGTAAAGGCCAGAAAATTAGGCAGGTTAATTTGCTCATATGCCACAACAGTCACAGGGTAATGTTGTGAAGGATTACATAGCATTCTCAACAGACATTTATTTGCAGTTCACTCATCATATTAAAATAGATAATAAAACACATATAACTAAATAAGTCTCAGACGAGCCTCAGAAATGAGGGAAGTGGCTCACCCACGTAATCTTATTGTGGGATTTCATTGGTCACGGAGGAAGTCCTATGTCACGTGGACTGAGAAGAGACGCTTTGCCAGAAAAATGACAATTTTAACATCTCCAATCAAATTCCCATCAAGAGAATGCCAACATTAATATATTTTTGTCCACATTCACCTGATCTTGCCCTGCATGAGGAACCCTGGTCACTCTAGACACATCCTGTACTCAAGTGTGTGTGGTGCAGGGTATAGTGCATAAACCTGGTAGAATGGGTGTGGTACTAGCTGAAGGAGCAGGCTTTGGTTGAGTTACCCAATTGTTTAATCAACCCTCATGTGAAAATACAGGCCATACCCATGTAATACCGGCAAAACGGCAATACGTAGTACACTACAACAAGAGACATTACACATCGCATTTCGCACATTGGGGCATATTTACAAGCCCTTATTGCCACCAGAACGTCACTTTTTTTAAGCTGTGGTCGCAATATGGGCTTTGCTCTATTTACAAAGCAGCGTCAAACCACTTAACGTGGCTTAACGCTGCCTTGTAAATAAGGCACCCTTTCAAGCTATACTTAGCGTGAAAGGGGTGGGTAATGGGTGTTAGGGTAGGCGTCTCGCCGCAACACCCATTGATTTTGACACTGCCCCATATTTACAAGAGAGGCATAAATATGGGGAGGCACCAAAATTAAGACCAGGAAAAACCTCCTCTTAACAGGGCGTAACGAGGAGAAATGCTCGATTTCGCCTCGTTTTTGCTGTTTAAATTTGTGCTGCATTGTGCAGCACACATAGAAACAGCAAAACACCATGCATAATTGTTTATGTGCAGGAAGGTGTCCCTTCCTGCACATAAATATTCATTTTTAAACTGACTAGTTGCAACTTCTATGTGTGCAGCACAAAGCAGCACACATAGAAGTTACAAATCGCCATAAGATTGTTTATGTTCTGGAAGGGACACCTTCCTGCACATAAACGAACATTCCCCACAAACCAGGCACCCTTGCACTATGTTGCAAGAGTGCATGCGTTGGCGCCAAGCAGCTGAAATTAGCGCCAGAGCAGGGGGAAACATACGGCTGCAACATGTTGTTGTAAATACTGTGCAGCCATGCGTTTCCGAAGTGGCAGAGCACGGCGTTAAACCAAGAAGGCTAACACCGCACTCTGTCACTTCTTTGTAAATGTGCCCCATTGTCCATCTAAGTATACAGAAAAATCCAACAGTATGACAGATAACCTAACGATACTAAGGCGGCACAGGTCTCAGGGAAACATTATTATTTATAATGGATTAGAAAGTCTCACACACGTTTGTGGCATCCTTCAACTTTGGCTTGCTCCATTGTAAGGTAGTACTATCAGAGCGGTTTAGACCTCAGTGTGAGGAAGTACAAGATAAATGATGCTGAATTAAGAAGGGATCCAGAGTACTATTAAAACTACCTAGAGGAATTTCCCTTATTCAAAGGTACACAGGGTAGGATTAAAAAAATCAAATATTGTATGAAAATTGAAAGATTATGTCTCAGTCATCGTCTCAAGGGACAACATGTTTCAGCCCATGTGACAGCTATAAAAGGTTTCGGCCTTCATCAGAGGAGATGGAATCCCTATTTAGTAGGTCACGTTTACGTATGTGCAAAAGGTAAGAATGAGTCTTACCTTAGACCCAATAATCTGTTTTACTATCAACAGGGAGTGAAAGGTAGAACGTGAAACACAGTGAACCAAATACATCACTGTACCTGCTGGTACATGCAATTGTGAGTACACTGCACCACAGTTGCACAGCAATTAAAAATGTGCTGTTTCCAGACCTGCAAACTAGTACAGATAAGACAGCCAGTTGCTCAATATATTCCTTGCCTTCTACATCAAATATGGGAAACTATGGGAGTACATATCAATTGATAATGTAGATTTTTTCAGTATAACCAGGAGAGCGCAGGATCTACAGCATTACAATATAATTATCCCCTTTTAACAATCCTTTAATTCTTTCATATTCTCAATAGTTTCCTCAGTCTGAAATTACGATTTTTTTTTGTGGTGTGTGCCATCCAATGTACCCTTTTGAAAATGTATCTAAAGTCTCCTACACACCGGTTTGGACAGACCTAGAAATTTTGTGGAGCAATAATAGGAAATCTTGATGGAGATTTAATAATTCTCTGCTTTTGGATAAGACTTAAACTACCACCTACAAAAACGGTGTCAAAGAATATTTTGATAATAATAATAATACAGGGGACACTCCATGTCACTTTGTCCGGGATGCATTCAAAGCAGCCTCTAGAAGTTTTATAATTAGTTAAGTTTCCTTCAAAAAGAAAATTTTTGATAGAACGCAAATACTATAGTTAAAAAATAATAAAACTGATCTGGGTGCGTTGATGGCAGCTAAAATATAGTTTAACAAATACAGTACTGAAAAAACATGTGGGGTTCTTCTTTGAATGAATGCTGGTAAAGTGGTGGAAGGAATAGAGCTTGTTCTTTATTGGCAAATTATCTGAAGTGCAAAAGGGAGAAGTCAACTGTGAAATCTATTGTAAATGACTTTGGTAGGAAATGTTCAGGGATTCTGATACTCTTGCTTGCTTTGCAAGCTACTACGAAAAATGTATACTCTCCAGAGATTTGTCCTTCTGAGGCACTCATTAATTCCTACCTATCTAGGGTCATGAACAAGATTACAGACAATATAGATGTGTCTTTCTGGAGTTATACTCTGCTGTTCTCACGCCAGGGAAAGCTCTAGGTCTAGATGGATTCACAGATGGATGTTTTTCTTTTCATAAAACGTTTTGGACAGTTTTTCATAAATCAAAAATGTATGGGCATGTCATTCCCCTCCGATACTGCCCACTTCAACCTCTTTGTTAATAATCTCCTAAAAAGTACAATAATTATCCGTTATGTCTCTATTTTTAACAAAACCAGACTGTTTCATGCCAATGAGATCCGGTATGAAGGTAACTAGTCTAAGAGCCAGTGCTTTGGAAAATATTTTACAAAATTATTAAAAGAAATACTTCTGTAGTTCTTGCACAAAGAGAGAACTCAATCTTTTTTTAGGTATAAATACAAATCATAGCCTATGTAAAAGAACCCATAGAACAATTCAAAGAAGAGAAGCGATTAATTAGCATAATCCCAAGATGTCTGGCAGTTGTAATTTTCATGATTTCTCCATTTATCACAGGGCATTTGAAATTAAACAAATTCAGGTGCATTGCTTTTATCTAGAGTGGTCTTAGGTATTCTCTTTTGCTCATAAAAATATTCTTTTTATAGCTCATTTGCCTACATTTTGGTTACTGTCTACCGCATCACACTCTTGTTCCTTATTGAAACCTTTAGTGTTTTCAAACTCATCAAAATGTGATCTCTTTGTTAGTATGCTGAGGCGATGCATCGGTTTCACGGAGCTGCAAGGTTACGATGCGTGAATGAGCATCGTCTTTGAGGCTGCTGTCAATGTGAGATTTGAGATGCGAGGGACTGCGTCAGGGAGGTGTTTGCACTGTGGTGGCTTCAATGTGGATAGCGATTTCCTTGTCTCCTTTGACGTGGAATCGCTTTACACTTGTATTCCTCAAGATGAGACTCTAGCCAAAATTGAGGCTTTGCTAATGGAGGATGCCCCTGATTCCATCACTCCGGTGTCCTTCATTATGAATTGTGCCCGTATTGCCATGAAGGAGAATTTCTGCAGATCTGAGGAACAGCTGTTTTTACAAGTGTCCGGGACTTCCATGGGCAGTGTGTTCGCTCCGAGTTTAGCGAACCTCTACGTCCACAGTTTTGAACAGGAACACATTCTGTGCCCTCTTAATCCATATAGACATCACATACGGTGTTGGAGACGGTATATTGATGACGTCTTTGTCGTATGGACAGGGTCATTATCTTCCATCAATGATTTCAAGGCTTGGTTGAACACCCGAAATGCCTACCTTAGGTTCACCTGTGAGTTTAGCAAAGTGGGTTTGCCTTTCCTTGATGTTTTGATATTTCCGTCTGACGGCGGTCTTCGCACCGAACTGTACAAAAAACCAATGGCAAGGAACTCACTGTTGCTGTATGACAGTTTCCATCCTAAAGCTTTGCGCCAAAATTTGCCCTTTGGGCAGTTTCTGCGAATCAGGAGGAACTGTTCAACGATGGAAAAGTACTATGAACATGCTAAAGTACTGTCAAATCAGCTTGTGACCAGACACTATCCCAAAAAATTGGTGAAACAGTCTCTGAAACGCGCAGCGAATAACAATAGGGCTGCATTACTTGAACTGAATAGTCCTAAGGAAGCTACGAACAGACTTACTTGTGTCAATACGTTTTGCAGTTTTTCTAATCAGATCAAGAAAAGCATTTTGGCAAACTGGAAGATACTAAATATCGGGACGACACCTTTACCACGTCCCTTGTTTGCCTTCAGACGCAGCACCAACATTAAGGACAGACTCATACATACTCACCCACTTGAGAGTAGTAAACATCATCAAGACACATTGTGGGATTTACCGAGAGTACGTGGTCACTTCCCCTGTGGAAGTTGTGCTGCATGTGCACACACCGCACATACTACCGAAATTGACATTGGCACGTTAAGACTGTGGATTTTGACTGGTCATACAAACTGCAACAGCAACAATTTAATCTATCTCATTACGTGTCCCTGCTCACTCCGGTATGTTGGGATGACGACACGTAAAGTGAAGACACGCATACTGGAACACAAGAGTACTATCCGCTGTAAGAAAGTTTCTACAAAATTGACTCAACACTTTGTGATGGCTGGTCACAGTCCCCAAGATCTGAAATGGACTGTGTTAGATCGCATTTTCATTCCCACACACTTGACAGATATTTCTTCTTTCCTGTTCAAGAAGGAACAACGGTGGGTTTACAAATTGGATACTGACCAGTCCGGTTTGAATGATGATATTCCCTGGGTGTCACTATAGCACGTATTTCTGAATCTAATTAGGTTTGGATGCCACTCCCTTGTCGTGATGCCTTCTGTCTGTTGGCTATTTAGCTTTAACACAGCTATGGACCCTAGTCCCACTCGGGGTCAACATCTTTGCACATTTTGTTCATAGGCCGTGCTTTGCCACAGGTTTCATGCTTTACCACAGGTTTCAAGCTTTACTTACAGCGTTTTCCTATATACGTGTTATCCTTAGCACTTTCGCTTTGCTTCAGGGCATATGATTTATTCTATGTTCTTTTTTGTGTGCGGAGCGCCCTAATATCTACAGTATTGAGGCGGCATCATATAATGGCTTGACCATAGAGTGCATACACAGTTTTTTGTTGCTCATATTTCTGTTGCTCACACGTTTAATTCTACGTAGAACGTTTTTGTTTTGAGATCAGTTGGCTAGCATGACACAATGGCTTTAACTTTTTGGGTCGTATCATCATGTGCGCATACTAGGTGTTTGAACAGCGTCTTCTGACACTGATCTCCACCCCGTGGGCACCCGTAGTGTCGAGTCTTCACCACATGCTGTATTTGAGAATGACTCAGGGTTTGCATCAATGCATGGCGTGTGTTATAACAATTTCTTCAACGTACTGGAGATACGCATGTGCACTCGAGTTACAGTGCGACCCATGGGACGCATGCGCGATGCTAATATGTAGCATTTTTACTCCGCGCATGCGCATCACTTTTATTTTCACTGGGCATGCGCAATGGAGTACCGGTACTGCCACCTGAGCGCGATTAAGAGATCACGGCAAGGGCTTTTTAAGAGCGTAGTCTTGGACCAGCACTCACCTCCGGCAGCAGGCTCTCCTGGTCTAGCGGTACCGACGGATAGGTGAGTGGCTGGGAGCATTTCTTGTTGTCCCTCTGCTTTAGATTTTACAAACCACGCTGGTTTTGGGACTTTTTTGCTCTATGCTATACCGTTAAGTTTGCTTACTACTATCCACACAGTCTGTGGAGGGCTCTTGCTCCCTCTGCTTGTCATGCTTGGCAGTGGATTGAGTGATTAGTGTTTCTGGAGTCCCTACTGTAGACTTATAGCATGTGTAATGTGACCTTATATAGGTTAACCCCGCTTCTGTTTTTTATGATTCTACAGCTCCTTACGCTAATGGTTATTTTCATATGATCGATATGATTAGCTTCTGACTACTATTCGATCGTTTTTGAGATTTTGGTTACTCCTGCTGCACCCCACGAATAATATAAAAAACTTTTTTGTAGAGCGGTGCTGCCTTCCTGAGCGGTTGCCAGGTAGAGGTGAGATCCTGTACCCAGCCTTTGGGTCTTTTTCCTTTTGGGACTAATGTACATGCAGATCCTTCTTAGTACACATTCTATATTGTTAAGACAATCACTAAACTTACCTGACATGTGTTACTCTCTTTCCATTTTAGGTACATACAGGTTCGGATAGAGGCTAATGACATTGCACTGGCCCTATATCCTTTTTTGGTTTAGTTTCTTCACTTTATTCACTTGCAGTAGCGTTTCTTTGTAAGGTCCTGACGAAAGCCCGATCCACCTTGGGTCTTCCTGGGCTGAAACATGTTGACCACCTAAATCTCACACCATAGCGGCTTTAAATACATACCGCAGGTGTACTGCTTTTTAATCCTGACAGTAGGCATCTTTTGATTAAAGTTGGCTTTGGTGCCTCCTAGCCAGTTTTAACTATCACTTCTTTTCACATACTCACAATTTTCATTTTTTGCGCTGCACCCTTGCTCATACATCTTTGCTCATCATATGTGGACTTAGTTAGTCCTAAATACTAGAAATAAAATATCCCTGAGCTCCTCCCTCTCAGAGAGGGGGTTGTAGCCCCCAAAGGAACTAGGTTTTTCCTTTGGGAGGAGAGTCCCTATGATGAAGCATGTCATCATTGGTGAGTGAGGGATTACGTCCTTAAAGGGATCTGCCCTTAGGAACATTCTGTTCAATAGTTGTTTCCAGTTAGGTTCACCATCACATAGGTTTGAGTAGTAAACTTAGATGTAGTTCGTAGACCCTAGGATTCTTGTGTTTGTTAGACATTGAAGTGGATGCAGAGTCCTTGCACTGGGAGAATCCTTTCTGAAGAGGCAATACTTCGGTTCTCCTTGGGGTTGTGCTGCTCACCAGAGGAGATGTGTCAGTTCTGCTGGATCCACAGCTGGGGTGGCAGAGCACCTTCAGGCCCACTTTCAAGGGACCAGGACTAGAGTGGCACCACTTGGCAGGGTATGGTCCACAGATGGCAAGGTCCAGGTGCTAAGTTCAAGGTTGTTGGCGCACCCTGTTCCTGGGGCTCTAGTCAGGAGGCCAGTCAACTAGCCCCTGGAGTCACTCTGGGGTCCTGGGTTCAACAGATGCAGGCCCAGTCCTTCTCACCTAGGCAAGAGGGCAGCAGGCAGCAAGTAAGCATAGCAGGACAGCAGTCCTTCAGAGCAGCAGTCCAGCAGAGTAGCATTCCTTTTCACAGCATTTCTTCTTCCTGGGAAGGTCTTCACAGGCCCAGAAGCGTACTGAAGAGTGGGTGTCTGAGGTCCGATATTTATCCCAACTGTCTCCTTTGAAGTGGGAGAAGCTTACAGAGGTTTCCCTTTGAACTGTACAAGTTTCTTACCTCCCCTGCCCTAGCTCCAGACTAACTATAGGGGGTATGCAATCCTTTATGTGAAGGCAGGACACAGCTGATTCAAGTGTAAGTAGGGCTTTGCCCTGCCGCACCCTCCCATTCTGCCTATGATGCCCATTTAGGCATACCACAGCTCTCTATTGTTTTTGGCTGTCTAGGAGGAATACGCAAAGCCCAGTTGTCATCTACAACCAGTCATGTGACCCAGAGACAGGCTGCAGGAACGAAATGACTATGGCAGGACAATACCTTCTTTCTAAAAAGTGACATTTTCAAAATTGTATTTTAAAATCCGACTTTACCATAAGAGAGGATTTTTCATTACAATTCCAAAGACACCAAATGTGAACTGTTTACCTATTCCCATTTAGAAGTTACAGCTTATTAAATGTAATAGGCAACCCCAATGTTATCCCATGGGAGAGTTAGACCTTGCCATAGTGAAAAAGGAGCAGGACCTGCAAAACTAAAAAGTACATGTCCTACTTTTTAAATACATTGCATCCTGCCCTCTGGGCTGTCCGGATCCCACCCTAGCAGTGACATATATGTATGAAAAAGAAAGGTTTGGGCCTGGCAAAAAGGTTTTGCCAGGTCGAAGGAGCGGTTTAAAACTGCACATACAGGCTGCAATAGCAGGCCTGAGACATGTTTAAAGGACTACTTACATAGGTGGCGCAATAAGTGCTGCCAGCCCACTAGTAGCATTTAATTAACAGGCCCTGGGAACATGTATTGTCACTTTGCTAGGGAATTACAAGTAAATTAAATATGCCAGTTGTGTGTAAGCCAATTCTACTATGTTTAAAGGAGAGAGCACTAGCACCTTAGCAATGGTTAGAAGTGGTAGAGTGTGCAGAGTCCTAAGGCCAGCAAAACCGAAATCAGCAAAAATAGGAGGCGTGAAGGCTAAATGTTTGGGGGGAAAGACCACACTAAGGCTGACAGGTCCAACAATCTCATAGTGCTATTGTCAATGCTACTATGTCTTAACATGAGTAGACACCTTTTTGGGTGAATTTCATCTATGCTATGAGTTATAATTCATGTTATTTCACTGGGATTTTAATATTTTGCTATCATCTCTTACTATATTATAATTTTGCCACAACATGTACTTGATATCCTCCTTACTTTCATCTTTCCACTCTCTTCTTTTTCATTCTCTTTATCACTTCGTGTATGGCCTTTTCGGTGATTTATTGTTTTGATTCTTCCCAAAAAAAAAGACACCATTCTACACGCCATTTTAAGGACCTGGCGAAATACAGGAGTCTGGGAAGTAAAAAAAAAAAAATAATAAAAAAGAGAAAAGGGGAACCTTTCTCTTGACTATATTCTATGCTCTACCCCTTTTTGTGGTATAGAGCCCCTCTCCTCTATTTTGTGAGAAGTATTCACTTGTTACCTGCAAGCAGTTCTTGATTTGTGTTGATGGTTGAAAGGGGTGGGTACCTGCACTCATTTTCCGGAGCCTGGCACCTACTTTCCAGATAAGACTTTGACCCAGTGCAAGAGTGAAAAGGCCAGAGAAGAGACAAATAGCAAGGAAAATAAAGATAGAGACGCAATAATAAACTGAGAAAGCAGGGATTCAAAAAAACATGGAAGAGTGAAATAAATTGACAGGAACTGTTGAGTGTTGACAGAAAGAGATATGAGGTTGAAGCAACAATAAGAAGCCTTGGTCTTTGGCAAATTTGGCATTTGGCTCTGCCACCCACGGGCCTCTAGGAAAAAACATTTGACCCTGTAACTACGTTTTTATAAATTAAGTACTGCTTGTGAGACAGTTTTTGGTTATTCAAATATGGATTCCAATTACAAATATTAGCACATACATTAATCAGTGGTGGCTCCTCCACTAATGTGGAGGAGTGTCGCCCCACTGCTATGGAAGGTTTACATTTGTATAATCAATATTTTGTTGACAATATTTTTGTTGCTTATATTTTTTGTTGGCAATTTCCATCCTACAATCTCAAAGTTAGGAAGAAATCTATGGGATTAGCTTTGCCATTTAGTTTTTAGGTCTCGCTGAGCCCAGCGCATGCGCTGGCTCGAAGAGACATTTTGTATGTGGGCTCCAAAAAGTGCTACCAGGCCAGCCTAAAGCTACAGTGCATGTGCGCAGGCGCGCGCGCCGCGCTTACTTTCACTTTCGCGGCCGCTTTGATCGCGATCACTTTCAATTTCGCAGCCGCACGGCCGCTTTGCTGCGCAGACCCAGCCTCCTCTGCCGGCACACCCACAACTGGCAACATTACTAGCGCTTGTTTTTAGACGCTATTTTTTTTTTCATGTGTTTAAGCACTCTATGAGTGCTTGTTTTTTTTTTCATGTGTTTAAGCACTCTACGAGTGCTTGTTGTTTTTAGCTAGCTCCTTCGTGCATCTCTCCGTGTTCTCCCCTGTCTGTCTGTTTGCCCCACCTGCCCCCTCTCCTCCCATTTTCTAAGTCAGCTTCCTACCACCAACCATCCTGCCTCCTGCTGTTCGTGTGAGCCTGCTTCCACCCTCCACCTCCCGCTGTCCTTGAATCCTCCTTGTACCCCCCTCCCCACTCCCACTGTCCGCATGGCGTCCCTGCTCCCGCCCTCTCCTCTCCCGTTGTGCATGTTGCCTCCATTCTCACACTGTTCGTGCAATGTGCAAATGTTTCATATGGCGACAGTACTCAGCCACCAGCAAAGCACAGAATGACCCAAGCTGTCAAAACCGCCTCAGCTCACAGAAAGGGTACGTACATGGCAAAATTAGGAGTATTGCACAGCAAGAGTATAAGCCCCCAGGAGTCCGAATAATCCGGGCAGGATCTCGGCATCCCCAGCCCCCGGAGACTGCACAGCCACAAAAAGCCAAGAGAAAACACAGTTGTGATTGTTACTAGAAGCAACAGTTCAGCATATCTCCAAACTTTGGGTCTTAATGAAAGCCCCACACGTGCACTGAATAGTCCCAGCAAAGCCCCTTGCATTGCATAGTCCTAAACACAACCGCTCAAAATATGTATCCAATCTGACAGTACTGCCGCCTGCACACACCTGCTCCCGCCGACCCTTTTCAGCTTGTCGATAAGGCCGTTACAGGTCACTCGTCACCTTCACCTAGCAATGGTCACTTCCTGTTCCAGCTACTAGGCTTCCGCTTCCGGTTTCAGCGACATCTGGGAGATGAAGTTTTCCATGTCTACTATGAACAAATGCAGGTATACGTTCAGAACGTTATCATGAACTACGGCTACGATGTGTTTTAGTCGTGTTTCTCTGTTCGCGACTATCGCATGAGGCAATTGTAATTGCATCTATATAGCGCTTACTGCCCCTGACGAGGCGTCAAAGCGCTTTACTCGGGGCAGCACACTGTAGATGTATAGAGTTAAGTACGCGTGACGACGAGTATTTACTGAACCAGGTGGGTAAACGTGCACACTTTCAAACACCGAATTTCTTCATCTAATTTTGAACAAAATTGTGTGTCTTTTGTTCATTTCTGAAGCATTAATCTACGAAATGTTACAATTGAAAGTTAACACGTGTTACATTTAATGTAGAAAGCATTAGCGGTGGTCGAGCCAACAAAACAACAGTGCGAGCCAGAACCTAGCTCAGGCTCTAGCTTGGTTCTAAGAGCTTGTGCACGAGCAGAGTCTTAAACACTTATTGTTTTGGTTACAGATTTGTGATTGTTTGTTAATGTATTTTGCAGATGCCGTTTATGCCATGCCTTTCCTTGGTTATTAAAGTGGAATGAGTGGCCTCCGGAAAGCCTTGCCACGGTCATCCAGAGCACTTTAACATCACTCCCTCTGTAGTGCAAGCTCACTTTAGCATTCCTGCTTCAATCTTTTTCATGGTTTATTCTATATGATAGTAACTTGTGGCCATGAACGACCCGGTTATTTGGCGTTATACCGAGCGTTAATGTGGTATGTTCCAGCAGAGCAGCTGATCCTCTCAGAACACCATTGCAAAGTTTAATATTCAATTTCACGCACAGAGTAAAATGAATGACATCATACTAGTGTTTTTGAATGTACTGTTTTCTCTCGACCGTTTTCTCTCTGCCGCACAAGTTAGTGCCCCTCAACGACTTAATATAGCGTAGTCCATTTAATCCATATTATCCGTATCTTGACCTAGCGACCGGTCTCTGTTTCAAAGTTTCAACAATGCATAGAAAATCCTTTGGGTTGGAGCATGTCCAGAAATTAAGTTCCCGTATCATTCCAGGTGTTGCTGGTGAACAGTTTAGTAACCGCAGAATGTTCTCCTACCTGTAATGCAGGTGGTTTTGAACTTTACTCGTCTTGGAGCAAAGAAGTAGAAGTACCAACCTTCATGGGCGCTTCATTTTTTCAGTGCACTCTGTGCCGCTCTTAATGTCCACATGCCATTCCCCATACCACCCCACCACCCCCACAACAGTGCATGCCTTCCCCCAATAGTTAACATTATTTTTTTTAATGAGCGCACCAATTCACCTTTTTAATTCATATTTCTTGTCATTTTGCATGTAGGATTAGCGCAGGAAAACAGAACGGAGAAACACAGAGAAACCTGATATGCAGGAATAAACATCTTGTTTCATAAAATACTGAATTTCGCAAATTTGTATTTCCAAGCTTTGTAACTAGCAGATTGTTACTATTGCTAAATGTAGTGGTGTTCAGTTTACTTAGGATGGACTGATTCTGTCCCCTTGGTGTTGGAATTTGTCCTTCAGCTCATTGTAGATGTCAGCAGCGATCCTGCCTGCCTATTGTATGTTTGTTAGCGTTAAACTCTTGTGTGTATTTTTGTGTGGGTTTTTTGCTTCTCCGTAAGCATCGATTCGACACAAATAGGGGTGAGGCAGCGGATTGCTGTGCTGCTTTTTTTCAGGCTTGGCCACGCATCTAACTTTTTGATATTCCAGTGGGAGTTCAGCCTGGCTGCTTTGACAAGTCTCAGTGTCATTAGGCTGTCAGTGTGAGTCTTCAGCTCCCCTCTGGCGCTCCGCATGACACATGATGAGAAGGGTGGGCCTTGCAATATAATTTTTTGCTAGTTGCATTGGTCTTCTATTTTCCTGACACACTTGTGCTTTTGTGTGTGTTGATGTCGACGTCAGCAGGAATTTGCGAAGAGTGCACCAGGGTTTTTACAGAAAAGTACTTCTATCCTGGCAGTGTACCTCAGAGTGTACCCGGTTCCAGCTGGCATTTAGAGTCTTTTGCAGTGTTAGTGTCAGGCGATAGGCACACTAGCTCAGTGATACTTTTTTTCTTAAAGATGGACCATGGGAAGGCTGATTAGGCCTTTCTGGGCTTCTAACTAGTCCTCCCCAGTCTATTATGCAGTGGATGCTCAACTCACTGAGCTGTTTTATTGGCCCTGGTAGTTGAACTCTGTTTTGTTAGCCCCCGTAGGCAAAATGGTAGACTCCTTGCCAGTGTCTGACCTGGTTGATTTTTGTTTTGTACACAAAATGAAAAGCGCATTGACAAAGCCAATAGCCATGCTTGCATTTTGAGGCCTGCTGAAGTGAAAAAGCGAGCATTTGCAATTCAGTAGGTCTCGCATTTACGCGAGTTTGAGCTATTGACATTGCAAATGACAATGCCTTATATTTTTGTTTTTGTTTTTAAAACCTAAATAAAAGGCATTGTTATTTACAATGCCAATAGCTTAAACTCGCGGAAATACGAGACCTATTGCATTGCAAATGCTTGTTTCTATTGGTAACAGTGTTTCACACAACTCACAACTACCAATTTCTCTGGTGGCATTTAACAGCAGTAAATGGTTCCTTAATCTGGTCATTTCAGTTTTTCAATCTGAGGATAAATAATTACAAAATATGGTCCATGGTGTAAAATGATATTGTGTGGTATAGAGGATGCAAATTTGCAGATTCCTTTAGATGGTGAGTCCGAAATCCCCTCTGGCTGATGAATTTTAAGTCAAGCAAAAAAGACACTAAGGCATCAAAGGTAGTCTTGAATGGTGTTGCAAAATGAACAATTTTCGAAGGTGTGATGGGTGTTATGAGTGTTTCCTTAGTGGTGCAACCTTTGTCAGATAGTTGGAGGCAAAGAAAGGTCTGATTTTGATGAATGAACTGGGCTATGAACAGAATTTTCCTTTCATAGTACAAATATTAGGTGCATTTTGGAAACAGGAGATGTCACATGCTCAATGGCTGATATTGAAAAAGTGATTTTATTGCATAAATAGGAAACTTAAGTTTGGGGCCATTTAGACCCTAAAGGGAGACGCCCAGACTTCCAGGTCATCGCCGACCATGACCTCTCCTCTCCTAGCAGAGGACTGGCAGTGATGTCTAGGCCTTCAGAGCAATCCCCGTCGCAGCAGGTGCTCTGAATGCTGTAGCCTTTGATGAGCAGGAGCCATGATTCTTGTGCTTCTAAGAAAATACTTTTGTTAAAATAAAACAAGGGCTCTGGTGCACATGACATTTTCTCCCTGTGTGTCACTGGTGAATTTTTCTGCCAGAGTCTAATATGCCTGGCACAGAGACCCCAGGCAGGGAAATTTATTGATGGTCTTACATCCTAAATATGGAAGGATGACTGTCACTATGGCACTAGACATCCTTTGCATTTGCCCACCTCTAAATGGAGATGTCTAACTGTGGTTAGGACCTGCTGAAATAAGACAGGGCTCACAAGCTGCCAACACTCAAACATTAACAGGTAAAGGGTGAGCCCAATATACCCTTGAGGGCCTAGGCGGATAAATTGATACAGTAAGGTTGCCAACAAGGGATTTTGTTTGTGATCACTCAGTTCTATTTCTTAGTGATTCATTTCAGAGGTGTATTTTAAACTAATTAAACACCAACAATAAATGTTGTCAATAAGCAATTTTTAAATAAAACGTACACACACGGGAATTCTTTTTTTGTGAATGAAACACAAATCTTTTTATATAAATCAGGGTAAGAAAGGAGTACAAAGGAACCATTGGTTACAAGCAATAGAACATGAAAGGCGGGTTAAATCAGATCCACATTTCATCAAACAACATCTATTTCCAATTAGTTATGACAAAGAATAATCTCATTGATGAGAAAAAATCAACTGCATTTGTCTAATGTTATGGAATTAGATGATGGAGTCGACGTTTCGGTCTTGGATGGCAGAAGTCCGTCAGACCATCTTCAGGACAGTTAATTATTGCATAGTAAGACCCCTATGTAAACATAATAAATACAATTACAATAATGACAACATGATTTTTATAGATTGTATCTAATACATATTAATTATGGACAACCCGTGTGTGAAGAGTAGTCTCTCTATTATGATTTATCAAACATATCTTAATATTGCTTTAAAGAAAATTAAAAATTAAACATTGGTCGTTGCCACATTCAGAAAAGATGAAGACCCATGCAGAAACAACCGTTCTAGCCATCGAACAATTATGGTCATGATTAAAAAAGTCTTATAAAACTTATTTTTACTTCATCTTCTATAGATGGTGAAATCTAAAACAAACATTTGTCTCGTGAAGATGAGAAAGAGTTGCTTACTTCGTGAGTTCAAGGAATCCCACGTAACTTATTTTTTGTTTGTTTTGTCGTTGTCAGGGCGTTTTAGTTGATATTGTAGCCTAGATTCAAAGTACACTGCATTTAGTATACATTATAAGAAATTCTTGATTAAAGAAGAGGTACTTGAAACAAATCATACCTATCAATTTATGAACTTTCTCAAACCGGGAGATTAAACGGGGGAAGTCCTTGCTCGTTCTTTTTTTTCAAGAGCTTTGTTCTAAAAGTAGAAAATATGAGCACCATTAGCTCATGGTTTGATTCTAGTTTAACTTGCTAAAAGAGATATCAGATGTTGCTAGAAATAAATCCCATACTTCGATAAACGATCTAATGCTCGGTGCTTGATAAATTCACTTACATAGTCAGTCATATGGCTACTTGGCTAAGTTCTTTTGAAATGTAACAACAGCGCTGATCTTAGTCTGGGTATTTCGTTCTTAAACAGAGCATTCTACCACTGCAGCACCCTGTTTATCATAGAGTAAATCTAGTGCATCGTAAGAGTCTCTTTTTTATGTCTAATCTGCGCTGTAGAGAGCCAAAGTATCAAAGAAAAATCATATATAGTGAGGTAAATCGGCCTCCGTTTCTGATTGTCATTCAAAAGCGCTGGGGTAAACCGATATTATGGACGCCAGATTACACTAGCAGTGGTTAGATGTATATTCAACCTGCCAGTTGCGGCGCAGACATCGTACTGAATAAAGCCGAAAGCATGTCAGTTTCGTGGAAAAGGCAGCCATCTTTGAATATCAAGATCCTAAGAGTACACACTGCCGCATGAAGATGATCATGTAGGCAGTGAGTGGCTTAAACCCAGACTGCGCAAATATCGCCCCTTGTTTGTCATTGTTTCAAATGGTGTAATAATTAATGTTAGACTAATGAAAACAATATATTGTGAAAATCTCGTCTATATGTCTATTCAAGTCTAATGGGTACGAAAGAACTCAGAGTCAAAAAGAGACCAAATGTATTGGAAATGGTCTACTTACATTTCTGGTTATCGTTCAAGCGCGAAAAAAGATCTGCCGAGGTCAGGAACGCCTAATTTAACTGGCAGTAGTTGGATGTTTTTAAAGCCTGTCAGTTAGGGGGCGGACCTCATTCTAATTGAAACCGGAAGTGTCATGGGTTCGTAAAGACGGCGGCCATCTTTAACTACCAAAATTCTACGGACACTTACTGATTGATGACCTTGTTCCCGTTTCTGTTACCCAGAGGTTTCACACAACTATAGAATTGTTGTGTGTTAAAGTGGTAGATACGGTTCCAATTAAAGAGAAAATAAACATAGGCACTATAATAGATCGTAGTGTGACTGCTTGATCAATAGAGTAGCACATCGCCCATTTTGAATTAACTTAGTTACAAAAACTTGTAATCTAACTGCAACAAGTATTAATTGTGGTCAACAAATGTTGCAAATGTCTGTATCGTTAAAAATACATAATAAACCAGTTGCTATTTGAAAACCGGCTTTTTTGAGTGTACAATACAAATTGACAAGCCATCTTGAAGAGGAGTAATCAATTGCGTTGCCCATTTGATGCATATACATATGTCAATCAGATAACATTTCAATGTTATACACAAATATAGCTGTATTAAACATAAATTATATCAATTAGGTATTGTACAAAGATGTATTTATGTCTACCAAAAATTATACCTATTGACATTTATATGTTCTGTGTATAAACAAATATTGATCGCCAAAACGACATGCAAATTCAGTATCTATATTGACAAATGGATTGACTGAGAAGCACATTTATATTGAACACAAATTAATGCAGTTTGTATTTTCATGTCCTATACATAATTGAATATTATGATTGTTGACCAAAAGGACATGTATAATAACCATTCATATCAACAAGTGGACTCAGAAATACACATTTGGGTCAAAAAAACTAATCAAGGATGTAATTCATGTCAACAGTCACAGAGTGTTTCTAGTCGAGAAAATGTTTCATTTCCTGAACAACTACATGGACATAAGACCTGTGTGTTATACAAGACAGGCTAATGAATGCCATTCTGTGGCTGAGTTCAGACCCTGTTTGATATTGTCAGTACGACAAATCCAGCGATTCTCTCTCATTGTGAGAATACAGTCAACGTTTGATTGTCTAATTGTGGGTTTCACTACCTCAATGACCCACCAGAGCATCTCTTTTTCAGTGTGTTTCATTCTGATATAGTGGTCCACCAATGGTGCATTTTCGACCTTGCATCTAATTCTTGACTGATGTTGCAAGATTCGCTTTTTCACCATTTGTGTAGTTTTGCCTATGTATTTCAAGCCACATGGGCATTGAATACAATAGACCACATTACTTGTGTTACAATTTGAAAAGCATTTTACTTTGAAGTTTTCACCATTCAACTGAAAGGATTTTAGATTAACCGTGCTTGCACAAGCTGTACAATTACTACATTTATAGTGACCAATGACCGGTGAAAGCTGTCGCATATTGTCAACTATATTCTGATCTTGAATTTTGTAGGCATGTACTAGTCGGTCCTTGAGATTGGAACCTCTTTTGAAAGAAAACAGTGGTTTCTTAGCTAATTCAGATAATGAAGCTAAAAGTGTCCAATGTTTCTTGACAATTTTTTTGATCTTATTTGTGGCTGTTCCAAAGGTGGTAACACAGACCAGTTGAGGTTGATCGTTTTTTTCTTTCACCTCCAATAAGGCATTTCGATCGTTGTACCAAGCCCTTTTAAGTGACTTTTTGAGAAGCTTGTTGGGATAGCCACGTGAATGTAGTTTTTGTTTAAGTCTCTTTGCTTCCAAGAAATAATCAGCCCTTCTGGAACAGTTCCTCCGGAGACGGAGGAACTGCCCAAAGGGGAGCCCATCCTTTAATGACTGCGGATGATGGCTCTCATATTTTAAGAGGGTGTTTCGCGCAGTCGGTTTTGTAAAAAGAGTGGTATAAAGTTTATTTTCCATGCCTACTCTGATCGAGATGCCAAAAAAATTCATTTGTTGGTTGCTACAGTCTAGTGTAAACTTCAGATTGGGGTTCCTTGAATTTATCCAGTCGTGAAACTCAGTTAATAGTTCTTTGGATCCTTTCCATATCAGGAAAACATCGTCAATATATCTAAGCCAACATTTTGTGCTGGCTTAGATATATTGACGATGTTTTCCTGATATGGAAAGGATCCAAAGAACTATTAACTGAGTTTCACGACTGGATAAATTCAAGGAACCCCAATCTGAAGTTTACACTAGACTGTAACAACCAACAAATGAATTTTTTGGACATCTCGATCAGAGTAGGCATGGAAAATAAACTTTATACCAATCTTTTTACAAAACCGACTGCGCGAAACACCCTCTTAAAATATGAGAGCCATCATCCGCAGTCATTAAAGGATGGGCTCCCCTTTGGGCAGTTCCTCCGTCTCCGGAGGAACTGTTCCAGAAGGGCTGATTATTTCTTGGAAGCAAAGAGACTTAAAGAAAAACTACATTCACGTGGCTATCCCAACAAGCTACTCAAAAAGTCACTTAAAAGGGCTTGGTACAACGATCGAAATGCTTTATTGGAGGTGAAAGAAAAAAACGATCAACCTCAACTGGTCTGTGTTACCACCTTTGGAACAGCCACAAATAAGATCAAAAAAATTGTCAAGAAACATTGGACACTTTTAGCTTCATTACCTGAATTAGCTAAGAAACCACTGTTTTCTTTCAAAAGAGGTTCCAATCTCAAGGACCGACTAGTACATGCCTACAAAATTCAAGATCAGAATATAGTTGACAATATGCGACAGCTTTCACCGGTCATTGGTCACTATAAATGTAGTAATTGTACAGCTTGTGCAAGCACGGTTAATCTAAAATCCTTTCAGTTGAATGGTGAAAACTTCAAAGTGAAATGCTTTTCAAATTGTAACACAAGTAATGTGGTCTATTGTATTCAATGCCCATGTGGCTTGAAATACATAGGCAAAACTACACAAATGGTGAAAAAGCGAATCTTGCAACATCAGTCAAGAATTAGATGCAAGGTCGAAAATGCACCATTGGTGGACCACTATATCAGAATGAAACACACTGAAAAAGAGATGCTCTGGTGGGTCATTGAGGTAGTGAAACCCACAATTAGACAATCAAACGTTGACTGTATTCTCACAATGAGAGAGAATCGCTGGATTTGTCGTACTGACAATATCAAACAGGGTCTGAACTCAGCCACAGAATGGCATTCATTAGCCTGTCTTGTATAACACACAGGTCTTATGTCCATGTAGTTGTTCAGGAAATGAAACATTTTCTCGACTAGAAACACTCTGTGACTGTTGACATGAATTACATCCTTGATTAGTTTTTTTGACCCAAATGTGTATTTCTGAGTCCACTTGTTGATATGAATGGTTATTATACATGTCCTTTTGGTCAACAATCATAATATTCAATTATGTATAGGACATGAAAATACAAACTGTATTAATTTGTGTTCAATATAAATGGGCTTCTCAGTCAATCCATTTGTCAATATAGATACTGAATTTGCATGTCGTTTTGGCGATCAATATTTGTTTATACACAGAACATATAAATGTCAATAGGTATAATTTTTGGTAGACATAAATACATCTTTGTACAATACCTAATTGATATAATTTATGTTTAATACAGCTATATTTGTGTATAACATTGAAATGTTATCTGATTGACATATGTATATGCATCAAATGGGCAACGCAATTGATTACTCCTCTTCAAGATGGCTTGTCAATTTGTATTGTCCACTCAAAAAAGCCGGTTTTCAAATAGCAACTGGTTTATTATGTATTTTTAACGATACAGACATTCGCAACATTTGTTGACCACAATTAATACTTGTTGCAGTTAGATTACAAGTTTTTGTAACTAAGTTAATTCAAAACGGCCGATGTGCTGCTCTATTGATCAAGCAGTCACACTACGATCTATTATAGTGCCTATGTTTATTTTCTCTTTAATTGGAACCGTATCTACCACTTTAATAAACAACAATTCTATAGTTGTGTGAAACCTCTGGGTAACAGAAACGGGAACAAGGTCATCAATCAGTAAGTGTCCGTAGAATTTTGGTAGTTAAAGATGGCCGCCGTCTTTACGAACCCATGACACTTCCGGTTTCAATTAGAATGAGGTCCGCCCCCTAACTGACAGGCTTTAAAAACATCCAACTACTGCCAGTTAAATTAGGCGTTCCTGACCTCGGCAGATCTTTTTTCGCGCTTGAACGATAACCAGAAATGTAAGTAGACCATTTCCAATACATTTGGTCTCTTTTTGACTCTGAGTTCTTTCGTACCCATTAGACTTGAATAGACATATAGACGAGATTTTCACAATATATTGTTTTCATTAGTCTAACATTAATTATTACACCATTTGAAACAATGACAAACAAGGGGCGATTTTTGCGCAGTCTGGGTTTAAGCCACTCACTGCCTACATGATCATCTTCATGCGGCAGTGTGTACTCTTAGGATCTTGATATTCAAAGATGGCTGCCTTTTCCACGAAACTGACATGCTTTCGGCTTTATTCAGTACGATGTCTGCGCCGCAACTGGCAGGTTGAATATACATCTAACCACTGCTAGTGTAATCTGGCGTCCATAATATCAGTTTACCCCAGCGCTTTTGAATGACAATCAGAAACGGAGGCCGATTTACCTCACTATATATGATTTTTCTTTGATACTTTGGCTCTCTACAGCGCAGATTAGACATAAAAAAGAGACTCTTACGATGCACTAGATTTACTCTATGATAAACAGGGTGCTGCAGTGGTAGAATGCTCTGTTTAAGAACGAAATACCCAGACTAAGATCAGCGCTGTTGTTACATTTCAAAAGAACTTAGCCAAGTAGCCATATGACTGACTATGTAAGTGAATTTATCAAGCACCGAGCATTAGATCGTTTATCGAAGTATGGGATTTATTTCTAGCAACATCTGATATCTCTTTTAGTAAGTTAAACTAGAATCAAACCATGAGCTAATGGTGCTCATATTTTCTACTTTTAGAACAAAGCTCTTGGAAAAAAAGAATGAGCAAGGACTTCCCCCATTTAATCTCCCGGTTTGAGAAAGTTCGTAAATTGATAGGTATGATTTGTTTCAAGTACCTCTTCTTTAATCAAGAATTTCTTATAATGTATACTAAATGCAGTGTACTTTGAATCTAGGCTACAATATCAACTAAAACGCCCTGACAATGACAAAACAAACAAAAAATAAGTTACGTGGGATTCCTTGAACTCACGAAGTAAGCAACTCTTTCTCATCTTCACGAGACAAATGTTTGTTTTAGATTTCACCATCTATAGAAGATGAAGTAAAAATAAGTTTTATAATACTTTTTTAATCATTACCATAATTGTTCGATGGCTAGAACGGTTGTTTCTGCATGGGTCTTCATCTTTTCTGAATGTGGCAACGACCAATGTTTAATTTTTAATTTTCTTTAAAGCAATATTAAGATATGTTTGATAAATCATAATAGAGAGACTACTCTTCACACACGGGTTGTCCATAATTAATATGTATTAGATACAATCTATAAAAATCATGTTGTCATTATTGTAATTGTATTTATTATGTTTACATAGGGGTCTTACTATGCAATAATTAACTGTCCTGAAGATGGTCTGACGGACTTCTGCCATCCAAGACCGAAACGTCGACTCCATCATCTAATTCCATAACATTAGACAAATGCAGTTGATTTTTTCTCATCAATGAGATTATTCTTTGTCATAACTAATTGGAAATAGATGTTGTTTGATGAAATGTGGATCTGATTTAACCCGCCTTTCATGTTCTATTGCTTGTAACCAATGGTTCCTTTGTACTCCTTTCTTACCCTGATTTATATAAAAAGATTTGTGTTTCATTCACAAAAAAAGAATTCCCGTGTGTGTACGTTTTATTTAAAAATTGCTTATTGACAACATTTATTGTTGGTGTTTAATTAGTTTAAAATACACCTCTGAAATGAATCACTAAGAAATAGAACTGAGTGATCACAAACAAAATCCCTTGTTGGCAACCTTACTGTATCAACACTCAAACATGACACAAGAGACTGAAGGGTTGTTGATGACAGGAGAGATGGTTGGTCAAGGGGGTAGTGAAGCACCCACTAAAACAACTTCAGTGGGGCTACCACTGGGCCACATTATATTGTTTGTTATGGCTCATATTAACTTTAATCTGTGACTACAGGTCACAAGACAGAAGTAGAAGTTAATCAATACTACAGGAAATAAAACACCATGTCATATCTCTGTGGCGAGTAGTTGGCAAAGGAATCAAACATAACAGAAAGAAAGAGAAATTATGAAAATGGCAAAGAAAAAATAAGTGAGATACAAGAAGAGTGAGGGCAGCGTGATAGAAGGAATGAGATACGAATGAAAAGAAGGAAAGAAAATGGAAAGAAGGAAGGAGAAGGTTAAAAGAGAAAAAGTAAGAAAGAAGCAAGGAAAAGTTGAAGAATGAAGATAAGGATGAGAAGGAGGGTGACTAAAAGAAAATAAGTAAAGAACAAAGAAATAAAGAACAAAAATGGAAAGATGCAAAGAAATAAGTAAAACACAAAATAGAGTTAAATAATGTAACAAAGAAAAGAAATATAGAAAGAATAAATGAGAGACCAAAGGAAGTATGAAGGACAATGAAGGGAAGGACAAATCAGAGAAAAATAAAAAGGATGACATAGGAGACAGAAAAGGAACAAAGAGGGGAGGAGAAATAACACGAGGATAATGAGAAGATGAAAAATAAATATATAAAAAGATGGGGAAGAGTGAGGTGGGGCATCATGCTCCGCCGTGCTTCATGTCGTTCATATGCTTTAGGTGCAGTGGGCCCATGCTCACTTTAAAGAGGTTTGCAAGGAGATGCTGGATGGTATTTGGTGCAGAGTTGCTGGTGGGTGGACTCTTGTGACTGACACTGCAGTATTCACCCTCTTCAGCATGTTTCCTCTGTCTATTATTTTGCTGGTGGGTTACTTTGTGGTGGCGACCCGCAAATGCAAAGCACTTTCAGGCAATCAAAGGCACTGTACAGCACGTGAGAAATCAAGTAGTGACAGCTACGAAGGTCCCTAATGTAGTACCCCGTTGCAATCCTTTACAGAGCACAACACTGCACCACTCACGTACATGTCGCTGCTAAAGTGGTGGAACAGAGGCACTGCGTTACCCTGACTTGCTTCCCTACACCGTCCAAGGAGCACCTCATTCACATGTCCTTCAACTTGCTACACCTTGTGGTGATCAGGCGGTCCTCTTCAGGCAACACCATCAGTAGTGACTGCTACAAAAACCAAGTGGTGGGGCAGTGCGGGGGGGATATGCTACAAAAAGGACTTATCTGCTGCTGCTGGAGTCCAGCTTCTTCCACAATCGCGTGCTGCAGAGGTTCCAAGGCTCCCAACCCAATCCAGACACTGCTCTCATGCATGAGAGCAGCGCCAGGACTGGTCTGAGAGGGTAGGACTGACGCTTGCTCAGAGACTGGGAGCCTGTGCCTTTTCTCCCACCTGACTGTACAATACAGCTGGGTTGGAGAAATGTAAGTGCACATGTTGGTTTGGCCATCCTAAAATGGCTGGCCAAATGGACATGTGCAACTCTCCTCCCATCTGCTCAGCCTGCATTCGTCATAGACGATGTCCCGCACCACCCTAGATTCGGGCCACTAGACTCAGCCAGGGAAAAATAAAATGATAATATATCGTTTTACTATAATTTTTGTAAAATCTTCTGGCTCTGAGAAGTGGAGCGACACTCCTCCGCCATAATGGAACATCAAAATCATCTCCTACGCCGACGACACCCAACTGAAACTCTCCCTCACCAAAGACCCATCCACCGCCAAAATCAACCTCCAGGACGGAATGAAAGATGTCGAGAATGGATGAAGCACAGCCGTCTGAAACTCAACTCGGACAAGACGGAGGTCCTCATTCTCGGACAATCCCCATCCGCCTGGGACGACTCCTAGCGGCCCGCAACGCTGGGCACCGCACCGACACCCACGGACCACGCGCGCAACCTGGGATTCATCCTGGACTCCTCCCTCACGATGACCAAGTAAGTCAACGCAGTCTCATCCTCATGTTTCAACACCCTGCGCATGCTCCGAAAGATTTTCCAGTGGATCCCCACCGAAACCAGAAAGACGGTCACCCAGGCCCTCGTCACCAGCCGACTGGACTATGGGAACGCCCTTTACGCAGGAACCACAGCCAAACTTCATAAACGTCTTCAGAGCATACAGAACGCCTCTGCACAACATCCCTCGCCACAGCCACATATCCGCCCACCTGAGAAACCTGCACTGGCTCCCCGTCAACAAGAGGATCACGTTCAGGCTGCTCACCCACGCACACAAAGCGCTCCACAACATGGGCCCCGAATACCTCAACAACCGCCTCTCGCTCTACACACCCACCCGCCAGCTCCGCTCCACCAGCCTCGCCCTCGCCACCGTCCCATGGATTCGCAGAACCACCACCGGAGGAAGATCGTTCTCCTACCTGGCAGCCAAGACATGGAACTCCCTCCCCGCACACCTACGACTAACCCAGGACCATCTCACCTTTAGGAAACACCTCAAGACCTGGTTATTCGACCAACAGCAGCACCCCCCCTCCCTTCAACGCCTTGAGACCCTCACGGGTGAGTAGCGCTCTCTACAAATGTACTGATTGATTGATTGAATGGATGAGCGGTCCCTGAACACCATAACTGACGTGAATGCAAATACGATCAGAGCCCTTCCTTAAAACTTGAGAACTCCAGTTCTTTCTCCAGAGATAAGTAGAAGGCGATGTGTACAAGGACTTTTTTGTTACACCCTCCCCCCCCCCCTCCAATGAAGTAATTCAACTTCTAGTTCTTTTCAACCAAAAGTAACAATCAGGGGAGAACTACACCAAAAAACATAAATAAACACATTTAAGTTCAAATAAACCTACAATATATAATCCACCGAATAGCCCAACTAAACCATCCATAAAAACTACCTAACAATATACCGTGGTTGGCTTTCTCTACTCTACTTTGTGCTTGCCTCCAGCCACATCCTTGTGCATCATTGCCACAACTTCCAAATAACTAGTCATATAAAGATTTATTTTCTTGCCTAAAATTCTATCTATTGGAATATGACATCTCTGATTTTACCTGAAATCTCCTGGGGGATTCTACTTTTTTCATGGTGTTCCATTAGAACCACCATCTGAGGGTCTTAGCAAGTTTCTGAGGGGAGGTTTATCTGGATCTAAATGCTTTCTACTAAATGGATAACACTTCACGGATGTATGTCGTTACAACGCACACTTTTACAACGCATGCACTTACAACGCATTTTTTACAACGCACAATCCATTACAACGCATGACATTACAACGCAGGACACTACAACGCATTTTTAAAAACTACCTTTACAACGCATTTCCATTACAACGCATACTACCTTTACAACGCATACCATTACAACGCATAATATTAAATTGCATTTAAGGTAAGTATTAGATAGTATAGGGGTAAAAATTACTATTCTAACTCCAGGGGGTGCAACAGTAGGGTAAGTGTTGGATAGTATAGGGGTAAAAATTACTATTCTAACTCCAGGGGGTGCAACAGTAGGGTAAGTGTTGGATAGTATAGGGGTAAAAATTACTATTCTAACTCCAGGGGGTGCAACAGTAGGGTAAGTGTTGGATAGTATAGGGGTAAAAATTACTATTCTAACTCCAGGGGGTGCAACAGTAGGGTAAGTGTTGGATAGTATAGGGGTAAAAATTACTATTCTAACTCCAGGGGGTGCAACAGTAGGGTAAGTGTTGGATAGTATAGGGGTAAAAATTACTATTCTAACTCCAGGGGGTGCAACAGTAGGGTAAGTGTTGGATAGTATAGGGGTAAAAATTACTATTCTAACTCCAGGGGGTGCAAGAGTAGAGTAAGTGTTGGATAGTATAGGGGTAAAAATTACTATTCTAACTCCAGGGGGTGCAACAGTAGGGTAAGTGTTGGATAGTATAGGGGTAAAAATTACTATTCTAACTCCAGGGGGTGCAACAGTAGGGTAAGTGTTGGATAGTATAGGGGTAAAAATTACTATTCTAACTCCAGGGGGTGCAACAGTAGGGTAAGTGTTGGATAGTATAGGGGTAAAAATTACTATTCTAACTCCAGGGGGTGCAAGAGTAGAGTAAGTGTTGGATAGTATAGGGGTAAAAATTACTATTCTAACTCCAGGGGGTGCAACAGTAGGGTAAGTGTTGGATAGTATAGGGGTAAAAATTACTATTCTAACTCCAGGGGGTGCAACAGTAGGGTAAGTGTTGGATAGTATAGGGGTAAAAATTACTATTCTAACTCCAGGGGGTGCAACAGTAGGGTAAGTGTTGGATAGTATAGGGGTAAAAATTACTATTCTAACTCCAGGGGGTGCAACAGTAGGGTAAGTGTTGGATAGTATAGGGGTAAAAATTACTATTCTAACTCCAGGGGGTGCAACAGTAGGGTAAGTGTTGGATAGTATAGGGGTAAAAATTACTATTCTAACTCCAGGGGGTGCAACAGTAGGGTAAGTGTTGGATAGTATAGGGGTAAAAATTACTATTCTAACTCCAGGGGGTGCAACAGTAGAGTAAGTGTTGGATAGTATAGGGGTAAAAATTACTATTCTAACTCCAGGGGGTGCAACAGTAGGGTAAGTGTTGGATAGTATAGGGGTAAAAATTACTATTCTAACTCCAGGGGGTGCAACAGTAGGGTAAGTGTTGGATAGTATAGGGGTAAAAATTACTATTCTAACTCCAGGGGGTGCAACAGTAGGGTAAGTATTGGATAGTATAGGGGTAAAAATTACTATATTATGCGTTGTAATGGTATGCGTTGTAATGGCAGTATGCGTTGTAATGGAATGCGTTGTAAAGGTAGTTTTTAAAAATGCGTTGTAGTGTCATGCGTTGTAATGTCATGCGTTGTAATGGATTGTGCGTCGTAAAAAATGCGTTGTAAGTGTAGTGCGTTGTAAAAGTTGCGTTGTAAAGGTTGTTCCCCACACTTCACACCACAGAGTTCTCAAAAAGTCATTGAACAATTACTCTTAACTTTTCCAAAGTGCACATAACAACAAAGTCTTGTTTCTGTTGTCCCTGGTTCTCTTAGCTTTATTTTTTGTCTTTTTCTATGCCCAACTGCCGAAGGGGCCATGGAAAGAGAGGAAATGTTAAAAGGCACTGGAAGGTGAGGAGCAAAAGGCCACTCTCAGAAGTGTCAAGGACTGGCAAAGGAACAGCAGTTCAAGTGAGGGGTCCTTGCACCCTGGTGGCCTGCTTCGAATACGAAGCTTGGTGCTGGTGGTGCTACAGGTTGACGCTCAGCCAGTCCAGGAGCGTCTCTCGGGCTTTCTTTTCCGCTTGGTGGTACTTCAGCACTGCTTGAAGAAGAGATCCCACCGTACGTTCCTTCTCAGCTGCTACAGTTGCCACCTCGGGGAGCTGTGGGGGATACGAGAGATGGGGGTTACCAGGAATGCTCCATTTTGCAGTATTTTACACCTCATTTTACAGTATAGAATCATTCAGACATGGACTCTGGCCTTTGGTGATCAGTCCCAGGCCTCTCTGGGCTGCTCCTTTCCTCATATTCAAAGGAACAACTCAGTCTCCAGCCCTAGCTTTACTTACCTAGTCTGACTGTATTCTTTTTTTTGGGGTGCAGTGCTTTGCAAAGCCACAAAGGGGACAAGACATAGCTGTGGAGGCTCACCTGAGCTGTGAGTTGATAACTAAGTCAAACGACATTTCATTGCAAAGATAAAAATACATGCCTCAAGATGTAGTGTCATGCCAATTACATTTTGAATTTGCAACAAAAAGACATCATTGGCCTTTCTTCAGACATAAAAGGAATGGCTGTTCGTCTCCACTTCTCGTAAAAACTCTACCATTAAAGCGGTCGTTAATATGTAAGAAAATAAGTGCCGGGGCTCTGGTCTAGGAGGCAGCTTGCATCAGCCCATTTCTCCTGTTTAGCAAAGCCTAAAATAAAACACTATTAACCATGAAATTGGGGAGAGGATGTGGTGTAATGGCCAGAGCTATTGACTTCAGAGCTGGGAAACCAGATTCGAGTCTCAGCTTGAGCCTAACATCCTGTGATTCTGGGCAAATCACTTCATCTCCCCAGTGTCTCCCATAAATGAACGTGTCCTTAACTGGTGCTCATGAAAAGCGCTGGTGTTCATAATCAAGTGCCGGTGCTGAGCACCGGAAACCACTGGCTCAAATTAAGCACTGCATTAAACCTGTACTTTTCCAGAGCATCCGCCACTCCTGCCCAGCCCAAATTCAGAGAAGCCACAACACAGAATCATTCATTCTCTGGAGCAACCATGGCAGCCTGGAGCTCCTTACCTCACAAGGTCAGAGCTCGCCCTCTTCACAGTCTTCTGCAGGCAATTCAACGCTCACCTTTTTAGGCAATTTATAACCTCCAGCTCAATTTGACTCTATGTCATTCTGTAACCATCGGACTAAATCTATATATCCTATGCATTGTTTTCCCCTCTCTATATTTAATGTAATCCTCATTTATTGAAACTTGGTTGAGCTGAAAAGCGCCCTCATACCATTTTGATACAAATGCATTTAGAATTTAGAATAATAGATGGGAAACAGTGAATAACAGGGATGTTTTAAAGCAGGGATTCTAAGAGGTCTATTTGAAGTCACTCGGAACCCCAAGGTAAAAATGTCCCCTCAATTAACTTTTTACCCATCTATATTTATATGTTATGTAAGATCCCCAATAGCATGTGCTCCAGCTTTTAGCTGCTACACAGAAGCAGAGAAGTAATGGGGGAGCCATGCAGAACATGGCCTCTCCTCCATGCCATTCTTAACCCGTCCCCACCACCTTCCCTGCTTTGGTTCCTCCTCCTGCAGCTGTGCTTTCTGCTTCCAATCCAAGCAGTGAGGCAGCGCTGCGCAGCCTGCTCCGAGAGACCTGTCAGTCTGCCCCTGAAGTCCTTTATGACATCACAACAGTGGGCGCCCAGTTTTGTTATCGCTGTTGGTACGTCATAGCAGCGATTTACCAGATTTAGCATCTGGTATAAAGGATAAAGGTTCTCTATGAGAGTCATACATAACAAATAAATAACATTGATGTGGGAGAGAATGTAGCGTAGTGGCCAAAGCTGCAAGCTAGGGAACCAGGATCAAGTCTGCGCCAGCTCAACATCCTGTGATCCTGTGCAAATCATGAAATGTCCCCGTGACTAAGGGCCTAAAAAATATAAACAAAAATGAATGTGTCCTTTTTAGGTCTCGCGCCTAGCATTGCAGTGCAGAGCACTGCTCGCACAGTGAGAGACCTCATGTAGGGGGTTCTGAAAGCTGACCACACACTTGTGCGTGTGCTTTTGTTTTCGTCAGCTGCTATTGGCTTTTGCATGCGTCTTTGTAAAAAAGGTAGCACGCCATTGGTGAAAGGCGTGTGCATGTCCCAGCTTCTTTAGAAATGTAACCACCCATTTCCCAGTGGTGTCTGTTATGCTCAACAGCAGCATCTGAGACCTAATACTAAACATGTGTTTCTAATTAGCGCGCGTTCGCTTTGCTGCTGCGCTCTCTCGCCCCTGCTCCTCTGTGGTGCACGCGCACTACTGGTTTCGATTCCGTGCTTTTTCTTCAGGTTGCATGACGACAGCCGCACTGCACAACAATATTGTCGTTTGTTTGGAGGAATGCTTTAAACCCTAATCCCTTTCAGCGCGCCGTACAACATTAAAATGGCGCCTCTGCCTCATCTCGGTTCTTTCTTGTTTTAACTTGAGATTAAGTTTTGGAGCTCAGACCATTCAATATTATTTTTCGGGTTATCCATGGAAGCATTTAGATGTTAATCTTCGAACGTTTTTCATGTTGTAAGCTTCTTTTTCTATGTGCCTTAACCTGACTGAACGTTATGCTTGCTTTGCATGCGAATGCTTAAATTCCGCCACGATCAATCCTCCTCCTTCCTGTTAGCCCCGTTTAGCACTTCATGCACGGCTGAGCCCTTTTAAATAAAACCCGGCCTCTGGTCACGTGCTCGCTTCCTTTCCTGGCGGCTCGCGCTCGCTCTCACGCAGTATCTCGTAACTGTCACCAGTGACCAGGAAGTTGCAGCAGTGAGCGGTGCAGGGCTGGCTGTGTCAGCCGCTTGCAGCCTCTCCTCAGAGCGGCTTCGGGGGATGTCCGGCTAGCGGCATACTTGCTTTTCTTTTGGTGAAACGGGCACCCTAGTGGGGAGTTGTGCTGCTTTTCTCGCTAGACCCGGCAGCCTGCTTTCTGTGAGTACACGGGGCAAGGGCCATAAGAGCGGTGAAGAAAGTTTGGGTGTTTAGAATTGTAGGCGGGGTGGGGGGTGCAGGGGTTACGTCCTGTTTCCGATTCCTGGCATTTGAGTTCTGGTTGTTTCTAGTACCCTGGAAGGATGACTGATGCTTTTAAGTCTTGAGACATGAGCTTCTTCCAGGCCAGTTATTTCCTTTAGCAACAATATGCATTCTGGGACTGGAGAGGCAGTTTCATGTGTTTTCAACCAGGTGTTGTCTAACACGGTTTTACAGTATTGACTACCATTTGAACAAGCAATGGCAAAGGCAATAAATAGGTTTCGCCTATGCGAGATCGATTGACTTTGTCAATGTTTTTAGGCACGTTGTACAGCTGCGCGGTGTAGTATGGTAAAGTTATGTATATAGTTTATGTTATTTATTATGGTACAGGTATGTATACAGCTATGTTACTGTATTATTCACTGTGTACAGTTTTGCATGTATGGCGTCATTGCATCCTGGAAGGAGAATGTAGGATGGATTCTCTGTTCACGGGGACATCAGTCTTGTCCTAGATGCTGAGATGACCAGAGCTTCCTTTCCTCTGCTCCTCCGTCATGGGTTGTATGGAATGGAAATTAACGTTCCTATTTCCTCAGCAACAATTGTTCGTCTCTTATTTCCACCCTACCACACAGGGGCTTCAGGACAACATGGCTTAAAGTAAAGAAAATAATAGCGGTATGAGGTGGCCAATGCTGGTTGCATCACAACTCTTTTTTCCCCTTATACGTTAAGGCATGTTGCACAGCAACAAGCGCTGCTGTGCAACTGTGCAACAGGTGTAAAAAAAAAGTATTTGCAATGCAATAGGGCTCGCATTTATGAGAGATTAAGCTATTGGCATTGTAAATGACAATGCCTTTTATTTATGTTTTAAAAACCAACACGTAAATAAAAGCCATTGCCATTTACAATGACAATAGCTCAAACTCTCACAACTGCGAGACCTATTGCATTGCAAATGCTTGTTTAATGTAACTAGTGGTCATGTAAAGCGATCCAATATCTTCAGGTCGAGTTTGCACTATATAAAACTGAAAATAAATAAATACATAGTCTGCAGTACTCCGGGCCTGTGGAGTATGTAGTCTTTTCATCTTCCTGGCTAATGTTGAGCTTGCCTCCTGCAGGTGCTCTGTTTACACAGATGGACAATACAGGAAGAAATAACCCCTCCCTGGCCAGCTAATAAATAATGCATTTTTTGAAGTTCTCCAAAATCTGCAAAAAGAACCCGTTTCTGGAGGTGCTAATCAGCCCCTACCTAGAGCCGAGCATGATTCTTGGATTTGGAGGTGTCTGCTGAATTGCCAGCAGATAATGTTTTGCTGCCTCAGGTCATTATTATCTCCTTTCATCATAAAAAATTGTGTAATATATGCTAGTACCAGTGGTACAGCTCAGAAACAATTCTTGAAATTACTATTTAAATAAAAGAGACAGACAAAAGAATGATTGTAAGATATTAAGCCGAAATGATGTCTTACATATGGGAATAGATGAATATAATAATGTTTCAGACTTTACTAAGCGTAAACGATTAGTGGCACAGAGATGTAGGTGCAAGGGCACGAGACAGCATTGGTGGAACACACTTATCAACTTAGACTCTTAAGTTTGAGGCACGTTTATTCAATTCTATGGGGCATATGTACAAGCCCCTATCGCCACTGGAACATCAGTTTTTGTGACGTTCCCGTGGCGATAGGGGCCTTGCCTTATGTGCAAGGCAGTGTTAAGCCACTTAACGTGGCTTAACGCTGCCTTGTACATAAGGCACCCTTTCACGCTATGTTTAGCATGAAAGGGGCGTGTAGTGGGTGTTGTGGTGGCCGTTCCACTGCAACACCCATTGTATTTGATGCTGCCCCCTATGTACAAGGGTGGCATACGTAGGAGGCAGCGCCAAAATTAAGCCCAGGAAAATCCTGGTCTTAAGTTAGCGAAACGAGGAGAAATGCATTATTTCTCCTCATTTTTGCTTTTTCCATCTGTGCTGCCTTGAGCAGCCCAGATGGAAAAAACAAAATGCCATGGTTTATTTATGTACAGGAAGGTGTCCCTTCCTATACAAAAACGAACTTTTTAAAACGAACCTTTTAAAAAAAAATACCATTTTGTAACTTTCATGTGTGCTGCATGAAGCAGCACCCATGAAAGTGACAGAATTGCATTTTAGGATTGTGTATGTGCAGGAAGGGACACCTTCCTACACATAAACAAGCCTTCCCTGCACACAGACACCCTTGTGCAAGGGTGTCTGCGTTCGCCATCGCAGGGGAAACGCAAGGCTGCACCACATTCTTGTAAATATGGTGCAGCCTTGCGTTTCCAAAGTGGCGAAGCGTGTCGTTAAGTCCAGGAGGCTAACGACACGCTCCGCCACTTCATTGCACATATCCCCCATGTTCTTTATTTTGGAGCGTTTCTATAATTAATGACCAGATTTTCGTATTCCTAAAGTTTGATGTTGTCTTGCATTGTATAATACTTTTGTGGCAGTTCATAGTACAGCTGATCACCACCATCAAATCTTGGAAGCGTGTTGGATCCTCCCACGATTTAGCATTGAGGAGTCCCGCGATATCCATAGAAAAGCAGATCGCTATGTGATGGCCTGGGTCGATGACTAGAGATGAGTCTATGGTGCCACTAATGTAAATTGATACTTGTATAGCACACTACTCACCCGCAAGGGTCTCAAGGCGCTTGTACGAATACCGCTGTGGAACCCATCCTGGCTTTCCCTGTGAGACGTCCACTCCTGGGCACCCCCAAGGTGGAGGCCAGGCATCCTTAGCGTTGTGGGGGCCGTTGTGGAGATTAAGCAAGCTATTGCCCAGAGTTGCAGAGTGGGACTCCATGATTGGAATGGCACCAAGGCGAGAATTATCAGGTCCGTGGAATTTTTTTTTTTGAGCCCAAGACCCGCCGAGGCGGGGAATTGAACCCTGGTCCCGGGCTAGACCTCTGCAACAGGGTCTGCCACTCTAATCATTGAGCCACACTTCTCCACCTGGTCTACATACCTGGCCTGTTGGAGATTGTCCACAAGCCTCCACCCTAACAGATTGAGAAAGTGGTCAGACCAAAACAACGCCTGGGGTTCTTTAACCAAGATGGGGAGGTTACATAAAATGCAATCAGTAGTAGGTCCTGCTTGGTGGGTGTGAGAAGGCACAACTTGGGCCAAATTGAGAGAGGCCAGCCTATCTATCAGGAAAGACACCACACTGTCCATTGGTCTATATGCCTCAGAGTGAACTCCCCTTGATGTGTGAAATAGGTGTACTGCACCGTCTAATGAGCCAGCACAAGATCCAGTTAGTAAATAAACTGTCTGGTACAACTTGGAGGATGCTAAATCAAGATACCTGCTAGGGAAACTGAGCAGATACATAGACACAGAAGTCTAAAGTCTCTGCTACTAATAATTCAGGAAATTGAAAGGTAGAACAACCTATCCCCTGCTTATATGCACTCGCCACACCCTCACCCCGTCCGTTGGCGCTGTGCATTTGCACCAGGGAATCGGGATAGCCACTGCAATATCAGGCGCAACTGAAAGCCAGGTTTCCATCATAAAGAGAACATCTAGCCTAGCATTGCTCATAAGGCCATATATGTTGAGCGCATGCACATGCAGGAAGCAGACTTTCACTAACATTGCTGGAATGATTGGGACAAGAGGCTGTGTGTTACAGTGACTGAAATCCCCACCTGTCTTCTGCTCCAAACAGTTCACAAGAAACCTCCTTAAAGCACATGTCCACTTCAACCCTACCTGGACACAACAGCGGAGGCCTGAGGGTCAATAGTTTCTGTGCAGTATAAGTGGAATGGGGTTGAGCTAGGCCCTCACTGGCAGCAGAACAGAAGTGGATAGGCGCAGATGGGCTTGCCTTTGGAGCACCAGTGGCACGCCTGCGGCATGGTCCTTCTTAAGTAAGGAGAGTTCCTCAAAATCCTCAGGCACCCAGAGCTCTAACTTCTCAAAATGGCGCCTTTAGTCAACAAGGAGTAAAAATGGCTACCGCACCTCTACTAACAGAAACCAAAAGCAAGGTGAGCGATCCCCAATGACTTGCCAAAACGCTCACCCATAATGAACAACTAAGTTCCCTAGGGAACACTGATTTCCCTCCTAGGTAAATCATAGAGTGCCTGATGTAAAAATAGAGAAAATTAGGGCACAAGGAAAAACTACAAAACCTGATCACAGCAATGGATAAAACCAGAATAAAAATTTTAAAGCATTGGAACCTCTCATCAAATCAAAAGAAGTGAAATTTAAATTGGTAACACCAAAATCTAAGTGTGTCCGTGGTCCTTCTTAAATAAGGAGAGTTTATTAAACTCATCAGGAGACTAGAGCACTAACTTCCCAAAATGGCCCCTTTAGTCAACCACGAGGAAAAAAAACACAAGCAAGAAGACAGATCTCCAATGACTTGCCCCATTGTACAACTAAGTTTCCCCCAGAGCAGTAAATTCCCTTCTAGGCAGTATGCAGGTGCAGAAAAGTTAATAGAGTGCCCGAGGTAAACATAAAAAAATGAGGGCATACAGAAAAACCGGTGACATGGATGGGTTATTGCCTTTCCCGCTTCACTTTGGAAGCACTAGAGCTACATCCTAGCATTGCAGTTGCCTGAGACTTATGTTGGCATCTGTGTGACAGGAATGTGTGTCAGTGCACACCAGAGCTCTGTGGGTGGACTGTTATCCAGTCAGAGTCTTGCACTGACTGAAGGAGCATGAGAAAGATCTACCTTCTTCTGATGCGGTGGAGTGAGCCACATGGCTGGGCTGGTCCAGCATAGGATCTCCCCACCCAAGTCAATCCCTAAAGGTGAAGCTTGCCACAATTGACTTAAAGCTGCAAAGTGAAGAGTTAATCCCTCTGTGAACACTTACAGGAGACATTGACTATGAACCACTGATCATTTAAATGAACCGCTCCCTAGGTGAACTGCTCCTTTTTTGTGCAATTCGTCAGGTTGTGCATATGTGTACTGAAGTTAAAGCAAGTTCTGGCAGCAATCTATGCTTAGCCATATCGTGTTGAAATAATAGTTGATGACTTAAGTACCCCGTTGCATTCTTTGGTCCCATCTTCCAAGTAAATGCTGAAATTATTACCTACCTCGCATCATCATGACTGGAGTGATGAAAACAGCGAGCATGCACAGCACCTTTCTTGAGGTACCAGGTGCGCCAACAGAGAACTGGTCCCAAATAGATAAAATGATTTGAGAAGCATTCGGATGCCATAGATGGTGCAGGTTTTATCCCAGCTAGAAAATAGGTACTACAATATAATTGTATAGATGTGGAATGAAGAAGACTCTTTGGCCACATCTGACAACATTGAATCTGTTGAAAAAGAAGCCATTGGCAAGTTATTCAAAGGGTGCGGTAAGAAAGGTCATTTTCTGAAGCTATGTAGGCCAGCCCTAGAAAATAATGTTTACACAGTCAAGGAGGAAGAGGATGCAATGGATGAAGATGACCTGCTAGAAAACCTAGTACCTCTGTGGCAATCATTGCCAAAGAAAAAATGAAAACAACTAGCACAGAAATAAATGGGAGCAATGTGGATGCCCTTGAAGACCCAGGATCAGGGCCACAATATTTGTTTAAGAAACATATGATAACCTGGAAGTTAGAGTTGTCTTAAGCTCCAGTAGGATCATACCTGGAGCTTGTGGTGGACATAAAATACATTTGGAATGAGTGTTCCTATCCAGATTGATCTTCAAAGATAGAAGTGTTGTAACTAAGGAATTTGTCGTTGAGTATGATGTAAACACAGTGGGCTGGCCGGCCTATAATTTTAAAAATACTAATAAACTCTAGTAAACCACCTTACATTTAAAATTTAGAGGAAAGTAAAGTCAAATCTGTGCTAGAAGAGTATAAAAGAGTGTTTAACTTTAGACTTGGGTGTTTGAAATACCCAAAGCATTCCAATGTCCTGAAGAACAATGTGCAGGCAGTTAAACGAGAAGTGTGAAATATATCCCTTTGGGCTCAATCTGAGGAGAAGAGTATAATGGAAGAAAGAAGGTCAGAGTCGTTGTCAACAGAGGTGATAGGCAAGAAGAAGAGTGACAAAATTAGACCATACATCAGCTTAAACATAGTGTGGTGGAGGACCGTCAACGACTACCAATCAACAAAATGGTCATGACTTTGGTCTTCACTAACATGGTCTTCAGCTCGGAGTAAAACCCAATTGTGTTGCACGGAAACTCAAGAAATTATACTGCATTCATTGCCCCCAAAGTGGCATGCCAATTTTGCAGACTACCCTTAGAACTCAGTTCAGCTCTTGTTGTGTTCCAGTTGGTGATGAACAGATTGCTTGAGGGAATACCCTGAGAGTTCCCAAGATGATGTTTCGGTATACAGCAAGGCAGGTGACTAACCTGTTACAATCATGAAACAAGTGTATGTAGTATCCAGGACAGTGAGCTGACATTACAGAAAAATGAGTTCATATTTTTCAAATTTAGGTTCGAGTATTTGGGGAAAATGGAGTGCAACCCAAGTCGTTCCTAGTGGCAGTCATTTTCAGCTCCTTCTCCAGCAATAATCATGAATTGGGCTTAGCATACTTCTTGAAAATGTGTGAATCCCATTCAAAATGTATAAGGAACCATAGTGACACGGTTGAACCTATGCATTAAGTTAATCAAGAAAAATGTTTTTGCCTGGAACAATGAGTGTGCAGCAATCAATCAATCAGGGGCTTTTAAAGCGTGCTACTTACCCGTGAGGGTCTCAAGGCGCTGGGGGGGGGGGGAGGGAGGGGGGTGCAGCACTAGGTCAGCCTGAAGGTGTGCAGGATAGGTGAGTGTCTGATGTTGACTGGGAGCCTGTTCCAGGCTTTGGCTGCGATGTAGGAGAAGGCCCTTCCTCCTGCTCTGGCTCTGCGGATGCGCGGGGTCACTGCTAGGGTGAGGTCGGCAGAGCAGAGGTTTCTCTTGGGTGCGTGTAAAGAGATTCTTTTGTTGAGGTATTTGGGCCCAGATTTGTGCAGGTATTTGTAGGCGTGGGTGAGTAACTTGAAAGTTACTCTCTTCTCTATGGGGAGCCAGTGGAGGTCTCGCAGGTGTTGGATCATGTGCTCATGTCGAGGGGTGCCGAGGGCTAGTCTGGCTGCAGTGTTCTGTATGGTCTGGAGTTTGTGTAGCAGGGATTTGTTGATTCCATTATAGATGGCGTTCCCGTAGTCCAGTCTGCTAGTTATGAGTGCATGGGTGACGGTCTTTGCTGGCTTCGGGGGGATCTACTTGAAGGTCTTGCGGAGGATGCGGAGGGAGTTGAAACAGGTGGAGGCGACTGCATTGATTTGGCACGTCATGGTGAAGAAGGAGTCTAGAATGATGCCGAGGTCCCGGGCTTGGTCCGTAGGGGTGGGTGGGTTTCTGAGGGTGGACGGCCACCAGGAGTTGTCCGAAGCGGTGGGGGAGGGCCCAAGGACAATGACTTCTGTCTTCTCTGAGTTGAGCTTTAGGCAGCTGTTGCTCATCCAGGCTGCAACGTCTTTCATTTCTTCATGGAAGCTGAGTCTGGTGTCTTCTGGGTTCTTCATGAGGGAGAGGATGAACTGGGTGTTGTCGGCATAGGATACTATGCTGAGCCCATGCTGTCTGACGATGGCGGTGAGGGGGGCCATGTAGATGTTGAAGAGCGTGGGGCTAAGCGATGATCCTTGGGGTAGTCCGCAGTTGATCTCTGTGGGTTCGGAGAGGAAGGGTGGGAGTCTGATCCTTTGGGCTCTGCCGGTAAAGAGGGAGCGGATCCAGTCGTGGGCGGTTCCCCATATGCCAGCATCGTTGAGTCTAGCTGCAAGAGTGTGGTGGGAGAATGTGTCGAAGGCTGTGGAGAGGTCTAGCAAGATGAGGGCCGCGGTGTGGCCCTGGTCCAGTAGCACGCGGATGTAGTCGGTGGCAGCGAGGAGGGCAGTCTCGGTGCTGTGGTTGCTGCGGAATCTGGACTGGGAGGAGTCGAGGATGGCGTTCTCTTTGTTGAAGGTGGTCAGCTGGGCATTGACAAATTTCTCAATGACTTTGGCTGCGAAGGGAAGGAGAGAGATAGGCCAGTATTTTTTCAGGTCCGTTGGCCCAGCCTTCTTCCAGTCGTCTGGGAAGATGCCGGATTCGAAGGTGCCGTTGATGGTGCAGCGTATTTCGGCGGCTCTGTGGAAGATGTGAGGTGGGCACAGGTGTGTGGGGGCTCCTGAGTGGATGCTCTTCATGGTCTTGGTGGTGTCTTCGGTGGTGACCAGTGTCCAGGTGGTGATGGTGGGCTGGCTGTCCTTGCTGCAGGGGAGGGTGGTTTCTGGAGTCTGTTTGCTAAAGTTGTCATAGAGGGACTTGATTTTCAGGTGGAAGTAGGAGCCAAGCTTGTTGCAGAGGTCCTGGGACGGTGCGATGTCCATGGCTTCGCTGGGGGGTTTGGTGAACTGCTGGATGATGCTGAAGAGCTCCTTTGAGTTGCTGGCGTTGGTGAGGATTTTGTTCCGGATGAAGGTCCTCTTGGTGGCTCTTATGAGTTGGTGGTATTCTGTCATAACGTGCTTGTAGATGGTCTGGTCTTCGGTGGTTTTGCTGTTTCTCCATTGTTTCTCGAGACGTCTGCAGGATTGTCTGGCTTCTTGGAGGTCGGTAGTGAACCAGGTGGCCTTCATGGGGCGTTGTCTGTCGGGGTGGCGGAGGGGAGCGAGCTTGTCTGCACAGCTGGTGATCCAGCTGTGTAGTTTCTTGGCTGCAGAGTTGGCATCGGTCGTGGCGGAGGGGGGTCGTGGATGAGGGTAGAGTTGAGGAGCTCCTCTGTGATCTTGCTCCAATTCCTTTGTGGCAGGCGCAGGGCGGGCTTGTGCATGGTGGTGGTGCTGAAAGACAAGTGTACGCAGTGGTGGTTTGTCCAGAGGGGCTGCGAGGTGTGGTTGAAGTGGGTGTTTGTCCCTCCTGCGAAGATGGGGTTGAGGATGTGCCTCGCCTTGTGGGTGGGGGTGGTGACGAGCTGCTTAAGTCTGAGGTTGGCGAGGTTGCCCAGGAGGGCAGTGGAGTCGGGGTCGCTGGGTTTGTCAAGGTGAAAGTTCAGCTCTCCGATGAGTATGTAGTCAGTGGAGGTGATGGCGTGGGGTGCGATGAGGTCGGCAACGGCAGTGGTGAAAGGAGCGTGAGGCCCAGGGGGTCTCTAGGCGAGGGTGCCACGCAGCATGGTTCTGTGGCTGGTCTGGATCTGGAAGAGGAGGTGTTTGGTGTTGGAGAGGGAGTTGCTCGTGCTGGAGGTGGAAAGTCGGAGGGATCTCTTGTGCGATGGCGAGTCCTTCTCCTGGGCAGTGGGGATGGTCCTTCCTCTGGATCTTGTAGCCGTCGGGGAATGGCGGTGGCGATGTCAGGTGCGGAGGCGGCGTTTGTCCAGGTTTCTGTGAGGAAGGCGACATCTGGCAATAGGGCATCAAGGAGGTCTGAGATCTCTACGGCATGTCTGTGCAGGGAGCGCACGTTGAGGAGGATGCATTTCAGGGCTTCTTTGTTGCGGGCATCTGGCATGGGTGTGGAGGTCGTGGGGGTGCTGTGGATGGTGAAGGAATGTCGGCAGTGTCGGCAGGAGAACTGGCAGTGGGTGGTGTTCGGCATCGACAGCAGGCAGTTGTTGTTCCTTCCGGGGTTGAGTGCGAGGAGGGCAGATGGGTTGTAGCTGTGGAAGGTCGGAGATCCAGGGTCATTGGCACTGGTTGCTGTCTGGTCGCGGACGGGCGCAGACGGGCTTGCCTTAGGCGTGCCCGCTGCACGCGGCCACAATTAAATACGGAAGAGGAGAGAAAATCGCAGCTGGGAGGTGGGAGCGGAAAATCGGCAGGGAGGGAGGGGCCGCGGGGGCAGCAGCGGCGGGAAGGGAAACAGGCAGAGAATAACAGGAAAAAACAGATAACCAATAACAAAAATACAGGGGCAAAGACAGAAAAAACTGAAAGACAGGCACAGTTACAATACAGAAAACAAAGACAAAAACAATAGAAAAAACGGGCACAATACAGCACAATACAGCAGTGGAACAAGTAGAAGAGCAAGGCTCTCCAACTGGACCACCAGGGATAAAGTGCAGGCAGGAGTCTGCGGGTCTACTTGTACAGAGTACAGCACAGGCAGTGGCACTTACCAGCGGAGGTGCAGGGGGAGAGAGCAGGTCCCTGTCCAGGAGGTCAGAGGTCTGCTAAACTGAAGAAGGCGCTAGAAAAGGCATCTTTATTGAAATTTCTTGCCAAATGTTTACAATGCATATTTTCACCTATGATTCGAGACAAATTGGTCTCAGGGCAGTGCTGAGTAAAATGGTCTGATTTAAATGTTTGTGTAGAGGGAACTCCATCGCACCTGCGATGAACTTCACTCCCTGGCAACATTATGGTCTGCCTGCCTGGTCTCGAATGAGGCGGACCTTAGCTTTAACAACAGGGGAGACTACTCCGTCTTCACCATGGTAAAACCCCTCCGACATCCCGATGGAGTTAGGGCTGTCAGAGGTTTGGTTGTATGTCTGCCCATTTAATTTAGAGGGGTTGCCTATAGCCGATTTTTAATGCCAAACACCAGAAAAAATCTGGCAGTAAGGGGCACTGAAAAGTGCTCAATGCCCCACTCGCCATGGGAGAAAACTCCCATGGCAAGAGGGGCACAGAATTTGTTCTCAAAACGAAAATCCCACTTTGGGATTTGTTTTTTGTTAAATAAAAAAAAGTATTGTAAATTTGCCCTACGCTCTGTCGAACTTAAAATGCACTGAAGGGAGTAGTGTGCTATTCCCCGAAAAAAGCGCTTTGACGCCTCGTCAGGGGTAGTAAGCGCTATACAAATGCAATTATAATACAATACAATACAGGAAACGTTGTGACGGATGTTCCTGCCAATGCTAGAAATATCCTCTGGGCCAGCGGACATTTCTAAATTTGGCAGGTGGGACCTCTGTTAGAGTGATGGAATAATATACTACGCCGCCCGGTAGAGAAACATGCCACCCACCAAGAATTAAATCGTGCTCAAATTCGCAAAGGGAAATATTACTATTGCTTTTCCTTCACACAACCTCAAAGGAGCAGAAACTGAATATTCTGTAATAAAGCACAACTTATTGGCTTGTGTTTAGGCTGTGAACAAATTTAAGGGCTTTCTATAGGGCAAGGAATTATTAATTTACATCAATTAGAAATCATTAGTGAGAATAATGGAAGGGGAATGGATCTGCCAATATTTTTCCAAGGACTGTAAATTTAGCGTGTAAACTACAAGAGTGTCAGTCCAAGATGCACCACATTTAGGGGTGTCCAAATGTATCACCCGATTATTTGCTTCAAGCACCGTGTGATGAAGTGGAGGGTGAAAATCAATGGGATGAAGAAGAGGATTTGATGGTGGCTCGGCTATCCGATAATCATTACATTATGGGTGCCATTTTCAAAAGGGATTTGATGTTTATTTGCTGAGATGAATGAGTTACTTAAAAAAAGCCAAAGATTTAATGTTACTGGGTGACCTCGTGAGAGAGTGCTTGTGCTCGCCTACAACCCTTCTGGAAAAGAAAGTAGGAAAACTCTACGGAGGATAAGGTCGTGTTATGTGGAGATATTTTCTCTTCCTTTATACCTTCTCTAATAGGTATGCACTCTATTCCCTCCAGACTGTTATCAGAAGTGAACAAGCATTTGGAAAAGCCGACAGGTCAAATTGTAATGTGCCAACAAATGCAAACACAGGCATTCACAAATGCTGTGAACATGCACTGTATGCACCACTGTTGTTTATCATATTAAAACCTGCCCTATCGGCTTTGCCAATGCTGAGGAAATATAGAAAAAACAACGTTTTATGAGTAGAATGCATATTAGAGAAAAATAGTTGACTCTGACAAACAGCATAGTAGAGTTTATTTTTCACACTTAGAATCGTCCCTCATGCATTCAAATGGGAGCCCTTCCTGGAAGGTGCAATGATACTTTGCCAGCTGACAGCATGAGGTGAGAGGGTAACCTCTCTGGGAGGAGCCAATCCATGCCTGCCGTTAATAATTGGTTAAAATATGATCCAGACAGCTGCGTTGCCAAGCGAGATATACAAAGGGAAGTTAATGTTACAGAGAAATACAGTTCTTAAAAAAAAAAAATAGAATAGTCATTCATTAAAATTTGGGGTATTTTGTCATTCAATGACATCCTACTTTGGTATGTGAGAAGTTTAAAAACATCTGGTAGAATATGTGTGAGTGTGGGTTTCATATAAGATTCTTTTTACATTTCAATAAAATTACTGCATTTCAGGACTAATTGTACCAGAGTACAAACACAAACCTGGTGCTAATTGTACATGCACCAATTGTCGCAGAAAAACACACAAACTATGCTTGCACATTTATCTATAAATTTGCAGTAGTGTTATGACTTTGATAAACCTATCATTGGATCCTGGTGTCACAGCAAACACATCAATATGTCTGCAAATGATTCCATTAGTGGGTTGGGATCTGAGGCGATGCAGCACGGCTCCATTGTACAGAGACGGCAGGGTTAGAAATGAGGAGGTTCCCTGATTTTTCTCCCCAGTATTACATCCTGAGGCTTCACCTGCTTTTAGCAGAGATAGTCCATGAGAGAGCATTAAGGGGTAGTAAGAGGTTTGCAGAGTTCTAGGATGGTTAGTTTAAGGGGTGGTAAGGGATTTTTGGGGTTCAATGCTGCGTATCATTGAAGGGTAATAGAGGTTTTGAAGGGTACAATTAAGGGGTAGTAACACGTTTTTTAGGGTCCACATAAGTGTGGCATTAATGGGTAGTAAGGGGTTTTAAGGTCCAGGGAAGGGTAGAGTTAAGGGCTAGTAAGAGGTTTTAAGGGTTCAGGAAAGGTAGCTTTAAGGGGTATTAAAGAATGTTTAGGGAACATGGATGGGTAGCATTAAGGAGAAGTAAGGAGTTGTTAAGGTTCAGAGAAGGGTAACATTGAGTGCTACTAAGGGAATTTTAGGGTTCAGGGAAGGGTAACATTAGGGGCAGGTGCGGCAGGTACAGGTAAGAACGGTGGGGCGGGGGAGGGGTGGAGCGGAGTCGACAGATGACGGGATAGGGAAAATAAATAAATAAATAAAACCACTTACATTGTGCTCGCCGCATCGCCAAGTCGGTGAAGTGGCGAGTGCAAGGGAAGTGTTTTATTTATTTATTTAATTTATTTTCCCTATCCCGCCGTCTGTCGAGTTCTCCAAGTCTTGCCCCTATCCTGCCCCACCACCCCACCGCTCTTACCTGGACCAGCCGTGCCAGATTAGGGGTACTAAGAGGTCTTAGGTTTCAGGGAAGTGTAGCCTTAAAGGGTAGTAAGCTTTTCAGGCGGAGAGATGGGTAGCATTAAGGAGTTTGAAGGTAGCATTAAGGGGTATGAAGAGTTTTAGGGTTCAGGGCCCAGTATAGAGTTTTTAGGGTTTGGGTAAGGGTAGCATTAAGAGGTAGTAAGAGGATTTTAGGGTTCAGGGAAGGGAAGCATTAATGGGTAGTAAGGGGGTTTTAGGGTTCAATGATGGCCAGTGTTAAATAGCATTATGGGGTTTCTAGGGTTTAGAGAAGGGTCGCTTTAAGTGGTAGTAAGAGGTTTGTATGGTTCAGAGATGGGTTGCATTAAGGGGTAGTAAGGTGTTCTAGTATATAGAAATTTTACATTTGAATTAAATTACATATAATATAAATATAATATTAGTATTGCCATTTTTAAACACTAAATAACACATTTATAATTAAAAAAGATTTTTAATTTAAATATATACAGCGAGAAATAATACTTACAAATTTACATATTGGATAAGGGCACCTAAGATGTTAAAAAACACACCATGTAAAGGCACTCTCAATGTACTTACCTTGTTGCAATGACCCTGATGTAAAGTTTGATGAACTAATAACTTATAAGGCTCTGGGCACAAATGTAGAGAGAGGAATAAACAAATAGAGCCTCTACATAAGAAGGAAAAAACACCTTTCACTCAAGAAGTACCATGCTAAAGTAATTCTGAAGTTGATGCTGGAAAGTGACTGAGGGAGGTGGAAGGGACTACAACACAGCAATGCATTCCTCCTGACTGCCCTCTTTTCATATGTGATGTTGCAAGAGAATAACATCATTGGCATTTGTGTGACCTCTGGGGCTTTACACCAAGCTTGTGTTATTGTAATTACTTGATAAACAGTCCTGGCTCAAGCAGCTTGATATGAAAAGGATGAGAGGGACCCCTTGATCTGGGCAAGGGAATAGGGTACAATCAACAAGTAAAAAATGTGTCTTTTCCCTTGTTCGTCACACACTCAATATGGAAGATACACACACAAACTCAGAGTGAATTCTAATATTTTCACTATTTGGCCACAAGAATGTTTATTCTGGTCACTTCTTCCCTTCCAAACAATCAATCAAACCTTAACCCACCAATAGCACACCATCTATCAAGGAGAAAAATAGAAAAGAAACCATGAATGGGTCAGATGAAAATAGGAGCCTGAAAAAACAATATAGAGTTAAAATTGCACAATTTTATTACACACAATCCTGACAACTGAAGTTAAAAAACAATATGTTTCATACAACTTGACACAAATAAAAGTTGCTTTACACAATAAAAACTGTGTCACAGCACAGATCTAAACCACATTACCACATTTAAAAAAGCAAAATAAATCAATCAAAAAGGAGAGAGACAAATTTTAGGCAATAAAATTTGTCATTGAAATGGACATATTTGTGTAACAATTGTTGCTGCTGCTACCGAGTACCATATGTTTCAGTATCTACAGGTCCAGTAGCTTCACGAATTATGTTGTTTTTTAGCATCGACGCGTTTCGATGGTTGTACCTAATTATTGCCCATCTTTATCAAGACAACAAATACTTTGACTTCTCTCTGTTGTTTGGTATATTATTTCCCAACAACGTAATCCTGTGTATAAAATAGATGTGTACATTAAAGTCTATCATATTCGTCAAGACAAGACGCATTAATTGAAAGCAAAACTTTCTTACACCTAAAATGTTAATACAACGTGAAACATATACTAGAAACTCAATTAATCATTGAATTTTGAGCAGTCTTTTTCCGCAATAAAAAAACTAATATATAGTACCAGACCCATCATTTATTAGTTGTTCCCTTGTTGTCATAAACTGACAGGAGTGCTCTGTCAGGCAAAGGTGGTAGGAGGAAAGAAATTGGAAGGAAAAAGAGAAAGGAAAAGAAACATAAGGGGGGGGGGAGTGGGGAAATTAATAGTAAGACAGATCCACACAAGGAAATTGCGAACAGAAGAATAGAAAGAAGGATAGGACCATAAAAGAAACAAAGAAAAAGGACGGAGAATAGAAGGGGAAGAAAAGAGAGGACCATAGGTCCTTTCATTCACTTTTTCAAAGGTTTCATCCTTCTTGCATCTTTCGTTCTTCCATCCAATCTAACCAATCCTATATCACTCATGTCTATTAGCCAGGGACATGCCCTTATGCTTGTCCTTACTTCAAAAACTCAATCACTCCCCCAGGCATATGCCAACCTAAAATTACCTTCAATCCAACACAATAATGTTGCGTGTGAGTCCTGATCACTCAAATTAATAAAACTTGGAATAGACTTTATTGCGGAAAGAAATTGCTCACAATTCAATGATTAAATGAGTTTCTAGTATATGTTTCACGTTGTATTAAAAGTTGAGGTGTAAGAAAGTTTTGCTTTCAATTAATGCGTCTTGTCTTAACGAATATGATAGACTTTAATGTATGCATCTATTTGATACACAGGATTATGTTGTTGGGAAATAATATACCGAACAACAGAGAGAAGTCAAAGTATTTGTTGTCTTGATAAAGATGGGCAATAATTAGGTACAACCATCGAAACGCGTTGACGCTAAAAAACAACATAATTCGTGAAGCTACTGGACCTGTAGATACTGAAAGATATGGTACTTGGTAGCAGCAGCAACAATTGTTACACGAATATGTCCATTTCAATGACAAATTTTATTGTCTAATATTTGTCTCTCTCCTTTTTGATTGATTTATTTTGCTTTTTTTAAATGTGGTAATGTGGTTAAGATCTGTGCTGTGACACAGTTTTTATTGTGTAAAGCAACTTTTATTTGTGTAAAGTTTTATGAAACACATTGTTTTTTAACTTCAGCTGTCAGGACTGTGTGTAATAAAATTGTGCAATTTTAACTCTATATAGTTTTTTCAGGCTCCTATTTTCATCTGACCCATTTATGGTTTCTTTTCTATTTTTCTCCTTGATAGATGGTGTGTTATTGGTGGGTTAAGGTTTGATTGATTGTTTGGAAGGGAAGAAGTGACCAGAATAACATTTCTTGTGGCCAAATAGTGAAGATATTAGAATTCACTCTGAGTTTGTGGGTGTATCTTCCATATTGAGTGTGTGACGAACAAGGGAAAAGGCACATTTTTCAAGCAGCTTTTGAACAAATGATGACAGCTGTTTGCAGGGTAAGCACTCTTTCTGTGAAAGCACACTGCTTTTCTCAAATCAAAAGCTGTACACAGATGAACCAACATCTTGGCAGAGCTACAGTCCCTCTCTGTAGTACTCCTAAAAGCTCTTTTTTTATATCCTCATGTATAGTGAAAGCTGTGCTGTTAAGCCACACCTAAGATGTGGGTAAGCAAGGAGCTATATAAGCTAAGATTGCACTTGAATGCTTCTAAAATCCTTTAGGGCCGAGTCATGTTTCTTGTACGAAGAGTGTATGTTTGTTTGGAAACCAATTTTCAGAGCTATGAAGTACCCAATACTCAGAGTGAAAAGGGCACGGCCTTTTCAAACACACCCTGCATGCAGTCAAATCAGAGTATGTTTGTAAACTAATATTTGCAATTGTGTGCTCTAGAATGTCTGTCTTCAGAGCTGTTTTAAATTGCAGTTGCTCTTTGTATCATCTCCACTCCTCTCTGGGCTTCAGTTTCCAACTTACCCAAAACACTTTACTAAGGTTACAGGTACCTGATTCTGGGACCTCGTTCCTGATATGTGTAAATTTCCTCTGCTTGGACTTGGACTTTTTAAATCACTCTCCAAGACATTACTACAACAACAGTATTTCAAGGCTTTTTCTAACTTGAAACTATATCTGCCTGTGTAGGAAGTTCATGCCACACAAGGACACCTACTTCTAGAAGCTGCCTTCATCTTTTGGATCAATTCTTAAACAAAGGCCAACGGCCCTGGTGGCATCTGATAAGTGCACTATAGTTGTGCAAACATATTCACCAAGATCAACAGTTCAACAAAATTTTGTACGTAGCCAACACTCAACTAAATATAAAGATATCCTCTATTCACCATTTACTCACACTCTAGAGCGGTGTGTCGAAATAACACTTATTGACACAAACCGATTGCCTAAAACTGAACCCATAGAAGGCTGAGAGGCTGCTTCAATCAGCCGCTTCATATTTCACTAATATGCTGCCCCCACAGCAGCCAAAAACGCATGTCTTCCTTGGGAGCAGCGCAATATCAGAAATAAGTTTGATGGTCCATGTTTGAACCCGGTGCACTCATTTGTAGGAGTCTCTCTTAGTTTTTCCTACTTTACCTGCATGCTGCACTGAACAGCACACATACAAAGCACGAAAAGTGTTAAAGGATAGTTTTGTTTTACTGGGAGGCTGCCCTCTCAGTACAAAAATGGTTCCTTACAGAATCCACACACCCTTGCACTATGGTGCAAGAGTGCATGCGGTGGAACATGGCAGTCAAAAGTGTGCCCAGAAAGAAGAAAGCAGCACCATAAATTAGTAAAGTATGGTGCTGTTCTGCTTATTTCCTTTCACGCAGCGCAGCGGCTTTAGTTGCTGTGCTATGTTGCTTTACTTTTGAGTAAGTATGGGCCCTGCTGTCTCTCATACAAAGCCCACAACAATGGAAGACCGAGCTATCTTGTGGCATCACAGGAGAGAGGAAAATAGCCCCACAAATTAGTAGATATTTTTGTTCTTCTAGTTTCCTTTCACGACAATGGAAGACCGAGATATCCCGAGATATCTTGCCAATCTCCTGAACATCTCCTGGCGGTTTATAAAGTCAGATGAAGGTTTATTTATTTATTTTAAATATTTATACAGTACATGGATTCCCAATTCAGAGTGTCCTGGTGCAAGACTGCGACTGCAAGACAAAGTTGAGAAGGACACAAAAGGCGCTATTGGATGATCAGCAAATTCTTTAAACTGTTTTTCTTGAGAAAGTCTTTAGCAAGAATCTCTATCTAAAGATTGGTAAATTCTTAAAACTGGTTGGTTTTGTAGAGAAAGCCTTCAGCTATAATCCACTCAAACATTACAAATATTCCTAAAGATGATCTCCCGTTGTATGTCTGAGATGTTAAGTGTCCAAATCTTCACTCCACCTTCTTCCTTATTTATCAACAGTGCCATGATCTTAGTGTCAGAAACCGCAGAAAGTAGACATCATAACGTCTCTTGCCTTGTTTGCCAAATACCACACCTTGGACTGCTCTTGGGAAAACTGGATAGGGTGAAAAGCAAAATGTTAAACATTGTGGAACAACTTCAGCCTTGGTAGGATCACCAGGGAAATAAAGGATTCCTATAAACATGACATGAATGCCAGTTGCTCTAGTTAAGGCTTGCTGTAGAATTGTGCTCTCATCACACCGTTGTTGCAGTTCCTGGAATTGCTAGTTAATGGTTTGCTTTAGATTCTAGGATGTATTCATGGCACTTATGGAACATTTAAGTCATTGACATCACAACCGATACACAGCAGTTGAGCCTCTTTGCTTTGTTTTATTTGCCAGATGAAAAGGAGACTCCTTTATGGGATCACAAGGCTGCTCTACAATTGTGAGGGGTTTTTAAAAAAATGATTCACAGAAGAAGGAAAAGCTCAATGGGCACAAAAAACCTCATTGGCAAGACAGGTATGCACTAGAGTTGAATCAGAGACAGAACTGGAAGATAGAAAAAACTCCAGCAGACAATGGACAGTAGACTGTCCTGAGCCCAGACACTATGACCAGGCAAAGTCAGACGAGGCGAATCTGAAGTCAAATCTAAAAAATTAAGAAAGTACCAAAATGAACAACAAAGGGGAAATGTATGTAATGAAAAAGAGGGCCCGAAGTATTGTGACATGAAGTCCTTGCTGGTCAGCCGCCTCATATGGGAAAGAATTCAGGAAATGTTGTCACATGAGACACTGCATTCATTGTACGGTCTGATAGCCATCTTGGACTGCAAGAAATATGAGCACAGTCCCAGTACTCGCATGATGGAGAAGACAGCACAGAAGACAGCATAGCATTAGGAAAGTGCATGGTGTGAGAGATATATCAGTCTCAAAGTAATGCTTGTGGCTGCATTGTTTGCCCACCCTACTGCCGGCTACAGTACTCTACTCACTTGTGGACTGACCGACATGTAGTTTGATGAGTTGGGAATAGTCATGCTAAAGTGTACTGCTTCATGTCTATCCTGGTGAAGTGAGGTTAGACAAACAGGGTCACTTGTCATTGGGTGAGGAAGGAATTAAATGAGTACTTGAAGCAGTGGATACCTTGCCTGGAGCATGGACCACACTCCCCACTTAAGGGGCTTCTTCCATGCAGTGGCCCCTCAGAGAAGCACACCCCATGGTCCCTCTGGAACAACAAGACAGCCAGGCACAACCCGGCCTTACCAATATTTTTATTTATAATGATTGCAATCATGCTAAACAGCACGATAAGATCTAGATATTATTTACTCTAGCTACAGTATTGTTGGACTAGGCCCTTTTTGCAGGTTTATCCCCAAACATTTTGCCTTCTTCCTCCTACTTCTTCTGACATGTTTGTGTTGGCTTTAGGACTCTGTGCACTTTACCACTGCTAACCAGTGCTAAAGTGCATATGCTTTCTGTCTAAATTGTATTGGTGATTGGTTTATCCATGATTGGCATATTTGATTTATTAGTAAGTCCCTAGTAAAGGACACCAGAGGTGCCCAGGGCCTGTAAATCAAATGCTACTAGTGGGCCTGCAGCACCGATTGTGCCACCCACATGAGTAGCCCTGCAAACATGTCTCTGGCCTGCCACTGCAGTGTCTGTGAGTGCAGTTTTAAACTGCCATGTTGACCTGGCAAGTTCACCTACTTGCCAGGTCCAAACCTACCTTTTACTCAGGCCTGGACTGGGAACTTTAAACAGTCTTGGCAAAAATTCTAACTTCAGCCCCCATGTCTAGAAGTGCTATTCTGCACTAGAACCAGAACAACTTTTTAAAGTTGCCTCTGGAATCGCGTAACGTGCACCACCACTCCTGGAGGCGGAAACCGGCCTCCAAGTGTCAAAACTGGCCTCCTGGGGCTCCAGCCTCCCGGGGGATTGGCCGCTTGCCCGACTGGCCAGTCCGGCTACGCTTTTACTACATGTAAGGCACCCCTAAGGTAGACCCGGGGCAGCACCATGGGCAGGGTGCAGTTTAGTTAAAAGGTAGGACATTTGTGTTTTACATGTCCTCATGGTGATATGCTGCTAATTTTGTTTTTCACTATTGTAAGGACCATCTCTCCCATAGGGTAACATGGGGATTGCCTTGAATTATCTTTTAAGTATAATTTCCCATAGGAAGCAGATGGAGATTTCGAGTTTGGGTTCTCTGAGCTCACAATTCAAAAATACGTCTTTTGGTGAAGTTGGATTTTAAATTGCATGTTTGAAAATGCCACTTTTAAAAAGTGGGAATTTTCTTCCTTAACCATTTTGTAGAATACACGTCTAGGTTGACTGACAGTTGGGCTATTATGCATTCACTCTAGACAGTCACACAGAGGGAGCTGAGGTGTGCCTTGCATATCCTGGTGGGCCATCACCAGGCTGATGGGCCTTCTGGAGCTAGAGCGGTGGAGGAGTTGTCATTGACATCTCACAAAGCTGTCTCCACCCCCTGTAGTGTGATTTGAGCCAGGTCAGGGAAAGGCAGGGTCTTGTGCACTAAAAGGACTTTCCTTTGACGTTTGCCTACTTCAAAGGCAAAAGGGGTATAAGGATTGAACCTCTGACACCCTAAAATCAGAACACATCTGGACTGAGGACATTCTGCCAGGAAGAAGAGCTGAAAGCTGTAGGAGGGACTGCAACTCTGTCTGTTGCTTTGCTGTGCTGGTCTGCTGCTTGCTGCTTTTGTTGTGGGAGTGAAAGGACTGGACTTTGATTTCTACATCCTGCTTCCAAGTTTTTTCCTAGGGTTTGTGTGTGCTTGCCTCCTGTTAAAAAGTTTCGGGCCATCAAAGACTTCACCTGCCAGTGCCTGGGCTCTTCTGTTGAGAGTCCTGGCTTGCCAAGTGATGGCAAATCCAGTTCCGGGGCCTTGGAAGTGTAACCTGGTGATCATAAGGAGAAAATCCATGCATCGACTCCCAGGGCCTGTTTTCTCTACGCACCGTTGCAAAAGATTGATGCATCGCCACTGCCTGCACTGAAGCGTGGTTCCCACTCGACGCACCGACCACTGCTTTCACTGCAGGCCCCAGTGTGCCCTTGCAGCACATCAGAAAAATGGTAACAGCGTGAGTACCGAGCACCATGTCACCGACGTCCGTGGCACTGGCTCCGACTCCAATGCAGTGCCTGCTTTGTGGCTCAAGAATCGACTCAGCGTCTGCTTCGGGCTGTGAAATGAATGCAGCACCTGCTTTGCCGCTATCGCATCGACACAGCACATCTGGATTTTCATCGCAATATTACTGGGGGCAGATACTTCATCAACACCGCACCCCAGTAAGGAACCAAGGCCGCATGTCCGGAACCCGACGCATCACCTCCCCTGTCAGTAAGGAACCGACACATCACCGACCCTGCCTAGCAGTAAGGAAGGGACGCATCATTATTCTCGAAAATTATTCTCTAGAAGACATGTTGAACTATAAAAGAGAATTAAAAATATACCACAAACTAATAAGAGCAGCCAAAAGCGCTCACTTTAAGAAACGGATTGAACTGGCAAAAAACCCCACTAAAGAACTTTTCTCCATCTATAAAGAACTTACTGTTCCCATCAGATTAGTGGCCCAAGATACCTACTCCAATGAGTTATGTGATAATATTGCGGACTTTTTTGTGAAGAAGGTAGACTTAATACATACCACATTCACTAACAACTTGCCAAATAAACGCATAACAATGAGAACTGATTATGTCTCACAACCCCTTTTGACAAGTTTTAAAGTCCCTGAAAGGCAGGATTTGCTCACTATTTTAAATAGCATCCAGTCGGGTTCCCCACTTGATGTGATCTCTCCCAAGCGATGTAAGGGTGTCCTAGAAGGCATGGTTGATCAGATCCAACACCTTATCACACTTTCTCTTCAGGAGTGCTATGTGCCTGATGTATGGAAAAGGGCTCAAGTAATTCCTCTGAAGAAAAAAGCTGCAATGCCCATTTCCCAACTACAGAATCTTCGCCCTATCTCTCTCCTCCCGTTCTGTGCGAAAGTGCTGGAGAAGGTAGTTAATATACAAATCATGAAATTTGTGGAGGAAAACTCTCTTCTCCATCCAACACAGTCAGGTTTTAGAGCAGGCCATTCCACAGAATCAGCGGTTCTTTTTTCCACTGAGTGTCTGAGACAACTAGTTGATGAGGGGCAGACGGCAGCGTTGGTTTTATTAGATCTTAGTGCAGCCTTTGACACTGTGCTGCACTCAACGCTGCTGTCTCGCCTCTCAGACATGGGAGTGAAGGGGTCTGCACTGAAATGGATTGAATCCTTTTTGGAAAACAGGAGCTTCCAGGTGCACTGTCCCCCTTATAAATCGTCCCTCAGAAAGCTCAGACATGGAGTTCCTCAGGGTTCCAGTCTGAGCCCTACATTGTTCAATCTCTACATGGAGCCGTTAGCTCATATTGTGGAATCCTTTGGAGTGGGTATCGTCACTTATGCTGACGATACCCAATTAATAATTAAACTCACCCACAATCAGGCAGAGGCGGCCACCAACTTCTCCAATTGCATGCTCTCCGTGGCAGGGTGGATGAATGACAACTGTCTGCGCCTCAATGGCGACAAAACTGAAGTTTTAGTGATAGGTAAATCCCCCTCCGCTTGGTCGCACGCCTGGTGGCCCACGGAATTAGGGGTAGCTCCCCTCCCGGTGGAGTCTGTTAGAAACCTAGGGATTATACTGGATTCAGAGTTTTCCTTTAAGCAGCAGATTAGCAAGATCACAAGCAAATGCTTTGGATTACTCAAAACACTCCGTAAAGTTCTCGATCTTCTTCCCATCAGTGCTAGAAAAACACTCATTCATGCCTTAGTCACTCCACATCTGGACTATGGCAATGCTCTCCTTCTGGGTCTCAGTAAAAAAGGTATTCACCAACTTCAATGTGTGCAAAATGCTGCTGCACGCATGGTGTTAAACCTCCCACGTAGAGCATCAGGTAAAATGGCACTGTTTGAACTCCACTGGCTCCCTATTGAGGAGCGAATCAGGTTCAAGGCTCTCTGTTTTGCTCATCGTATCGCCCATGAAAAAGGTCCTGGATATTTGCGCAACCTTCTAATGCTCCACCGTCCCATCCGCAACCTTAGATCTGCTGGAGCAATGTTGTTCCAACTTCCCCGCGTTCGCAAGGCCAAGATTGGAGGCGCTTCCTTTAGATTTCTAGCCAGCAAATATTGGAATAAGCTTCCTCTTGATCTACGCATGGAACCCTCTGAAGCAAGATTCAGATTAAAATTGAAAACTCATTTATTTCCACGTAAATGATCGCCTTCTTTTTCAGAACCCAGGCATGCCCTGGACTTTGGCCTTCAGGGAGGAGTGGCACTTGTTAGCGCGGGGACACACTATGCTAGTGTAACCAGGCGCTTTAGAAATGGTTTTATTATTATTATTATTATTATCACCTCCTCTGCCAGTAAGGAACCAACGCATCACCTCCCCTGTGTAGTTAGGAACCGGCTCATCGCTTTGCTTTGCCAGCGCCTCACCTCCCCTGCACCTTGCACCATGTATGATTTTTGATGCATCTAAGGTGCTTTGTGCTAAAATGAACGCATTCATTGATTTCTATCGACTAAACTTGTTTAATCTTTTAAAAGTCATATCTTGACTTGTGTATGTTGGATTTTTATTGTTTTGGTAGTTTTATTCAGATAAATATTGGCTATTTTTCTGAACTAGTGTAGAGTCCTTTTGTAGTGTTTTCACTGTGTGTGTACAAATACTTTACACATTGCCTCTGAGATACGCCTGACTGCACGTGCCAAGCTGACAAGGGAGTGAGCAGGAGTTATCTTAGCTGTGTGACTTCCTTTTCCTGACTAGAGTGAGGGTCCCTACTTGGACAGGGTGCAAACCACTGCCAACTAGAGAACCCATTTCTAACAATTAAACATAAACTTAAGGTGTCCAAAATATCTGACTGTCAGTGAATTGACTATGGCAAGTAATAGGCCTAATAAGTTGTCCAGAAAATGAGATTTAAGTTGGCACAGTATAATATATTACATATTACAGATAGATGCCATTTGAATTTACCCACAGACTACTGAGTACTGGGATTACGTTCTGGACAGGATAGACCCGGCAACCCCAATAAAGATAGATAAATCCTGCAACAAATGTCCTTTGGGAATTTCAGGGCATAGCAACAACAACCGGCGATAATTATCTCTAAGCGCACTTAGCGCTAGGATAATTATCGCCGGCTAGCGTGAATTTTTATCGCTGAGATAGCGTGCTATTAGCAACGCTTATCTCAATAGCGATAAAAATCCTCACGCTAACAGGCTAACGTGAGATTATCGCTGGAAACCCAGCGATAATCTAACGTTACCTTGTTGATAGGGACAGGCAAACTTAGCCATTATATCCTCCTCCCATAGGATATCATGGCTAAGTCAGAAAAATACCAGACGTAAAAAAGCAGCGTTAACCGCGGTTAGCGCTGCTTTTTTTGTCTCTGACAGGGTTAGCGATATTCTTGATAATAGGAGAAATGTCGCTTAGCGACATTTCTCCTATTATTTTACTCTGGAACGCCCCCTTTGCATCTCATTAGAGATGCAAGGGGAAGCGTAGAGTAAAAGGGTGCTAACATGCGAATTTGCATGTTAGCACCCTGTTGTTGATAGGGCGCTAGTTTTATCTCTGCTTTTTTGGCTTTTAAAGCCAAAAAAGCAGAGATAAAGCCCTTGTTGATATGCCCCTTCCTCTTTTAAACTTGGGTCAAATATGTTTAAAGGCTTGTGGTTCTGGCAATTGTCCTGAAAATATATGGAATAGCTACTACATGGCGACGTGCCACTGTCCCCATTGTGCAAAACAGAGCTTAGATATGTTGTCAAGCTTTGGAATGAGACATGGACTTGCTGCCAATCCTGGCCTTCCCCGAGTTTCTCTAGAGTTGTTGACCACTCACCCTCCTCAGTGGAGAAGAAAGGGGAAATGGGGAAGTGAAGCGAAACACAAGAGCTCTTACTGTTTGCAAGATGGCGTTGGTAAACCCTACACTGGACTCATGTAGGCAGGCATCCTGCCTGCCTTTGATGCTCAATAGTAGAGTATGCTACGAATAAGGAGTGTGGAATTTTAGAAAGTTAGGAAATAGGCAGTCATGAGATACTATAATGCAGGCAGGGACTCTACCAACATGAAACCGAGAAGGAGGAACACAACAAAAAGCTTAGCACGCAAGGCTGAGTGGATGAACTATATAGTAGTAGAGATCCAGTACACAGTGCCATGTTTGCCGTGGTTTTGGAAATCGCTGCTCATGATAACCAAGTGACACTCACACTGGGAAGATCCCACCCCGTGCTGGTAAGTAGTTCAACTGTTCTTGTGTACCATTTCCTATATTCCATAACCTCCAACATGGACATGTGTGTATAAGGTAATTTTGCAATTCTCTCATGGAATAATAATAATGTGATGACTATTTTAACTAGTGCTCTTTCTGAGAGGCACCACGTAATCCTTCCCTGCTCATTTCTGTGCAGAGATCCTGACACATATGGCTGGATGGTCAAAAGCAGAAGAGACCAGAATACCTTATGTTAGAAGTGATAACCGCCTACCAGAAGACTTAGAAGACTGGAGGTAATCTATGCGGGTGCTTATATTACCCCCGGGTTGCGATGATTAAATAGGAACAGGGTCTTGAGGGAACGCTGCTTGAATTTACATGTTTTTAATTGTAGACTTACTGTATATTCAGCGAATGTTAACTGGCGGAAGCAAATGCTTGATATAGGTTTATGAAGAATTGGCATTGTCCAAATATAATATTTCATCTGCGTCCACAATATATCCCAAAATGATATGTGTTAAATAGTACTGCCATGGATTGCCATGTTTTATTTTTGACTAGATGAAAATAAAAAATATTCATCATCTTTGGAATTTACAGGTCTAACCCCTTTCCCAGTATTTGTTCTTATTATTACGTGAACTTCTTGATTTCCCAAAGGAGAAACCTCTTTATTGATGAAAGGACTATCTTCTAGTTCTTTTATAACATAACATGTGCATTTGAAACATGTGTATTTGTAAAGCGCATGTTCACCCATAGGTATCTTGGCACTGAATATCAGATGTCTTTTGTTACCCAACTCGATGGTACTCATTTTATCAACCACAGATAGACGAAAGGCTGAGTGGACCCACCGGGATTTGAACCTGTGACCATGAGGTTGAACACAGGCCTTTGTAGTGGATGCATTAGTACACTGAGCCACTAGATCCACCGGCTTTATATAGCAGTACCTTTGTTATAAACAGTGAGAGGTGCAAACTAGTTTTACAATACCTTATCCATAGTCCAAGGACAAACCAAATCAAAGGATTTAATGCAGTATCTTTCAGCTCTAAAGGACCATCACCCCTGAACACAACATCTATCAACCAATGATTCTTGTCACATTAACATAAACATCTTAATTCGGATAATCCAAACACACACCCTTGTAGTCCCCAATTTCTTTGTAAGGCTTTCCTTTGAAATCCAGTTCTCTTCTGTTCAACTCAATAAAAATAGTTTAGCCATATTACAATTATTTAAACATTCAATGAACATACTAGAGCACATAAAACCAAAATGTCCTATAGGATTAGGTACAAAAGTCATCATTGTGGACGCCAGCTTAGACGGGGTAGGTGCGCGGGCCTTCTCCCTTCTCCCCCTCGCCCCGCCTACTCATCCGTACTAACCATCCTGGACACATGCCATACATCATAGACATGATTGAAGACAAGAACCCCACTGCATAATTAGCAACATGTTAAGTTGTACAGGTTATATAGTTCTGCACAAATGGTGAGAGGAATTTGCGTTGCCCGCCTAGACATATGATCAACACCCAGTCTACGGGTGGCTCCTCCTCAGTTATACACTAAGAAATCCCAGAGTAAGCCAAAAGTTGCCAAGACTCAAAGACTGACACAAACGTCAAAAATGATCCTAGTACCTAAATATTTTAAATCGGAGAAGGTATATGGGAACATATAGAACACAATGTGAATGTATTACTGTCCTAGAGTAATGTTGATATATTATATGTAATGATGAACAATGTTGTCTCTTGATAAATGCTGAAACAAATACCAATAACAATATGTTTTGTTTTAAAGTAAAGTCATCTTTGTGCCCGGACCTGGATATAAATCTATAATACAGATGTTCAGAATGTTTACAGACTTTCCTAACTGTCTCGAAGATTATAGTAAATTATGTCTATATGAACTTCCAAAATATATGAGACCGCTAATAACCTTACCACTAATAGCCTCTATCTTAAAAAATGTTTTTTACTTTGAACCTGGTCAATCTTTTTTTTTTAGCCCAAAATGAAGAAGAGAGTTATTTCACTTGGGGACAGTGAATATTAACAACAATATGACACACTACATTTATGTTATTTTCAGATTCAGACAAGAACCTTTGGAAATCCTTTGAAAATGTTTGAGCTGGATAACCACTGCATACCAGACCTCAAGTTCACTATGAATTTTTTATTGTTGAATGTAACTGTTTATGAATACAAAGAGACTACTCTTGATCACCTTGTACAACAAATCCACCAAATTATTGAGCAGCTGTCGTACAGCAGGAGTCAGCTCATAAATCAAAGGGCTAATCTTTCATTTAGAAAATGTTAATAATGTATAGAAGATGCTCAAAAAGTCAAACTGTACATCATGAAAGTCCTTGATTAATTAAACAAGAGAAAGCAAAATATAATATGAATAAAAGTATTACAAAGATAGCAGGCTTCTCACTATTCATATTATGGCAAATTATGGGAGTGGTGGAAAAACGATGGAAACTAATAGCTCAAAAATTATAAAACAATGTAACAAGAGAGCAATTTCTGGACAAACCAGCAAAGATATACTCATTCGCCAGAACAAAGAAATTAAAACATTTTGAAATATCATTCCTACACATTAAGGGGGTCATTAGCATGGCGGGCAGATCACCACCGCCCAACCAGCAGTGGTGATCCGCCTGCCAAAACACCCCACCGGACAGCCTGTTACCCCCGCCACATTAGCATGGTGGGGGGTACCACGGCGGACGGAAGGACCGTCTGCCGCTTTTCCGCCGGTAAAGCAATCGTCAGGATTGCCTACCGGACGGAAAAGGCCCACAATATGGTGGCGGTGATGTTATATTATGATGTTGGCGGTTTCATGCCTTTCCATGGCGGAGACTCTGCCATAGAAAGGCATGCAGGAATCGCTTTGGGGGCCTGTTGTGGGCCCCCGGGGGTGTGGGGGTGGGGAGGCTGCACTTAGGCGGTGCCTGTCACATTGTGCATGCCAATGCACAACATGCATTCACAACATTGTGGCGGGTGCTGCTCACGGCACCGCCCGCCACAATGTTGTATATGCGGGATGCGAACACCATGGTGGCGGTCGCATCCTAATTGGCGGTGCGGGACCGCCGCACCACTGGCGGCCGGTCCCAGCACTACTAGGATGGCGGGCGGACAGAAGTCCGCCCGCCATCCTAATGGACCCCTAAGAGCCTCAATGACCAATTCGTCTAACAGAGAAGTAAGTCTGTTTTCAGAACTTGCAGTTACCAAGCCTTCTTTCTGGTTATGTACCATGTCGACAGAACAGGTATTAGCCACATCACGAGCACAAGTTAGCAGTGTGCCATGGTATATCATGATATGTGTGCATCGCTGAGGCAATGCAAGAGGAGCATAGGGTCTGGATTTCTGGTTTTGTATCTTTGACTATGATTGTTAGTAGGGTTTTTGATCTTGTCTCTTGCTTTTCAAAACTTCTTTGATTCAGATATTGTTATTGTTATTTTGATTTTGTACGGCGCACAGCTACCCTAGGGTTTCCCGGCACCACCTGAGAAGAGCCAAGAGCAATAAGGAAGAAATCTACATATTAAATAGTCAAGTTTTTAAACCCCTCGGAAAATTCTCATAAGAAAGTTAATTCCTGAGACCTATAGGAAGGGAGTTTCATAAAAAGGGACCCAGTCACGAGAAAGAGTGACCGCCCATACGCACTAATCTGATCCTAGGAACAGTAAACTTGGCCTGAGTGGCAGAGCGGAGCACTCGAGATGGTACATAAGGGTGAACTAAAGTCTTCAGATAGTGTGGCGCCTTACCAGATTTTCTCTTAAACATAAGACTCAATGCTTTAAATTTAATACGGTTCTCAATCTTGAGCCAGTGGAGGTCTCGAAGCGACCCAGAAATGGAAGCAGTTTTAGGAATCTTACAAAGCAGCCTCGCTGCAGCATTCTGTGCTAACTGAAGTTTGCGTAACACATCCTTAGTGGCACCCAAGTACAGAATGTTACTGTAGTCCAGTCTAGAGGTGATAAGAGCCTGGACCACGGTACGTTGGGTAGAAGGGGGCAACATACATAAGATTCTCTTAAGCCATCTGAGGATTGTGAAGCAAGTCGAGGCTACTCTCACTGCTTGCTGCTTCATGGATAGTTGGTCGTCAATTAAGACAGCCACATTTTGGACCTGATGTTTCGGCTGAGGTAGAGGACCCATTTCAGTGGGCCAATGCTGGGGGGCCCACAGATCTTTATTCTTGCCCACGACCAGCACTTCCGTTTTATTGCCGTTGAGTTTTAACAGGTTGGTATGCATCCAGCCTGCTATATTCCTCAAACCGGCCTGAAGTAGGGAGGGTTTAGACGCCCTATCAGCAGAGAGGGAGAAGACAATCTGGGTGTCATCGGCGTACGAAAAGAGGGACAACCCAGTTTCCTCCCCAATCCTAGCCATTGGCCTAATATAGACTTTAAATAATACAGGGCTGAGGATTGAGCCCTGGGGAACCCCATAAGGTGAGTTCTGAATCTCGGAGCACTCTGCTGGCGAGAAAACCTGAAACGTACAATTTGTCAGGAAGTCTGCAAGCCAATTGAGTGCCCTGTCGGTCACCCCCAATGATTGGTGAGCCTGCAATAATACAGTATGCGAACCAGTGTCAAAAGTGGCACTTAGGTCTAAAAGTATAAGTGCAACTTGATGACGCACCATTTCTGTGACCTCAAGCAAGGCGGTTTCAGTAGAAAAACCAGCTCTGAAGCCCGACTGTGAACCATGAAGAACATTTTGGGAGTTCACAAATGATGTCAATTGGAGATTGACGCGCTTTTCCAAAATTTTGGAAAAAGCAGGAATAAGGGAAATGGGCCTAAAATTGGATAGTTGCGTGGGGTCAGCAGTGGCCTTCTTCAACAATGGTAAAACCATTGCGTGCGTCCAGATAGATGGAACAATTGCCTCTTTTAAAGAGGCATTAAGCAGCTCCATGATCAACATCAGGGAGGATTGCTCAAATTTCTGAAGCACAGTGACGGGAATGGGATCTCTGGGAGAGCCAGATTTCAGGCTGTCCAGTATCCGCCTAAAGGAGTTCATTTCTAAGGGTGCCCAGAAGTCAAGTTTGGCAGTGTGTACGAAGAACAGGTCTGCCTGTAAGGTCCAAGTGGTAGTAAAATAATCGGAATTCCCAGATTCCTGTGAGGCATTATTCGGCATAGAGTCCTGGAATGAACCATATATTTTTTCGACTTTCCTCAAAAAAAATCTGGCAAGCACCTCACATTGTGAAGCAATCAGATCAGGAGAAGCAGGTGGGCAATCAGCACCTGACACATTTTTTAAAAGCTTGAATAGTTGTTTGGGATTATTCTGTGCTCTGGACACAGCTGAGGACACATAATCTACGCTTGCAGCCTTGCAAAGTGAGTGATAGTCCCTTAAAGCCTTTTTATATTTTAATTTAGCCTCTAGCGCATAAGTCTTTCTCCAATGCCTCTCTAACGTTTTACATTTACTTTTCTCTATTTTAAGTTCCTCTGAAAACCAGGGGGCTGGTGGGCTGTGATTATTTGCCTTTTTGGCAGATAGTGGGAGGCAAGCCTTGACAGAGTTGGAAATCCAACTTTGAATGGCAACAACATCGTCTGCCAATGAAAGGCCTACTGTAGGGACAGTTTCATATAGCATATTGTTGAACACTTCAGCGTTCAATTTTCCACAATTCCTAGATTTAGCTGTAAGGCCGGAGACCGTGGGAGATGGATCAAGTGAATCTTCTGAAATTTGGAAGCCAACTAGGAAGTGATCGGACCCTAGTACAGGCAAAGCTGGGGAGCAGCAAATGTTGTGCATATTAGAAAAAATGGGGTCAAGTAGATGGCCAGACACATGTGTAGGCCCCTAATTGCAGAGCAGCATATTCACCGCAGCAAAATCTGAAATAAGTGCATCACTGGTTACACAGGTTAAATCTTCAAAGTGCAAATTTAAATCACCCAATATGGTCAAATTGGCGACGTCCACAAGGTATGGAATGACTTGATCCGGAAGAGACGCAGCTCAGGCCCCCGCAGGCCCAGGTGGACGATAAAGCAAAATTCCTGAAAAGGTAAATTGGGGGGCTTAAAATGAGTCTAAATAGAGAGGCCTCACAGCCCTGGGAGGGTAAAGTGTCAAATTTGCAGGTGTAAGAATTATTGAAAATAATAGCTACACCTCCCCCTATTTTAATTCCCCTGTCTCTTCTGACAATAGCATAGTTAGGGGGCAAAGCAATTGCTATGTCAGGGCCAGAGCTTCCGTGAAGCCAAGTTTCGGTAAGGAAAATGGCATCTAGTTGCTCATTAGTCAAAAGGTCAAGAATATCAAGTTTATGCTTCGAAAGTGAACGGCAGTTTAAGTTGGAAAAAGAGTACCTTTCCTCCACTGCCTTACGGTAGTTCACGGGAGGATTCCCCTGAGTTTTGGCGACCGATGGGGGAGTAAATGCTAGACTATGAACTTCGCCTGACTGAGGCACAAACCTGCAGTAACTTGAGGCCATAGATTCAGGATTGAATAGCGTACAGTCAAAGAGCGGCACACTCTTAAGTTCCTTTAACTGGGCTAGAGAGTAGCTATAACTGTCCCTCTTAATTGATCCAGTGGTCATGGCCACTGGTCCCGATCGGGCACGGATGGGCTTGCCTTAGGTGTGCCATCGGCGTGCCCGCTGTGAGCGTCCGCTGCGCGTCCGTCCCATGGCTATTAAATACTCAAATGGCAGGGCGGCAAAAGACTAGAGCGCTAACCGCCCAAGTGCGTGGCTCAAAAAATGGCCGCCACGTTATTGTAAAGTGCGTGAAGAAACTAAAAGGAGTTCAACACACTCTGAATAAAAACAGCAAAAATCCAATACAATTTTAAAACAAGTCAGTAAAAGCCCCCCATTCCCTTCAGGCACACAGAGATATCCGGACAAACACCAGGGAATCACAAATGCAGATCACTCTAAGCAAACCTCTCAGGCGTTGCGCGTCCATCCCGTGGCCATTAAATACTCAAATGGCAGGGTGGCAAAAGACTAGAGCGCTAACCGCCCAAACGCGTGGCTAAAAAATGGCCGCCACGTTATTGTAAAGTGCGTGAAGAAAATAAAAGGAGTTTAACACACTCCGAATAAAAACAGCAAAAATATAATACAATTTTAAAACAAGTCAGTAAAAGCCCCCGGTTCTGTTCAGGCACACAGAGATATCAGGACAAACACCAGGGAATCACGAATGCAGATCACTCTAAGCAAACCTCTCATGTTTGTGCAATTCAAATAAAGATTGAGCAATAATTTGCACGCATTAAAAAGCACAGATAAGAACCTGTGATTCATAGGGAAAACGAAGTGTTGTGTTGAAATATATGTTTTGGTTAATGCAGAGTCAGACTGGCAGCCAGACTATTTTCACCAGACTCACCACTTCTGCTTTTTCAAGTCTGACTGCTGAGTCAGCAAGATATAATTTGTGTCTGCCATTAGCTCACCATAAATGAGGAAACCACTAGGGAAGGAAGCAAATAGTGTGATATCTTTGTGAGTGAGCAAACATTGTGATTCCTAGATTTTGTATCAAGTAGACGAGCAGGGTATGAGGTATTTACCTCACCCGGTAAATTAAATATTATTACCGATGGCGAGGTATTCACTGGGTGAGATCCTTTTATTACCAGTTTTTCACTTGGAACTGAGGAATAACAAGTGGTATTCAGCATACTGAATTCCACGTTATCTAGACCTTTTGCCTGGTAAACGTCGGCAGGCTTGATGTGCTAAAAATTGTGGAAGTTTGGTAGTTCCAGTGCTTAATTTGTGAAAGAAAGAGAGCTGGTGCCCAAAGCTCTGTTCAGAAGCCGGCGGCCAGTGCAGTTAAACATCAGCGTGCCGAATACCAGGGCTGGTAGTCTTTTATTCACTACAAGACTCTCCTGCCTCGTTTCTCACTCTTGAAGATTTATGAGTTCTCCCTTTGTGACAGTTTTCTCTTCTCTCTCTACCTCCGTCTTTCCTAGCTGCTGTGTGTTTGACCTCTTTTGCAGTCGGTAAATATCACCACCAACCACCAATAAGAGCATTTAGCGTTTACCACTTGCCTGCTGAGGATCTCTGTGCTGTGATGGGAGTAGTGGGGTCTCCCTTCACAGCAGTAAGGTTTGCTAAGCAGGCAACAAGTTTAAAGTAACCAGATCTTAGCAAGGCTGGAAAGCTCTTTTAGTATAGAAACACTCTTCTTTACTTAAAGGGTTTGTTGCATTCGTCTCACTATTATTTTCTGTAAAAAGGACACATGTCCCTCACCTGTAGTAGAGGGTGTGCTTCATCATGGTGCTCCTTCACCATCACCAACTGGTGTTAGGTGGGCTAATCCAAAGCTCTTATTATGAGGTATTGTTTTATTGGGTGTGAGAATGGTCAGATGAGTTTAAGATTGTATTAGCAAAACGACAAATATTGCAGTTTTGTTAAGCCTGGATAATTTCTTGTTCAAAGTTAAAAGATGGAAGAGAATGGGGTAAAAGATGAAATCAGGACACCTCCCTTATCTTTATTATGCCTTCTAAATTTGTATTACGAATTTGACAAATACTGTAGTTTTATTAAGACTATATCTTAATTTATACAAAGTTAAAAACCTGGAGAAAATGGGCTAAAAGCTGATGTTAGGACATCTCCTTCATCTCTATCAAACAGCTAACATGTTTCTGTCCTTGCTAATGTATGATGTCACAGGGTGTTCATCAGGGCCAAAATGACTCTGTGGTGTGGTTTCACCTTCTCTATCTGACCCGATCCCGTTGAGTGTAGGTAAGATTACAAAAATGAAATGTTAACACAAATCCAATTGGTCGCACACTGCACGCCTTGAGTGGTACTTTACCTGAGAATATTTTTTGGCAGCCTACGCAGCAACCCTACACACATACCTACTCCCTGCTGACGAGAGGCAACTACCTCGAAACACGTGTCCAGGGATGGCTAACGCGACACTCATTTTCATTTTAAACTTTTGGCATAGGCGTACCCGCCGACGCTACTTCATGGACCACAATTCTTTGGGGTAACACGCTGGTAGGACTAGCAGAGTGCGGCCAATCTGATTTTTGTTTATATTCAGGCTCCCTTGAGCCGGTGGGGCTGACGAGCCCATGGCTACGCACCTGCGCGCCTTGAGTGGTACTTTACCTGAGAATATTTTTTGGCAGCCTACACAGAAACCCTACACACATACCTACTCCCTGCTGACGAGAGGCAACTACCTCGAAACACGTGTCCAGGGATGGCTAACACAACACTCATTTTCATTTTAAACTTTTGGCATTGGCGTACCCGCCGACGCTACTTCATGGACCACAATTCTTTGGGGTAACACGCTGGTAGGACTAGCAGAGTGCGGCCAATCGGATTTTTAAAAATGAAATGTTAGTCAAAGTTATCTTGTGTTCTGGATACCACCCTGTCAAAATAAATCAGAGGATAGCAAACATTTACCTTAAGAAGATAAGCAACACATCACTGTTGATTATGCACCCTCAAGGAGTACCCACTCCTGGTGATCCTTGTTACAGTTATTCACCATCATACACCAAAACATGCATGTTTATTGTTCAACAAACAGGGTCAGGAGACCTATGTTTTGTGCAGTGTGATGCTCATGTAGGGAGCAAAATGTCTCAAGCGCCTATTTACAAACTGCATTTGTAGTTTTGTTAGTAGTTCTAGAATAGTACTAATAAAGTACTAAAAAATGCAATTCACATACCTATGAGTTTAAAACTCCCTGCCCACTCTCTAATAATTCTATAAGAGGATCCTCACATATGTAAGTTTACTGCTTAGGGGCCCTATTTTGATGTCGGACGGAAAGCCTCTGACCTGCCGGCGGCTGAAAGTGAAACCAGCCGGACATTCTGGCTGGATTCTGATGGGCTCTAGGAGCCTGTCGGCCAGTCGGAGGTCTCACCATAATCCCTAAGGTTTCCGACAGGCTTTCCATGTCAGGCTTTCCGACATGGAAAGCCTGTCAGAAAGCGACTTTGGGGGCCCCTAGCAGGGCCCCTTTCTCCCTGTGCCTCCGGTTGGGAGCTGAGGGGGCACCTATGGTGCCCCCCCCTGTTAATTCCTGAACTGCGTGGCTGGCACTTTAAGGATCTCCCATTTCTCTATGGGAGATGGTGCTATGGCCGGTTTATGGATGTAGCACAAGCTCCCATAGGGAAATGGGAGTATCCGACCGTACCATGTGGGGTAGCATTGCAATAGCCGTGTTGGGACCGCTGACCAGAGGTCGTCGGTCCCAAGACCACACGTCCGCCCTACATCGTAATCAGGCCCTTAGTAGTAAATGAGGGAGGAAATGTGGAAGAGGCTGGCAAAAGAGGTATACTTACTACTAAATGAAAGCGATTTAGAGAGGATAAGAGGGGTTAAGGGACTGCTAGTGAGGGGTTTAAGGAGGGAAATCCACACTCCCACAAAAGAGTAAGACCATTCATATTTACAAAGAGCACTTCTAAATTTACTACAGTCAAAATGGGGCCCAAAACAGTAGTAAATTACTCCAGAGCTGATGTAAATCCACCACCACGTATGGCAAACGACTGGCACAGCAACATCCTCCCATAGAAAATAATAGCGATAAGGACTTAAAACAAAATCCCATAGGAAATTATATTAAATTAAATAATTGACAATATTTTAAAATGTAAATAAATATAAGTTAATGGTAAAACAAATCTATAAGATAAAGTAAACATATTAATTATCTAATTATAAAATATTTAAGCAACCTTTTTTGAATTTATAAGTTAATGTAAGAATAATGTTTGCTAACATATAATTAAATTACTTTTAATTAATTCTTCACTTCATTATAGTAAATATCAATGCATGATAAAAGAATGTCATAGTTTTACTTTAGGTGAGTATTTTATATTTTAATTTAGACTTCAGAAAAATATTTTTATTTTATTTTATATATTTAAATTACCTCAAGTTTTTATTTAAAATTAAGGTAATATTGCTGTCACATGTTTTATTTTGTTATATGTACAATTATTTTTCATTAATATTTATCATAAAAATATGTTTACATTAAAGAACATATTTGAGGTGGATATTTCTATATGGTAAATTATAGGGAAAAATTAAAAACATTATCAAACTTGAAAATAAACTAGTAAAACATTTTTAGGTCAAACATTATTTCTTTTATTTATTTTAAATATAGAAGGGAAGAAAAAATACTTCATTACTATTAATGTATTATTAACTTGTGTTGCAGTATCAGTTGTTGTCCCTGTCTGGTGCTGAACTTACTGCTGTTTCTGTTTTGACAGTAGTAACTTACACTTGTAAGTTTGACTCCACACTCTTTTTAAGGGAGTGAGGAAGACTACACTTTTGAGTAACTTTACACTCAGATTTATGAATAGGTGAAGTAGTAGATTTACTCAAAAGTGTAAGAGTAAATTACTTGCACACAAATGTATTTTTAAAATTGCTATTTGCACAAATATACTTGGAAACTGTCTTTTGCACAAGAGTACTTGCCGTGACCGGTAGCTCCTCCCCGTTCCACCGCGGGTGCAGTCCCGATTGATGTGGAGGGAGTCTGTTACTTCCGGTGCTCGGGAGTTGTCGCTCTAGTTGTTGGACCTGTCACACGCTTAAAACGGATGCCCTGGCTAACGCGCAGCGGGCGCGCCGGTGGCGCGCCAAAGGCAAGCCCGTCTGCGCCCGTCCGCGACCAGACGGCGGCCGGGGCCAGGCATGCTGTTTGTAGTGGCACATATAAGGAGAGGACCGTGTGGTCGCGAGATGAACTGTGGAGGCTTAATACAGAGGTTGCGTGCTGCACTCACTGGTTTGACCCAAGTTCCGATCTCCTCGAACACATATGCGAGACGTGTGGGGTATCGTTGGGTGGGTGGGGCAATGGAGAGGAGAAGGGGCTCTGTAAGTCAAGACCGCTCGGTAATAGTAGTCTAAGAGTTGGGTTGTTGAATTGCAGATCCCTCTCAAAGCATGCCAACGATATCTGGCTGCTACTGGAGGATCATGAGTGGGATGCCCTATTTTTGACTGAAACCTGGCTGAGCGATGACAATATGACTGCAATAGCCTTGGCAGTACCCCTGGGCTACACAATGTGTCTCGCTAATCGAGAGGGTGGAAAAAGAGGAGGAGGAGTAGCTGCTATATTTAAAGAACAGTTCACATTAACATTCTCTGCCCCCACTCTGATCGCGGGTCTGGAAGGATTACACTTCTGCATTCAGGTGGGCGCTCAGATCTCCTTAGCAGGGCTAGTTATTTACCGCCCCCCTGGTGGGAATGATTCTAATCTTATCGCTCTGTTGGACGTGATAGTGCAGAGCTCCCTCCTCCATCCTTATTTTCTTGTAGTGGGGACTTCAATATCCATATGGATAGAACGGACTGCGCCCAAGCAGAGATATTAAGAGCCACTCTAAATGCGGCCAATCTGAGATTAATCACTGAGGGTCCCACACATAGAGCGGGTCATACACTCGATCTCATCCTCTCCAATATTGAAAAGGTGATGATGGAGGGGACTCTGCCTTTACTTTGGTCAGACCACTTGCTTATGCCTTTCACAATAAATTTGGTGGCTGACAGACCAGCGCCAAGCAAGCGAGTTTTTTATGAGAAGACAATGGAGGAAACTAGTCCCTTCCGTTATGGGCCCAGTGTTGGCTCAGAACAAACCTACTTTAACCCTGAATGCCAACACTGACGCTCTGCGGTTTCATCACTGGATTGGGAATATGGTATCATCCATTGCTCCAGCTAAACGCGCTATGTCCAAGAGGGACTCTCCCTCTGCTCCATGGTTCTCACAGGACCTCAGAACTGAGAAGGCAAAATGTAAACGGTTAGAGAGGCTGTGGAGGATAAACTATGGGGCCTTGGAAAGAACACAATACAAGGTGGCCTCCCATAAATTTCAGAAGGCTGTCAGAAAGGCAAAAAAACTGTTTTTTGCAGTTGCTATTCAACAGGCAGAACACTCCAGCAAAGACGTTTTTAAGGTGGTTCAGTCCTTTTTTAAACCCAGATGTATTGAAAGGGAGATACCGCCGTCAATCACCTTTTGTAATACAATCTCGGACTATTTTGACCATAAAATTAAACGTGTCTATGATTCATTTGGCCTCGAGGAAACAACGGTGAAAACGGATCAGACGGTCAAAGAGTTGACAAGCGGACCGCTGGCTTTTTTTCAACCGATAACTCTGTCCACGGTCAGGAAGGAACTAAGTTGCTGCAAGTCTGGTTCGCCGGATGACCCTTGCCCCCCCAAAATTGTGGAGCATAATGGCGGACTTTGTGGCTCCGTCCTTACAGCACATTTGGAATACGTCCATTTCCTCCGGGGTCTTCCCGGATATATGGAAACATGCGACCCTTCTCCCTCTAAAGAAAAAACCCAATGGGGATCCTTCGGATCTCAGCAACCTTCGTCCTATCTCTTTGCTGGCTGCCCCGGGCAAAATGCTTGAGAAAGTTATCCAGCGGCAGCTCAGTAAATATATAGAGGACAACAAGATTCTGCATGAGACACAGTCAGGCTTCAGACCAGGCTTTAGCACCGAGACAGCTCTGATCGAGGTGGCAGAGTCAATAAGATGGTCGTTAGATTCGGAAGACTCAGCTTTGCTGGTGCTCCTGGATCTTTCGGCAGCGTTTGATACTGTCGACCATGCAAGGCTGATGATGCGATTGGTAGAAGTGGGCTTACAGGATCAAGCGCAGGACTGGATACAGTCGTATCTGTCCCAGAGAACCCAGAAGGTGGCCCTGGGGACTGTTTCTTCAACACCTAAGCCTTTATGCTGTGGTGTACCTCAGGGCTCGGCGCTCAGTCCATTACTATTTAATGTCTATCTGGCCCCACTCTTCACGCTTATTGCTAACTGGGGGGTCAAGGCAGTATCTTATGCCGATGACACCCAGCTTGTGTTTCCATATGCAGAGGTGTCAGTGGCGGCCATGTCTAGTTTTAAAGGCTGTCTTCAGGATGTTGCGCGCTGGATGAATACTAATAAGTTAAAACTCAATGCAGACAAAACGGAGGTGCTCTTTTTTGGCAAAGGCACCCCGCCCCCCTCTGAGCTCTGGTGGCCGATGGCAATGGGTCCGGCCCCCTCCCCTAGCCTATCGGCAAAAAACCTGGGGGTGCGCTGGGACAACAATCTGTCGTTTGTCTCGCACACACAACAGCTGATGGGAAGCTGTCTAGGTAAACTTAGGAATCTTCGCAAAATCCTTCGACTTCTCCCGGTGAACTGCAGGAAAACGGTAATCCATGCGACAGTGACATCTAGGTTGGATTACGCGAATGGTTTGTTCCTGGGTCTGCCTAAATACCTAATTCAACGCTTGCAATTGGTCCAGAATGCGGCTGCGAGGCTGTTAATGCATATTCCATTCAAGCATTCTGTCTCTCCGCATCTTCGATCACTTCATTGGTTACCAGTAGCCAACAGGATCAAATTTAAGGCACTTACGTTAGCCTTTAGATCCTTGTATGGCTCGTGTCCAATATATTTGAGAGATCGGTTGTCAAGATACACACAGTCCCGTTCTCTTCGCTCCAACTGCCGGATCCAGCTAGCAGTGCCTCGAATAAAAAAGGCTCGTATGGGAGGCAGAACGTTCTCGGCAAATGTAACGATGCTTTGGAATTCACTTCCCCCTGAGCTTCAGCAGGCTCCTTCTGAACCCCGCTTTAAACAATTGTTGAAGACTTGGCTCTTCACTCAACCTTGCTAATGACTTGAATTTCGGTTATGTGTTCTCTGCCTGTGTCTAGCGCCGGGACACCTCCGTGTGAGGTAGCTGTTCGCGCTCAATAAAATTCTGTATTATTATTATTATTAAATTGCTCACAAGTGTAGGTTACCTTTGTGAAGAGTCCCAACAATCTACAGGTGACTGGAAGTAGGATCGTTCGGATCTGACGAAGATTTATTACGCAATTTTGTAAAGTTGATAAATATACCATTTTATAAATTGGATGAGATGGAAAAAGAACACTCACCAAATTGATAATGTGAATTCATGAACTTCTCATTAGACGTTTTACCTTTGCCTTTGATGTTGGTATTGTTTTGATTGATAAGATTTGAATTAACCTTCAGTGAAGAGCATGCATATTTTATAATTTTGTGCTGCATCAGTTCTTTTTTTACTGTGACCATTGAAACTGGAAACACCACAACTGTTCCTGCATGATACTGTAAATTGGTAAATGTTGCAAAGGGCACAGTGGTGATGATGGCTTTCAAAAATCAGGAAGGAGTCAAATCAATTGATTCGGTAAAAACCATTGTCTACTCTCCTTAGCTATCAGTTTACAATTAATGAAGATTAACTGGATTGTGCTTACAGTCATCTCAACTGAGGATCTGTTGTCTTTAACCAGTTCAGGAAAAGTTCCACATTGCTTTCATCACCTTCCCGGATGATGATATCATCAATGCATCACTGTCAGTTTTTGGTGTTGGAGCTGAAAGGATCGGAATTGTGGTACATTGCACTCCACTTGGATGGAGACTTGATACACATGCACAGCCAATGCTAGTCCTGCCTATTTGTAGGTAGAAATCATCGTCAAATTGGCTATAATTCTTAGTGAGGACTTGCCTTGCACACAACAGAATGAATCAAATCGGGGAATGATAAGTTCAGTTCTAACCACAATTGTTCATGACATTCAGAAACTCTTTAGTAGGTTTCAGAAAACTAATGACTGGAGGAATAAATAAATAAATTGAGCTAGTAGCTCCAAATATGACGCAATCCCTGATACAATAGGCCTCCCAAGTGCTAGTATACTGTTCTTCTGTATTTTTGGGAGGCAATAAAAGTATGTGATACTTGGTTCTTCTGTTAATAAGAACTCACTGTCCTTTTTAGAAACATATCCGTGAGTCTTAATTTCCTCGACCATGGATGCAATTGCTTTAATGATGGTAAGCTTGCTATATTCTTATATGTTTAGTTTATTATGTGTTATACTATGTTAAGGTCCATGCTGCACAATTTATTATTCATGGTTGCCAGGGAGACTGGAATGTCGGTCTGCTGGAAGCTCAAGGCTAGTCAGTTGTATCCTGGTTGCTGATGATGGGAGTTGCTTTGTGAGGGACGTCTGTGATGACTTCCAACCTGTGAAATAAACTTTCTTCTACCAACCATCGCCTATTTGTGTGGACTCTACTTTGTTGGACGCAACATGAATTGGCGACGAGGATGGGATGAAGTCAGCACCTGAGAACCAATCTCTATGCATTTTAATCCATTGTTCACCTGCTCTACTCAAGTTACTTTGGGACCCTCCAAACCTACAGCTATCTTCCTGTGGATACCTTATTTCGGTTCATGTGCACAAGCTCTAGTGCTTTTTTGAGGCCCATTTTGGGAATTTTTCCATGCAAATGATATGCGAGAACTGTTAATATGCGCTCCATGAGCATTAAGTTTGGTTAAGCTTCAACATTTGTGGCAGCAGTGTTGAGAACGTCGTAATCTATTTTTCATTTTATTTCCTTTTGCTTCGACGAATTTACATTTACGACATTGGTTTTGTTTGATATCTCACCCGCGAGCAGCAACAAATTCGTCTGGAATCCATTTCCCTCAAGGATCTGAACACTGGAATCCTTTTGTGTGCTGCAGTGCTCGGATCCTCTCACAGCAGGAAGACAAGCCCTTGTCTTCATTGCGTCATTGTGCTTGCATACATCACAAGTGCGGTGACGCGCTCACCTTTAAGGCAAGCTTTCACATCATTTAAGACATGCTTCATTGTGGTTGGATACTTCATGAGTGCGGTGACGTGCTCACCTTAAAGGCAAGTTTCCACGTTTTAAAGGGAATGAGAAATTTGTGTCTTTTTTTTTTTTAAACCTTTATTTTCGATTTTCTCATAGTCATACAATGCAGTAGTGACGGTGCACTGTTATACAAATTCACATGTCGTCATGTAATATTATCATATAGCATTATCATGGTCCGCTAATACAGCTGTGATATCTATTTATCTACATATAGTCTCTGACAATTATCTTGGTTATGTCATTTATACATGTCTCAAATAGAAGCCCATAGTTATACTGATCTTCCAACCCTCTCCCCTGCTCCGGAAACGTATTATATGCCTGTCTGTGTGCAATGATGCGTTCAAGTTAAACAGGGTCAATGTCATGTAGTTGTAAGCTCAACGTGTGAGAGTGTCACCCCACGCCTTCCAGGACCAAGCCGTTTGCCACTTGTGGACTTGACTTGTATTTAGTTGCTGTGATGCCACATATGCCCGAAATGGACTCCAGATGTCCTTTGGGCGTGATGAGTTTGGCATAATGCTGGCGTAAACTTCACTATTAATGTTGCAGTACGCCAGGCTACGTAGCCACCCCTGTTGTGTAGGAACCCTTTTGTTGCCCCATGTTAAAGCTATTTCTCTTTTGGCCAATAAGAGGCTTAGGGACGCACATCTCCTGACTTTTTGGGAGAAATTCACAGTGTAGCCCATTAATGCTATTCCCAAGACAGAGTGTATTTGCGTCCAATAATTCTGTAATCTAGGACAACACCATGTCAAGTGCACAACATCTGCGTAAGGGGCGTTACACTTCAGACAGTGGTAGGGTCTGGTAGGGTCTAGACGGTGCGTTTTGGCCAGAGTGCAATATATAGAAATTTGAAGTGCAGCAGCTTGTGTCTGCTGTTTAGTGATACCTCCTGTGTTACCGCACAGCATTTGGCCCATTGATCATCAGTTATGTCTCGTCCCAGATCCTCCTCCCACTCCCTGCGCACCCTGTCATCAGTCACCGGCCTGGAGTTTGAGCATATTTTGGAGATAAGGTGTGCTCCAGTCTCTCTTTCAATGACCAGCGTGAGTGGGGTGAAGGAGACCGGTTCTATAGGGTAAGATGGCAGAGAGGCCCGCAGGGCTGACCGAATTCGCGCTAACACAAAAGTGTCCATGAAGGGAATATTCTGGAAGCGGACGTCCTCTGTAGGTGAAAATACATGTCCATTCGGGTACAGGTCTGCCATTTTTGTAGTGTCAAACTTAGTTAGGGTGAGTTGTACTAGTTTTTCTCCTGTATTCGGCAACCAGGGGGGATTAGGAAGAGGGAGGGCAGACGAGTAAAGGGTGGAGGCATTAGAGAGCAGCCTTTGCTTATTCCATGCCCAGCTAGTGGTCGATACCGCTTGTATGTCTTTGGGAACTCTGGGCACCCCTTTTGGCAACACCGTGGATAACTTTTCGGGTAGCACAAAATCTGCCTCTGGACATAGGTATGGAATCCGTGCGTCCGGATGGTACCAGGCATATGCGTAGCAGCATTGGGCCACTAAATAATATAAGTGAAGGTCGGGGACCCCATGCCCACCTCTTTCATACAGAAGGGTCAGGACCTGCCAGTGTACCCGTGCCTGCTTCTCCCCCACACCAATTTGATGAGGTGTGTATGTAGTGTGGAAAAAAACTGTTAGTGAGAGGAATGGGAATATTGTTGAACAGGTAGAGAAACCTAGGCAGCACGACCGCTTTAAGGAGCGCGACCCTGCCCGCCATGGAGAGTGGTAAGCGCAGCCAGTGGTCCACCTGTGCCTCCAAGGACCCCACTGCACTTCCGTAATTTAGGCGAATGATCTGGTCAGTGTCCTGATGTATGTGTATGCCCAGATACTTAACCGAGTCTTTGCACCACTCAAGGGGAAATGCGCAGTCCCATGGAATGGTACTGGCAGTCAACGGAAAGATCACGGATTTGTGCCAATTGATCCCTAGCCCCGAGAATCGGCCAAATCTAATGATCTCTCTGATCAATGGGTCTAAATTTTCCTGGGGTTGTTTAACATGTAAAATGGTATCGTCTGCGTAAAGGGACACCAGCAGGGGGCCAGTGTTAAATTGCATACCTCTATGCATGTGTCGTTCCTAAAAATGTCGAATTAAGGGGTCCATGGCCAATATGAACAATAGAGGGGGAAGCGGGCACCCCTGCCTGGTGCCGCGTGAGAGCGCAAATTGTTCGGATAAGGTGCCGTTTAAACAAAGTCTGGCCATTGGTTTCCTGTATAACAAGGCGGTGGTGGAAATAAAATCCATGGGCATACCCATTTGGCGCATTACCGAAAGGAACAAGGGCCATTCCATCGAATCGAGTGAAATTTGTGTCTTTAATCAGTGTTCCAGTATAAACACGCAAGGCTTGGGTCCTTAGCTGCCTGGACTGGACCACTGTGTAATGAGAAACAAACTGTATGTCCAAGAAGACTGTTAACCGTAAGTTTGGTGGACACTTTAGACCATTAATTCAAAGGCGCCAAAGCTTTATTCAGCTTATATTGTGACATTTATACAACAAACAATCAGACTTAATTATGCATGTATTATGGTGGAAAACACTAAGTTGAAGTGGCCTCATACATAACACATTTTGTGCACATATTCAAACTAAATCAACATCACATCAAATGTAACAATGACAATGGACATTAAAGTGAATTAATCACTTTAATGGCCACCAAACTTACGGTTAACAGTCTTCCTGGACATATAGTTTCTTTCTCTATAATTCATCGTCAGTGCTGTGATCTGCGGTGAGTGTTAAAAGCGCAGTGACGCGCAAACCTTCTCCCTTAATTGTATTTCTTTTCTGATTTGGAAGCGCGGTGAAGCACACACCTACTCCTTAAATTGTATCTCCCTTCTGATTTGGAAGCATGGTGACATGCACTCCATAAATTGAATTTCTGTTCTGAATTAGAAGCGCTGTTATGCGCACTCCTTGCATGCATTCCAAGTCTTATTTGCAAGTGCGGTGACGCACACACCTTCTTCATATTGGTAACATTTTCTTTCTTTATTGAGAAGGCGTTCCTTCCTTTTTCATCCTACGTTTGGAGAACAGTGATGCGTACACCTTAAATAACCTTTTGGTATCACTGTTGGACCCAGCATTATTCTTCATTAAGACATATCAAGTGTTTACCTGGGTGATGTTGAAAGTTATTTTGCTGTTTCAAAGGTTGGTATGGTAATTCTGTAGAGCAAATGTACGTGCTGTTTCTTACAAAACAAGAATTCATTTCAGTTATGGCTTTGCAAACAACAAATTTGCCAGCCTCATTCTTGTATGAACCAGGTACACCAAGAGTTAAGTGGAGTCAATGGTAAAAATCAATCAAAAGTTATCCAATAGCCATAGCTATAGATGGAGTGAAGTTTTCACCGGTCAGGAAGAATGCTATGTTATACAACTGTTTGGGGTCTGAGGGTCAAAGGATCTTTGACCATCAACCGCCTATAATTCCTACTCCTTCTTCTGATGAGTGGGATGAACTCACTGAGGCTGTGGCCAGGCTAGAAAAGCATTTTAGAGATGAGCCTAGTGTGATTGTAGGAGACACATATTTTATACACGTAAGCAACAACAACATGAAAATATTGATACATTTCTAGCTGAACTAAGGGTATCAGCTTCTTCGTGTGAGTTTGTAGGACCCATTGAGCAATATTTAAGAGATCAAATTGTTGTAAATTGTATGACTCCAAGGTCCAAGAGCGGAGTTTGTGTTCCAGCAACCCTTCTTTGGCAGAAACTTTAGAAATTGCCAGAAGAAGTGAATGCTCTGTTTCTACGTCCAAAGAATTAGGAAAGGCCAAGAGTGTCTATACTGAAGCTGTCAATAAGATCACACAAAAAACAGGTCTTGTTCAAAGCAAGAAATAATTAAGCAATAAAGATGATAAAAAAAAAACCTGATAGGAATACTCAGTGTTTCAGATGTGGGTCAAAAACTCACCTAGCTAATGTTACCAATTGACCAGCTGTTGGTAATAATGTTTGAATTGTAAAAAAACAGGACACTTTGCCAGAGTATGTAGAAATGTTGCTAAGGTAATAGGGTTAGGTGCTCAAGAAACTCAAAGTCTGTTAGCAATGTCTAATGATGTTGATGGTGGGAACGAAAAAGTGCTGTCAATAGACACGGTACATGCTGCCGTACAGATACATCATGAAGATGGGGATCCTAAATGTGAAATTAAGAGGCCTATTACGAAAGTGGACGGACACCGTACCGGGAAACTGGACCGTCCGCCACAGGTGTGGTGGTCCTGCCATGGGAAATAGGATGCCACCGCCACGGTGGCATCCCGCATATATTGCATTGTGGCGGGTGGTGCTGTAAGCCGATAGAAAACAGGGGAATGATTCTGTTCAGGAGAGCAGAGGTGGGAATCCTAAACTGTATACAAAACACAATACCTCTGACACCATAGATCTAGATCTTCTTCTACACCAGGGGTCACCAGGGGTGGTGCTGTAAGCAGCACCCGCCACAATGCAATAGATGCATGATGTGCATTTGCATGCACAATGTGGAAGGCACCGCGCAATGCCTGCCACATTGTGCATGCAAATGGAGGGGGGTACCATGGGCACCCACCAAGTGCGCCTCCAACCCTCCCCAACTCCTGGGTGTCCGCAACGGGCCCCCGAAAGTGAACTCCGCCTGGCTTTCCATGGCGGGGTCTCCGCCATGGAAAGTCCTGCACCGCCGCCCATCCTTATATGGATGGCGGTGTCTTGCAGACACTGCCACCATATTGGAGCCCTTTTCCGCCTGGTCGCCTGTCCGACCGGCAGAAAACCGGCGGACGGTCTTTCCATCCGCCTTGGTCCCCACCGCCATCGTAATTTGGCGGGAGGAAATGGTAGGCGGGCGGTGGAAAATGGCGGGCGGATCGCCACCGCCAGACGGGTGGTGGCGATCCACCCACCATCTAAATAGACCCCTAAGATTGGGAAAGTTTGAACCAAAGTTACCAAAGTTACCATAGATTCTGGTTCTCCTATTACTAGTATATCAGACCAATTTTTTTCTCAAGGAGTGGGAAGGAACAATTCTGCTGCCTCCAGACATTCACACAGAAGCATTTGGTGGTCAAGAGATCGATATGATTGGTTATTTTGTTTTCGAAAGTATGCAATTAAAAGATAGAATTGTTCAGTCAAAAGTATACGTGGCTATGACTGGCTACAACATTTTGGGTTGGAAAGATCAAGGCAAGTTTGGGATGATTCTAAGACCTGGGACAAAGCATCCCATTTCTTTAGTGGCGACTGTGCAAGAGGATGTGAATTCTTTGGAGGATGTACTCATGAAGCACAAACCAGTTTTTGAAGACAGGTTAGGAGTGGTTAAGGGATACGAACATAAAATCATTCTTAAACCTAATGCTATTCCAGTCGTCCATAAAGTTAGACATGTCCCTTTGAGTATCAGTGAGAGGTTGAAGGAGCATCTTCAAAAGTTATGTATGGATGGGGTTATTGAGCCCATAGATTTCTTCTTATGGGTTTCTCCCATTGTTGAAGCTTTAAAAAAGAAGTCTGATGAACTCAGGCTTTGCATTGACTTGAGGTCTTTGAATAAAAAATATTCAAGTTGATAGTTTTCCTCTACCAAGGATCCAAGACATGTTAGCTCAGCTTAGTGGTACCAAGATTTTTCTACAATCGTTCTAGTAATCAAATAGAACTGAACAATGATTCTCGAGACCTAACAACCTTTAATACTCCTTTTGGTGCTTTTTGTTTTCTTAGACTGCCGTCCTCCCCCAATTTCAACTATTGGGGGAGGAGAAAGATGTGCTAACATATCAAGATTATATTTTAATTTCTTCTAACTCAGTTCAAGAACATTTGGTCAAATTGGACCGTTTTCTTAGTATTCTTGAAGACCATGGTATAACAGTGAAGAAACATAAGTGTAAATTCCTTGTAAAGGAAGTTGAATATTTGGGGCATGTTTCTTCAACTGGCATTAGACCTAAGCAAGACCTGTTGAAAGCAATACGCGATTGTGAGCAACACACGGATAAAGATCAGTTAAGGGCTTTCTTGGGTTTAAGCAAATATTACTCATGATTTGTACACAATTTTGCACTTGTGCGTGAACCACTGAGAAAACTAATCAGGAGTAATGTTAAGTTCAACTGGGAAAGTGATCAAACGGAGTCATTCAATTATTTAAAAGACTTAATATAAAAGCACCGGCTCTTCAACCATACAAAGATGATGCAATGTTCTTTAAAACAGTTGATGCTAGCAATTTAGGCTTGGGTGCTATACTTAGTCAGATGATTGATGGTGTGGAAAACACAGTGGCTTTTCGCTTCTCGGGGATTGTCTGCAGCAGAGAAGAACTTCAGCACCATTGAGAAAGAAGCGCTGGGTTGTGTGTGGGGTGTCCATCATTTTGCAACATATTTGTGGGGGAGAGAGTTTGTAGTGGTCACTGATCACACACCATTAGTATTTATGAGGAAGAACAGAGGTTTGAGCAATGCCAGTCCAAGGCTTATTCGTCTGTTCTCAAACTGTATGAATTTAATTTTACTATGAAACACATTCCTGGTGGGAAAAAATAAGGGGCGGATTTCTTATCCCGATGCCCCACCAATATGGATATTGATGAGATAATTGAGGAAGACAGGGAAGGTTTCGTTGATGGATTTGTGTTTGCCAAATATGCCATTTCACGCCGAGATTGGACACAGACGTCTGCAGCTGACCAGTGCCAGATTGTGCTCAAAAGGTATATCGCTGGTGGCTGACCTAGAGAAGGCCAAGTTGGAGAGGAGTTCAAATCCTATTTCACGTTCAACGATGAGATAAGTGAGGAAGGAGTTTTCCTTATGAGGAGGTCTTTGTTAATTCCTCCTGTAAGTTTGAGGAGCAAATTGATTGCTTTAGCACACAAGGGACATGCAGGAGTGATGGGAACCAAGAAAAAGTTACGGTTGTACTACTGGTGGCCAGGGATGGACAATTTGGTAGAGACCATGTTGGGCAACTGTAGGGAGTGTGGTCATGCTGAGAAATCTCTTCGTACTTACAATACTCCTTTGACTCCTGTCACTTTTCCGCAACGGCCTTGGGAAAAGCTTGGGTGGATTTTGTTGGTCCTGTTGGGGGTTTGAAAGGTGGTTACAGGTACATTTTGAGTGTGGTAGACTATTTCTCTAAATGGGTGTCTTTCAAGTTCATGAGAGAACCCAACACTGATAATGTCATTGAATTTTTAAAAAAGTTGTTTTGTCAGAAGGAATTCCTGCATTTCTGATTTCAGACAATGGGGTGCAATTTGTATCAATCAATCAATCACGACATTTGTAAAGAGCGCTACATACCCGTGAGGGTCTCAAGGCGCTGGGGGGGAGGGAGGGAGATGCTGCTATTGCTACTGATCGAAGAGCCAGGTCTTGAGATGTCGTCTGAAGGCTAGCATGTCCTGGGTCTGACGCAGGTCTGTGGGGAGAGTGTTCCAGGTCTTGGTGGCGAGGTAGGAGAAGGATCTGCCGCCAGCGGTGGTTTTCCAGATGCGTGGAACTGTGGCGAGGGCGAGGTTGGCAGAGCGGAGGCTGCGGGCGGGGTTGTAAAAGCTGAGTCGGTCGTTGAGGTATGCTGGTCCGGCGTTGTGTAGGGCTTTGTGTGCGTGGATGAGGAGTTTGAAGGAGATCCTCTTGTTGACGGGGAGCCAGTGCAGGCCTCTCAGGTGGGGTGTGATGTGGGTGCGTCGGGGGACATCGAGGATCAGTCGTGCTGAGGTGTTCTGGATGCGTTGCAGCCGTCTCAGGAGCTTTGTTGTTGTTCCTGCATAGAGGGCATTGCCATAGTCCAGTCTGCTGGTGACGAGGGCCTGGGTGACGGTTTTTCTCGTGTCGGAGGGGATCCATTTGAAGATCTTGCGGAGCATTCGGAGGGTGTTGAAGCAGGATGCGGAGATGGCGTTGACTTGCTTGGTCATGGAGAGGGCGGAGTCGAGGATGACCCCCAGGTTGCGTGCGTGGTCGGTGGGTTCTGGGGCTGTTCCTAGCGATGTGGGCCAACAGGAGTCGTCCCAGGCTGATGGGGTCGGGCCGAGGATGATGAACTCTCTTTTGTCTGAGTTCAGCTTTAGCCTGCTGTCCTTCATCCATTCGGCAACGGCCTGCATTCCTTTGCGGAGGTTGGTTTTGGCGGTGTGGGGGTCTTCAGTGAGGGATATGATCAGCTGGGTGTCTTCGGCGTAGGAGATGATGTTGAGGCTGTGTTGTCATGCGACGTGGGTGAGGGGTGCCATGTAGATGTTGAACAGCGTCGGGCTGAAGGAAGATCCCTGTGGGACTCCGCAGATGATCTCGGTGGTCTTGGATTGGAAGGGTGGGAGGCGGACGCTCTGGGTTCTACCGGAGAGGAAGGATGTGGTCCAGGCCAGGGCCTTCTCCTGGATTCCGGCGTCGTGGAGGCGTGTTGCTAGGGTGCATGGCAGACCGTGTCGAAGGCTGCTGAGAGGTCCAGGAGGATGAGGGGGCCCGTTTCTCCTTTGTCCATCAGGATCTTGATGTCGTCGGTGGCGGCGATGAGGGCGGTCTCGGTGCTGTGGTTGCTCTGGAAGCCGGACTGGGATGGGTCCAGGATGTTGTTGTCTTCGAGGTAGCTGGTCAGCTGTCTGTTCACAATCTTCTTTGTGACTTTCGCCGGGAAGGGGAGCAGGGAGATGGGCCGGAAATTCTTGAGGTCCTTGGGGTCCACCTTGGGTTTCTTCAGAAGGGCGTTGATCTCGGTGTGCTTCCAGCTTTTCGGGAAGGTTGCTGTCTCGAAGGAGATGTTGATTGTCTTCTGGAGGTGGGGTGCGATGGCTGTGCTGGCTGTGTTGAAAATGTGGTGAGGGCATGGGTCAGATGGGGATCCGGAATGGATAGAGTTCATGGTCTTGCTGGTGTCTTCGATGCTGACGTTGGACCAGGAGGTCAGACGATTGGTGCGGGTGGGGGCCTGCGAGCTGGTAGTCTCGGCGGTGGATGTGGGGGTGTTGGTGTTGAAGCTGTCGTGGATGTCAGCGATCTTGCGGTGGAAGAAGGTGGCCAGTGAATCGCACAGGTCTTGTGAAGGTGGAATGTCGTTGGTGTTGGAGCTGGGGTTGGAGAGTTCTTTCACGATGCCGAAGAGTTCTTTGGAGTTGTGTGTGTTGTTGTCTAGGTGGTCCTTGAATGCGGTCCTCTTGGCGGTCCTGATGAGTTGGTGGTGTCTGCGGGTGGCGTTCTTGTGGGCGGCGTAGCTGTCTGGTGTTCGGTCACAGAGCCAGTTCTTCTCCAGCTTCCGACAGTTGCGCTTGGAGGTCCGAATGTCATCGGTAAACCATGCAGCTTTCTTGTTGGTGTGGTTGGTTGCGGAGGTATTGAGTGGGGTGAGGGTGTCGGCGCAGTCGCTGATCCATTGTTTGAGGTTGATGGCGGCGGTGTCGGTGGGGCCTAGGGCAAGAGTGGTGGTCAGTTGGTCCTTGGTGACCTTGCCCCAGCGGCGGTGTGGCAACCGTTGGGTGCGGTGGTGAGTGGTGGGTTTCCTGAAGGTGAAGTTAACGCATCTGTGGTCGGTCCAGTGGGGTTCGGTGGTGTGGTTGAAGGAGACGTAGGGGCTTGCGGAGAAGATGGGGTCCAGCGTGTGTCCGGCGGTGTGGGTGGGTGTAGTCACAAGCTGTTTGAGTCCGAGGTTGGCGAGATTGTCGATCAGGGTGGTGGAGTTGGCGTCGTTGTTGTTCTCTAGGTGGAAATTCAGGTCTCCGAGGAGGATGTAGTCCGTTGAGGCGGAGGCGTGGGTGCTGATGAGGTCGGCGAAGGTGTCGCTGAACTGTGGTCGGGGTCCGGGTGGTCTGTATACGAGTGTTCCTCTGAGGGTGGTGTGTGGGTCGGTGTGGATCAGGAAGTGCATGAGCTCGGCGGTGGTGAGGGTGTCGTCGGTGTTGGTCGAGACTCTGAGGGTGTCCTTGTGAATGATGGCGATACCACCTCCCACTCCGTTGGTGGAGGAGTCTCTGTGGGAGATCTTGTAGCCCTCTGGGATGGCTATGGCGATGTCTGGCGCCGAGGTGGTGTTCAGCCAGGTCTCCGTCAGGAAGGCGACGTCGGGGTTGTTGAGTCTAGGAGGTCCCAGAGTTCGATGGCGTGCTTGCAAGCGGAGCGGGTGTTGAGGAGGATGCATCGGAGGTGGTTGGGTTCTCTGGTTGTATGTTACGGGGGCCGGATGCTGGTGAAGCTGCAGTTCTGGCAGGTGAAGGGCCCTTGGGTGCGCCTCGGGAGGGCCCGGTAGCAGGAATGGTCTCGTCCAGGGTTGAGTGCATGGAGGGTGCTGGGGTCGTAGTGCAGTCTGGTGTGCTGGCGGCATCGGGGTCCAGGGGTTCTGGCGCTGGGCGCGGTCCAGGCGCGGACTGGCGCAGATGGGCTTGCCTTTGGCGTGCCTTCGGCGCACAGTCGGCGCGCCCGCTGCGCGTGTCCGCTGCGCGTCCTGGCGGCGCCCTCTATAAGAGGCGAAGTGGGAGGGAGGAGCAGCTGGGAGGCGGGAGTGGGGGCGGCCAATGGGTGACTAGGGATGGGATACAGAAGGCAAGGTGGGCGGGCCGCAGGGGGGCAGCGTCGGGAAGCGGGGAGCGGGTTTACAGTGCTAGGGGCGCTTGAGAGCCCAAAAACAGAAGAAAAGGGCAGAAAATACAGTGGCAGCAGAAATAAAATACAGAAATAAAATACAGTAACAGTAATGGCACAGTCGACAGACCACAATGCAGGCGCGCACAGCGGCGAGCTCACAGTAGCGGCGGCAGCGGGGCAGGAGTTACGGGCGCACAGGAGGAGCCGTGCGGCGAGAGGAGCGACCTGACCTGCGAGCAGGGTCAAGTGTCACACTTGCTGCCGCGCGGCGCCCTCCATAAGAGGCCAAGTGGGAGGGAGGAGCAGCTGGGAGGCGGGAGCGGGGCGGCCAATGGGTGACTAGGGATGGGACACAGAAGGCAAGGTCGGCGGGGCTGCAGGGGGACAGCGGTGGGAAGCAGGGAGCGGGTTTACAGTGCAAGGGGCGCTTGAGAGCCCAAAAACAGAAGCAAGCGGCAGAAAATACAGTGGCAGCAGAAATAAAATACAGAAATAAAATACAGTAACAGCAATGGCACAGACGACAGACCACAATGCAGGAGCGCACCAGCGGCGAGCTCACAGTAGCGGCGGCAGCGGGGCAGGAGTTACGGGCGCACAGGAGGAGCCGTGCGGCGAGGGGAGCGACCTGACCTGCGAGCAGGGTCAAGTGTCACACTCGCTGCCGCGCGGCGCCCTCCTTAAGAGGCCAAGTGGGAGGGAGGAGCAGCTGGGAGGCGGGAGCGGGGCGGCCAATGGGTGACTAGGAATGGGACACAGAAGGCAAGGTGGGCGGGGCCGCAGGGGGGCAGCGGCAGGAAGCGGGGAGCGGGTTTACAGTGCAAGGGGCTCTTGAGAGCCCAAAAACAGAAGAAAAGCGGCAGAAAATATAGTGGCAGCAGAAATAAAATACAGTAACAGTAATGGCACAGTCGACAGACCACAATGCAGGAGCGCACCAGCGGCGAACTCACAGTAGCGGCGGCAGCGGGGCAGGAGTTACGGGCGCACAGGAGGAGCCGTGCGGTGAGGGGAGCGACCTGACCTGCGAGTGTCGAATAGTATGAAAATGTTTCTGGTGACCTTTGGTGTTAAACATCGCACTACTGCTCTTTATAGTCCTCAAGGCAATTGTTTAGTAGAGAGGGTGAACCGCATTTTGAAAGACCCCGTGCAATTGGTTGTTTCTTCAGGTTTGCGTGTGCAGGATGCAGTGGGTGAAAGAGTATGGTCTTATAATAACACCCCTCTTCTACCACAGGGGCAACTCCATTTGCTCTTTTGAGGGGTAGGCATTCTTTTAATGTGTTGTCCCCACGGTGGGTAGTGTCGAGTTCCAGAGTTGATGATCGTATTCCTAGAAGTGATCAAGTGAGACGACGTGTGGAGATGAGTCAAGCCAAATCAAAAGTCAGGTAAGATGAAGTAAAGCGGGCTAAGGAAGAACATTTTGTGGTGGATGAATGTGTCAGAATTAGGAGGCCATTCAAGAAAGCTGGTGCAAAATTCTACCCAGAGACCAAGATTGTTCAAGTTGACAAGCATGCGGTGAAGGTTGTGGGTGGCAAATGTGGGAGCAAAAGGAGAGTGGCCAAGTTGAAAGGTGGTAATTTGAAGGGGACTGAGTCTTGTCAAGGTGCCGATTTTACAAATGAGGGAGAGTCTAGAGAGAAGAGTTTCTATGATGTGGGAGTGTTTGATGAGGATTTTGAGGCGGAGCGAGTGGAACTGCAGCTGTGTACTGAGGGGTCAGACTTGAACAAGAAGATTGGGCTGGCAGAGGAGTTTGTTGCCCCTCCGCCTGCTGGTGCACTTATCCAAACAGAAGTAGTTACTTTCCCTCAATACACTGATATGTCTGTTCAAAGACAAGAAAACTTAGGACTTAAGTCCAAATATCTTGAAGACTATGTAGTGTGACTTATTCTTTTCTTCTCTGTTCTGTAGTTGGTTGCATTTTTAATGGTCTCTGTTTGTTTTGTTTGAAGGGGGGAAGGTGTGTTATATTCTTATATGTTTCGTTTTTTATGTGTTATGTGTTATACTATGTTAAGGTAAATGCTGCACCTTTATTATTCATGGTTGCCAGGGAGACTGGATTGTTGGTCTCCTGGAAGCTCCAGGCTGGCCAGTTGTATTCTGGTTGCTGATGATGGGAGCCTCTTTTTAAGGAACCTCTGTGCTGACTTCCAACCTCTGAAATAAACCTACTTCTACCAACCATCACCTATTCGTGTGGACTCCACTTTGTTAGACGCAACACAGCTTCATACAGCTGTTTTTCATCGGACTAATAGGTGCACCCTCTTCATATGATTAGTTTTATTTTGCATTGTAAAAGCCCCATCATTATTTGTCTATTTAATGATAACTTTTTAATGACTGCTTTGATCTAGGCATACCAGTGCTATACGTTCAGCTCTTGGGAGGTTGGCATAAGTAGATGAGTTAAAATTTTCCAATCACGTTAAATCTTCCAACAGTGCATGCTCGATAGTCAGTAACTGAGGGGGCACAATATTCACCGGTGGTATGAACTTGGATTTCCTGTGAAGTTCAATCGTGTTGTCATTAGTGATTGGCTAACGGTGAACTTGGAAAATGTACAGTCTCAATTTTCAACAAAATGTAGTCTTGTTCTACATTTAAATGTGTCATATATATTTGTAGGGACAGAACTCGGGCCTATTTTACGTACCTTAACCTTATTCTCAACTGAAGTTAGAGGGGTGCTAGAGAGACTAATCGTCTTGTTCACAGTAAACAAATTTGACTCAGCTTCTTATTGGCAATGTGTGGGATTGTTCTTTCTGTTTCTGCGGTTTTTCACTCTCCCTATTCCCCTTCCTAAAAAGGGGTTCACTGATACAACATTGATGTCACAAATATCGATGTAAAAAACATCAATAAAAAAATATAGACTACAAACATATAAGTACAAAAAAACATCAGAAAGGTACGATGCGATTTAGGAGTTAGGACTATACCAATCCGAACCCTACACATTTGGAATGACCGAGCTGTATGGAGCAGAATCGTCCGTCTCTACCGGCTGCATTTCCAAACGACTGAGTATGATGCTGGATTGGGAAAGCCTTTCCGAATCGTGTCGTCTGACTCGAATCAGCAGTCGGAATTGGACCCGTGGGGGTACCCATGGGACCCCCTTACCAGCCATGCACAGTGTGGCAGGCACCAGGGGGTGCCCGCCACAGAGTGCCTGATTTTCCCCAGCCACCCCTTTTTTTAGTTGGAGCCTATGAGTTCGGTCAGAACAAAGGCTCCCATTGAAGTCAATGGGAGTACAACCAAATGGTATCTGGAACATCCGGATGCACAGAACTCGGTCAGTTAGACTCTCCCGAACCGATTAGTTCGGAAACGATTCCCAAACCCATTCGGTCGGGAACCTTTACAAACCACATCAGTATCGGGCCCTTAAACTTACATTTCCCGATACATCAGTGCAACAGTAGGGAAAGTGTTGGATAGAGGAGGGTTAAAAATGACTATTCCATTTCCAACGAGTACAACAGTAGGGAAAGTGTTGGATAGTGAAGAGTTAAAAATTACTATTCCCACTCCAATGACTACAACAGTAGGGTAAGTGTTGGATAGCAGTGGGGTAAAAATTACTATTCCCACTCCAGTGAGTGCAACAGTAGGTTAAGTGTTGGACAGTGGAGGGGTAAAAATTACTATTCCCACTCCAATGAGTGCAACAGTAGGGAAAGTGTTGGATAGCATAGAGGTAGAAATTACTATTCCCACTCCAGAGAGTGCAACAGTAGGGAAAGTGTTGGATAGCGTTGGGATAAATTTAATATTCACACTCCAAGCAGTTCGAAAATAAAAACTAAATACATTTTACAATCAAAAAATAATTTTATAATATTATAAAAATAAATAAATGAATACATTTATAAATATGTTAAAACTTTTTAAAAAAAGGTATATTTCATATATAAAACATATTATAATGTTAATTACATGTAACAAATACCTACAAATATTATATAAAATAAAATAATAAATACATTTCCAAAAAATAAATGTTTTAAACTAGAATTTTACACAAACAAAAACATTATTTATTAAGATGATGCCTAACTCTTTTTGATGCTGCCATCCTAGTAGATTGGACCCAGATTCTACAATATATACTTTACCGAAGGCTTTCCTACCCATGAACTGTATGTGCATTTCCTTCATCCCCATGATAGGTATTGGTTCTTTGCTATATCCTGTGGGAGAATATCTGGTTTATCCAAAGAGCTCTTAGTCTGGCCTTCTAGAATCTCAAAATCATTCTTGTTCAGGAGCGTGAATGGGGAACATGAATCTGTAAAGATGGTTATACTTTTGTTGTTGAGTAACACATCACCCTTAGGATAAATGGTATTCCCAGAATTAGTGTCATCTTTAAGTTGCAACACATATTTTTGCCCACAGGGCACTATGCATTTTTCTTCCTTGTTGGAAATCCTTTCTACCTCCCTCTCACTATCTTTGGGGTGAGGGTCACCTTCCCTACATACTCTGGCGAAATGCCCTCTCCTATTGCATTTCTTACCAGTAACAGATCTGGCGGGACACTGGAAGTAATTAGCAAAATGATTATTGCTGCCGCATCTGTAATATTTAAAACTCTTTTCTCTGTTGGTTACTTTGCTGCTCATACTCTCTTTATGTCTTACTTTGCACACATCACTCTTCTCCTCATCCTCCTTAATACTAGCAACAACCTCAGCATTTGGTTTCATTTCCTTTATAAACTTAGCTGTGTGCTCTACTGATTTTGCAATCTCTACTGCTTCACTTAAGCCAGGGTTCTTCGCTAAAAGTTTCTCCTGAATTCGGGGATTATTGGTGCAACACACCAGTTGATATCTTATAAGAGAGTCAGTGAGATTGCCAAATTCGCACAACTGCGTGAGACCCCACAATGCTGCAATGTAATTAGGAACTGATTCCAGTTTGCCTTGGACTCTATTAAAAAACTTGTGACGTTCTAACACTACATTGACTTTATCACCAAAATGTTTTTCTAATTTCACCATAGTACGTGCAAATACATCCACCCCTTCCCTAATTTCCTCCTCTTCTTCTGGTTCTGGTAATGTCTCGTAAATTTTTCGCCCATGCACCCCCAAATTGTGGAGAAGGATGTGTTGTTTGCGCACAGAGCTAAAGCGTTCGCCTCCAATGGCTATGAGATAACATTCAAACAACTTCACCTACTCCTTCCAACAAATTTCAGGTTCGCCAATTTCATTTAAAAAGGAGGGAGGCTGGCTCATGCCTGCCGCTGCCATGACAGAAGAAAGATGAATGACAATGAGGCGTCAAGAAAGATGGAAAAGGGGTGCCCTGCACAGTGCTATCTAAAAGGAAAGGTAAGGTACTACCAACATGGGAAATAGGGATACTTCAGTTAATTTTCCCAGAGTGTGCAAAGATGACGGGAGAATTTGCAAACAGAGTATATCCCTACAAACAGTCATGCCCTCAAAGATTAAATATGTCAAAAGTGGAAAGTTCAAAACTGAAGTTTGCAGCAAAATACCCCAGCAGGCTGAACCGCAAGCGTGTACCTTGTACTGTTCGGATCTACAAGAACAGTAATAACCATTGCATTTCTCTCGATACGTGCAAATTGCTGTCCAGTACTTCAACAGCTTATGCAGGATGATGCTGGGGAACAACTTGGAAGAGCGCAGCAACAAAAGCAAAGGAGGCTGCTCGGCGCTAAACTATGGTGCCTCCCACCTTAAAGAACTGAAGTGGCGATCTTCCCACCAGAAATCCACCAAGGATGACGTTCTTGTGTCGCGGTAGAGCGCCCGACAGGAACAAGATGTTTACTTAGGGAACTGAAGCGGCGATCTGCTCACCAGGAGTCCACCAAGGATGATGTTCTTATTTCGCGGTGATGCGCCTGACAATTACAGTCACCCGACGAACTCCAACCTCCGGAGTGCTGTGACTGAACTACAAGGGCGGCCCAAAGAGGTAGATGCGCCAGCAATTTTTGACAGGAAACATGGGAGGTGGCTCTCAGAGGTTGGCACGCCGGACGCATTCACTGACGGGATACCAGAACGGTGGCCCTTTGAGGATGGCGCGCCGGCTAGAATCGTCGCAGTACACTATTCCGGCTGACGCTTCAATCACGGCATCCAACCCGAAGGTGTTGGAGCGTCTGGATGGTATGGATATCCTTCTGAACGAGACTGTAACTCAGGAGATCACGAAGGTCCTGGACAAAAGGATGTCTGGCAGAATTCAATAGTGCTCCGATGCACCTTTGGAGACTCCTCGATCACCCACTTGCTGTACACCCTGAAGAGGATTACTCTGGACCCGCAAGCTAATTTCAAAGTGCACAGTTCTTTCTGATAAGAAACAGTACCAGATGGACGTCTTGCTGCGCAGTAATGCTGGATATGAGAAGATCCACGTCCTCACTGAAATTGTTCTCCTCCTTTACAATCTTCGTTTCAAAAGAATCAGATTTGGAATGGAGAGAGTACTCAAAGGGGAGACGGCCAAAACTGCCCCCTGCGCAGTATCGTCGCCAGTGTTGGAATTAAAGATGACAGGAATCAGGAGTATGTAAGTACGCTTTATTGGCCATTCACTCTCCTCACTGATAGTAAACCAACATTCCAAGGTAAGCTTCAGGTGGGGGAAACCAAAGGGAAAAAGGAGAGGGGGGAGAACGGAATAAACCATTACAGTAAAGAGGAGGATATAACAGAAAGTCTTCCCACCGAATCGGTTTGGGAATGGTTTCAGACCGACTCAGATCGGAAGAGCCCGACCGACCGATTACAATGCATCAGGATGCTTCCAGATACGATTGGGTCAGACTACCATTGACTTCAATAGGAGACTATGTTCAGACCGAATGCATAGGCTCCCACAGAAGAAAAGGGTGGCTGGGGAAAATCGGGCACCCTGTGGTGGGCACCCCCTGGTGCCTACCACACTGTACATGGTTGGTAAGGGGGGGACCCATGGGTACCCCACGGGTCCGATTGGAAAGGCTCTGGGTGCAGGGGGGGGGACTACGGGCCTCCAATGTCTGATTCCGACTGCTGATTCGAGTTGGGTGGCATGATTCGGAAAGGCTGTCCAAATCCAGCATGGTACTCGGTCATTTGGAAACGCGGCCGGTAGAAACGTACAATTCTGCTCCGTACGGCTCGGTCATTCCAGATGCCGTCGGGTTCGGATTAGGATATTCCTAACGCCTATCTTGTATCATAATCGGTCAGTCAGAAACCTTTCCGATTTGGTCAGAAAGACACGTTCCCGATCCGATTCTGCACAGGGGAAATGCTGTTAGGAGGCCTTCCTAACTACATCGTAATCAGGCCCTCAATTGGAAAGACACGTTCCCGATCTGGTTCGGGCGGAGCAAATGCCATTAGGAGGCCTTCCAAACCACATCCTATACAGGCCCTATATATTAATTAATTAAACACAAATTTCTTTCCACCCTTTACCCCTTTAAACCCCAAAACACACACCTAAAATTAATTACACAATTACCATCATTAATTACCAATTAATATTTAATATTAATAAACAACCAATTATTAATTCATCAATAAAAATAAATTACTTCCAAACTAATTACACAATTACCTTAATTAATTAATTAATATTAATTAACAACCAATTATTAATTAGTTAATAATACATTAATTTACACACTTAACACTATAGCAATTCAATTAAATAAATATTAATAAATAAAAAATAATCCTCTGTAGCGAAAACAAATTAAGGAGACGATTGACGGCTGACGGGGGGAGGAAAAGTAATCAAAAAAGCTAGGTTTTAAGCTTCTTTCGGAACTGTTTGTGATCACTGATCATATGAAGCTGCGTTGGAAGCTCATTTCAGAAAAGGGGAGCTAAATGAGACAAAGATCTGCCACTATTCCTGGGGGTGCGGACCCTGAGAGGGGTAAGTAGATGTTTTTGTTTCAAAGCTTTGTGTATATTTATTTATTTATTAAGAGTCTTGTATAGCACCCGAAACAACCACTAAAGGGTATCTCCGCGCTGCGGGGGTGCTTTGAGTGGTGGGGAAAGAAATGAGAAGAGTGTGGTTTTCAAGAACTTACGGAAACGAAGATAGTCGGTGCAATTCCAGAGGTGGCTGAGAAGAGAATTCTACAGGGAGGGTGCCAGATGCTAAAAAGATTTCCCCCCAGTGCAGGATTTCTTAACACAAGGCACCAAGAGGAGTGATTTAGAGCTAGAGCGTAGAGTTCTGGAGGGTAGATAGCGCATGAGTTTATCAGCTAAATAGCTAGGGCCATTACCATGGATGCCTGTGCACTATGCAGCAGATCTTGTATTGGATTCGCTTGCGGATGGGTAGCCAATGCAGACCTTGGAGAAGTGTCAAAGATGCAGTCCTGGCAGGAGAGTTGGAGACTAAGCAGGCTGCAGTATTTTGGACCACACTCATTGGCTGAAATAAGGAGGGCATTGCAATAGTCTAAACGACTGATTACCAGTGCCTGAAGGACAGTTTTTCGGACTGTCATGGGGAGGAGAGGAAAAACCCTTCTCAGGAGGCTCAAGGCATGGAAGCAAGAACCCGTGATGGTTGTAACATGATCCTTCATTGTTAATTTCTTGTCTATTTGTACTCCTAGGTTTTTAGGTCTCGCCTAGCGTTGCAGCGCATGTGCTGCTTTCTTTGCGAGGCATGCTGTATTAGGGTATGTTTAAGAAGTGGTGTGGAAGCCCCGCCCATATTTTTCATTGGCTGGCGTCATCGTCCATGGTAAATGCCGGCTTACCATTGATAATGAGCCTTCTTAGTCCCTCCTTGTTACCGCCCTGTCTCCTTTTGGGACCACCCATCAAGACTGAATCTTTTACTTGCGGTGTTATACTGTCTCCTTCAATTAGTCGGTAAGCGCTTTTTTTGCATTTGCGCACCGGCCCTCAGCTCAGTTACAGTACCCTGATCGGAGAGATCTCAATTAAGTCCGGAGGGGGGCCCTGGCCTCCACGTAACTTGCAGGGAGTGGGGCGGGCAGGGGGTTGTTTAGTTTGATTATGGCACTGAGTGTGTTTCCCTAAGGTCTGAGCGTAAAAGGGAGGGTTTTTCTACTCCTCGCGATCCCGCTTTAAGTTCCTCAAAGAAACCAGTCTTAGAGATGGGATTTTAGTTTTAAAATAGTTTTACGCCAGGTTTTTGTAGTATGACTTTTTTAACCTCGTTTTGTAATCTTACTAAAGTTATGCGTAAGTGTAGTCGGTTTTATTTGTCTGTATTGTAATTGGATTCATATAGCGCAAACAGTACTATCCCTTGAGGAGGCACTGGAGCACATTGTACGCGTTTCTAATTGTTTCAGTTGCACGATGTACTTTTAATGTTCTTTTGTTTGAAACTTCAGGGGTGGGAGGGGTCTGTGTGGCGGGGGGTTTTCTTAGTCCCTATATTGCATTTAGAAGTGAAAGAGGATTTGTTTGGAGCAGTTAAATGGGACCGTGTGAGGCCGAGCCCTTATAACTCCTGCACTCTACTTTTAGCGCCTCCTTTGACTACATCAGATTAGCCTGCTTTCACTTACCAGAGCTTGAGTGGACAACTTAAATCCAGTGCTTTAAATAGGCATGCACTCACAGGTAATCGGTACCTGCACTTTACTTTTAAGAGGAGAGTCCCTGCACTCCTACTCAGCAGGGGTTCAATACTTTTAATGGGAGAGTACTGGAACTTCTCAGTAGTACACAGGTATTCTGTCACAAGGAGTACATGCACTATCTTAATTCCATTTCAACCGCTGCTCAAATCTCAGGCCTGTTCCCTGCCCCAGTTTTAGGTACTGCTCATGCTGTTTTAGCTCCCTGCTTTGAAGGGCCCTATGTCACTTTATGACAAAATTAGTAACTTTTAAGTGTAAGTAAAAACTACAAAAAGGATCCACAACCACCTCAATTTGGGCTCAAACCACCACAGAGTGCATTGACCACGACCACACCGTGTATTAAAGTGCGGAAACTGTTGCTCCCTTCATGAGGGGTGTGATGTTCATCCAATATATTTTAATAGATTCATTCATTTGACCTCTAGTTCTTACTTTCCATATTTCTTAGTAGTATTGGGCTCGAGTAAATAAAACTAAATTGTAGGGTGAGCAATCAGATTATCAAACGGCCAGAAGGGGTTAAAGGCCCCACATGGCACAACTTGTGCTGGCTCATTACCTTGGCTGCACTGACCCTGCTCTGGGGCTTGTTGATCTCTCTGCTCTTCTTGGCCACTGGCGGTGTGGGTGGGGCGGATGTATGTCGTTACAACGCATACTTTTACAACGCATGCACTTACAACGCATTTTTTACAACGCAACATCCACTACAACGCATTCCATTACATCGCATGACACTACAACGCATTTTTAAAAACTACCTTTACAACGCATTCCATTACATCGCATACTACCTTTACAACGCATACCATTACAACGCATAATATTACATTGCATTTAAGGTAAGTATTGGATAGTATAGGGGTAAAAATTACTATTCTTACTCCAGGGGGTGCAACAGTAGGGTAAGTGTTGGATAGTATAGGGGTAAAAATTACTATTCTAACTCCAGGGGGTGCAACAGTAGGGTAAGTGTTGGATAGTATAGGGGTAAAAATTACTATTCTAACTCCAGGGGGTGCAACAGTAGGGTAAGTGTTGGATAGTATAGGGGTAAAAATTACTATTCTAACTCCAGGGGGTGCAACAGTAGGGTAAGTGTTGGATAGTATAGGGGTAAAAATTACTATTCTAACTCCAGGGGGTGCAACAGTAGGGTAAGTTTTGGATAGTATGGGGGTAAAAATTACTATTCTAACTCCAGGGGGTGCAACAGTAGGGTAAGTGTTGGATAGTGTAGGGGTTTTAATGTAATATTATGCGTTGTAATGGTATGCGTTGTAAAGGTAGTATGCGATGTAATGGAATGCGTTGTAAAGGTAGTTTTTAAAAATGCGTGGTAGTGTCATGCGATGTAATGGAATGCGTTGTAGTGGATGTTGCGTTGTAAAAATTGCGTTGTAAGTGTAGTGCGTTGTAATAGTTGCGTTGTAAAGGTTGTTCCCCGGGTGGGGCCTTCTAAGAAATGCAAACTCCTGATGGCAGCACTTGTCTTTTTGAAGCACTAAACAAGTGTATCACAAATCAAGAACTTTCTTGAGGGGGTCTGTTCACTTGTAACAGAGTACATCAAATGAAAACTCGGTCATTCTCCCAAAATACTGCATTAGGTGGCCTGTAGAGAATCGGCTACAGTAACTGGGATTCCATAATGCAATTCATAAACCATTTTTATTGCTGTGCAGATGCTTTCTTTTTTTGGGGGGCGCGGGGTCTATTTGGTAGTCCATCTTGAGCCAAGTCTGTTGCCTGTATACTTTTGATTCTCTACTCTTGTACCACAATGCCTTCAAGAGTCGCTCTGATCACCCATCTGGTACCTGGTGTTCATAGGTCTTTCTGGAAAGCTGAGCCATGGCCCTGGATGATCCCCGTTTTCTACCACACAATTTCATATTATCCAGCTCTTGTAACCAGTTAGGACTGGGACAGTTGAGAAGGCCAGGGCACTGAAAGGAAAGTAGTTTAAAAAAGTGTCCCACATTCTGCAAACTTTGGCTGTTTTGAACTTGTAGAGACACGCAGTGGGTGTATTGCAAGGTATAGGAGACTGTAGGCATATGTGCTTGCTGCATGCAGTGGCTGTGGCAATATCAGGGGAGTCGAGAGTAAAAATGCGCCCACGAGACCCGGTCATAAAACGGCCAAAAACCCGCCCCACACGGAACTGTCAAAGCAGCTCTTCTGGCACTGCCAGATTGCCCTATAGGCCAGTCTGACCCTGCTCGTGTGGTGGTCTGGCACTTAAACTGTCTGGAGCGACTAAGAGCGAGTCTGTAGACCTTCTTGGAGACGTATGTGGATGGAAGGAAGAGTTGGGTCCGGTGCATGTGGCCTGGTTGTGTCGCATCCACCGAGTTGATGCCAGTGTGACTACAGTGCCTATTAGAAGTGTGAGAGGAGATGGGGTGTGCTCCATGTAAACATTACTCCTCTATGTACTTGATAGTAAGGCGGGCCTGGGGGATTTGCGTGCTGATGGTGTTAACCTTTTGAGCGCAACCCAAGGAAACCCAGACCCCTCAGTAAAAGTACTATAGAGGCCACTCCTCAAGAGGGAGGGTGCCTCAAGCAGGCCCCTGTAAAGGCTGTTCTTCACTGGAGTCTCTTTGGATTTGTCCCGGGTCTTTCTTTTGGGACAGAAACTTCTCCACGGTATTGTGGTACAGAGTGTAATGATTGCCACAGTCTAGTTGTTGCTGGCTGCCACCGGATGTGTCCCACCCACACGCTCCACCAGCAGGCGGAGTGCGCCCAATAAAAGGCAGCGGCGTGCCCGCTCGGGGGCAGTTCCCGCATCCACGCTAGCACTGGTGTATGTGCCTCATGTGCATGCGCTCTGCACACCTCCAGCAGTGCGCTGCTGAGCCCGCACCTGGATGCTACACTGGCGACAAGGGGAGCAGAACTCACGTTCCCACCCCTGCACATCGTCGTGGGCTACCAGCGGCATTACCCGGCCCGATGATTACCGGCACCACGCCGTTTGCAGCCATGTGGTCACTGCCTCTGACGTGCCAGGCTCAACGAGTGCCCTCGCGCTCTAGGCCTGCAGCGTGAACGCCACCCTACCACTCCTGCCTGCTGGTAAGACGCAATCCATTGGCCACACAGGGGAACCCACGCACTGCAGCCTCTCCTTCCCTGCACTGCCCACGTGAGCCCTGAGTGCCCCGTGCACACAGCACAAGCTCTACCACTGCGCCTGGCACACCAGAGGACAAGCAAAACTCCAGCACAGCACAAGCTCAGAGGGAAGGGGCACAATACAACCTCGCTGTAGACACCGGAGCCCACCCATGTGGTGCCACTCCAGTGGCAGAACCCCCAAGGGTGGAGAAGCACGTAGCACCTGGCGTGTACACAGCCCACCAGCCACGCAGCACGTGTTGAGGAGGACATGGGGGACAACCCAGATGGCCAACCAGCGCAGGTCTGCATCGTCACACTGCACACACCCACCGGGATACTACCCCATTCAGCGAGGCAGCTGACCCTACGACGGCATCCCCACGTTGGCAGATGTGGCTGGGCCACCTAGAAAATTACTTCATAGCCACCAGGAAGACTGATGAAGCCATCAAGCGCTCACTCCTACTCCACTACACTGGAGAAGAAGGGTACTTACTCTTCAAGCATCTCCCGAACACTGGGGGCCCTACTGAGTATGAATGCAGCAGTCGCCACGCTCAACGCACACTTCGACCCCCAACTGAATCCGGACTATGAGAGATTTAAATTACGACAAGCGAGACAAAAGGAAGGGGAGTCCATCGACGCCTTCCACGCAAGATTGAGGGAGCTGGCGAGCACCCACCTAGTCGATGAGAGGGCCGCGGCAGAGATTCAAGCCCAGCTTATACAGGGGGTTCACAGCGAGATCCTGCGAGGACTCATCCTGCGGCAGCCAAACATACCCCTCAATGATATCCTTATCATGGCCCGGTCACATGACTTGTTGGCCGAGCGAGTGGAAGAAATGGACCTAGCGCTGACACCCACGAATGAAAAGAGCACGGCCATCAAAACGGAAAGGGCCAACGCCATCATGACACGTGACAAGAGGAGCAGGCCACAGGACCGCCCGGCCCAGACTCCGAGAGGCCAATGTGTGTACTGTGGGCACGAGGAACACCCGCCTCACAAGTGCCCTGCACAAGGGAAAACGTGAACCAACTGTGGATTTCCGAACCACTTTGCTTCTGTGTGCCGGCAGAAGGGCCCAAAGAAGGATATTAGAGGAGCCAAGCCTGTGCGCAAACTTGCAAGACAACTATCAAGTATGTCCATGGCGTTATCTCAAGGAGAAAGGAAGAACGACCGATCCACATACCAGGTCGAAGACTCATCCACTGAGGAAGACGACGATGAAACGTACCTTGTGTCATTCACACAAGCACTGAAGAGACAGAGAAGGCCCCAGCCCATGTGCACAGTGAAGATCGCCGGGTCAGAAGTAAGCGCGATAATTGACACCGGCGCGTGGGTGAATTTCATGGGCAACCAACAATACAATCAGCCCAAAACCGAGCTCAGACCATCCAAGACAAAAATATTCACGTATGGGAGTGACTCACCCCTACCCATCCGAGGCAAGATGACAGTACCAATTCAAGCAGAAGACAGTGAAATCACGGCCGATATTCACGTCATCAACCAAGGGGCAGACACCCTACTAAGCAGTCACGCAGCGGAAGACTTGGGACTAGTCATGTTCGCAAGGAGTGTACAAGCGAACCAAACCAAGGAACTCCTGGAACAGTTTGCAAGCTTATTCCAAGGGTTGGGCCGGATCAAGAAATCAGCCGTCAAGTTGCACATTGACCCATCGATACCACCAACAGCGCTACAACACAGGAGGATCCCTTTTCATCTCAGACCTCCAGTAGAACAAGAACTTCAAAAGCTAGAGGATCAAGGGGTCATTGAAAAGGTCTCGGGACCCACACCGTGGGTATCCCCAATGGTGATAGCTGAGAAGCCCAGACAGCCAGGGAAGATCAGGCTATTCATAGATATGTGCCTCCCCAACAAGGCCATAAAACAGGAGCGTCACATCACCCCAATGATGGATGACATAGTTGCTGATCTCAACGGATCTCGTTGGTTTTCCAAACTGGACCTGAATGCAGGTTATCAACAGCTGGTCCTAGCCAAGGAAAGCCGCTACATAACCACGTTCAGTACCCATCTTGGGCTACGGAGATACAAACGCTTCAATTTTGGGATATCATCTGCAGCAGAGGTATTCCAGGACGCAGTGAGGGAAATCCTAACAGGCCCACCAGGAGTACTGAACGTGAGTGATGATATCCACATCCACTCGGAGACCGCTGACGAACACTACCGCCAGTAGAGAGCAAAACAGTGGCTCCAAGACCACGGAGTCACCCTACATAAAGAAAAACGTATTTTCTTCCAGAAGCAAATAGAATTCTTCGGGTACCTGTTCAATCAGGAAGGCATCCAAGTGGACCCACGGACATCCCAAGCGATCAAGGACGCCCGGCCGCAGTGACAGTAGCCGAAGTACGAAGCTTCCTGGGGATGACCATGTACTGTGGCCGGTTCGTCCTCGACCTGGCCTCCATCGCAGAACCACTCAGCAACCTTACTCGGGCTGACACAATGTGGAAGTGGGGAACCCTGGAAGAAACAGCGTTCCAGAGGATCAAGACCGCCCTCCTTAACCACCCCACCCTGGTGTACTTCGACCCCACCAAAAAAATGAGATACTTGTTGATGCCAGCCCTGTAGGCTTAGCAGCAGTACTGACCCAAGAGCAAGAACCTGGTAGGTGGGAGGCCCTAGCGTACGCCAGCAAGGTACTCTCACCCACAGAGAGATGCTATGCACAAATTGAGAGGGAGGCCCTGGCCATCAGGTGGGCGTGCCGTCATTTCCACCTGTACATTTGTGGCCAACCATTCAGTGTTGTCACTGACCATCAACCCCTGGTGCCCCTGTTCAAGGGATCTGCACTGCACCCACCCCCAAGGATTGAACGGTGGGCCTTCGGGCTCCAGCAGTATGAGATGGAAGTGGCATACCGCCCTGGTGCCAAGAACCCCGCCGACTTCCTCTCAAGACACCCACCACCTCAAGACGAACAAGGGGAAGACACTGTCGTCTACGCATTAGAGGCCCACCTCAACATGCTCTCCACAATAACGTGCCCATAAGCCTTGATGTTGGAGGACATCACCGCCGCGGCAGAAGGAGGCCCTATACTGTCCAAGGTACGGACAGCCATCCAAGGAGGCCACTGGCACCAATTCCTGCAATCAGCCTATGACTGGGCTGGGCCCGAGAAAGGCTGTCTCCTGAAAATGTGGAGAATCAGAAATGAGCTGAGCGTAACTCAAGGAGGGATTCTCTCTACTGCACCAAGCAGCCCAGTTAACCCACGGAGGACACAAAGGAGTCGAGAGAATGAAAGCCCGAATGCGAGAGAAATTGTGGTTTCTGGGGCTGGAGGCTCAGGTGGAGGAAACAGTGAAGAGATGCCCATCCTGCCAGCACCTATCCAGACGGAGGCCCATGGCAAGGCCCCATGGGAGAAGGTGAGCATCGACTTCGGGAGCTTCCCCGGCGGTCGGACGACCATGGTGAGGATCGACAGCCACTCCAAACACCCCCTGGTAGAGGTAGTCAGCTCCACTGCGTTCTCCCAAGTTGCCCAGTACTGGAAATGGCGTTTGCCATGTTCAGACGCCCGGAGGAGATCAAGAGCGACAATGGGCCCCCCTTTCAGGGGAACGAGTTCCAGGACTTCATGCAGAGACATGGCATACGACATCGCTGCATCACCACCCAATGGCCTCAGGCCAACAGGGAGGTTGAAAGATTCATGCGGACCCTTATCAAAGCCTTATGGATCACTGTAGCAGAAAATGTGGACCCTGAACGCCATCTGCAGTTCTTCTTCCGAGAGTACAGGAGCACCCCCCACAGTACTACCCGATGCACACCGTGGGCGCTAATGTTTAATGGAGTCCGCCGGGACACACTGCCCAGGATGGATCCCGCCCCCATACCTCGAGGAAGATGTCCTAAAGCGGAGAAAGAAGCAAAATCTCGCCACCAGCCAGACCAGGAGAGCAGCTCCCAGAGAATTACAAAAGGGAGAATCTATACTCAAGAAAGACAGGAGACTAGGAGGAAAATTCCGCACCAGGTACGATCCAGGCCACTGGGCGGTGGCGAGAGGAGGAGAGAGAGTGACACTGAACATCTCCTGGCTCAAGAGAGTGCCCAAGCCTCACTTCAGCCAAGAAGCTGATGGCTCCCAAGGTCCCGAAGGGCATGACGGGGCAGAGCAAGAGGAGCCCTCGATGGACACCATGCCGCCCCAACTCCAAGGCACGTGGCGAGGAATGTCAGGGTCGGAACCTCCAGTCGCTAGTACAGGTATGCCGGCAACAATGATCCCTGAGCAACTGGAGGCCAAAGATGTTGCCCGGGGGGATCACTCAAGGTACAGACTAAGATGGAATCCCAGACCAAGCTCCAGACTAAGAAACTATGCCTGTCAGGTGGTGCGGCAAACAACCTCCAGCCGAAGAAAAAAAGACTGAGTTGGGATGGGATATAATGATTACCACAGTCTAGTTGTTGCCGGCCGCCATCGGTGGGCGGAGCGTGCCCAATAAAAGGCAGGGGCACGCCTGCTCAGGGGCAGTTCCCACATCCACGCTAGCATTGGTGTATGTGTCTCATTTGCATGTGCTCTGCACTCCTCCCGCAGCGCGCTGCTGAGCCCGCACCAAGACGCTACACAGAGTTGGGAAGCTCAATTGTGTCTGATGCTGATCATGAAGCTGGTAAATGCTGACAAACCACATCCGATTTGCAAATCGATTCCTTTCTGACATGGAAGTCCCGCTATGTCCCTTGTCTTTTTCCATTCTCTTACTTGTAGTTTAAACACGCTCCTATACAATGTGAAGTGATGCTTGCCTCAACCCAGCACTTGCCCTTGGCGCTGCTACTAAGAGGTTTCTGTTTTGCCTAATGCAAACTAGTCCTGTTTTCCCCAAAGGTGCTTTTAGCTGGTCCGTGTGGGTGTTTTAAAAAATAAAATAAAAAAAATTCCGAACAGCTCTATACATTCTTGGCCGCTTTCACAAGTATACATGCAACTACCCGTGCTCCATGTCATGATGGAGTATTGTTTAGAAATGTTATAAATACAATCTATGGATTGAGTAAATATTCCCTCCCACTAGTGACCAGGTTTCAGTTTTTTAAAACAAACAAGCAAAATGGTCAAATGAGAACTACATTTTGATGCTCAGTTATTCTTTGTTGTTCGATCTGGCGTATAGTCAGGGCATAAGTCCTAAAAAAAAGTAGGGGGACTAACCTATTTAGGCAGTATGCAAGCAACATCAAGGCGCGTGACATCACATATGGCATTATAGGAATTGACATCATAGAAAGTGCATCACAAGCCAGGACTTTACAGGAAGTGGCATCACAAGAAGTGACATCAGATCTGAAGCCTTCACATATATGTTTAGCAGGTCTATCATGTGTACGTTTGAGCGCATTGCGAGGATAATAGCACAGTGAGCTATGGAAGATGATAGGTGACTTCCACACCTTGCAATCTCCCAGTTTAATGTAACACATCCTGTGCATTTATTTACAAACTTACATAAGTTGTTGTACATGTAATATGCATGTGTCGATGTAAAGCGCTTTGACACCCTGCATTGGGATGAGTAGGGCTATAAAAGACAAGCATTGGCAAAGCCAATAGGTCTCGCCAATGGTTTGTGGCCACGCTACACAGTGTCAGCAATGCTGTGCAGCATGGCTAAAGTATAATGCAAAAATACTTTCCTTGACTGCCAGACTCATTGTGTAGGCACCATGCATGCATGGACACTTTCTGTTTTTAGTTACTGGTCCAAGTAAGATCGGTAATTAAAAATAAAGCGTGCAAAAGCGTTTTTAAATCAATCAGGGGAATAGAAACAACAGGGAGAGCAAGGGGTGAAGCAACAGGGGTAATTATAAGTAACACGGTGAGGGCAATGGAACACAGAAGCAACACGGGGAAAGGCAATGTGATACCGACGCAAAAGGAGGATGGCAGAGACATAGAAGCACAAGCATTTGCAATGCAATAGGTCTCGCATATACGCAAGTTTGAGTTAATGACGTAGATAACAATGCCTTTTATTTTAGTTTTAGTTTTTAAAACATAAATAAAGGGCATTGTCATTTACAATGCCAATAGCTTAAACTCACGTAAATGTGAGACTTATTGCATTTCAAATGCTTGTTTACCACTGTTTTTGGGATGGGGGCATCACCCAGGACAGCTGGCCACCAATCAGGGGACCAGAGTAGGGGTGCTTCTTCAAACATCATAATCTCTGTTTTGCTGGTATTTAGTTGGAGAAAATTGTTCCGCATCCAGGCTGATATGGCTATCATGCCTTAACTGAAGGTTGATTGGGTGTTAGGAGAATTTTTGTCGAACGCCATTAGAGGCTTGGTGTCGTCAGTGTATGAAATAGGGATGAAGCCCAGATCCCTTAGTAGATTCCCCAGGGGAGCCACATAAATGTTAAATAAAGTGGGACTGAGGCACGATCCCTGAGGCACAGCTTTAGTCAGCTTCGATGTTTGGGAGTGGAAAGTGCCAAGGTTGATGGTTTGGGTGCGGTGGGTTAAGAAGCTGGCTAACCACTGGAAAGCAGAGCCCTGAACTCCGATGTTATTATTATTGAGTAGGATGGAATGGTATATTGTGTCAAACGCCGCTGACAGATCCAGTAGCACAAGTAATGCTGCTTGCCCATTATCCAGGGAGTGCCTATGGTGGTCCGTGACTGCAATCAGAGCCGACTCTGTACTAAATTTGGGTCGGAACCCGGATTGTGTAACAAGGAGATGGGGCGGTAGTTGGACATATCATCCTGAGGGGTGTTAGGTTTCTTCCGGATGGGGATTACCTGGGCAGCCTTCCAATCAGAAGGAAGTGATCCCTTATCCAGGGAGGAATTAAGAATGGAGCTGGGAGAATATTTTAGGTGGTAGAATATCCTGGGGGGAACCTGATTTGACAGTTTTCATAAGAGACTCCATCGTATCTATGGAGAGTGGAGGGAAGCAGTTCAAGGAATGTGTAGTGGGAGAAAGAGCTGTGAGATGGGTAAAGATGTCATTAGTAGGGTCCCTGTCCTTAATGATTCTTTCGTATATGTTCTCAATTTTCTGGATACAATGATTAGCTAGTTTGTCACAAAGTTCTTGTGAGGGTGCTACCTCATTGTGACAAGCTTTGGAATTAGTGAAAGAATTGAGGATACGATAGAGTTCTTTAGAAGATTTACCGGCCTGGTTGATTTGTGACTCAATATGTCTTTTGCGTGCTTTCTTTAGATTTTTGTGGTATTGGGCAAGAGAGCTCACGTAGGATATTTTGTCATTAGCGGCGTGGGAGACACGCCAACGCCTTTCCAGATTTTTGCATAGGCTTTTTTCTTTCCGCAACTCAGGGGAGAACCATGGCACCTGCTTTTGTCCGATCTTGGTAGGATGAGGTTTTCAATGGGGCCAACTGTTCTAGGGTGGTTCCAACTATGTTGTTGTACCTGGCCAGACAGTCATCCAAATTAGCTGAAGCCAGGTAAGCATTTGTTGGAAAGCTATTGGCAAAGCGTTCCGGCGTAATGTTATGCCATTGCCTTTGCAGACTGTAGGTGGTTTTTACAGGGCTAGGACAGGCTCCTATGTCTTTTATTTGAAAATTAAGTAAAGAGTGGTCTGACCAAGTGAGGGGACAAGGAGCTTTGCAGCAGATGTTGGGGGAAGTGGTCAGAATGAGGTCTAGAGTGTGTCCTGCGAGATGTGTGGGGCCAGTGTTGGACTTTTCCCGCCCTAGAATGGCTAGATCTGCCAGGAGAGTCAAGGCGTCCGCATTAGAAGGGGTTTTGCTATGAACATTGAAGTCTCCTAGTAATAAAAACTGTTTGGAGGAGATAATATGGGGGGGACAGATAAGTGCACCTTTCCAACAATAGAGGGGTTGGGAGTCGATTCGGAACACAAGAATTTCTAATTTATTGCCACAATATTGTTCCAGGATAGAAATATTGATGGAGTCCTTGTGGACTATGGCTATGCCTCCACAGACCTTAGCCGGCCTATCAAGTTTTTGGATGCGGTTGCCATCGGGGAAGCCATCGTGATTGCCGGGGTGGAACTTGGTTTGAGCCAGGTTTCCGTTAGGAAACCAATGTCGGTATGTCCTGAGGAAAGCAGGTCCCAAATTTCAGTGGCATGCTTGGGCAGTGATCTAACATTGGCCAAGAAGCAGTTCCATCCCTCTCTGGGGTTACTGGTGGAGTTGTTAGGGTGAGGGGGGGTGGTAATTTGTTGCCCCCTGGGGATATCTCTCGCCTACGGTGGTGGCTTCAAAATTTGCCTGCTGAGATTCCAAGCTGTGGAATTGGCAGTCTCTACAGGCATTACCTTCCATTACCCGGCGGCCTTAGGAGTGCATGTGGCGGTGATTACCCTTCTTAGAGCATTAAGCTCCGTACTAGTATAGGTATATTTCTGGCTGAGGCTATGTTCTAGATCGGGAGGAGCAGGGGTCCTGGCTCCTGGCGGTTGGGTATAGCTTACAAAGCGGTGCAGACCATGGCCCCAAACGCCTTAGGAAGAAACTCTCATGGTATACCCCTAACAGGACTCTATGGTCAAAGAATTCTATGACTCTGTCAGTTGCTCGCATTTGTAAGGCCTCCTGGGGAGGGAGACGTTTTTCTCTTTCCAAATCTCGCCTCTGGAACCAAATACCAACCTCCCTGAGAACTCTACCAACTTCCTGGCTTTTAGAAGGCTTCTTAAAACTGGGCTTATACACTCCCACTCTAGTTTCTTTTCTGGTTCTTCTTCTCTTTCACAAGCAGCGCCAAGACACCTTTGGGCATACGCCATACTTTACAAACTAAAAATCAAATCAATCAAACCTGTGCTCAACCCGCTGGTAGCTATGCACAAAGACAGTCAGGCTTAACTTAGAGGCAACGTGTAAAGTATATATGCAGCACTTCAAACAGTAATAATGTGAAAACACAACACAAGAAAAATCCCAAACCACTTCAGAAAAATCGAGTAATATGTCATAATAAATTATTTAAGACCAAAATGACAAAAATCCAATCAGTAGACTTGAAAATACTTGAATTCCAAAGATTTCACGTAAGTATAACACCTAAAAGCACAAAACGCCAATCACGGTTATCAGGTTGTGCGAGACTGGAGGAAGGTCACAAGTTCAGGTTGAACTGTGATGGAGCTCGGGCAGGACACAGGGATCATGTTCCCATTAAAAGAGTTACCTTCAAAGGTCCAGCACACAGAGTTCCATTCACAATGGCGGGGTCTTGAGGAACAGGAAATGAGTGGCAAATGGTCATTGCTTTAGCATGATGAGCAGGCCGGGCGTCGCAGCTGTGACATGAAGAGTAGGGTACACCAGAGCTTTTCGTTGGCGGGCAGCACAGGCGGCAAGGTCTTGGCATGACCAGGCAGTCGTGAAGAGCCCTAAACTTCAGGACTTCTTTCTGTGAAGGGGGAACTCAACTGATGACACACCAAGGTCCAGGACCTTAGGGGTACTTCTTGGGGATCAGAAACTCACTCCAGCAGAGGATAGTAGGGCACAGGCAGGTCCAGTCAAAGGTCCAGGCAGCAGGTCAGCTGAGGAGATACGGGGGGCGTTGGAGCTTGTTATGCCCCTGTAGCTTAGAACGCAAGGTCAGTCAGCTGTCCCTTGGAGTCACTTTAGCCTGGGATGAAGGGTGCAGGTCTAGTCTTCCTTATCAGCAAGTAGGATGCTGGCAGTAGGGTTGCAGAGTAGTAGGGAAGCAGAGCAAAACTCCTTCTGGTAGCAGAGCAGCACAGCAGTTCTTCTTCTGTAGTATCCACAGGTCCAGAAGTGTACTGAAGAGTTGGGTCTGAGTTGCAATATTTATACTTGGTGCCAGCTTTGAAGTAGGAGAAGGTTCTAGAGGTTTCTTCCTCCAGAGGCTTTTGGAATTTCCTGCCTTTCTGCCCTGGCCCTAACTTGTCCATATAATGTCAAACCCTTTGTGAGTGTGCTCAGGCAGAGCATTTGTGATGTGCAAGTGTGGTAGGTGACAGCTCCGCCCCTATCAAGTCAGAGATGGCCAACCCTGTCAACACCTATGCCACATATATCTCACTGTCTGGGAGCAATACACAAAGACCAACTGCCATCCATACCTATTCATGTGACCCATAAAACAGACTGCAGGCACGAAATGGTGAGGACAAGAAAATGGCAACTATTTAAAAGTGGCATTTTCAGAATTGTGACTTAAAATCCAACTTTCTGATTAAAGAAGGTATTAACTTTCAATTCTTAGGCACCAAACTTGATATTCCCATCTGCTGCGAATTGAGAGTTATAATAGTTGTAATAAGGTAACCCAATGTTATCCCATGGGAAAGGTAGTCTCGCAGCAGTAAAAAATTAATTTTTGACTACTAGGACATGTCCTACGTTTTAAATACACTGCACTCTGCCCTATGGGCTATGTGGGGGCTTTCCTAGGGATAACTTAAATTAATTAAAAAGCACGTTTTAGGCATGGCAAAAGGCACAGGCAGACCTGAGACGTTTAAAAAAGCCACTTAAATGGGTGGCACAATGAGTCCTGCAGGCTCTCTAATAGCATTTAATTTACAGGCCCTGGTTACACGTAGTACTACTTATCTTGGAATTTACAAGTAAATTAAATGTGTCAATTGGGTGTTAGCCAATGTTACTATGTTTTAGGGAGTGAGCAGATGCACTTGGTTAGCAGTGGTAAAGTGCACAGAGTCTTAAAGGCAACAAAAACAAGATCGGCAAAAAATAAGAGTAAGGCAAAATGTATGAGGGAAGCCCACCCTAAGGCTGGCATGTCTAATAGAGCTCCATGCCTGAACAGACTTAATTGGCAACGTTAAGCCATACCCTCCAAAAAAGAGTTATTAAGAGAAGTGAGAATATGAACTTTGCACTGTAAATGGTCAGTTTGAAATGCACGCAATGCATAATATTGCATACAAGGTATTTTCGTCAAAGGGGCAGTGTTTGCATGTTTAAGAAAAGCCTATGCGGGAGCGCTAGGTGGCGCCTGACCGGCATGGCCGCCTTTCACTAAGGCTCCCGGCATCGGTCCCCGCAAATCCGGCTTACTCCTCTCCTGGACTGCCCTGGCCGGCTCCCTCGGAGTGCGGGGGTCCGCGAAGCTGCCCTGCCGCCCCGCACCGAATCTTGGGGCGCTGCGGGCTCTGGGAGCCTCCCTAGCCGTCGCGGAGCCAGACCGACGGCGTGCAGTGGCGGCTGTGGAACCGCGGCGCGGCCACGCTGAAGAAATTTAGCCCGCGGCGCCCACGAGGGGTGCAGGCCTGAAACTGCTGGACTGAGGGACGCGGTGGCCGCGGGGCTGCCGCGGGTGCTGCTGGCACTGGCCCGGTGTTGCCCTGCTTCGCTGACGCCGATCGGACCCCCCCGCGTGGAGCAGAGCGCCGAATCAGGCGGTGAGTGGGGCTGGCCGCGACCGCTTCATCGGGGCAACTGCGGGGTTGGCTGTCCGGGGAGCCCCCCCCCATCGGGCCGTGTGTCGGCGGCCGGGGGGCCCGGGCCCCTGGCTCCCCCCCCTTCTCCCTCCCCTCTCCTCCTGGTGGCGGCGCGGAACCGGCTCCATCGACCCCAGACCGGCTGCGGACTCCGGGTGCGGGGGGGCCCTCGCTGATTCGGGCCGCATACCGGCGGCCGGAGGGGGTGTACGTGCTGTCCCCCCCTCCTCCTCCCCCCCCCCCTCCATCGCTTGGACTCCCGGCTGCGGACCCTGACGAGTGACACCTCGCCCCTCCTGGGGACTGAGGGGAGATCCGGCTAATTGTTCCCTTGGAGACCTGGGCTGCGCCGGAGGTTGCGGCCCTGCGACGGCCGGCTGGGGGGCCCCCGAGCAGCGGCCAGGGGCCTGGAACTGAGACCTACATTGCTGGACCCCGCTTTGCTGAGATGCCCGGCGGGGCTTGACCGCTGAGGCTGGTGCTCCCAAGCCGTTCCCGGCCGGTGGTCCTCCCGGACGGGCCTCCTGTTGGTCCCGCGGCAGCCCGGCTGCCCGTTGCCGTCCCGCGGGTGTGTCACCGGCTAGTTGCCCTCCTTCGCTGACGGACGGCCCAGAAATGGGTAAGGACAGAGCCGCCAAGCCGGCGTCCGGGGCCACCCAAACCAGGATGGACAAATTCACAACCTCCGACAAGGGGCCCGGCCCCACGGGCGAACAGGCCCCGGCCCCTGCTGCAGACCTGGCTGCCATCCTGCAGGCCATCAACTCGTCCCGCGCCTCGCTCGAGGGCATGGTGGGTGAGGTCAAAGTGGACGTCGCTCTTCTCCGGCAAGATCTGCGGAACGCCACCGCCCGCATTTCGGAAGCCGAGTCCCGGATATCCACGGCCGAGGACGACATCCGCCATCTGCAAGATCAGGTTCGGGAGCTGACCACCCACTCTAAGGAGTTGCACCGCCGGGTCGAGGATGCAGAAAATCGCGCCCGACGCAGCAACCTGCGCTTAGTGGGTTTCCCGGAGGGAGTTGAATCGGGCCGGGCGGACGACTTCATGGAGCGCTGGTTCCGATCCTGGATGCCGGCGGACAGCCTGTCGGCTTCGTTCGTGGTGGAGAGAGCCCACCGCTCCCTGGCCCCCAGGCCCCCAGGGGCTCCACCCCGGCCGTTCATCCTCAAGCTCTTGAACTTCCGTGACCGAGATGCCATTCTCCGTGAAGCCCGGCGCATGGATGCCCTCCACTATCAGAACCACAAAATCATGGTCTTCCCGGACTACACCCGCGAAGTCCAGGAGCTGCGCCGCTCCTACACTGAAGTGAAACAAAAACTGCGCTCCCTGGGACTCCAATACCAGCTCCAATTCCCAGCCCGCCTCCGGGTCGTCTTCCAGCAAAAGACTCTCTTCTTCGATACACCGCGGGCGGCCTGGACCTGGTTGGCGGAGGAGCACCCCTTGCAGCGCTCTGGGCGCGGATCGCCTCTGGGTCCACGGGGGAGACGCCGGACATCGAAGACCCGTCGGCGGCATCGGACATTGCCCCGGGAGCGCACAACGGGGGAGGCGATCACCACGCGCTCTGGGGGCCGGCCAAGCCAGAGATCGAGAACCTCATCGGCCTCCTCAGCCGCACACACCAGTCCCGTGGCGGATGGGCAGCGGGCCGCGTCACCTCGGCTTACAGGCCCTGCAACCCACCCGGTCGAGTTGGTGGACACTTCGGACCTCTCTCGCAGCCCTACCATTTGACTTTCTTTGCTTACCTTTGGGGTGGGGGGGGTGGGAGATGCCTGGGCGGGGGTGGAACGTCCCGCTGTCAGTGTTGCTCTAGGCCAGGGCAGGTAAATCAGGCTTGACTTTTGATGTATCAGGGGTCCACTAGCGCTCAAGCCCAAGCGTTTTAGTTTGGTGGTTCTTCCATTTGGTTCGGGCGACAGATGCTTCCGTTTTTGAAGTATAGGGCGGGGGGTGGGGGGTTGGGGTTGGTTTGGGGTTGCTTCTTCCTCGTTGGGGAGATTTTGTTGGTGGGGGGTGACTCCCTCTTATCTGTTGTGCTAAGGTATCATGTACTGTCTATCCCGCTCTCTCACCCGACGCTCCACTGTCCTTCCTCTCTGGGAACCTGCTCGGACGCGCCTCCACTGGCCCATTCTTCTGTCCTTGACTATGGCTGACCCACCTGTCCCTAGGGCCGCCATGCGCATACTTTCCTGGAACGTCAATGGCCTCCTGGACCGTTTCAAACGCATGGCGGTCCTCAAATATGCACAACGGGCAGAGATCGATGTACTCCTCCTCCAGGAGACTCACTTGTTGGGTAACAACTGCCCCTTCCTTGGCCGTTACGGTTATGACAGGGTATGGCACTCAGGTTTTGCTCGGGGATCCCGGGGGGTGGCCATATTGCTTCGCAAGTCCTTTCCCTTTGTCCTGACTCGGGTGCTTTTGGACCCCCAGGGTATGCTACTGGTAGTGTGTGGCACTCTGGAGGGCCGACCCCTTACCCTGATGTCCCTCTACGCGGCGCCGTCCCTCCTGCCGTCGGCCCTTTCCCACGCAGCGGATATCCTCCCGACACTTCCTGCAGGTGCCCTGATACTCGGCGGGGACTTTAACGCTGTCTACTCGCCCCATATGGACTCGACGGGTCCGGTCTCTTCGACCCGCGTCGCCCGCGCAAAACAACTCTCCTCTTGGGCGGAATCCCAGGGCCTCTGCGATGTCTGGAGGATCTGGCACCCGCAGACGCGCCAATACACCCACACGTCGGCGGCCCATCACTCCCACGCCCGGATCGACCTCATCTTCGTGCCCTCTACCGACTGCGCGGGGGTGCGGGACGCACGCATTCTTCCGAGGGGCCTTTCGGACCACTCGCCGGTGCTCCTCGCTCTCGGTCCCCCCCCCCTCTCTGCCCGTCCGATATGGCGTCTGAACGCTTGGTTCCTTCACGACAAGGCTTTTCGGAGGGCGGTCGGGGGCGAGATAGTCGACTACTACTCTCATAATGAGGGCTCTGTCGTCTCCCCCGCCGTCCTCTGGGAGGCCGGCAAGGCGACTGTTCGGGGCGCCGCTAAAGGGCACCTGCAACGTCAACGACGGGCTCAATCCCAGAAGCTCGCGGACTGTGAGGCCCAAGCCTTAGAACTGGAGCGTGGTCTGGGAAACTTAGACGATGTCACACGGTCTCGTCGCTTGGCCTTCCTGCGGGAAGAGATTCGCCTGCACTCCCTGGAAGCGGCGAAGATCCTATGGCGCTCCTCGGTGGCCCGGGTGTACGGTTGGGGAGACAAAAACGGCACTCTTCTCCACCGCCTGGCGACCTATCCCCGGGCGGGCAGGATCATTCCAGCCATCGCGGACCCTGCAGGTGGCGTCCACACGGTCTCAGTGGCGATAGCCCAGGCATTCGCTGACTACTACTCCCGGCTGTACCGTCTCCGACCGTCCACGCTCTCCCTGAATGAGTTACTGGGAACAAACGGGGCGACACTAGCGCGGCTGCAGCCTGAGATTTCTGAGACCCTGGATTCGCCGATCGAGCTGCAGGAGATTGAAGAGGCGATCGGCCGCCTGGCACCCGGGAAGACCCCGGGACCCGACGGGTTCCCCCAGGAATATTACGCTCACTACCGCGAGACACTGGCCCCGAGGCTTCGGGACCTCTTTGCGGCCGTGGTGGAGACGGGCTCGTTCCGGCCCGAAACGGATACAGCAACCATAGTTGCACTCCCCAAGACACAGCCTCCCTCGCGGTCCTGTTCCGACTACCGGCCGATATCCCTTATTAACACAGAACTCAAAATCTATGCCACGGTCCTGGCACAGCGGTTACGCCCATCGCTCGCCTCCCTGGTCCATCCGGACCAATGTGGCTTTATGCCGGAGCGGGGGACCAGACACTGTCTACGGCGCCTCCACCTCGCGATGGCGCACCGCGGCCGCCTTTCCCCCTATCTGGCCCTCCTCTTGGTCGACTTTGAAAAAGCCTTTGATTCCGTGGGGTGGGCGTACTTGGGTGAGGTCCTGGAGCGTATGGGCTTCGGTCCCCGGTTCCGAGCCATGGTAATGGTCCTCTATGCGCACCCGCGGGCCCGTGTGTTGGTCAATGGGGCACTTTCTCGCCCGTTTCCCATAGGCCGGGGGACGCGCCAGGGATGTCCGCTCTCGCCCCTCCTTTTCGCTCTGGCGATGGAACCCCTGGCGGTGCTGATTCGCGCGGATCCTGTTCTTCGAGGATGGGAATGGCCAGATGTGGCCCCCGACAAGATCGCCCTATACGCGGACGACGTCCTCCTCTATCTCTCGGACCCAGCGACCTCGGGACCCCGGGTCCGTCGGATCCTCCATCAATTTGGCCAAGCGTCGGGTCTTCACCTGAACCCCAAAAAATCCGTCCTAGTCCCGCTACACCCGTCGCGGGAATGTTTCGACTGGCAGTCGGACATCCCCCTCCGGAGACTCTCCTTTAAATACCTGGGGATTTGGGTCACCCTCCTTCCGGAACTATGCTGGGCCCTTAATGTGGCTCCGGTAGTCAACAAAACCAGGTCAGACATGCTCCGGTGGCAGTCCCTCCCATTGAATCCGCTAGGGAGAGTCGCTCTATACAAGATGATGATCCTCCCCAAATTTCTTTACATACTACAAAATACTCCATGCCCTTTTCCGCGCCCGTGGTTCCGAGACCTGGATAAAATGGTGACCAAATTCCTTTGGGGCGGCGGTAGGCCTCGGCTGGCCTTGGATCGATGCAGGGTCCCCTCCTATGATGGCGGCCTGAGCATGACCAATCTATATCTTTATTATCTGGCCACCCAGTTACTGGTGATCCATGACTGGTTCTCGGGAGGCTGGGGCGACCCGGCTTATCGTCTCGAGGTGCAAGGCCTTGGGTTCTCCTCCATCCAAAACATGCTCTATGGCACAACGGTCCCCCTATCACTCCCCGACGTCGTGCGGGCTCCCTTCCTCGCGTGGCGCGCGGCACTGCGGCACACTAGATGGTCGGGGACGTCCACACAACTCACTCCGCTTTGGCACGGGACCTGGCTGCGGGAGGTGGTGGGATTGGCGGGCTTTCGGCAGTGGGATCTTCTTGGTATCTCCTGTCTGGGCGATTTATGGCGTGGGAGCCGCATGTGTTCCTTCCAAGAGCTTCAGACCCGCTTCTCGCTGCGGCCCTCCCAATTCTACCGCTACCTTCAACTGCGCCACGCGGTCCGGGCTCACGTCCCTCTAGACTCCAGACTGCCTCCCCATAGCCCACCTGAAGCTCAGGTGATGCTGGGGTATCTGGGAAAGGGGGGTATATCCTGCATTTACAAATCCCTGATTAACAATTCCCCGGTGGACTGGAGCGGGCTCAAACAGCGATGGGAGGCCTGGGTGGGACCCCTGGACGAGGCGGACTGGAGGGACGCCCTTATGGGCCCTCGGTCGCTTACCACCTCCGCTAGGCTGCGGCTCATCCAAATCTACTACCTCCACACCGCCTATCTGACTCCGGACCGCCTGTACCGGGCGGGCCTCCGTGTGGACGCCTCCTGCACCCGTTGTGGGGTGGCTCCGGCAGATTTTTTCCACATGGTGTGGTCTTGTTCCCGTCTAGACGATTACTGGGCAGCGATTGAAACTGAGCTAGCGGAGGTCTTGGGTTGGGAGGTTCCCCATGAGCCTAGAATGGCCCTGCTGGGCATCATGGACGGGATCGACGGGTCCCGTAACGAAAAGTACTTCCTCACCACTGCCCTTATGGTGGCTAAGAGAGACATAGCGGCAGTATGGTCACAACCGGACCCGCCCAGAGTGGCTACCTGGAGTAGAGGGGTGGATTGGTGTGCGGCCCAGGAGCGGTCGTTGTATGCTGCGCGGGGCTGCCCCAAAAAATTCCGCAAGATATGGGGGAAGTGGCTGGGGGGCATGATTTGAAAGGTGGGGACGCAGGGGGTGGGGATGGAGGATGGGGGAGGGTGGGAGGGTCTTTGCAATGGTTTATTGATGCTTATCCGAATGCAGTTACTGATGCCTTGTTCAATGCACTGCTGTATCTCATTCTTGATACTGTTCTTTATGCCGCAAAACACAATAAAAATTTGTTTATCAAAAAAAAAAGAAAAGCCTATGCATTTGTGCCTTTTTTATATGTGAACAATAAAGGTAAAAATACAACAACATGCTTTCATGACAGCAAAGTTAAACATATGAACACATAAAAGCAATAAGTGAACAGCGCTTCCTAAAAAAAACATAAACCAGCAATTAAAATGCTATTATGTCAGCAAAAAAAAACAAAGTGCACCTAATAGTAGCACAAATGGGATATGGTAATATCTAGTAATATCTATGAAATTAATGGCTAATGAACAGCCATTTCAAGCAATGGCAAGCCTTAAAAGAAAAAGCCAAATCCAATGGTTCAAGACAACTGACTTAATATGCTTCTGGTTGTACTATTTTGAAGAATTGATGAAATGAGATTTCCAGACAGCTAAAGCTTCTTTAGTGTGACCTAGAAATACAGAATGCTGTCACTACTTTGGCTCAAATTTGTTTTCCTCCTACTCGCAAAATGGTTTCACAAAATATGAAAGAATGGCAAATAAAGTCAATCCATCCTTGATTATTTGTCCCTTGGCATCCATCAACTATATTCCATTACTCAATGACACTCCTTGTACATACCGTTGCTTGGATATACTTTTTTATATTAATGTGCTTATAAAACGTTTATATTTTGATTGAACAGTTTGGGATAGGCACTTTTGTAAAACAGGAAGTAACCGGCGGCAGCCGGTGCAGGTAAGCACGGTGGGCCAGGATGGGGCGGGGTGGGAGGGGGTTAGTCGGCAGACAACGGAATAGGAGAAATTAAATAAATAACTAAAACCTATTCCTTCATCTGTCGACTTTCCCCTCGCTCTGCCCCGCCCCACTCCACCGCCCCACCTCGCTTACCTGCACCGGCCGTCACTCATGACCTTTGTGCTGAAGTGAAGCCTGAAAAGACAGAGGAAAGTGATGATCACAATCTAATGCACATTTGTTTTGAAAATGTAACTCACATTTGTTTTACTCATTGCCTCTCCATTCTAAAAAAAAGGGGGGCATACAGTGCTTTCCAGATTTTACAAGTTAAAAAAAACAGACTTTCAGGAAACATTTAGGGAGGGACAATGACAGTGATTGACAACACATATATGACTGCTAGGAACCCAAAAAGGCATCTGTTGCAAAAACAGAGAAGAGACCATACATTCGTTTTGAATGAATTATTGTATAACATTATACATTGTCTTGAGAAAGCTAATGTGCCAATTAAACCCAAGCGAAACATGTGTCATCTAATAAGAAATGGCTTGGTATTCCATAGGTATTATTCCTAATCTACTACAATACAGAATTCTAAAAGCTCTATTTCCTTAGAATATTGAAGTAAAAACATGTTCACTAGTGGTGCTGCTCTACATGATCAACATTCAAAAAGCAACCAAAAGCTTGCCTTACTTATTCTGAATAGAAAAATGCACTGTGGCTCACCCTGAACAGGACTTTATCATCCGTGTCAGCAAAATACATCTTGGGCACTCCAAGCTCAGAAGCAGCCGCCCACTGAAGTACTGCCTGCAGCTGACGGGCATGCTCATTGTAGACCGTGTTCTGATTTGTCACCAGTACTTCAGAAGCCTCTGCTGATCGCTTTGAGGAAATTAGTCTCACTGTCCACCCTTTTTGGGGAGCAGCAGAGATCTGTTTGCACCTCCCTTTAGACGAGAAAGGCCTTGTTAATGCACGGGCATCCGTTATGGAATCCAGCGTCACTCCAGTTTCCGTTAGATGGTCTACAAATACGTCAATACTTTGAATGCCTGTTTGATTGGATATTATGTCTATCACTCCTCCAGGGTTTTCCCTAATGAATTCTGATACAGCAGAGCAATAGAATTTAATTGCAGGATCTAATTCACTCTTCATATTATCTAGTGAGAAGTCGGCTACTTTAGGCACATACTCCACCTCCATAGAACAAACAGGTGCCTCAGGTTTGACCAGACAGGCTTCATGTGACAACATGGTCTCGATCACCTTTTCATGGAAGTCGTGCATGCTATTTTCTTCAACGTCAAGATTGATTTCTGGGGGAACATCAACAACATCAACATCAACATTTGGCTCCTCAACATCAAAGTTGATTTCTGGGGGAACATCAACATCAACATTTGGCTCCTCAACGTCAAAGTTGATTTCTGGGGGAACATCAACATCAACATTTGGCTCCTCAACGTCAAAGTTGATTTCTGGGGGAACATCAACATCAACATTTTGCTCCTCAACGTCAAAGTTGATTTCTGGGGGAACATCAACATCAACATTTGGCTCCTCAACGTCAAAGTTGATTTCTGGGGGAACATCAACATTTGGCTCCTCAACGTCAAAGTTGATTTCTGGGGGAACATCAACAACAACATTTGGTTCCTCAACGTCCAAGTTGATTTCAGGGGGAAGATCAACAACAACATTTGGCTCCTCATCATCAATAACGATAACTGGTGGGGGCTCTGGGATCACTTCTATGGCTTCAGGTGCCTCAGGCTTGACCAGACAGGCGTCATGTGACAACATGGTCTCGATCACCTTTTCATGGAAGTCGTGCATGCTATGTTCTTCAACGTCAAAGTTGATTTCTGGGGGAACATCAACATTTGGCTCCTCAACGTCAAAGTTGATTTCTGGGGGAACATCAACAACAACATTTGGCTCCTCAACGTCCAAGTTGATTTCTGGGGGAAGATCAACAACAACATTTGGCTCCTCATCGTCAATAACGATAACTGGTGGGGGCTCTGGGATCACTTCTATGGCTTCAGGTTCTGACTCCACGACATCGGGAACGATCTCCGGTGGCTCTGGTTCGACGTTGACGTGGAGCACTGCCTGTAGTTCCTTATCCTCCTCTACTGGATCCTCTTTCGGAATGGCTGTGATTGGCCTGGATGGACATGGAGTTGGCTGAAAGTTGAACTCATTATATTTGCGTTTATCATAACAGGGGCCCATAACTTCCTTGAGGATCCGCAAACTTAGTCTCTCTGCATAGAGCTTCACATACAACTTCACCAGTTCCTGACGGTCTTTTGCAGTTTTTAGTGGGCTTTCAATTTTACATTCTGAACCACGATCGGTAATCCTCCCCTGCAGCGAGGCATAGAGATGTTTCATTATTGAGTCTATGAGCCGTGAAGCTACCTCACTGGCATACCTCATTATTCCCCATCTCAATAACGTAGCAAAGTCAAACTCTGTCATAGGAAATCCACCTTTGTCTGTGGGAGTTGTACAGCCACACTCACTTGGCCTAAACTCAAGAAACAGGTACTTTACCATCACCACCATACTTTCAGGGCATGGCCCCGTGGGGGAAAGTGCTGCAGCCTGTTGCTTTATCCTTTCTGGGTTGGCTTGGGTCAATGGCTGGGGCACCGGTGGCACGTGGCATGTGGTATCTGCTGGCTTCCCTTCTAACTCTAGAACTGGAGGCTCCACTGTTATTTCAGGAGGTGGAGGCTCAGTTGGCCCTTCGACTGGGGGTTGCTTCTCTAGTGGTTCGGCTACTGGCTGCTCTTCTGGTGGTTCGGCTGCTAGCTGCTCTTCTGGGGGGTCCACTGCTGGCTGCTCTTCTGGTGATTCCTCTGCCGGTTTCTCCTCTGGTGGTTCAGAGGCAGGTTGTTCTTCTGGTGGTTCGATGGCAGGCTGCTCTGCTGGTGGTTCATCTGCTGGCTGAGCCTCTGGTGGCTCAGCTGCTGGCTGCTCCTCTGGTGGCTCAGCTGCTGGCTGCTCCTCTGGTGGCTCAGTTGCTGGCTGCTCTTCTGGTGGTTCAGCTGCTGGTTGCTCTTCTGGTGGTTCAGCTGCTGGCTGCTCTTCTGGTGGTTCAGCTGTTGGCTGCTCCTCTGGTGGCAATGTCTGAGGCTCTTCTGGCACATGGCATGTGGTAGCTTCTGGCTTCTTTTTTTCCTCTTGAACAGGAGGCTCCTCTGGTGGTGTGGAAGGTGGAGGCTCAGTTGGCTCTTCGACTGGGGTCTGCTCCTCTGGTGGCTCGGCTGCTGGCTGCTCTTCTGGTGGCTCGGCAGCTGGTTGCTCTTCTGCTGGCTCTACATCAGGCTGCTGTTCTGGTGGCTCGGCAACAGGCTGCTCTTCTGCTGGCTCTACATCAGGCTGCTCTTCTGGTGGCTCGGCAACAGGCTGCTCTTCTGGTGGCTCGGCATCAGGCTGCTCTTCTGGTGGCTCGTCATCAGGCTGCTCTTCTGATGGTTCCACTGCTGGCTGCTCTTCTGGTGGTTCTGCTTCTGGTTCCTCATCTGGTTGTTCAGAGGCAGGTTCTTCTTCTGGTGGTTCGATCGCAAGCTGCTCTGCATTAAAGTTCGCAATGTTCTTAGTAGCTTCCGATGCACCCTCTGAAACAATTCTCATTGATAAATCTGATGCATATTTAATCACTTCAGGGTTAACAGTCTTCACAGGTGTGCCTCTGGTACCATCTGGTCCACAAATCATTTCTCTTCTCTTTGCTGCCTCTTGGCTAGCCGTGTAGAGTACGACAGAGGACAGTCCAGTTGCGTACAGGGCTACCTCATCAACAGAGGCCGCAAGGCCTTGGTACATCGCGTTCTTTTGACCTGAATCCAAACAGTAATCTTCCTTGATTTCAAAATCTTCAGACTCAAAATGAAGTTTCATTCCACTTAAGATATAGGTGAAGATTTCATTGGCTAGCCAGTCGGTGTAGCTGGTATACACGTTGAGGGATGGGTCAGGAGCTCTGGGGGTGGTGTTTGCTAGGCATGTATTGACTTCCCACTTGTATTTGTAGCCCATTAGTTTGAGGGCATGCTGGAACCCAAGCTTATATTTCTCCAGATCAGTGAAGATGGAACTCTTGTCATAGACCCTATCTTTGGTTGACGAGAAGAGGAATGCCGCCCCTGGGTCTTTGTCCTACAAGGAAAAAGAAATGATACATTAGTTCATCCTTCACTCTTGCTTTACAATCTAATCCGTTACCTAATTGGATGATCTAATCTCTTGCCTGATTGGATGATGTAATCAGTTGCCCAATTGGCTCGATAACTATCACAAGGCAGTTGTTCCCCTTTATCAGACCTGTCTCATTCGGATTAGGGATATAAACTCCAGTGGCCAGATTAGGTACGTTTGTATCCGTGCAGAGACAAATTGCACCGACGTTTCTGCTGACTGACTGTGTTAAAATGCACATTGTGGCTAGCCATTGGGTGCCAATGTAGTGTGTGCATCAGTTAGTGAGTACAAATATCCTTTGCTTGAAAATGTTGGAGCGAAATGTGTCTACATTGGTGCAAGTTTGTGTATTGTCATGCTTAGATTAAGATATACTTGGGAATGTGACTTTAGAACACCAAATATGCTATAATATCATTAATATGATTAATGTAAACATGTCATATAAAACATAACATCCGTATGATGCATGTGTGATGTCGCAATTTGACGAGTGCAATTTAAAGAGAGGCCTGTACATTCATCACCTATTAACCTGAATTGTGTGAACATTTTCCATTCACACACAACACTTTTAAGAATCAGGTACATTCTGGTTTTCTCTTCAGAGGCCTAGCACCGATGCTACGTTAAGGCCGCTGTAGCCAGCTGCCTTATGCCGTCATAACAAGCGGCCATAAAATAGCCATTAATAGCCCCAGGAATGGAGTATTTAATTAGGAAAAGGGGACCAAACAAACTGCAACTAAAACCTTTCCATGGCACTCGGAATTCCCTTACACTGGGACCCTCTTTCACCAACTTCAGAAAAAGAAAAGGGCTTTCCGAGCACAATGCAGACCCTTTTCAACAAGGGAGTAGCCAGCCAATTAAAATACCCCCCACTTCGATCCATACCTGGAATGCCATTGGGTGAGTGAAGCGAGTAAGCCCTACCAACTCTAGACGAGGTCCCTTATTAACCCCTTCCATTCATCTGTAAGCTTTTCATGTATTAAGCCATCTATCCATATTTTCATACTTCCAGCCACCCTTTCATTATTAATTTTCCATCCATCTATCCTTCTGCTCACACTCATTCATACATCATGTCATCCATCCATTCATCCATCCATTCTTCTTCATCCATCCACCAGTTCCCCTTCCGTTTATCGATCGAGTAGTCCGTTCTTGCATACCTCCATCCAGGCGACCATTCATCCATTCACCCATTCATCCAGACTTTAATCATTCCAGCCTCTTTCTTTCTCTCACTCCTGCAAATATTGTTTTATCCTTACATCCATCAGAACATTCGCCTTTGCATTAATCCTTTCATCCTTTTTACCCTTCCTTCTAATCACAGTTTCTTCCTTATTTTCATATGCCCTTCGTTTCACTCTTCCTTCCAGCCCTCACTCTTTCTTTCCCTCTCTTTTGTACTCTTCATTTCTTTGTTGTAATTAACGTCCCTTGCTTGATCTCTGTTGTCTGTGTCCCGTATTTTTAAGAGCTTTTTTTTTGCAGAGATGCAGACAGGAGAGGCTCATAAATAAGAATGTATGAGGTTTCTACACATACATGCACTACGCATGGCTTTACAACGCGGTCGTTACAACAACAGCATTGTTACCACGAGTGCCATTACATCGCAAGTCGTATCAACGGCTGTACTTAGGAATCGTATTCATTACTATTCCGACTTCAGTTTGCGCAACAGTAGGAAAGGTGTTGGATTTAAAATCCAACACATTCCTTGGTGTTGCACGCCCCCTACAGCAAGTCGTTGATACGACTTGTGATGTAATGGCACGCGTGGTAACAACGCGGTTGTTGCAACGACTGCATTGTAAAGCCATGTGTTGTGGAAATAGCGTTGTAAATGCTGTTTCCCATAAATAACTGTGTGTCAACACCAACCCTGCTTAAGCTGCAAAGCGGGGGGTCACGATGCCACTGCTTTTCAAAACAGGTAAGACATTGCAAATCCAAATAACTGTATTTGGGGCCCTCATAAGGCCTGTGCTAACGAAAACAAATGTAGACAGCAAATCGAAGAGATCACATAATCCACATTAATGAAATTGGAAGCTTCCTCAACTTCTCTCAGGGGGTGTGTGTTCACAAATGAGTGTGGGGACACTGATTAGTGCTCTTATCTGGGACTAACATGACTTGCAGGCAGTGCCGGGGTTGAAAGAAAACTATGCGCTGAAAGGCGCCCGCTACAGGGCGTGCCTTACTGACCTGGCGGCCCTGTGGTAGAGGGGCCACTGGGTCATAGATTTCCAATAGCAGAGCCAGCTGAGGGACCGCAGTCGGATCATAGCAGTGAACCCCACCTATCTGCTGGTTAGGAGAGACAAAGGCCCTGCTAACTTACACTGGTGCTTACCCTGCAGTATTAGTTTGTGGTGGGCCACCCCGGACAACCAAATCTGTGATTCATAGAGAACTGATTTTTCTTTGGCTAATAAATCCACTAAGATGTTGATTGGCATTTGTGTAAATCTTCATTAAACACTAAGGTCCATATTTATCAAGGTTTCACGCAATTTAACATTGCAGGCAACCTTGCTATAGGAAAGGGAAAGGGCGGGAATGCACCATATTAAACATTATATGGCGCATTCCTGTCCTTTCCAAGCGCTGGGGCACTTTTAGCTGCCCAGCGCCAACACAGGCACCTTTGCCTATGGTGCAAGGGTGTCTGCACTGTGGAAGAGACTCCATTCTTCACAAAGGCAATACTGAGAGGCATTTTCCTCTTTCTGCGTGTGCTGCAGAGTTTCCTCTTTCTACATGAGCTGCAGAATGCAGCACACGTAGAAAGAGGAAACAACGAGAAGAAATAAAGATATTTTTCCTCGTTACTCCTCACCTGGGGAGGCACAGCATTTTTACTTATTTCCAGGTCTACCACTAATGGTAAATCTGGGAATGCACCAAAATCCATGGGTGAATGAGAGAGAACACCCATGCTCCCCCCATGGGGGCGAAGTAACTCAAATCTCTGCCTTGCGTTACTCCAGGTTTATCAATCGGGCTTTAGCATTGTGTCGGCCTTGCACCCCCTTACATGTTGCAAGTGCTACACAACACTATGATTAATCTGGCCCTTAGACGTGAAGGATATGAAAACATTGCACATTACACGTCCGCTCACTAAGGATTTGGTGGGTAGATGTGCAAGAGGTCATGTGGCATCCTTTCCATAATGTCAATTTTCCAGATGATCAAATAGCATATCAAATATTTACATCAGCTATATTTACATGAAGTCCCTTAAGGGAAGTGGTCAGTTGGCTTCTCTCCTCTGCCACTAAGAAAGCACTGCAAAGAGGGGTTATGGGCAATTCTAGAAAGGAGTCACTTGTTGCTTTTTTGGGGGTGAGTTTTACATAGCGCGAACTAGACCCAAGGTATCAGAACGCTTACATGAGCACCAGTTGTGTTACAGATGGACACATTCATTTTTTGTGAGAAACGGGTAGATCACATGATTTGCCCAGAAATACAGGATGTTCAGCGTCCCTGCCAAGACTCGAATCTAGTCCCCCAGCTTCGAGGTCGACTGTTCTAGCCGTCCTTCTTGAACAATCTAACATGACTGCATATGTCATAAATGCTTTTCCCTTTGCCATGTGAGGTCTTCAAACAGATGTTTAATAGAAATATAGGTTATCACACATATATATAAAAGCTTTAACTGGTGTTGAGTTAGTCATTCCCAAAGACCGCAGGTAGATCAATATCAATAATCAGTTTCTGACTTAGACATGACTTCAGGAGATTTTCTAAAAGCATGGGTGGTTGCATGGGAACACCCATGTACCAACCATGTAATGCCCCCATGATGCAAAGTAATGCAAAGCTGCTTTGTGTTACTTTGCCATGCAAATACCAATTTGCGTTGGTTTGTGAATCCACAAACAGGTTTATCATTGGGAGTGCGTAAAAAAGTAACGCTAACCTAACAATAAACGTTTGTGAATCTGGGCAACAGATTCATCAACAACAAACAACAAACTGTGAATGGAATTCTTGAATGAATTTAAGCCACAGGTGACTGCTTGGTGAATCATTGCAGTGCCTTGTTTTTCACCACTTATGTCAATCCAATCTAGATAGAGAGCAGCCATATGCAAATCAGGCATGGTCCCGCTCCAATAAGAACAGTCCAACCCAAACTTCGAGACTAGGTCCCCCCAAATGGGGACACAAGTAGCCCCAGACCAGTTTCGGCCTACCTATGTCTGGTCAGTGATGTATAACTTGCTTTCTTTGGCACAGAGAGCACGGCTCCAATGTCTGGGAATTTCTGTTGTCTGTATGGTGTCTATTGCAGAAAAAACCCAAGCGATTCCAGTCCATCGTTTTTCATTCGAAGGCCACTCAAGACAAGGACTTGCCATGTACACTTCAGTGTTGGTCCTGTTCCAATAGAAATAGTCCAGCTCAAACTGCAATACGAGGTCAGATGGGAACACTGGCAACCTCTTACCAGTTTTGTCCTACTTAGGCACAGTCAGGGAGGTATAACTCAAGCCCCATAGCACAATGCACACAGGATCAAGGTCTGGGCATACACTTTACACGTCGGGCATTTACTACAATGAACAAAAAAGTGATAGATGGAATGGTTAAATTAATCTAAGCTACTGGTGATAACTCGAACCACATTGCTGTCCATTGTTATTAGTCCAGTGTGCCTCTCTTGATAGAGAGATGTCACACACAAATCAGCCTCTAAATAGAATCAGTCCAGCCCAAACTGGACTCGCCCCAAATGGGAACACAAGCAACCCCAGACCAGCTTCAGCTTACTTAGCTCTTGTCAGGGAAGTATAGATTGAGTTCTATGGCATATGGAGCAGGAATGTTTTGTATGAACTATACCGGTAGGAACAAATAGGTCTTATCACCCTTACAGTTTACTAAATGAAACTGAGAGATACATCACCATCTTGTCACTTTTGTTTTTCACATTCCCTCTTAACATGACATGAATTACATACATTGGTAGGACTACTTGGGGAGAATTTATGTGATGTTTAACATACATTTTTACATTTTAAAGATGATAACCATAAACAGGTGGTTTGTATGTCCTGTATTTTATACACCATGGAGCTACAGAAGTAATATACACATTTTGAGGCATGATTCACAATTGTTTCCATTTTTATGTTAGTTTACCATCCTGTGTTTACCCTCTTGTTTCTGTATTAAGATATTTTGCATAAATAATTTTACCCACTTGGACATAATTGATAAAATGTATGCAATGTTTGTGATACATCTATCTCAAGAGGGCGGCCAGGAAATTTGTGATTTATACATTGTGTGGGTTTTATTTACTTGAATTTATTTATAGCGCTGGCTAGACCCGGAAGTATCAGAGCACTTTACATGAGGAAAGTTACATTGGTTACAAAAAACATTGTTATAAAACAATACATAAGTTACAAGTTACATCTGTTGATTAGTGGTGCGTAAAATGGTGAGGGGGTAAAGTAAAAGGGTAACAGGGAGGGGATACGGTGTAGAGATGAAGGAAAGTCTGCCCAATGTCCGGCTGGGTAGGTGACGGCAGAGGGGGAAGTCCGCAGCCCATCTCCTCTATAGCTAACAAAGTAGCTCCACCGGGCAATGGTCAAAAACCTAAGTCTCCACAGCTGGTGGAACGTTTCATTCCCTACAAATAGGCATCAAAGCTGAGACACTTGCCCAGGGCCAAAAGATTACAACTTGCTGACCAGCAAGGGAAGGAGACACACTCCACGAAATTCTCAAAAGGATGCCATCTTAGGGTCAGGCCGTACAGTCAGTGCTCGCCGTACCGAAGATCGTACTGTAAGTCCTGTATATAGTTCGTACTCAACAAATAAGCACCACCGCTGAAACACATGCCCAGGATCCTAGTATTCCAATGCGTTGAACAGCAAGAGAAGGAGAAGCGCTCCCTAGCACTACTCGAATGGACGCCATCTTAGGGTCAGGCAGTGCAAGCCAAGCTCGCCGAGACCATACTGTATATTAGTGGAGGAAAACAGTACCTTAGGGAGGAGAAGTCGGGTCGTCATGAGCATTCGCGATGGGCCCTTCAGAATATAAATGTTAGGCCCCTAGTTGTTTCCACGTCAATGTCGCTTGCACTGTTCTTCGTCGGACCTTTTAAACCCATTACGTTTATGGGCGGCTGCCATTTTAGGATCCGGCTGGGTGTAGGACTGGAGAGAGCCTCTGAACAAACAGGGCTCGAAGAGACAGAAAGTGCAGAGTGTCCCAAAATGGCACATGCCCCGTTGAGACCCGTGCCGAGCTCTGCCAGAGATCCGTGCCTTAGGAGGGAAACTGGAGCTCCGGCTTTCAGCAAGCTCCAGCATAGAGCACTCAGCCATTTGGTGCTCAACGGGAGCGTGTCCGGGTCAGGCAATTCAAGGCTGCTCGCCTCGCACCCCGCAACCGCATGATCGATGCTAGTCGGCTCCAGGAAAAAGCCCCACAACATGTGGGCACCAAAACCGATCCCGAGTCCTGTCCGGTCTGGTCCACTGTTGAGCAGCAAAGGCTGCACTGCTGACTCAGTGTCGGACGGGGGGACGCGACCAGGCAGCCGTATGCCTTGTCGACAGAACCACGCTCCATCGGTCATCAACCACGGCCAGATGGGGAATCGGAAGGACCGCAGACCCAGGAAAGCCGAGGCAAGCAAGAGGGGCTAAAGGAGGGTGTGGACTCCCAGGGATAGAGCCAAAAAGGTAATCCCTCGCCAGGAGTTCCTGGCCGAGGATTCTCACCCATCGGGTATCTTGCCGAAGCTGGGTTCAGTTGTAACCTTTTAATATGGTGGTTTTGTTTTTTAATTTATAATTTTTCACATTGCATATGAGAGCAGGAACTGTGTATACATGATAGTGCAGTATGGTATCTCACACTTGTGCTAATAATTACATTAGATCACTCTTTGTTATTTCTACATTTATTTTGATTTTTATGTTACAAGATAGTGCTTGTTTAAGAAACAGATTCAGAGCGTCCTTTTGTCCTTCCAGTATGTCTTTTATGACTTAGCTGTGTATGCTAGTGGTTGGCTAACACATACCCGTGACCAAAGGCTTGTGGCCGAAACATATTGGGGTTGGGCACCCTAGGACATTGCAGGAGCCAGCCCTGGAGGGTAGCGTTCCCCAGGGCCATCTATTGTTTCATGAAGGGGCCGCACAGCACCCCTCCAATGTTAATTTAGCCCGGGAAGGTGGCGGTCCCCAGGGCTGGGGTGGTCCATGCTGCCCCTCGCATTACTTAAAGTTAAAGCCCTTGGTAGGTGGTAGCCCCCGGGCTGTGTGTGGGGGGGCCTCAGTGCACCCCACCCTGCATTTGCTAAACAAAGAGACCCGGTGAGTTGGTGGTCCTGTGGCAGGGGGGGTCAAGAGGCCTCCCAATTTATAAAATAGAAAGACCCGGGGAGGTTGTGGTTCCCACGGCAGAGGGGGAGGCCATACTGGCCTCCCTTGCATTTTGTTTTTAAAAGAAGCCCCGGGGTGGTGGTTTCCAGGCATTAGTAAGCCTCAGGGGGCCCGAGTGCCCCCCCATAATTACAAATGCCCCCGGGTCGTGACCCACCCAGGGGCATAATTAACAGAACGTGGCAGCCTGCACTTCGTTTTAAACAAAGAAATTCAGACAGCAGCTGAAGTGACTGGCAAACTAGTTTGAAAATTCAGCGAGGATTCGTCAAAGAATGCCAACATTATTGGCAAATGAAAAAATACTCTTCCTATGGAAACCACATCCTATCTATCAATACCTACTGGCGACCGCCAGTAGGTAATATATATATAATATATATATATATATATATATATATATATATATATATATTATCTACTGGCGGTCGCCAGTATATATATATATATATTATCTACTGGTGGTCGCCAGTAGATAGTTATAGTTAGGACCGTGTTTCCATAGGAAATCCGCAACATTCTATTTTGAATGACTTTGGCGCTGGTTGACGAATCCTCGTGAAATTTTCAAAATAGGTGGGGCGCTCCGCTCCGCTCCTACCCTGAAAGTCTCGGGGGGATTCGTCAAGCGAGGGCTGAGAAAAAAGGGGGGGGTCCCAAAACACGTTTTCCCCATGCAATTTTCCATAGGGACCTTTAGTCCAAGGTACAGCCCGAACGGCTGAACAGAATTACTTGAAATTTGGCAAAGAGGTAGTCCTCAGCTCAGGGATGTGCCTTTTGCATATATGGAGTCAATCTGTTCAGTAGATCCTGAGAAAATTGCAGTTAAAAGCATATACATATCTATAGCCGCGCACCGTGCGAGCACCGTGCGCGCACCATGCGAGCACCGTGCGAGCACCCTAACGTGCGCGAGCGTAATTCTGATTGGTGGTTTCATGTCAGTCAACGTTCGAATCGGTCGAAATCAGGAAGTGTCGGCCGCCATTTTGTTTGTTTTCAGTGCGAGAGTGAAAAAGGAAGGTGGCGAACGTGAAAAGGGGGCAGGGTAGAGAGTTCCTGACCTCCTAGCCTTTGTCAGGGGGCCCTGAAGGACCCCGAAGGGTGAAAAAAACATTATTTTTTTTTCAAAAAATCGCGGGGTGTGCGCACCGTGCGCGCACCGTATATAAAAAATATAATAAAACATACATAACTTAGCATTTAAAAAGCCGTACAAATTCACTTAAAAACCATAGGTTTCACACACGTTATAGTTAGGAATTAGCATTTAAAAAACCTTGCAAATTCACTTAAAAAACCATAGGTTTCACACATGTTATAGTTAGCTGGACATTTCACTCGTAAAAAACCATTGAAATTCCCCCGTTATAGTTAGTTCAGATAACTATAACTCGCGCGGCCGCCACTCTATCACAAGGATGATGTCATCAGTGATGTCATGAGTGATGCAGCTGACCATGTCATGAGTGATGTAATATGTGACGTCATCAGCAGTGGATTGCGGTCGCGCGAGTTATAGTTATCTGAACTAACTATAACGGGGGAATTTCAATGGTATTTTACGAGTGAAATGTCCAGCTAACTATAACATGTGTGAAACCTATGGTTTTTTAAGTGAATTTGTATATATATATATATATATATATATTCACTGAAAAAACCATAGGTTTCAGACATGTTATAGTTAGCGGAAATTTTACTGATAAAAAACCAATGAAATTCCCCCGTTATAGTTAGTGCAGGCAACTATAACTCACGCGACCGCAATCCTCTGCTGATGCTAATACTGTATTTAGACACTTATTTGCCCATGTCTTCTTCCATAAATTTTTAGCTATACATATATTAGAAATATTTTTTTTTCATAAAGACACATATGTCATCAGCAGAAGATTGCGGTCGCGTGAGTTATAGTTGCCTGCACTAACTATAACGGGGGAATTTCATTGGTTTTTTATCAGTAAAATTTCCGCTAACTATAACATGTCTGAAACCTATGGTTTTTTCAGTGAATTTGCAAGGTTTTTTAAATGCTAATTCCTAACTATAACGTGTGTGAAACCTATGGTTTTTTCAGTGAATTTGTACGGTTTTTTAAATGCTAAGTTACTTTACGCCATTCGTGGCGTGCACGCCCACTTAACGCAGTTCGTTCCGTGCGCGCACGGTGCGCTTCGCGCACCGTGCGCGCACGGTGAGCACGCGGTGCGCTTCGCGCACCGCGCGCCCACTTTACGCAGTTAGTGCCGTACACGCAAGGTGGGCACGCAGTGCGCTACGCGCACCGCGTGCCCACGTTACGCACCGTGCACACATGGAGGACATATTATGCGCTTCCTTGTGATAGGTAATCTGTTAAATTTAATTTGTAAGTGATGACAATAATATGCCATGCACAGAGAGTTTTTTTTTTTTTTTTTAAATTTTTAGCATAAGCGCACCATACGCGTACGGTAAGCGTAATCGGCGAAATTTTCAAAAAATAAAAATTTACCGTTTTTGGCCTTTGAGGACTCAACTAACATGGCTATGTGCATGGGCGCTGTCTAAACAGCCCCTTTATATGTTTTTTTCCTTTATTTACAGCCCCCCCCTCAGAGTGCGAGAGAGAAAATGGCGGCCGCCGCTTCCTGGTTTCGACCGATTCGAATGTTTACTTAGATGTAACAGCCAATCAGAATCGCGCTCGCGCACGCCACCGTACGCTAACGGTAAGCTTACGGTAAGCGTACCGTAAGCTGGCTCAGATATATATATTGATTTAAAGGCTATTTTCTCAGAATCTACTGAACAGATTTACACCAAACCTACAAAAGGCACTTCCTTGACCTGAGGACTACCTCTCTGCCAAATTTCTAGTAATTCTGTTCAGCCGTTCGGGCTGTAGCCCTGTCTAAAGGTCCTATGGAAAAATGCATGGGAAAAACGCGTTTTGGGACCCCCCTTTTATCTCAGCCCCCGCTTGACGAATCCCCCCGAGACTTTCAGGGTAGGAGCGGAGCGTAGCGCCCCACCTATTTTGAGAAATTCGCGAGGATTCGTCGACCGGCGCCAAAGTTATTCAAAATAGAATGTTGCGGATTTCCTATGGAAAAGGGGTCCCAACTATAACTACCTACTGGCGACCGCCAGTAGGTAATATATATTCTCTGAAAAAACCATAGGTTTTAGGGACGTTATAGTTAGTTGGACATTTTACTCGTACAAACCCTGAGAAATTTGGCTGTTATAGTTGAGCTAACTATAACTCGCACCCCCACAATGCACTGCTGATGACGTCACATATTACATCATTCACAACATGGTCAGTGACATCAATGATGACATCTCAAATGATATCACTAACTATAACGGCCGAATTTCTCAGGTTTTGTACGAATAAAATGTCCAACTAACTATAACGTCCCTGAAACCTATGGTTTTTTCAGTGAATTTCAAAGGCTTTTTAAATGATAATTTCTAACTATAACATCCCTGAAACTTATGGGTTTTTGCAGTGAATTTCTAAGGTTTTTTAAATGATAATTTCTAACTATGCCTACAGAGGTAGGACATGTGAAGAAAGAGGAAGAAAGGCACAGAAAGAAGCAAGAGAAATGCAGAAAGAACCAACAGAGGATCAGAAAAAGGCCTCGTTGCAAAGTCATCCCGTGCTCCCAACTTTTTACTGACTGCTACTGGGGGGAAATGACTAACTAACCAGGCCCGGAGCCAGTGCTATGCTGAAAGACACTTAGAATACAGTGAAAACAACTACATACACTAGGGCACACTATGGGTTGGGGTACCTCTGTGATTGGCATGACCTCCCTTATAGGGCCCTAGTACATAATAGGGCAGGAGGATTAAAACTACCTCTAACTCAGAGGTGCAGAAAGAGGTAAGAGAAGTGCATAAACAGGCAGGAAAGGTGCAGAAACAGGGAACAGGGGTGCAGAAAGAGGCAAGTGAGGTGCAGAAAGAAGCAAGAGCAGTGAAGAAAGAACCAACAGATGTGCTGAAAGAGGCAACAGAAGTGCAGAAGGAGGCAAGAGGGGTACAGAGAGAAGGAAGAGAAGTCCAGAAAGAAGCAACAAAGGTGCTGAAAGAGGCACAAAGGGTGCAGAAAGAGGTAAGAGAAGTGCAGAAAGAAGGAACAGAGCTACAGAAAGAGAAAAGAGTGGTGCAGAAAGAGGTAAGAGAGGTGTAGAAAGGCATGAGAGTTGCACAAATAGGGAAGAGGGGTGCAGAAAGAGTCAGGAAGGGTGCAGAAAGAAGCAACAGAGGTGCAGAAATAAGCAAGAGAAGTACAAAAAGAGGCAAGAGAATTGCTGAAAGAAGCAACAGAGGTTTAGAAAGAAGCAAGAGAAGTACAGAAAGAGGCAAGTGAGGTGCAGAAATAAGCAAGAGCAGTGCAGAAAGAACCAACAGAGGTGCTGAAAGAGGCAGCAGAGGTGCTGAAGGAATCACAAGGGGTGCAGAAAGAAGGAAGAGGAGTGCAGAAAGAAGCAGCAGAGGTGCTGAAAGAGGCACAAGGGGTGCAGAAAGAAGGAAGAGAAGTGCAGAAAGAAGTACCACAGGTGCTGAAAGGCGCAAAGGGTGCAGAAATAGCAAAAGAAGTACAGAAAGAGGCAACAGAGGTACAGAAATAGTCAAGAGAGGTGCAGAAAAAAGCAACAGAGGTGCTGAAACAGGCAGGTGAGGTACAGAAAGATGCAAGAGATCTGCAGAAAAAAGCAACAGAGGGGTGAAAGAGGCAAGTCAGCTGCAGAAAGAAGCAAGGCAAGTGCAGAAAATGGCAATAGAAGTGCAGAAAGAAGCATCAGAGGTGCACAAAGAGGCAAGAGGGGTGCAGAAAAAAGAGAGAGAAGTGCAGAAAGAAGCAAACGTGGTGCTCTAAGAGGCAACAGGAATACAGAAAGAGGCAACAGCAGTGCAGAAAGAACCAAGAGTAGTGCAGAAAGAAGCACTAGAGGTGCAGAAGGAGGCACGAGAAGTGCAGAAAGAAGGAAGAGAAGTGCAGAAAGAAGCAACAGGTGCTGAAAGAGGCACAAAGGGTGTAAAAAGGGGCAAGAGAAGTACAGAAAGAAGCAACAGAGGTCCAAAAAGAGGCAAGAGTGGTGCAGAAAGAGGGAAGAGAGATGTAGAAAGAGGCTAGAGAGTTGTACAAAGAGAGAAGACGGGTGCAGAAAGAGGCAAGAGGGCTGCATAAACAGGTAAGAGAACTTTAGAAAGAGGCAAGAGAATTGCTGAAAGAAGCAACAGAGGAGTAGAAAGATGGAAGAAAAGTGCAGAAAGAGGCAACTGAGATGCAGAAACAGGCAAGAAAGGTACAGAAAGAGGGATGACGAGTGCAGAAAGAGACAACAGGGGTGAAGAAAGAAGCAAGACAGGTGCAGAAAGAAGCATGGACAGTGCAGAATGAAGCAACAGGGGTGCAGAAAGAGGTAAGAGAAGTGCAGAAAAAAGCAACAGAGGTGCAGAAGGAGGCAAGAGAACTCCAGAAAGAGGCAAGAGAGTTGCAGAAACAGGCAAAAGAGGTACAGAAAGAGGGAACAAAGGTGCAGACAGAGGCAAGAGAGGTACAGAAATAGGTAAAAGGGGTGTAGAACCAGGGAAGAGGGGTGCAGAAATTTGCAAGAGAGGTGCATAAATAATAAGAGCAGTGCAAAAGAACCAACAGAGGTGCAAAAAGAGGCAAGTGAGGTACAGAAGGAGGCAAGAGAACTGCAGAAAGAGGCAAGAGAGTTGCAGAAACAGGCAAAAGAGGTACAGAAAGAGGGAACAGGTGGGCAGACTGAGGCAAGAGAGGTGCAGAAAGAGGGAAGAGGGGTACAGAAAAAGGCAAGAGGGATGAAGACATTTGGAACAGAGGTGCAGGAAGAAGCCAGAGCAGTGCAGAAAGAACCAACAGAGGTGAAAAAAGAGGCAAGAGGGGTGTTGAAAGGGGTAGGAGAGGGGTAGGAGAGGTACAGAAAGAGGCAAGAGGGGTACAGAAAGAGACAGGAGGGGTGCAGAAAGGGGAAGAGAACTGCAGAAAGAAGCAACAGAGGTGCTGAAAGAGGCACGAAGGGTGCAGAAAGACACACGACAGGTGAAGAAAGAAGGAACAGAGGTACAGAAAAAGCAAGAGTGGTGCAGAAAGAGGGAAGAGAGGTGTAGAAAGAGAGTTGCACAAAGAGGGAAGAGGTGTGCAGAAGCAGCCAAAAGGGCTGCAGAAAGAACCAAGTGAGGTGCAGAAAGAGGCAAGAGAGTTACAGAAAGAGGTAAGTGAAATGTAGAAGGAGGCGGGAGAACTACAGAAAGAGGTAATAGAAGTGCAGAAAGAGGCAAGTGAGGTGCAGAAAGAAGCAAGATAAGTGCAGAAAGAAGCAACAGAAGTGGAGAAAGAGGGAAGAGGGGTGGAGAGAGAGGCAAGAGGGGTGCAGAAAGAAGCAAGACAGGTGCAGAAAGAAAAAAAACAAGTGCAGAAAGAAGGAATAGAGGTGCAGAAAGAGGCAACAAACGTGCAGAAAGAGGGAAGAGAGGTCCAGAAAGTACAAGAGATTTGCAGAATGAGGTCAAGAGAAGTGCAGAAAAAGAAAGAAACGTGCAGAAAGAAGCAATAGAAATGCAGGAGAGGCAAGAGAGGCCAGGGAAGCAAGAATGCCTTGCACACCATTAGTACCAATTTAACACACACATTTAGCAATCAGTAACAGGTGACCATTCTAGGTTTGCAAACGGCCTTCCACCACGCTTAAACACTTGTCGCAGCATTTTTGGTAACGTTTGAGCCGTTTGAGCTAGAAACAAGGCTTTTTTTGTTCAAATCTGCAGATTAGGATGCAGATAATGAATTATGTGGCTAATGCAGAAAATGTATAATTGTGCGAAAGTCGGTGCAGCCAAACAGTCACATAATTCCAGTGGTTAACTAGCCCACCAGGTACCTCCAGGAAGTGCCACACAGCTGGATTACACAGAGATGGTCCGAGGTCACGCCCCCTCTTTACACCACTCCGCAAACGCGCCTCTTGGCGCACTGCTTCTCAGGGGATGAAGTCAACTTGTAGAAATTCACGGAAAATAAACATAGGTTTCAGGGACGTTATAGTTACTTGGACTTTTGACTCATATAAAACCAGAGAAATTTGCCCGTTATAGTTAGTTGAGCTAACTATAACTTGCACGCCCGCAATGCACTGGTGATGAGGTCACATATTACATCACTCATGACATAACTGATGACATCTCAAATGACATCACTGGTGACAACCCTGATGACATCATCCAGTGAATGTGTGTTTCTGTAAAGTTTAAATATTTTTCATATATATCTATGCCAAGGTCTATTGAAGAATGAGTGGATGTAGAAGTACCTGAATTGAATATTTAGTATATGCATGACTGACTGTATAAGTCACTGATTGAACGTATGTTATTGAATGCATGGGTTAGTGACTCTACTGTGTGAATGTCTATATTAGTCTCTCAGTTGGTGTGTAAGCAGGTGCATGGGTTGGTGAGTAGCTACATCCGTGTCTATATGGGTTATTGATTGATTGTATGGGTGTCTGAGTGTCTATGTGGGTGGGTGGGGTGTGTGTGACTCTGTGCATCCATGTCTGAATGTCTGATTTACTGGTTGTATAGATTCAAAAGTGCATCTCGGAAGGGCTGCATGGGTAGCTGACTGTGTGTACAGGTGTGTTGATTAGTGAATTGATGTCTCAATTGTATATATGTGAGTAACTATATATGTTTTTAGACAGTATATGTGAGTGTTGGGGTGTATAATTGACTATACGTGAGAGACAGTGATTGCAAGATTGTCTACATACATGAATGTGTACTTGTATTAGTGATTGTATAAGAGAGTAAGTATGTGTTAGTATCTATATAAATAAGGGAGGTGGTGGGTGTATAAATAAGTCAGGTGGTGTGTATATATCTGCATAGGTGAGTACATGGGTGTGTGGTTGATTTTTGGTATGACTGAGTAGATGTGTGAGTAACTCTATGGGTCAGTAGCACTGTGTGAATGTATGTATAGGTGTATGAGTGGATATTATACTGATGTAATGATCAATGACAGCATGTATGAGTGACTGTATGAGTGTATGTCTAGATCACAATATATAGATAGGAATCAGTGGATGGGTATCTAGTATCTGCTATTGGTGTGTCTATGGTTTCGAAAATGGTAGTCTGTATTTTAGAGTACGTGTTTCAAAGGTTATATTAGAGTGTGAGGAGGTGTGTCAGACTATCACGTCGATGATGTCATCAGTGATGTCATGAGTGATGTCACTGACCATGTCATGAGTGATGTAATATGTGATGTCATCACCAGTGCATTGCGGGCGCGCGAGTTATAGTTAGGTGCCACTAACTCACTGCACCACAAGTCATCACCACGTGGACTTATTCAGGCAGAATTCAACGCAAGCCGCGACACGTGGTGCCACTAACCATGTTCAACACAAGGCCCGACACGTGGTGCCACTAACCCTGTTCAACACAAGCCGATCCCACATGTGTAACTGTGTCCTGAGTCCTGAATGGCAGTGACCCCAAGTCCGTGGCAGGGACCAGAGCAGCATACTCCCTTTGATCAGTTAGGCATATTTCCATATGCAAGGCCGGCGACACGTGGTGCCACTAACCCTGTTCAACACAAGCCGATCCCACATGTGTAACTGTGTCCTGAGTCCTGAATGGCAGTGACCCCAAGTCTGTGGCAGCGACCACAGCAGCATACTCCCTTTGATCAGTTAGGCATATTTCCATATGCAAGGCCGGCGACACGTGGTGCCACTAACCCTGTTCAACACAAGCCAATCCCACATGTGTAAATGTGTCCTGAGTCCTGAATGGCAGTGACCCCAAATCCGTGGCAGCGACCACCAACCTATGCATTTGGCTGTGGGCCCTTGCTCACCGCTATCTCTGGCCTACACTGCAGTCAACAGGACTCACAATTCAGATACAGTCGCGATTGCAGATGACGCAGTAGGCAAGAGACAAAGCTCCAACAGCGGCCCATCCACACCAAGCAGCATCACAGCCTCATACACTTCGACAGTGTATTCTATACATATTTCATCTTTTCATGATACGCCTACACTGCGGTCAGTAGGGCTCACAATTAAAATTAAATCTTGATTCATTAATTACAGAGTCCACTAGGCAAGTAACTATCACAGGCCTAAAACCTACATAATATCCTTTAAGTATCCATGCTTCAATAACTTTTTTATATCAGTTATAGCTTTAGTACAATCAACAAATTCATCTTCAACTCCAAACAAACACTTAATAACAGTCTACACTGTGGGCAACAGAGCTCGCAATTTGAATTTTTGACATGTGGTGCCACTAATCCTGTTCAACACAAGCCGCGACACGTGGTGCCACTAACCCTGTTCAACACAAGCCGATCCCACATGTGCAACTGTGTCCTGAGTCCTGAATGGCAGTGACCCCAACTCCGTAGCAGCAACCACAGCACCAGACTCCCTTTGATCAGTCAGGCATATTTCCATATGCAAGGCCGGCGACACGTGGTGCCACTAACCCTGTACAACACAAGGTGCGACACGTGGTGCCACTAACCCTGTTCAATACAAGCCGATCCCACATGTGTAACTGTGTCCTGAGTCCTGAATGGCAGTGACCCCAAGTCTGTGGCAGCGACCACAGCAGCATACTCCCTTTGATCAGTTAGGCATATTTCCATATGCAAGACCGGCGACACGTGGTGCCACTAACCCTGTTCAATACAAGCCAATCCCACATGTGTAACTGTGTCCTGAGTCCTGAATGGCAGTGACCCCAAGACCGTGGCAGCGACCACCAACCTATGCATTTGGCTGTGGGCCCTTGCTCACCGCTATCTCTGGCCTACACTGCAGTCAGCAGGACTCACAATTCAGATACAGTCGCGATTTCAGATGACGCAGTAGGCAAGAGACATAGCTCCAACAGCGGCCCATCCACACCAAGCAGCATCACAGCCTCATACACTTCGACAGTGTATTCTATACATCTTTCATCTTTTCATGATACGCCTACACTGCGGTCAGTGGGGCTCACAATTAAAATTAAATCTTGATTCATTAATTACAGAGTCCACTAGGCAAGTAACTATCACAGGCCTAACACCTACATAATATCCTTTAAGTATCCATGCTTCAAGAACTTTTTTATATCAGTTATAGCTTTAGTACAATCAACAAATTTATCTTCAAGTCCAAACAAACACTCAATAGCAGTCTACACTGCGGGCAACAGAGCTCGCAATTTGAATTTTTGACATGTGGTGCCACTAACCCTGTTCAACACAAGCCGCAACACGTTGTGCCACAAACCCTGTTCAACACAAGCCGATCCCACATGTGCAACTGTGTCCTGAGTCTTGAATGGCAGTGACCCCAACTTCGTAGCAGCAACCACAGCACCAGACTCCCTTTGATCAGTCAGGCATATTTCCATATGCAAGGTCTGCGACACGTGGTGCCACTAACCCTGTACAACACAAGGCGCGACACGTGGTGCCACTAACCCTGTTCAATACAAGCCGATCCCACATGTGGAACTGTGTCCTGAGTCCTGAATGACAGTAACCCCAACTTCGTGGCAACGACCACAGCACCAGACTCCCTTCAGTTTTATTTGTTGTTGTTTTGTTTAAATAAAATGTTTTATATGTAAATCTGTACATGACTAAGATTCTTCTTTGTCCAACCGCACAGGAACAATTCTGGGCCCAAGAAGGTTGTTGGGGGTATGTTGGTAATGTGGGAAGAGGGTGCGTTACCTGCTGATGTGGCCTACACTGCGGTCAACAGGACTCACAATTCAGATACAGTCGCGATTGCAGATGACGCAGTAGGCAAGAGACAAAGCTCCAACAGCGGCCCATCCACACCAAGCAGCATCACAGCCTCATACACTTCGACAGTGTATTCTATACATATTTCATCTTTTCATGATACGCCTACACTGCGGTCAGCAGGACTCACAATTCAGATACAGTCGCGATTTCAGATGACGCAGTAGGCAAGAGACATAGCTCCAACAGCGGCCCATCCACACCAAGCAGCATCACAGCCTCATACACTTCGACAGTGTATTCTATACATATTTCATCTTTTCATGATACGCCTACACTGCGGTCAGTAGGGCTCACAATTAAAATTAAATCTTGATTCATTAATTACAGAGTCCACTAGGCAAGTAACTATCACAGGCCTAAAACCTACATAATATCCTTTAAGTATCCATGCTTCAAGAACTTTTTTATATCAGTTATAGCTTTAGTACAATCAACAAATTCATCTTCAAGTCCAAACAAACACTCAATAACAGTCTACACTGTGGGCAACAGAGCTCGCAATTTGAATTTTTGACATGTGGTGTCACTAACCCTGTTCAACACAAGCCGCGACACGTGGTGCCACTAACCCTGTTCAACACAAGCCGATCCCACATGTGCAACTGTGTCCTGAGTCCTGAATGGCAGTGACCCCAACTTCGTAGCAGCAACCACAGCACCAGACTCCCTTTGATCAGTCAGGCATATTTCCATATGCAAGGCCGGCGACACGTGGTGCCACTAACCCTGTACAACACAAGGCGCGACACGTGATGCCACTAACCCTGTTCAATACAAGCCGATCCCACATGTGGAACTGTGTCCTGAGTCCTGAATGACAGTAACCCCAACTTCGTGGCAACGACCACAGCACCAGACTCCCTTCAGTTTTATTTGTTGTTGTTTTGTTTAAATAAAATGTTTTATATGTAAATCTGTACATGACTAAGATTCTTCTTTGTCCAACCGCACAGGAACAATTCTGGGCCCAAGAAGGTTGTTGGGGGTATGTTGGTATTGTGGGAAGAGGGTGCGTTACCTTCTGAAGTGGGGAGAGGCAGCGTGAAAGGGGTATCTCTCACAGAAAGAACTCCGGTATGTTTTCAGAAATGACTCGGACAGATGCCAGCTGACGGACTGAATCACAAAATGGGTTTTCAATGCTTATGTAGTGTGACTTATGAACAGTTTGCACCCAGGCTCGCAGAGGGACAACTGCGGTTGGTCCGGTCGACTCACAGACGCAGTACTACGAGCCATCCGCTCCCAAAGGAACAGCAGCGTAGTAGCTCGCAGAGGTACAGGCACAGCAGCGTACTAGCTCGCAAAGGTAGAGAGCTGCGAGCCGACGGACTGGCTTCTAACGCTATAGCTGCGAAGTGGTGATGTTGGGAAGAAGGAGCGTGAAAGGGTTATCTCGCACAGACAGAGCTCCGGTATATTAAATTGCCCCCGGGACCTTTCTTTTATATTTTCACTCGATGCAAGAAAGTGCACTTTTTGGACCATGACCTTTCTCCCAACCAAATTTGGCGTAATTCCGTTCAGCAGTTTGACCTGTAGCCTTGTCTAAAGTTTCCTATGGAAAATCCATTGAGAAAGCACGTTTTCACACCCCCACATAGCTACCTGACGCAGGCGTACTCGCTGTTGGTGTGCAGGTCAGTGCTCTATTTGTTGACATGTCACGGCGACTCTCTGAGGGCAGGTTTGCACACACCCAACACCCATCCAGCACATGCGTCACAGGCCATGTGACCACGCAAATATAATGCATCAACAACGTCACATCCTTTATTGCCGGTGGTGACTGGATGGCGGACGCTCCACTGGTCTGAATCATAAAGAGTCCATGAAGAGTTGCGCAGAGGTCTAGTCGCACCCTGAGCTGTATGGCCGTCAGGAGCCTACTACCCTGTGGCACAGACTTGACTTGTAAATTGATACTTGTATAGCGCACTACTCACCCTCAAGGGTGTCAAGGCGCTTGTACGAATACCGCTGTGGAACCCATCCTGGCTTTCCCTGTGAGGTGTCCACTCCTGGGCACCCCCAAGGCGGAGGCCAGGCATCCTTAGCGTTGTGGGGGCCGTTGTGGAGATTAAGCAAGATATTGCCCAGAGTTGCAGAGTGGGACTCCATGATTGGAATAGGCACCGAGGCGAGAATTATCAGGTCCGTGGAATTTTTGAGCCCAAGACCCGCCGAGGCGGGGAATTGAACCCTGGTCCCGGGCTAGACCTCTGCATCAGGGTCTGCCGCTCTAATCATTGAGCCACACTTCTCCATCACTTGCACAGGGTTAGTGCCACCCGAAGCTGATGTGGACATCAGGGGCCTATCACCACTTGGCGCCAACTTGAGTTGCACAGGATTAGTCGCACCCTAAGTTGTGTGGCCATCAGCGGCCTACCAACACGTGGCGCTGACTTGCGTTGCACAGGGTTAGCGGCACTAAAAACTGATGTGGTCTCCGCCATTGATGACTCAGGACTCAGCGACGTGTGAGATCTGCCAGGCACCGGAGAAGCTGGTGTGGTCTCCGCCATTCATGACTCAGGACTCAGCGACATCTGTGTGATCTGCCGGGCCGCGGAGCTTTGACGGGCACGTGGAGTGCCCACTGGTAGACACTCCGGTGGCAGCAGGTAATTATTTGGTCTTGGATGCGCAGGGGCGGCAGTATCTCTCTCTCTCTCTCTCACTTCCCTCTCTTCACTCTCTCTCTCACTCTCTTCCTTCTCTTTCTCTATCTCCCTTCCCCCTTTCTCACTCCCTTTCTTTCCTTCCCTCTCTTTTTCTCTCTGGCTTTTTTTTCTTTCTCTGTGTCTCGCTCCTTCGATATGCGCATTACACACGTCCTTATTTTGTGCTTTATTTTCCAGGTTGTGTCGTCAACATTCATGGTCCCGACAGGAGTCTTCCACCTTGTTGTTTTTTGTTCATTTTGTTAAATTGACTTTATCCTTTATATATACGTTTACGAAAAAATAAAGCATGAAAAGAAAAAAAAATTCAATAAAGTTTTTGGTTGTTACTTAAGTGCTGTGTGACTCTTTCTCATTCTTATTACTGTTATTTGGTGGTGTCCACCATGGTGTTAAATTTTGGGGCAGTTATCGTGGGAATACTGCTGATGTCTGGAGTTTGCACCAGCTTCTGAATAGTGTGTTAGATTTATCTCAACTGTAGTTGCATTAAAGTGCTGATAATGAGATGCAGAGTATGCGTTCCCATGCAAAAACACATGAGGTGCACCTTTGCAATTTATTCTAAATACTAAAATTCTGTATTGAATTGCACTGTGGTAGTGGTTGCCTTTACAGTGTACACACAAAATCAATGAAGAAATCTCATTGTATTTATATTGATTGGGAATAGTGGGTCAGGTGCTGGATCTTGACGGGATACACTGCCCAGTTAATTTATTTTTCTGTACACGAAAAAAACACATCACAACTTTCAGAACGAAAGGCAAAAACAGCAATGCGAAACAAATTCCGGCGATAAGCCGTGTTAGCACCAGAGATTTTACACCTGCTTTCTGCTGGTGTTAAGCAGGACGACTACCTGCAGCATGAAAAGGAACACAGCCAAGAGCTACACCTGAACACCCACAGGTGCCATGGAGTCAATGAGCATGATACCCGGATACCCATGAGGGCCATAACACTCATCGCAACAACCCCAGGACTGCCAACACCCCCCGAACCCGCATCTGAGCAAGTATGTCAGTGTGGTCATTGTGTTAGCATGATAGGCACGGGCCCTGCAACATCACAGTGTGCTGTCTTCAGCGGACGTTTCCATGTAACCTCAGCATTGGCAGTGAGCCTGGAGATGTAGCTACGCACGCATCCTCCTGCATGCACAAGCGGCAAAGGGAACGGGGTGTCTCACACATACAGAAGTGCAAGAAGTGAGGTAAGTGTGTCTCTGTGTTCTGCTGTGGCTGCCACAAGGGCCACAGCAGTCGATGTTGTAAATTGGCATGCACCACCTCCAAACCGCAGTGTCACGGTGTGATTGGAATGCCGCAGGACATGCGCAAATAGGCATTACAAGGGTGTGCCGTAGGAGTGCACGGGATACAACAGCGCAGCGCACAAAAGTGCGGGGGCTCGTGGGAGGGAGGAGCAGCTGTTTGGCAACGTAACACACAGTGAACCCGCCCATGTGCCATGTGCTGGGCATCTCATCCATGATGACCAGAGTCACAGACATCCCACAACACCCACGACTGGCCTTTGAACACATCCTGTACGAATGCACCTGGAGAAGTTACTGTAAGGATGAAAGGTTCTTTGTCTGAGCTATCTTGCGCTAACACATCTGCTGCTCCGAGAAGGAACTTGCAAGTGGCCAGCCCCCTTGACAGATACGATAATATTTGCATCCATCTCCCACACTACCCACTGCCCGATTTGAGAACAACGAGTGGACATCTCACACTCAAAAGTCCTTCGTCGTAGTTAGAGTGCGTGAAATGGCCTTCACACGTACTCCCACCACAACCCTGCCATGCACCCATTGCACACAGACCCGGCTCATTGCACTAATCTGTGCCATTTCATCCACAAGACTGGCACAAGGCAAGCCAGTGCAGCTACAAGCAGAGCCACTGACGCATAGCAGGGCATGCCGAACACATGGCCGACTCCATTCACGTCCACCTATACCTTGCACGTCTGCTGCATGTCCTGGGTGCACTGCCTTTGAAAGTGCTGCGGATCACTTACCAGCACCATATACAAGTTACCGTGTTCCAAACAAAACTTCCTCCTACTACGTATAAAATATTGCTGACACTACTTGGACAGGTGTGGCACAGCACCCAGAGCACATGACTTCACAGCATAGGACACACAGTTTGGGCTCACGGTTTCATCCCAGGGTCCAGCAGCAGCTCAATTTAGCAGCATGACACTCTAGGCAATACCTCACTTAATTTCCGTACCCCGCACTCTCAGACCGGTAGGGGTCAGTAGTTCAGCGCCTTTATCCCAGAGTCCGGCAGCAGCTCAGCTTACGCCCCCAGCACCATCAGACCCGTACGAGTGAGTAATTTGCACTTTACAAATACCGAATTGATTTGATATGCGCAAATTTACCTTCGCACTCACTGTATAACACACCCTAAACACCATACACAACTTACATTGTTCGAAACAAAAGTTCCTCCGAGTAGGTATAACTACATACTGATACTACTTGCACAGATGTGGCACAGCGGCCAGAGCACATGACTTCACAGCATATGACACACAGTTTGGACTCACGCTTTCATCCCCGAGTCCGGCAGCAGCTCAGCTTAGCAGCATGAGACTCTAAACAATACCTCACATATTTTCTGTACCCCAGCACTTTCAGACCAGTAGGGGTCAGTAGTTTGTCCTAATAGGTATAAACACATGCTGACACTACTTCCACAGGTATGGTGCAACGGAGAGGGCACATGACTTCACAGAATAAGACACACAGTTTGGGCTCACGCTTCAATCCCCAAGTCCCGCAGCAGCTCACCTTAGCAGCATCAGACTCTAGGCAATACCTCACTTAATTTCTGTAGCCCAGCACTTTCAGACTGGTAGGGATGAGTAGTTCGCTTCGCACCCCTGTATAGCACACCCCAAACACCCCACAGAGGTTACAGTGCTCCTACCCTCCTCTTTCCTACTTTTTTCACCCTTTTTTCCCCTTACTCGCTTCACCAGAATCACAAAATGGCTGCCAACACTTCCTAGTTGCAACCGCTCGCACCGCTCACAGCCAATAAGCAGCAAGCTCGTGCTCGTAACGCCTCAGCCAATCAGATGGCACAATTCCCAAATATCGATATCTGTAAATGTCGATATTTCTCCAAAACTACTGACCTGATTTACACCAAATAAACAAAAGCGTGCTTTCTAGACCAAGACCCTTCTCCCTGCCAAATTTTGGGTAATTCCGTTCACCCGTTCGACCCGTAGCCTTGTCTAAAGTTTCCTATGGAAATTGCATGGAGAAAACACGTTTTGGGAACCCCCTCAAACTTTCAACATAGGAGCTGATATGACCAAAGAATTGAAAATTTCATGAAGATTCATCAAACGTAGCCAAAGTAATAAGCAAAACAAAAAATGCTCTTCCTATGGAAACTTGGTCCTAACAGTAGGTAATATATATATGTGTATATATATATATATATGACGGGGATTTCGCCTGAAGAGCTCCTGAACACCCACGATCTTGAAGGAAAACAGGAACAGACGAGAACCGACCCAAGTTGTAAGTGAGTAGTTATTTTATTTCGTTCACAGCAATGCCTGCATGACGCGTTTCAGCCTACCAGAGGCCTTGTTCACATGACGCCATGGGAGTTGCGATCCCGCTTTTTAAAGTGCTTAGTGCTAATTAGGAAAATGACACAATTGGCTACTTCAAACTTTGCACGTTAGACATAGAAAAAATACATAGTGATAGTCATATGGATATATATATATATATATATATATATATATAAACATACATATATATGTATATATATATATACACACACATCTATATATTCAGTCATGGCACGATGTCCGTCCTGACATGTTTCGGCTGTACACAGCCTTTGTCAGAGTTTTCACAGTAAGAGGATTTCTTTGTTCCGCTAATAACTTTGGCACCATTTGTCTAATCTTCGTGAAACTTTCCAACAAAGCCACCTCAGCTACTTCCTGGAAAGTTTCAGGGTGATCTCTCAAGCAGAGGCTGGGATAAAAGGGGGATTCCAGAAGGTTTTTTTTCATAGAGAATTTTCGAAAAGTACTATTGTGTCCTGAAAATATAAATGAAAGCACATTGAAGGGGGCATGGTACGGCGATCCTGACTCTCTTGGCCATGTTGGGGGGTTCCAGCTGGACCTCAATTTGTCAAATAAAAAAATAAAAAAATTAGTGGAGGACCGCAGTCTCACCAGAGTTCCCCGGGTAGTGGCGGCTTGTGAAATTTGAAAATAGTGTGGCGTAAACTTTCCAGATGTACAAAGAACGAGTGATTGAGGCAACAATCCAGCTGCTTTTATATATGAAAAACATTAGCCTAAAGCCTACCTAACCAGAAAGGATCTTGTTTTTTTAGAACTAAGGGCCTGATTTAATTTGTATAGTATGGCCCTCCATTACCCCATGGGGCCGGAGTAAATTACTCCATCACCATGGCGGAGGGATCGCCCGTCAAATTTACCAGTGACCGCCAAGCAGGTGGTCATTTTTAATGCATTGACAGCAACTTCTTTGATGGCGGTTCCTATCATGGTATTTCACGGTTTGGTGCTGGGCTGCATCAGCATCTGTGAAAAGGCTGACACCTCAAGGCACTTAATCAACCTCCTTTCCAAACATCATCACACAGGGCACACGTAAAAGCAAAACCTTTGTACAGCATTTACACATGGTATAAATGGCATACATTTTACTATGAAAAATATCACTCCTCTTTTATAAGGCAATTAAATACCTTTCTAGAGAGACAGTGCCAAGACCAAACACTTGTCTCATTTTGTATGGCTTTCTCATTCGAAGTTACCCAGCCACAACTGAAGCAACAATCACAGAAGCAGTTATTTACTATACGTTTCACATGTTTCCATAACCATTTAACAAGATTATAAAAACAATTCTTTGCTATTTTTTTAAAATATTTTATGTTCTCATCACTACTGAAAAAGGAATGACTGAATAATCTAGATCAATGGATGTTTGTCATTTAAAGTGACTGTGACAACCATAAAACATCAATCAACTGGTTGTGTGATTACTGCTGCTGTCGCCAGCTGCTTACTTTCCCTGAAGACGCAATGAAGATTGAAGGTGCTATCTTGATCTGCAGAGATGGTGGGTTGTTTACAACCTAAATAATGTTAGGGTACCACTCGCTAGTAAACCCGCTCAGATGGAAGAGCTGCTCCCTCAAATATCTTCCTCTACTACACCTTTTCCTCAGCACCAAGGCAACGTTCTCTTCAACACTTCTTGAGTGAAACCAAAAGTTAGAGTCAAGAGATGTCGGATTCCTCCTCCATCATGCCCCTTGGCATGAAAAAACAAACCACCAATGGGTGAGAATGAAGGAGGTTGAGTCTACACTTAGGTGGTGTCCACCAACTTCTTCCTCGTCCTCATCGACCTGCTCCTCCCCGGCCCATTAATTGAATGGGTTTCTCCTGACCCCGCCCCGGGCCACAGATTCAACTGCCCAAATGCAAGCATATTCCCCACTGCTGAACTTTTCCATGCCCATCACTGTGATATCACTGCCCTGGCATGTGACTGCAGGGCGAGGACTTTCCTTGCTCGGCACACGAGCAGGGCACTCCAATCCTACCACCAATCCCAAAACCTCCAATAAAATCAATCTAGGCTGATTTATCATGAGCTAGGCTGCTCGAACTTCCAATTCCTCATTGTTGGTAGGTCAACATCCCTCATGCTCTTGAACACCAGGCGGCCCTGCCAGCGGTACAGGAAGAGACTCACTCAGGGCTGTAGCGGGCACCGGGTGTTTGCCTGGTGGGACGGAAGGGTGAGGGCCAGTTTTCGACGAGTGGGGTCCGTTTTTGTTACTGGGGGCCAGTTTTGCAGCAGTGCTGCAATAGCAGCCCCTTGTAGCAAAAGCGCAGTAGCAGTCCGCCAGCCCCCCCTCCATAATACCCCCCCCCCCTCGGGTCGGTCTGACATAATTGCCAGGGCTAGTTTGCTATCCCAGACCAGCCCTAGACTCCCCCCAAAAAATAAAAATGAAAGTGCAGGCTTTAGGCTGTGCAAAGCTCTTTACGGCAACTACACTCCCAATACACTATTAAGCCCCATTACGTTGGCAGGCCCCTATTAGGCAGTCTAGTCTCAGTGCACAAACTGCGCATAGAGTCTACTCCCTCCAGACATGCAAACACTATTAGGTGGGCAAGTCCCTACTCCCACAGTCAGCGCTGAGTGTGCAAACTGTGCGTAGAGCTCACTCCCTCCAGAGACCTAAGTCCCATTAGGTGGGCAAAACCCTACTACACTGACTCTGCGTTCAGTGTGCAGACTGTGCTTAGAGCCCACTTCCACCAGACATGCAAGTGCTATTAGGTGGGCAAGTCCCTACTACACACAGTCAGCATTTATTGCTCAGACTGTGTGCAGAGCCCACTCCCGCCACAGACCTAAGCCCCATTAGGTGGGCAAACAAATACTACTCACAGTCAGCGCTCAGTATACAGACTGTACGTAGAGCTCAGTCCCTCCAGAGATTAAAGCCCCTTTAGGTCGGTACGCACAGCATGCGATCCATAGAGAGCCTAATCCGAGCCCAATTAGGTGGACAAGCCACTACTACTGCTACTGCAAACCCACTACTACTACAGAGAGTCTGCACTCTCTTCACAGAGAGCTCACTCCCTCCACAGACTCAAGCGAAGGGCCTACAGTGTACAGTTAGGTATGTTAGTATTATTTTAAAGAAATTTACTGGAAAGAACAAAGGTAAAAGTGACATAATAGTTAGGGATGGTAATAAAGTGTATCCTTACGTTAAAAGAAGTAGACATTACCTGGTAAAAAACAAAAGTAAAAGTGCAGTTATAGTTAGGGGAAAATGTGAGCTAAAAATACAATTTTAAACTAAAAGATCACTGAAATTCATCAGTTATAGTTTACTGAGCTAACTGTAATTTGCTCCCATGCCATGCATTGCTTATGACGTCACTCCTTAAATCAACCATGACATGTTCAATAACATCAATGATTACATCACTGATTACTTCACTGATGACATCATCCACCATTCTGCCGTTCAATTTACTCTACAAACCCGGTCAGCCTTTGAAATATGTAAATAAGTACTAAATGGCTCAAAAAATAAATTACGCACACATATGTGCTTTTGCAAAATATTTAGACAGTAGTCCACTGCCTCTAGACACAAATGTTCACGGATAGTCCACTACCTCCAGACACCCAAACCCCATTAGGTGCCCATGCCACTACCACGCATAGTCTTCACCCTGAGCAGAAATTTCCACGGAGTGACCACTCCACCCAAGCGCTTCAGTCCCATTAGGTGGTCAAGCTGCAACTACACATAGCCTTTTCCCTGTGCACATCTTTTCAAGGAGAGGCTACTCCCCCCAGATACACCTAAGCCCTGTTAGCTGGGCAATCCCCTACTATGCAATATGCACAGCCTGCACTATGTCCACAACACTTCACGTAGATGCCACTCCTTCCAGACTCCCAGGCCCCATAAGGTCACCAAGCTACTACTACGCACAACAGTCATTCTGTCAACAACTTTTGAAGAAGGAGATCCCACTACTGACAGACTCGCAAACCCGGTTTGATGGTGAAACCACCTACCATGCACAATCTTTGCCCTGTGGACATCTCTTCAAGGAGAGCCCACACCCTCCCCACACACAAGCCCCATCAGTAGGCCAAGCATATTGCAAAAGCTTCTACTCGGTATCAGTACAGAGCTATATAAAAGGTGTTCTAGATGTAGCTCACCAGATACCTTTCAGTGTCAGTAGCGTATAGTAAACTGCCACACTACTGTGTGTTGTAATCAGTGATGTCATCAATAATGTCATTTGAATTTTGATCATTGCTTTCATCAATGAGGTCATTTAAGATGTCATGAGTGATGTAATATGTGAGGTCATAAGCAGTGCAAAGGCAAGTCTGTCTCTACCCGTTGGTGCCTGGACCGCGCCCAGTGCAAAGACCCCTGGCCCTACCGCACCCAGAAGATACACCATCGCATCGCTGAGCTCTACAACCTCGATCCCGGATGCCTCAAAAAACTCTATCACTGTCCCGACCCGTGCTCCGCGATAGGACCTTTCACCTGCACCCACTGCCACTTCACATGCTACTGCACACATAATAGCAAATCAACCAGCCCCACCCCAAACTCACCACAGACACCACCTGAACAAAAACACCAACTCGCATGCGCCCTTCTCAACACACACTCACTATGTAAGCATTCTACTGAATTATGGGACCTCATCGCCACCATCGCACCCAACATAGTCTTCCTCACTGAGACCTGGCTCAACCCCACATTCACCCCAGACATTGCCAACGCAATCGTCAGCAGATATGAAATCACTCACCGGGACATCCCCAAGAAGCCGGTAGGAGGAACAGCCATCATCCACAATGAGACTATGCAGTGTATCACCACCACCGTAAACACTACCACCCCCATGGAACATCTCAACTTCATGCTCGACACGGACGACAAGACAACCATCAGAGGCACCATCTTGCCATCCCACAGGCCCACACACCAGCTTCTGCAACATCATCGTAGACTTCATTGCCCCCCTAGCCTTGAACTCCAAAGACTACATCTTCCTCAGTGACCTAAATTTTGACAACCCCAATGACAAAAGCACTGCAAACTTCATTGACAGCATGAGCAGCCTCTACTTGACCCAGATCATCGACAGCCCTACACACTCCACAGGACATATGCTGGACCCAATTTTCACCTCCAGAAACCGTGTCAAATACAACCATGTCACAGAACTCACATGGATCGATCACTCCATCGTTCACTTCAGCATCTTCAGCCTCCACACCGCCACCCCCAATATGACCAACGACCCCCACCGGAGTTCGAACAAAAGCCCAAAGACCAGCTGGGTGAACGCCCTCAACACTTTCATCCCTGCTACCGTCACCAACTTCGAACACGGAGTGAAAAACTTCAACGTCTGGATCATCAATTGTGCAGACAGCATTGTCCTCATCAAGAGCAACATCTAGAGAAATTCCTCTAAAAAGGCCAGCTGGTACACCCAAGAACTCAGAACAGCAAGCAGTTGGAGAGGAGATGGCCCACCAGCAAGGACATCTCCAACAGGACAGCCCTCAAGACCTTCCTCAACCTCTACCACCACCTGCTGAGGACAACAAAGAAGACAGTCATTGCTGCACGCATCAAAACCAGTGCCAACAACACCGAGGAACTTTTCAACATCGTTAAGGAATTCTCTAACCTGGCTGCCTGCTAAAACATCACACCCTCACAGAAGCTGTGCAACAACCACGCCCACTTTTTCCACAAGATCGCAACCATATACAAAAACTTGGAATCCCAACCCACACCTATGGACTTCCTCGACAGATACGCCACCACACACTGACCACCTGGAACATCCTCTCCACCCAGGATACCACCTCCACCATGAAATCCATCCACTTTGGATCTCCCACAGACCCATGCCCACACCACATCTTCAACCTCGGAAACCAAAGGATCATCCAATAACTCACCAACCCTACTCAACATCTCTGTCACCACAGCAACATTTCCTGATGCATGGAAACACGCCGAAGTCAATCCACTACTCCACCGTCCCCAAATAACTCAAATCTACCAGCCAATCTCCCTGCTCCTGTGCCCAGAGAAGGTATGGGAAAAGATTATCAATGCATGACACACTTGGAGCAGAACCAGCTACTCGTCGCCTCCCAATCTGGCTTCTGAAGCAATCAAAGTACTGAAACCAACCTGATTGCAGCCACCGATGACATCCAAACCCTCCTTGACCAAGGAGAAACAGCTGCTTTGATCCTCCTCAACCTCTAGGCAGCCTTCAACATCGTATCCCACCACACACTGATTGAAAGACTCCACCACATCGGGATCCAAGGGGACGCACTCATTCCTCACCGGAAGAACCCAGAGGATCCACCTCCCCCCTTTCACCTCTGAACCCAAGGGGATCACCTGTGGTGTCCCCCAGGGCTCATCCTTGAGCCCCATGCTCTTCAATGCATATATGCCCCTCTAGTCATCATCAGATCCCACGGTCTCAACATGATTTCCTACGCAGACAACACCCAACTCATCTTCTCATTCACTGATGGCCCAACCACCACCAGAGCCAACTTCCACAGATGCATGACAAACGTCACTGACTGGATGAAGAACAACTGCTTGCAGCTGAAGACAGACAAGATGGAAGTACTGAACTTTGGCAGCAGCAGCAACACATGAAACGACTTCTGTTGGCCATCAGACCTAGGACCCGCACCCACTCCCTCCAACCACGCCCGAAACCTCGGAATCATCATTGACAATAAGCTCACCATGAAATCACAGATCAGTGCCATCTCCTCCACCTACTTCCTCACTCTGCTCATGCTACATAGGATTTTCAAGCGGGTACCCCTACACACGAGATGCACCGTGACAGAAGCCCTCATCACCAGCCAACTGGACTACAGCAATGCCCTCTATGAGGAATCGCTGCACACCTTGCACAGAGACTTCAAACCATACAGAACGCCGTAGCCAGATTCATCCTCAGACTTCCCTGGTGGACCCACATCACACCCCACCTCAGGAAACTTCACTGGCTCCCTGTACAGAAGAGATGCCAATTCAAGCTGCTGACCCACATACACAAGGCTCTACACAACCAAGGACCATCCTACATTAACCACTGCCTCAACTTCCACCAACCATCGAGAAGACTACACTCTGCCTACTTTTCACTTGCCCATACTCCCCGCATCTACTGAAGCAGAAGTGGTGGACGCTTCTTCTCCCACATTGCAGCAAAGACCATGCAGCTCCGGACCATCACCTCACTTTCGGAATTCTGAATGACCCTCAAGTCCTGGCTGTTCGAATAAGCCTCAGGGTCCTGAAAGCTCCTGGATACCCTATTGGGTGACTAGCTGTGCTTTATAAATCCTGATTTATTGATTGGTTGAGTAGGTGTCAGCCTGAAAATCTATCCATCATTTGCTTACCCAATGCATGCCAACTACTCAGACCAGGGGCGGTGTAGTCCCTATATAGACTTTGGTTTTCCCCGACTGGACCAGTCTCTAGTTTGATAGATCCTTCACATTAGAATAAAGCTGAAACATTCTCAATAAGAATGACAGTCATGGGCTAAAGTTGAAAAGTTTACATAAATAATATAAGAGCAAATACATAAGCTGGATCATCAATCCGGCTAGCATAGCGGCACATAAATCATAAGTACAAATAACTCAGTAAATATTCAATAGAAAATCCAGCATGATTTGCCTTTTAAAGTGGGAAAAGGTGAGCCATACAACAAAAACCCACACCTCTAATAGATCAAAACCTTCTGCACCGTGGTTTTTAGATCAATCAATCAGTATTTGTATAGCGCAGCACTATCACCCATAGGGGTATCTGGGCGCTAAGGGTGCTGTGTCTCTGTCGGAAAGCCTGGTCTTGAGTTTCTTTCTGAAGTCTGCCAGGGAGGGTGCCTTTTGGAAATGGAGGGGCAGGTTGTTTCAGGAATTGGCGGCGATGTAGGAGAAGGAGTAGCCTCAGCTGCGGTGTATGTGGGGTGTGTAAGCAAGGGTGAGTGAGGCAGTGCACAGGTGTCTTGTGGGAGGTGGAAGTTCAGTCGATGGTTGATGTTGGATGGTCCTTGATTGTGTGGGGCTTTGTATGCATTCCTGAGTATCTTGAACTGGCATCTCTTCTGGATGGGGAGCCATTGGATGTTTCTGAGGTGGAGGGTGATGTGGGTCCATTTGGGGAGGTCCAGGATGAGTCTTGCTGCGGTGTTCGGTATGGTCTGGAGTTTTCTGAGGTGCTGGATGGAAATTCTGGCAAAGAGGGTATTGCCATAGTCGAGGCGGCTGGTGACGAGGGCTTGAGTCTCTTTGGTGTTGATTGGGATCCATCTGAAGATTCTGCAGAGCAAGCGAATGGTGTGGAAGGAGGAGGAGGCGACTATGTTGACTTGTCATTTCATAGTCAGTTGGCTGTCAAGGATGATGCCCAGATTGGTGCCTAGTCTGTCGATGTGGTGTTGGTCTTAGTTCTGCTGGCCACCAACTGTGGCCCCACACCGAGGTGGTCTTGAAGATTAGGACTTCTGTTTTGTCAGAGTTGATTTTAAGGCAGTTGTCTCTCATCCAATTAGCTATGTTGGTCATGGCATTGCAGAAGTTGGTTTTGGGGTTGGCGGCATCCTTGGTGAGCGAGGGGATAAGTTGAGTGCATAGACGATTATTTCAAGTCCATGGGATCTGACGACGTTGGCGAGGGGGGTCATGTAGATGTTGAACAGGGTGGGTCTGAGGTATGATCCTTGGAGTATGCCGCATATGATGTCCTTGGGTGTGGAGGTGAAGGGGCAGTCGGATGCTCTGTGTGTGTCCTGTGAGAAAAGATGTGATCCACTTGAGGGAGTTTTGCTATATGCTGATGTTGTAGAGTCTGTCGATGAGAGTGTGGTGGGAGATGGTGTTAAATGCAGCAGAGAGATGCACTAAGGTGGAGAAGTCTTGTTGCAAAAGACTTGAGCGGAGATGGAGGACAACTTACGATAATGAGGCAGAAGTAACTTACTTAGCCGCACTCAAATGCTATAGTTCTGCCATTCGGAAATCTCAGAAATCTTTCAATGATTCATCCATTTCCGAGGCAGACAATAAACCTTGTTAACTCTATTAAATTGTTTAAAGCTTCCTCTCTACCACCACTAAAGAAAATGTTCTCTCCCCTTCGTTGGAGCTATGTCAAGATCTTTCCGATTTCTTCCATAAGAAAATCCAAAAGTAGGGCTCGCAGTTTTATGGTATTTATTTTTCTAACATTTCTGTCTGTATTTATCATATTTATTTTTTGGCCATCTTATCATTTTTTTTCCATATTTATTTTGTGTTTTGAGAATAAATGGAGTCATAAAAAGTTATATTTCCACATTTATTTAACTGATAAACATGCACTAAACTTTTCTACCTGTCACGTTTTAGCAAATTAAGCAGCCAAATATAGTAAAACATTATACCAAGAAGTAAATATCAACATTATAATACACATATATGTTAACATATGCCTGTTTTTAGGGAATTCTTAACCTGTTTTCAACTTCTCATGCTGATAATCTGCTCAGCTGTTGTCCTGGAAAGCATGAAAGACAGCATGGAAAGTCACCCACAAGAAGCATAATTTTCCTTATTTGTCCACTTTCAAAAATAAATACAGACAGGTAACATATCGTTTTCTGTCTATATTTTTCTGTAAAAATGTCAAACTGGGAGCCTTATTTACGAGCAATTCACTGTGCTAGTCCCACCTGGTCTCAGGGCATCAATTCTCAGTCAGTCAGGTCTTCTCACTAGATTTGACCCTATTTCCCTAGATGACTCAGCGTCGCACCTGGCAAGGTGTAAATCTGGCTCCCCCTTAGACTCCTGTCCTACTGCTATTCTAAATCTGGTCATCGAGGTGGTTAACCCTGTCCTCAACAAGTTGCTGAATAATTTGCTTAAATTGGGATTGATTCTTGCAAGCTGGAAACATGCACAACTGCTCCCTCTGCTAACAAAACTGTTTCCCGTTCCTAAAATCCTCAGCAACTTCAGGCCAATTTCTCAACAAGCAGCTGTCCCACTTTCTTGAGTCCAACCTCCTTCTGAATGACTGCCAATTGGAATTTCATGTGTGCTACAGTACAGAGTCTGCCCTACTACAGGTTTCAGAATTTATTAAGGAAAATCTGGGCCTGAGCTCTTCAGTGATGGTCATGCTCTTGGATTTGTCTTCAGCTTTCGATACTGCTTCCCATGCCATCTTACTAGATAGAATGGAGATAACTGGAATCAGAGGCCTGGCTCTGCTTTGGCTCAAATCTTTCTTGACAGATCGCTCGCAAGCAGTCTTCCTTCCACCATTCACTTCCTCATCCAAACCACTGGATTGTGCCATGCCCCAGGGTTCAGCACTCAGTCCCACCCTTTTTTATGTCTTCTTTGAGCCGGTGGCAAAACTTGTGGAGACTAGAGGGGTGCAGGTGATCTCCTATTTGGATGACACCCAGCTCCTCCTGGACTTTCGTGAAAACACACCAGTTACCCTCAGCTCCTTTAAGCTCTGATTGAAGGCTGTAGCGGAATGGATGGAGGGAAACTGTCTTAAATTGAACTCCGACAAAAATGAGATCCTCTTCCTAGGCATCAAGTCCTCTCCGAAAGCTAGCTTGTGGTGGCCGCCTGAACTGGATGCTGTCCCCCACCCCAAAACTGATGGGTAATAACCATAGGGTAAAATGTTATTCCATTGTCACTTTTGAGTCCCAAATCAAGTCTTTATCTGCTACTTGCTCCCCCTAGATCTCTCATAAGGATGCTCCACCTCTTTCCTGAGAACTCTCGGAAAACAATTGTCCATACCTTGGTCACGGCCAAACAGGATTACGCCAACAATTTATATTTAGATCTGCTGGCTTCACTAGCCCAACAGCTTAAAAAAATCCAGAACTCTGCTGCACATCTTATCTTGAAGATTCCCCCTCATTCGGCTGTGTCTTTCGGCAGCTTCACTGTCTCCCTGTCATCAAGAGAATCCAATTTAAGGCGCTCACCGTTGCCTTCAGGGCCTTCACTCATAAAGGTCCTTTTTACCTGAGGAGAAGATTCAAGCTCTACTTCCAATCCAGATCCCTGAGATCTAAGAATCTTAAATCGCTCCAAGTTCTTTGCATACTCAGAGCCAGAAGGGGCGGGAGAATGCTTTGCTGCTTAGCTTGAGTTGCAGTCCCTCAGAATCTGTTTTCAGACATAACCTCCAAATACTTTTCTTGACACCTGTCTAAAGGGTATATAGACTGGCAGCTTTTTATTTCTTCCCTTAAGTTAAGAGCTCTGCACTAGCTCCGGGACGCCACTTCGGAGGCAGCTGTGCACTCTACAAGAGCAATGAATTGAATTGAATTGAAGAAACAGGTTGCTTTATAGGGCTTGAGACAAGGGATTTCATACATTCACTACACAAGTACACGGTTCCCAGGATATGCACCAATTGGAAACAAGCAAGAAGAAACATTTTACCACAGAACACATTAGAAGATTCTCTCATAATACTATTACATTAGATTCTAATGTTCTAAGAGTCTATTCAGGCGACATGACTTGATACAAATATGTAATTCAGCCCTTGACAGCCAGGCTGTCCTTAATTATGTACATCATGTCAGTGTGACTGGGAAAGTCTCAATATATCTGTGTGGGCGTATGATGGAACAACAATTGCCTTTATCATGCATGCTTTAACAATGCTGCCTTTACAACGCATGCATCTTTACCATGCATGCCTTTACCACGCAAACTTTTACAATGAATATGCCCTTAACATGAATGCCTATGTGTGTGTGTGTGTGTGTGTATGTATATATATATATATATATATATATATATATATATATATATATATATATATAAAATCAACAACGTGTTTCGGGCATGGCGCCCTTCTTCTTAGGCTATATGCGGAACGTCACAGCCTGTGAGCGCCGATAATCCAATTATACGCCCTCAAATGGGCCACCCAGGTGAGCCAGTCCCTTTGCATCATGGGACTAGTAGTGCGCTTCACAGTTAGAGTTGTAATATTGGCTGTTAGTCTTCTGCCTGATGTGATGCAGTATCACAATGTAAACTGCTGCTCCGAAGTCGAAAACAGATAAATTCCCAGTCCGTCGGCCCCCTTTTCCATTCTAGGGGTGGTGTGATTCTTCACGGTAGGGCGACCGTGTATTAAATCAAAGCTTCAAAGTGCCTCTTCACAAAACCTGGGCCCCATCTTAATACTGAGCTGAGTTGGACTAGGGTAGTAAGACACCCATGGGTACCAGTTAGATCCGTACAAAGACCTATAGAGGTTCCATTGTCCAATAGATTTGCCCCGTTATCTGATTTAGATCTATGTGATTGACTACAATCACCTATCCCGACTTTGTCAGAGAATACAGCCATCCGACCTATTTCTCCTTCGATTCTCCAAGTAGGATTGCAACAAACGGAGGCCAAGCAGCAGGCGAGTCCGGAGATTTTATCACCTCCTGCTAATTTTGAAGGTTTATCTCACTCTCTAATCTCCTTCCTATCATGGAATATTGCCTGCTTATCCTCCAAAATTATGTCACCTGATTGGTCAGACTATATTGAGGGGTATGACTTTATTGCTTTCCAGGAGACATGGTCTGCGAATACGATTTTCCGCCCAGGTTATCTGGCTTTTGCTAAAGCGGCAATCGTAAATCGCAAAGGGAGACCTAGCGGGGGATTGATTATTTGGGTTAGGGAACAGACATGCTTCCAAATAGAAGAGCTATTAATAGATAGCCCAGATATTCTTGCTATTAAAGTTCGATCAGAGGGTGAGCCAGATCTTATAATATTCAATGTATATGCGAGAGGGATTGTGGGGGAAGAAAGCATCACCAACTATCTCCCACTTGGATACCTATATAAATGATCTAGATGGTCCAAATTTATTGGTGATTGCAGGTGACCTGAATTGTACGTTTGAGCCTCTTGGTCTTGACGACTATAGTCTTAGTATGGAGGAGGACTCGAACTGGGGGGTACCATCTTTATTGCTGCCGCCAATTAATAAATGGACCGAGGCGGCGTTACAACTAAAAAGTTTATCTCTCGGGAGGGGTCTCCGGACAGTTAACGGGAGATCCCCCTCTGATATGGAAGGCACTAATACTTTTAGCAATGGGATAAGAAGCAGCAGAATAGATAACTTTCTCATTAGTTTAGAGCTTTGGCCGAGACTTGTGGATATGAAGGTCCAGCACAGACCGGAGAGTGATCATGACCCCCTGTTACTAACTTTAGCAGGAAGGGGACTGGATCCCCCGGGGGCTTGCATAGAAATAGTAACAAGAGAAGTAATCATGTCACAAGACTGTCGACGGCTATAATGGGCAGTGATATCAGAAGACGAAAGTACCTTAAACCAGATTAAGCAAACTATAGAAAGCACACTAATATCCCTTTCTTCTTTAGATACCCATGCTGACTTCTTTACTGGTTTTTCGAAGGTGCATGAGGACCTTTTCGCAAAATTGAAGACCTTTTTTACAAGAAGTAGGAGAGCACTTATGTATTCAATAAAGAAATCAGCTAAATGGTATGACGATGCATGTGGGACTGCATTTAGGCATCTCTCACAAGCAATTAAGATGGGTGTCTCACAAGAGGTCAAAATTGCAAGGGCAAATTATAAAAAAGCTCAACAGAGGACTAAGAAGAACCAGTTAACCAATGCTAGAAATGAGAAGAACTGGATTACATTCTGGCAATTGGTTAAATGGGGCAGTGGAGAAATAGGGCCTGCACCTGTTAATAATTTGCTCCCCGAACTCTGGGTTTCACACTACCAGGCCCAATTCGCCTCCCCGTCAAGTACCCTAACCGAATATCCTGAGTTGATCCCTGGTGATGTTTTAACATTTGATATAGGGGAGATAGACAGAGTCTTGGATGGTGTCCCAGCAGGTAGGGCCCCCGGTCCGGATTGTATTCCAGCCGATATATATAAACAAATAGGAAGAATTGGACTAAATATATCCATATCCTCATAAATGCCTTGGCCAGAGGTGCTCCAATACCCGAAACCTGGCGTGGGGCTGAAATTATCCCAATATATAAAAAAGGGGATCGCGCAAGTCCAAGCAATTATAGGCCGATAAGCCTGATTGATACCCTACAAAAAATCGTGGCTAGATTAGTGCTAGGTAGAGTCAACAAATGGGTAATTGAAAAGGATGTATTATCTACCTATCAAGCGGGTTTTCGACCACATATCAGCACCATTGACCAGGTGTTCAGATTTATAATGATCTATTGGAGGACTGTGATCCTTGCAGGGGGGACTTTATATGCTGCATTTGTTGATTTAAAATCAGCATTTGACCTAGTGCCCCGTAAGTAACTATGGGATTCCCTAAAGGAGGCTGGGATGCCACTAGAGCTCTTACATTTTATCATCAAGCTGCATGAGGACATCTATGCCCATGTAAGGTGGGGACAACAGGGCGAATTAACAGATCGCTTCCCTGTTAATAGGGGAGTGCGGCAAGGATGTGTTCTTGCCCCAACTTTATTCTCCCTGTTTATAACTAAGGTTATCTTATATTACACCAATTTTCCAACTGATGCTCCAACTCTTGCTGGATCAAGGGTACAGCTTCTAATGTTTGCAGACGATACTCTAATATTGTCTAAAACTCAATCTGGTCTGCAACGTGCCCTCGATAGATTTACTGTTTTTTGCAATGACCATGAACTTAAAATAAATGAAGATAAGACCAAGTTCATGGTGCTACATAAACACAAAAACATAAAAGGCAGAGTAGTAATAAACAACGTATCATTGGAGCAAACTGATACCTTCGCATATCTGGGAGTTACCATGGGTAGAAGGATGAACTGGACTTCCCAGCTAGATCTGCTAGTTCTTAGGCACAACCAGCTAGCAGGAGCCCTACTAAAAGAATATCGACTTTCACATACTAAACCGGTGGGGCCGGTGATAACAATGTATAATGGGAAAATCAGAGCATCTATAATTTACAGTGCAGAGCTCTGGTGATTCGAAAATCTATCCCCCCTAGTCCTTGCACAAAATAAGTTTTTGAGGTCATTAACCGCCCTGCCCCAATCAACTCCTATCAAGCCTCTTTTGTTAGATCTAGGTTGTACCTCATTTGGTGAGGCAGCAGGATTTAGACCCCTAGCCTATTGGAGGAGGCTATGGACGACACCAGAGTTAGCTTCTTACGCCAATGCAGTTTTACATATTAGAAAAGCAGACCTGTCCTCAAAAATTAAATGGTTGCAAAAGATCAAGGGATCTCTGCGTGATATGGGGCTCAGCCACCTGTGGGAAGATCCAATAGGAAATTCATTTCCTAATAAAAATGAGTATAAAGCTCTCTACTGGGGCATGATCAGTAAGAAGACCATGTCAATGGTGAGTAGCAGCTCCCTAACAGGTATCTTCATGGAGCATAAGCTTGTAATGAGAACAGAAGCTTATTGGAACTTCATCACGAGACCGGGTGATAGGAAATTATATCACCAATTTAGAGTGAGCACCCTTCCGTTAAGATACTTTACGGCAAAGTGGAACAATACTTTAGACATCAATTGTCCCACGTGCCCATCCATGGTAGAGTCGATAGCTCATGTACTGTTTGTGTGCCCAGCATATAAGGGCCCGCGACTCAGGTGGTTTAAGCCTATATGTTCTAACCTTAGCACCAGATCATGTAAGACAGCTATGCATATTTTGACAACTAATACTCGTGAAGATATAGCCATTGCCATGGCAAAATTTCTTAGCTGGTGTTGTGCCCTGCGTAGAGTAAACTTGGAGGTTACTCCAGCTATTCTTTATATTATTTAACTCTATATTTTTGGCTAAAAGGACTGTTTTATGACAGAATTTTAGAGATATTGTCCTTTGTATGGATTCTATCTTTTTTTTAAATTATTGATTTTTTTAATGGACTGATATTAATTTACAGGTAATCGCTAGAGAATTATTCGATAACACATGGAATGTATGACTGTTTGTAACTTTTATTAATTTAATGTCTATTTGATATTTTATGATATTTTTATGTTTGTATTGTGTATTTTATGATAGAAATTATCGAATAAAGACTTATTGAGACAGGTAAAGTCATACTCGTAAATGTTTGCGTGGTAAAGGCATGCGTGGTAAAAAATGCATGCATTGAAAAGTCTGTGCCGTTAAGGTGCCTGTGGTGCTGAGCTGTGCACCCTGGTTTTTATTGGCAGTCCCTGCATGATACACACAGAGCTCTGGATCATTTTCTGCTCAGGTAGAGTTACAACTTTCTCAGACACAAATCGTGTCTCCTCCGAGGAGAGAAAGAGCACCAGCAGTGGCCGGAGAGAGAGCATGCCTTGGGAAGCAGCCATCATAAAGAACACATCCAGGAGACGGGATCCAGCTTTCATTATCATTCCAGGGATGAATGAATTACAACTCGGCCTGATATGCTCCAAATTAGGCTGTTACAAGGTAGAGACGACAATGGGTCACAATTAACACAGGGTCCTGCGCTGCACAGATGCATTACTACCCCCTGCCGAGCGCAAACAGAAAGCAGGGCTAGTTGGGCTGGTCCATTGTTCAGATGTATGTGACAGTGGCCCAGACGACAGTCTGTGTGGACTTGGGCAGTTTGCGGAAGCCTTTTGGGTTCTGAGGAACATTACAAGCCAGCCTGCAATTTATGAAAGAAAAGGAGGAAAATTCGCCAATGGCTGACCTCGGCCACTGAGCCTCAGGCAACGTTTGAATGCCTGCCTCCTCTTTGTTGAGTCTGCAGTGGCGGCTGGCTTGCACCGAGGGTGGTGAGGCAGGGGGAGGGGCGCAAAAATAATCCACTCACCTTTTTAACTTGCTGTGTCGCGTCACCCTCCTGTGGGTGTCATCTCTCCTCCTGGAAGCTCCGGACCAGGAAACTGCACTGCCCAATCGCTGTGCTGCTCTAATAGCATGAGAGCAGTGGAAGGATTGGCTAGAGCAGGCCCTCTCAGCTCTCCTAAGCGCACTGGAGGCCTGCGCTTTCTCTAACCCAGTGGCCTAAGACTGCTAGGTCTTTAAAATGCGCTTGTGTGGCTGGCCGTCCCAAGGCGGCCGGCCAAAGAGGCATGCACATTTTAAAGCGGCAGCACTGTCCTCGCCCTGACACTTAGTTTGGGGCAGGTTGCTGAAAAAGAAAATGGTAATAAATAAACTTTATTATCATATCATTTTTCAGATCTGGTGCTTGTGGAGCAATGCTCCTCCGCTCAAATGGAGGAGCCGCGCCTGTGAGTCTGCACAGCGAAATCCACCCTACCACTTGTCCTTATCGATTTGTTTGTGAATATTTATGCTATAAAATTATAATGCTTTGCATTGCAGGAGCAGTTATAGGGCGAGCCAAATGATTTTTGGTACACAAGGCAGCCCCAAGAAAGAGCCCTATGAGAGCTGCAAGACAATACCATGGGAGTCCTTTTGGTATGGCCCGAGGATGAAAGCAAAGATGCTCCATTATTCCCACAGGTAAATGGGACATGGATGGATGGATGGATGGATGGATGGATGGATGGATGGATGGATGGATGGATGGATGGATGGATGGATGGATGGATCACCATCCTAAAAACAGGGAACATTTTACTTTGTGAATAAAAAAGCAACTGAAATCAAGAGATCCGCTGGACACCAATAAGGGAGGTGTAGCTATCAATGGTATTGCAGGTGTAGTTGTACTGTGGTCAAGAGACTTCAGGGGACATTAAACTCGGATTATTACGATTTTTTAAATATAAACACAGCAGCCTGGGCAGTGCTTTATTTAAGCTGGTGGTTTCCGGTGCTCGGCACCGGCACCTAATTGTCCACACCGCCACTTATGAAAGTCTGCCACATGGTGGCACTGTCTATGTAATTTAGAGATGAGGACAACAACAGGTGTTTATTCATACAATATACACTAAAAATGACTAATACCTGCTGCCCAAGCCATTGTAATAGCTTTGGGGGCCCGGAATAGTCTGAATTGTGACACATTTAGGAGTCTGATGAGCTGCTGACTTTGGAGCTACAGATCCAGGTTCGAGTCTACCCTTCGACTCAACATCCTGTGATTCTGGGCAAACTGCTTAATCTCCTTGTGCCTACCTGAAATGAATGTGTCCTTGTGTAATGTAACTGGCGCTCGTGTAAACACTCCAATTCCTTCGGGTCAAGTTTGCGCTATATAAAACTGCAAAAAAATAAGGGGCATATTATCAAGAAACGGCGTTACAATTATCGCCGCTTTAGCAGCAGAAAACTGCCGCTAATGGGCCTAATAATATGCCCTTGAGAATTCCAATAGAAGCCCATGTTCTGGTGTCAACATGGGCTTCTATGGGAATTCTCTGCGGCATATTATCAAGCCCACTATCGCCGCTCTAGCGGCAATTTTCTTCTGCTAAAGCGGCGATAATTGTAACGCAGTGCTTGATAATATGCCCCTAATAATGATAAGTTGGTAGCAGAAGCACTGGTGGCGCAAGGTGCAGTGGTCTCCAGACGAGGGCCCTGGCACTTATTTTGCACTGAGTCATTTTCCTGGCTTGCGCCAGGGTCCATGTCAGCCTTGTACAACACTGACCTCTAACAGATTGTATGCTGCAACTGGAATCAAAAGGCATATTCACTAAGTGTACAAAAAAGTAGACGTTAGCAACTGGATCCAGCAAAAACCATTTGCAGCTGGTCCACTGGGATTCCCATAAAAGAATGACTGCGGGTCAATTAGGGGGTGTTAATTGTATGTGTATCCTCATTTACGAGGATGCTGGTTTATTTGTAACATGCACACATGTCACTTTTTCCTTATGTAACGTATCGTTTGCTACCTCTTGTATTCTGTGTGCTTTCGATACATGCACAACGGCCACCACTGCCTCATGTAACGTAACTTTTGTTTTAGTGTTTTGAGTGTCTGCCATTTATTGCAATTTTTTTTACCTCTACGTGTACTTTGTATGCTCTTTTAACCTGCACACGTCACTTTTTCCTTTTGTAACGTATTGTTTGCTACCTCTTGTATTCTGCTTGCTCCTGATACTTGCACAATTGTCACCATTGCCTCATGTAACGTAAGGTTTGATTTTGTAACATGCTCACTTGTAATTTTTCTCCTCATTTATCATTACTGTTCCTATTGTGAAGCGCTCTGACACCTTCGGGTAAAGTCCGCGCTATATAAAAACGCATTAAATAAATACAAATAAATAAATATTTGATATGGTTTCACCCCGCCTTGATCCCGCTCTGGAGTCCTGCAGATGTCTGCCTCTCCCGTGCTGTTTGCGTCTGAGTAAAGCCCTCCCTTTGTTGAGTGTTCCAGAGGCGGCCGTCCTTGCAGTCTGCAGGGGGGACTCGGAGACGGTGTTCAATGAGATTGGAATTCGCCTTGAGCGCTCGTGACTGGGGGAGTGAGCTCCGAGGCACCGAGCTGCTAAACCCGCGCCTTGTCAGCCACACATACAATGCATGATTCACTGCCGACTGACACAAAGGGGGCTGGCGTGGGAGGCAATGAAAACACTACATGGCTTCCGCCACCCATCTCAAGCAGCAAGGTGAGAGAGGGGCTTCCGGCTAGTGCTTCTACTGAAGCCACATTAAATCTCATTCTTTAGGCGAGTCTCACACCTTGGAGCCCACTCTCGCTCCTGGACAGCAAAGCAGCACTGGCCCTACAACGAATAGAGCTACCTGCTGCTACCCAAAGCTGAAGAGGCAAGATTACACCTGTAACTTTTTAATTAGAGCCCCCATTTCAATCCATGGGGAACATCTCTTGACTCATTGCCAGCCCATTGGGCACAAGCGTGCCCTTTAACTCTCTGCTGTGAGAATGGTTGTCATCATCCGGTGGGAGCCTCGGCAGATTGCCTGCAGCTGACACCTCTGCTCCTCTGGGCTCCTTGTGGTCAGGGCTGGCTTTAGGGTGATCTCGCCTGGCTCTGGCATTGGGGTGGGCGCTGTGTTGAGAAATAACTTGTGGGTTTAAAAGCAGGATTGCCAGAGTTCCTGGTGATTAATGTTGCTGCTGGAGAGAGATCAGAGTTTGTCTAGTGGCAGCTTTGACTCATCATAAAGTAGCGCAGAGGGTTAATGTGCCTGTGGCAATGAATGTGTACCATGCAAATCACATAACTGTATTTTAAGTGGATACCTCAGTGGGTTACTGCTTTGGTCACAGAGATCCTTTTGTCACCTGCGGTTCACAAGTTACAATCCTAATGTAGCGCAGTGACCTATGAACTGTAACCAAACAGGTGCATGCAAACTGCAAGGCATGGGGTTGGAACCTCATGTTTTTTCCCCAGTCTTTCATTATCCTAATGTTGCTAAAAAGGGCTAGTTTGGGTAGAATTATACTGGTATTAGTAAAGCCAACCCCAACCACTATGATACGTTTTAAATCCAGAGACTGTGCTTCTCCAGACCAAACGCTCTTAAAATATACTGCCTACTGTTATGACTGACATGTAATTCCTACACCTTATTGTCTTCATTGTCTTATGTAACATTTCCTATAGGTTGATTTACAAACGTATGATCCGTTTTCTCTGTATAACGTGTGTGTGTGCTGACACCCTACCCTGGTATGAGTAGTGCTATAAAACAAATGAAATGAATGTGAGAGAGGAGCTATGGAGAGATAAGGAGCACTGTTCGAGGAGTGAGGGAATCAATTGAGAAGGAGGCCATAGGGGACACACAAACAAATTGTCGCACAGGGTGCCACCAGCACTTAAGACAGCTGTGCTTGTGGTGCTGTGCCAACCCAGCCTCCACCGTCTCCCTCAGGACATTCCTACACATCTGCTGGAGCCACCCTATTCTCCCCATCCCACATCAGCTGCATGAGTGCCTGCAACAGCAGCAGTGCTTCGACTGCCATTTAATAAAAGGGGGCAGAAGTACCAGCTGGTTTGTTCTCCTGTGCCAGGAGAGAAGAGAGGTCATATTACTGGAGGTTGTCAATTCAGGAAATTCCTTCAACCAATCCTCTTTCTAACTACTATGGAGATCCTCTTCTGGCTTTGAGAGGCTCAGCTCATCTTTGTTGACCCCGATGGGCACCACAGATGTCGGAGAGTCTGGTGTGCGGTCCGAACTGCAGTAATGATTAAGGCAGCTAGCTGCAGTTGTAGTGGCTTGCTGACTACTGAACACAGTAAGGGTGGTGGTGCTGACTGGCTGGGTGCTGTCTACAGCAATATGGTGGTGGTGGCTGGCCAGCTGGCCAGATGCTGGATGCAACAATAGTGACTGGCTGGCTACTGACCACAGGGCTATGGGGGTGGCTGTCTGTCTAGCGGACACATTGATGGTAGCAGTAGCGGAGGTTGGCTGGCTGCAGCAGTTGTGGCGTGGTGGCCTGCTTCCAGTCTCAGAGTTGGAAGTCACCTGAAAAGTGATGTGGTTGTAAATGTGGGGAACATGTACACACATTCACCAACCAGTGTCCCACATCTTTTTCAGGCCTGTAAATGCCAATTGGACATGGCATTCTCACCCATCTTGATGACACCATAACTGTATTTTTCCACCCATCAGGAAAGCTGTTGGACTTGTGGAGCAGTGGAGCCATATCCTATCTCACTGCATATGGCAGGCATGATACAAATAGGTACATTTTCATGTATAGACCTACTCTACTCCCCACGGTTTTAGTAATCAACACTTCTGAGTGGAGATTTGCATCCAGATGTAGACTTACATGTATCCACCCCTCCAATAAGATGGTGGAGACTCCTAAAATTGTATTGTCAACTGTAAAGTTAGTACAAGTACCTTTATGACCCTATTTCATATTCCACCTGATTGGTAGACATGCACACCACAGAAGCGGAGATCTTCGTTATGGAGATGGAGACCTCCGCCATGGAGACCTCAGAGTAGAAGAGAATAGGCAGATACTATAAACACGCACGCACACACAGTACTCATTCATTTGAAAACACATGAATGAATTCCACAACCCCAAGTTCTGCCATATTCTTCTTGGACTACCTTACCCTAAAGCCAACAGGAACCATATTCAGCCTCCAGGATGCAGACAACACTCAGGAAAGAGGAAGAAGAATTGCACTGAGGAGGAGACAGCTCTTTTAGGTAAATTTGTGGTCAACCCTTACAAATATCTATGAAATCTTACTCCATTTACCCTCAGTGGAGTACAGAAAGGGGCCTTGTGGGAGGACGTCACAGACTCTGTCAATGCATGAGGCAGGCGGCACACCCTGTGGGGCACTACCTGTCAGGAAGAGAGGAGGTACTTGAAAGAGACGTTCTCCAGGATTCAAGTGGCAAAAGCTGTTCCTAGAGGTACACCTGGATTCTGAAGAGTATCCTTTTCACAATGCATCGTCACCTGCTATATAGCCTGCCTGTTGAAACAACCCTAACTGTGGCTCTACTGTGGTACTAATGTATGTCCCATAAAGAATTAAACCTCTTCTCTATATCTAAAAGTAACCTTACAACCACTCATGCAACACTTTCTTTCTTGAAACCTACACCGCAATGCAGATATTACATACATATACCTCAAGCACAGCCTCAAACACATGCATCCTTTAAATACGATGCTATTTATATTCATCTTTCAATCTTCCTTACTCTCATACTGGCATCATTACAAGGCATTTGGGTTCTACAGCTGGGTAAGGACTACTTCCTAATGTGGTTGGCTACACATAGGGCCTGTCTCCTTACGCAACTTTACAACAAACACAGGTAAGTCATTATGCTATTAATATCACTAACACACTATAAGGGACTTCTATACATTTGTTGTTGCACTCTAACGTTTTCTTTAATTGGTGTTTACTTTGATGAACTACTTTACTCAACTATAACTTATATTGTCAAATTTAATACTAATATGGTCATATATTTCTTGCTAAATCCACTTTTAAGGGCCTGGGTGGTTTCCCCATCCGCCACTTGCCATCACTTATATTTCTGCTACTAGCTCTGCACCAAAACCAGGACTATCTACACACAGCAGATGGGTGGTAGAGGCTGATACCATCAGTTTTTTTCAGTTTGGCTCAAACATCTCTCTTTGTAAGTGAGAAGTTATGTGTTTATCTACTGTCTACATCCATATATCCACCCATGTTCCCATTTTATTCAATTATTTCTGTGGCAACATTTGTCATATTCCTTCATGCTCATCCCACAGGCTACAGCATGTAGACTGTGCACATAAGAAGGGAGAAGGCCTTGCTGTCATCCATACCTTCTCCTGGTCCTGCACCCAAGGCAAGGAAGTAACATTCCATTTCCCTCTCTCTGCAACTCAGACCACCGAGTTCCATCTCAAGTACTGTCCGCCTGGGGAGAACAAGGGCTTCAGATCTCCTCACCTGCCTTATCCATCCGACATGCCCATAACACCCACCTGGGTGACTTCAACAGCCCAGACACTGAAAGCTCAAAAAAACACAAGGCACTGTCTTCAACCAATGTGGTACAGCATGTCACACAACCAACACACTTCAAACGCCACATCCTGACCTTGGCTTCTTAACATCACCAACAATACAATGCAAACCAGTCATACCTATTGACTGAACGGTCAACACAAACCAAGGTTTCACATCTTTCAAAGACTTCTCCAAAGACAATCTAATGCTTGAACTCATGTCTCACCCCATCAACTCTGACGTCAACTCCCTTCTAAACAACTTTAACAATTTTTGGGAAAGTGATGTGAATGGTCATGCCCCAATTACAACATGCAAGTGCAAGCCAAAGCCTTTAGCAGCCTGGTATTCTAAAGACCTTGCTGACAATTAACAATCCATCCACTGACAGGAAAGAAAATGAAAGAAAATCAGAATCCCTATGGACTACCTGATGCTGAATTCCATCCGTGCAACACATAGACAGCTCATAAGCCAAACTACAGCGCTATACTATCACCATCATTGAAGCCACCAACAGAAGCAGAACACTCACTGTTCAAGACAATCAAGCACTACATCAATCCCCTGCCGGACCCTCCTATTCCTCATTCCACAAACAAGTGCAATGCCATCAATCTCTTCTTCAGAAAAAAAGACAGAAGTTCAGAAAGCTCATCGATGATATAAAGAAATGCCTCTTTGTACATGATCACCCCCAAACCTTTGTACTGATGATGCTGGTTTGGTGACTCTGAAAGTGCACTGGGACCTGCCAACCAGGTGCCGATGCTACCCTTAAAAAGTATATGTCTAATTAATGTACACACAATTGGTATAAGTTAACATACCGATACTCCCCTAGTATATGGAGCCACGTGTACCCAAAACCTGTAAGCTAAGTATCTCCCATGGACTGAAGCATTGAATCAACCACCATGAATGTGACCAAGCAAAGTGTGACTCCCAGGGTGCCAGTGCAGGCTGGTCGAGTGGTTTTTAAACTGCTAATTCGACTTTGCCATTTCAACCCTTGGCAAAGCCCAATCCTTCCTTTTTAATATGCATATGTCACCCTAAAGGTAGGCCTAACACGCCCTAAAGACAGAGTGCATTATATTGAAAAATGAAGGACATGTGTTTTGATGACTTTACATGTTCTGAAAGTAAAAACCCTGCATTCTCGTTTTTGCCGCATTGGTGAGTATGGAGCTACACACTGACAACTCACAAGCGCTAACTCTCAGATGAGACTGCTAAATCCAATACTTCAAAGTATCAAAAGAAGTGTTGCATTAAACCCAAGTTGTTGCCCGAGTCGAATTTAATATAACCATTTTACAAATGGTCACTTTGTTACCCAGGTTTTCCAGCAGCCGGTTTCTGTTGCAAACAGGTGCTGTCCTTGAGATAGCCTGCTGCCCTCCTATGGAGAGGTGATGACAACTCTCAGGAAGCATTGGTGACTGGCCTTTGAAGGCGGTGGGTGGGTGGGGGGAATTGTAGGGGGGTTAAATAGTTTTTAAAAATCCACACTTACCTGTCTGCCGCTGCCACCCACTGTCACCGCCTCCTCCAGGTCCTCTTTCCCAGCTTCCAGGGCAATAAGCAGGAAGCACAATGCACCCAGCTCCCGGCCTCCTGATAGCCAATCACAATGCTGCAATGCAGCGTTGTGATTGGTCTGAGTGCCGTGGATTGGCGCTCAGCCAGAGAATAGGAGGCTGGACATGTTCTTCATGCAGGCTGTAATGCAGCCTGCATGGAGAACATTCGCAGTGCGCATGAATGTTTGGCCGCCCAAACATTCATGCGCACTTTAGGGAGTGCAAACCACTCCTTCTCTCCCCTGCTATGTCAGCAGAGCAGCCTGCCTCATCCACCCCGCAAAGCTGTCTAGTGACACTGATTAAAAGCAGTGGGGCGATGCTTCTCTGCCTTAGCAGAGGAGCCGCCACTTTCAGGAAGAGGAACAAAAGACCTGCAGACAAAAGAGGTGTGACCTCCTCCTGGCAGGATGGCCAGAGGGGTGTGAGCCCAAAGGAAAAGCTGCCCTTGAAGGACAAATGCTAGTCACACTAGGAAGGGGCTACTCTTTTGTTTCGGCAGACCGGCTGGCATCTCAGACCGAGAGGGAACATCCATTGTCAAACAGGTTTTCCAAGTGGAGTGTAGCCCCAATTAGCCACACCTGTGGTTTAGGCTAGGAAGCTCCACACACCAATAGAAGATGTTGGGAGTAGGCAGAATAGTGCACTCTGGTATATCTAGATACTACATTTAAAAAGAAGTAGCCATAAGAGGGAGGGAACCTTAGCAGCCCATTGGCTAGTTAGTCACCACCACCCCCTAAGCTTGTATTGGACATAAAAGTGGCACCCAGGGGGGACATGGCCAAGCGCCGAAGAACACAGCTGCTTGCTAGAGCGGCTCCGTGACCCAGTGTTCTCCCTTTCAATCATCCGCCCATTTATCCGTACTCCCGACACCTACTAATGTTCTCCATGTTGTGGAGAGCATTGGGGAATTGTCGAGGGACACCCCATTGTGGTGACAAGCAGGCATGTTCTGAGACTGGAGAGGTGCGGCCTTGAGGCGGCAGCGGAGCCCCAAACTAGATTCCAGCAGCCATGACGTAGCCAGAGGAGCGCGCTGGGAGCAGGCTACAGGAAGACATCCAATCCTCAAAACGACCGGAGACCCCAGCCCGGCAGCCTTGGTTTGAAAATGAGGTGGGGCTGGGACGGTGTCTCTCCGAGATATTCCTCCGAAAGCGGAGGTGTTCAACAGCGCAGAAACAGGCTTGGAATCACTGACAAGTGGCATGGGATTGCAGTTGAACGCCCCATAGGAGCGACAAATGAGCCCGATCTGAGATGAAGGAGACACGACCCCCGGACCAGCGGCAAGGCACCGACCTAAGGTGCAGTGAAGGAGCAGAACGCACGAATAGGGCCACACCCCGAGGCAGCCGAAGAACATAGTGCAACCCGGCCCAGCAACACATGCACGGAGCGCAGAGCAGAGGACAAAGGGAAAGTGCATCCCCCGCGACCTCCGGGAGGAAGCAGATCCGCAAAGAGAAAAAGCCCAGAGCTATAGCTAAGTCTCTTCCACGGCGCAAAAAAGACACAGTCATCGACGCTAACAATAGCAAAAATCAGCGCTATACCGCCATTATCATTGCAAAATTGAAAATCGCTCCCAGTTTGCCATTAAGAAAGCCTGCTAACTTTTAATTTCTGTGGATATCCATGCCTGCACCAGCATACCAGTGCCCTAGCATCCTACGTAAGGTGCCACAATGAGAAAAGGAGGGACCGTAAAAGATAGAATTGGTAAAACAGTGGTGAATAGTAGGAAGGAGTTGCAGACCCAGGAGAAACCTGACAGGCAGCACAGGAAACCTAATTTTCCGGTGGCAGGCGGCAGAGAGTAGCCTGGAGCCAAACCCTCCCCCTCCATAACAAACAGGCATGACGGGAGGAAGAGGAATGAAGAGCACACACTAGACTAAGCTCGAAAAGTATGCACTCCCCAAGGGGCAGGAAGGTCTGGAGAACCCCGGCGATGGTACATCAGATACACCTCCTCAACTACCTGATGATAGCGCCATATCTCTAAAGGACATAACCGTGGCAATGCCGGGGGTTAGAATGGTTCTGGAGGGGCGCATAGATAATGCGACGATGGAGATGTCCCTGATACGCGCAGAACTTCGGAACATGAGTTCTAGGATCCAAGAGGTGGAAGACACAACAGCAACTCTACAACAGGACACCAAGACCCTCAAAGAGCAAGTTAAAGACCTCCAAACAACCACTGCACACCTTGAAGCAAGACTCAAACACTCCAGGGTAGATCACGATGGAATAATATATGTATTTTGGGGGTCCCGGAGAGAGCAGAGGGCCCTGCTACAGACTTGTTTGTTGAGGATCTTATCCTTAAACATCTCCAGCCAAGAGGCCTCTCAAAGTTCTTTTTAGTAGAGAGAGATCACAGAGTGCCGGGGGGCATGCCCCACTCCGGCGCCCCACCCATGCCTATCGTTGCTTGTCTCTTTAATTTCAAGGACCGTGATGTGGTGCTACAGTCGGCCCGCATTGCTCCACCAGTCCAATATGAAAACACCCCAAAAACCTTTTTTCCGGACTTCACCCTGAAGGTGCAAAAACAAAAGATGCAACTTCCTAGCGTTAAAACAAGTACTGAGAGAAAAGGGAGTGAAATACTCCATGCTTTTTACAGCACGACTGTGGGTGGAAGATGAGAGGAAGGCCTAGTTTTTTGACTCTCCAGAGGAGGGATGGGCCTGGCTGGAAGGATGGTGGACGTGGGAGGCTCCCCAGCAAAGACACGTCAAGGGAAGCAAACCAGAGTAATTTCAGCCCTGACCGAGAACGACACAGCGGAATCAAAGCGGGGGGGGGGGGGGGCTGCCCACAACAGGCCACCATTGGGTTGGTAGTGGCAAATCTGACTTGAACATACTTGTCTAGGATCATTTCCTCCGGATGCACTGTTAACTAACAGACCTCCCGGACCCGGTGGAAGTAACAAAGTCCTGGGTGGATCATTGACCGGCCTTGGCCGAGACTGCAGAGCAGGAAATGCAACATGCTGTAAGGACCCCGCACCAATACTCCGACCGAGGAGTAGCATAGTCGGGGAGATAAGAAAACTATTATGGGACGTAGGACTGGGATTGCGGAGGTACACAGCCCCTACTAGGTTTCTTGATCGGGGAGGGATGATAGGCACTCTGCTAAGTTGGGGGAGGTGGGCAGTTGTGGATCTATCAGGCAGGGATGCGGGGTGCAGGGTTTGTTTATGGGGCATGGGGATACAGAGGTTTTTTGTTCACCTACAAGGTTTGTATACTATCATATCCAAGTTTTGTCGGATTACACCAGCATCACACATTGCTACTACCTTATGCCAAACGAATGGGACTTACTCTTTGTTAGAATCGCTCCCTCCCCCCAACAGGTGGAGAACACCCTAATACACTATCCATAAGAAATCCAACCCACACTCCTCATGCCTAATATGAAAATCCCTGAGATTCGTCTAATCTTGTGGAATGTGAACAGCTTTGGAGATAAAATCAAACGGGTATAGTCCTTCAATTCCTGAAGAGACACTCCCTGGACGTAGTCCTCATTCAAGAGACCCATCACCTCGAAAAAACATTCAGAGCACTAGACCGATGGGGCTATAAAATGATGGCCCACTCAGGGTTCACCTTGGGAACCAGAGGGTTGGGGATACTCCTCAAGTAACAACTCCCATTTATAGTAGACAAAACCTGGGTGGACACGGGAAGCAGATTCGCAGCACTCACGGGGCAATTGGAAGGGGAAACGATAAACATAATCTCGCTATATGTCCCACCGACACTCCACAACACCACTCTTCCGGACTTGGGGGCACTTGTGCTGGAACCACCAGTGGGTCACCTCTTTTTAGGTAGAGATTTTAATATGACACTGAATGATACAATAGACCGAATGCCAGCGAGAAAGACACATAAGACACGGACACGACTTTAGGAGTTTATTGGAGCCATGGTTCTGACTGACATATGGAGAACGCTGAACCCAGTTGCCCGAGAGTTCACTTATCATTCAGGCGTGCATGGTAGCCTCTCACGAATTGACCTCCTGGTCGCACTCCCATCCCAGGTGCCTGGTTTTAGGGATGTGAGACACTTATCCTGGGGCATATTAGATCACCCCCCATCTGGGAACGGCATAGAATTGGCAAACAGCTAACTAGCAATGTAATATCTGTTAAACCCTCCTACTTAAACATTCCGGAAATTCGGGAAGACATGGAAAAAGCAACAGACCTTTACTTTAAAGAAAACGAACAATCAGTAAATTTGCCAGTAATACTCTGGGAAGCGTATAAAATGGTGATCAGAGGGCCGGCTCTTTCTTTGATGGTTGGACACAGGAGAGATAAGATAGGAGATGTTGAAAGACTGAAACTTAGCATTTCATACCTTGAAGCACAACTGATATGCCAAAATGACGATGACACAAGACACTTGTTAGGCCTAAACAGCTGGAGTACAGAGATATGATAACTGAGACAGCTAGAGCTATGATCAGGATGACCCAACACCAAATTTATGAACAAGGGGATAGAGCGGGGAAAGTGCTCGCCTGGCTCGACAGGCGAGAAAAAAAAATTCAGGGGTTGGCCACCATCGAACTCCCGCATGGTGTGAGGATCACTGACCCCCAGGAAATAGGTGACACGTTTGCGACCTACTATGAGGGAGTTTACACCTCAGAGACTGTATGCACCATAAAAGATTCTCTGGATCTCGTTAAAGATCGACCCCTTCCTAAACTTATGCCGGAAGATACCGAGGCATTGAATAGAGATCTGACATGTGAGGAGGTACAACAGGCAATCATGGCACTGAGATCAGGGAAGGCACTGGGTCCCAAAGGGATCCCAATTGAGTTGTATAAAATAATCGCTTCCCACACAGTGCCCCATCTACTGAACATGTACGAAAAATGCAGGGTAACCGGTATTGTACCCAGAGACCAGTGCCTTGCAACAATAGTTGTAATTCATAAAGAGGGTAAACCAGCTGACATATGTGGCTCATATCGTCCCATTTCCCTGCTAAATGCTGAAACAAAAGTCCTAGTCAAGCTGCTAGCCCTCTGTCTTATCCCTCTTATCACTAAGTTAGTTCACCCAGATCAATCCGGTTTTATGTCAGACCAAAATAAGGCTCTCAATCTAAGATGCCTACATGGGGTTCTAGGACTTGCCAACCGTATCCAGGAGGACGCAGCGGTCCTGTCTCTGGACGCTCGCATGGCATTTGATTCCATCGAGCAGCCGTATCTATTTGCAGCCCTCGAGCACTTAGGCGTAAGACCTCAATTTTTAACCTGGAAACGCCTCTTATACACTGCACCCCTTGCACAGGTTGTGGTGAATGGTAGAGTGTTGCAAACCTTCCCGCTCCGAAGGGGAACTAGACAGGGCTGCCCCCTCTCACCATTGTTATTTGAGCTGGTGCTGGAACCATTGGCGGTTTGGATCCGGGGTGACCCACTGATTCGTGGCCTCCGATGGATGGCAGATTGGGAGGACAGAATTTCCCTTTGCGCAGATGATATTCAAGTATATGTAGCGACACCTAAGTCCTCCATCTCCAGAATACTTAATATCTTCGCCACATTCCAGAGATATTCGGGCGATACTGTGGTAAATAATTTAATTACCGGGACTTAATTTGATACAGAACATAATAAAAATAGCTCAATAAATAAGAGGCAGAATCCGTGGTATTAGAGGTTAAGAACGGGCTTTATTCCAATAAACGATTTCGAAATCGTGGACTCCAGGTTCCATCACCACGGAGGCTCAGGAAGTGAAGTACACACATTATTGATAATTAATAACTTTTATACAATAGGCATTACAGCGAAGCAAATGCAAGAGGCGTAACAATAGATAGCAAAGATAACATTTCACATGCGTAGCTGAAGGAGGCGTAATTGGGAGTAACAAGGAAACGTCATTGGTTGTGATGTTACATATGGGTGGACCTATGAAATAATTTCGCAATGTCAGCAGAAATACTTTGCAGAGATGCGCGCGCAGCAGCATGACGTGTGATTGACGTGCAGCTAGGGGGTGAAGGGGACTTGACATTTAACTCTACATGTGGCGACAGATGTCTGGAGGGTCAAGTCAACCTAATCCCAAATCATATCTAACATCCTATGTTTAAAGAACTATGTTATCCAAAAGAGAGGCCTTCTTGGAGTAGAATCTTATTCTATACTGACTATACTGACTGTTAGTGCGTGTACAAGCGTCTAAGTGTCTACACTAGATGCGAGGGCAGGAATCTTCCATAGTAACAGGGCTATGAATTACTTGCATAAAGACAGAGAAGCCGGGCCTTTTGCTCGGTAGCTGGCAGAATGTTTACTTAAGCTACTAGACAGGAATGCATTGGGCAGGGAGCGGAGCAGATAATTTTCGAAGGTGAAATACAGTTCTTGGCAGGCAGCAAGCTGATGTCAGGCATCGTGAGCCGCGCAGGGAATGAGACAAAGTTCATGGTCACAGATGCAGGCTCGGACTGGAGCTTCAGAGACAGAAAGCAAGAAAAGCTTGATGACAGAATCAGGGCCTACTTGCCTGGACTGTAAAATGGCCTAAGTGAACCATATAAAGGCGGTGGCCTTTCGTACTTAGGAATGGAATATCCGGCCCATTTGTGGCGGATCTGAAAGAGGACATGTTAACGGTGGACGCACATGTATTTGCGTCTTCATAACTGGAACTGGAGGGAACACACATGTACTTGTAACATGCACATAGAACCGTTGGGGTCCAAGATAGGGGACATAACTGACCAGAAAAATCCATATTTCCACATTCCCTCCTTGTCCCCTACTTGCCCGTCAAGAGATATCAATCTTCATTAATCCATTGATCTGTTCATATAGCATCATTTGTTCTTCTTTCTTCTTCCGGGATCTTGAATGAAAATCTTGATGTGGAATGCACGATGTGGCACACAGACCACAAATCGCTGGTCCACATTGCAGGCATAAGCAGCAACTGAATAGTATGAGAAGGCCAATACCTAGGAAGGATAGAACTCTCCATCCCCAGGCTGATAATATGCTCCAAAACCAACCGGACCAAGTCCAAGTGCCTGGATTCTGGTGTATCTGGCTCACAATCTTATGAAGGCGCGTTATAGCTTTATATACAGATGGCGAATTTTCTGGTATGAAAATGCAACAGCTTGATCCGATGACCCTACAAGCTCCGCCCCTATCGGCCAGGATGACGTCAAGGACAAGACGATTTTGAAGCACAACAATCCGCATAGCAGACTGCTCTTCTGTTAAATTGCCTAAGGCGGAAATAGTTTTGTTCACTACTGCTTCAAGGGTTCTAGTCAATCTACGTATCAGCTTACTATTAGTAACGGTACCTATATAGGGAAAGAGACCTTTATTGAAATCTGTGTATTTTTCCCATGCTGTTTCAGTGTAATCGACTATTGGGAGATCTCTCCTTTCTCTATTGTGTACTAAATGAGTATTTCTGTGATAATCAGGAGGAGCTAGAAAAACAGGTGGCAAAAGGAATCCAATGTAGCAGGTACCATCCCAATCTAGAGGCAGACGTACATATGCCGTCTGACCACATATAAAATAGGAATGGCGGGAAGCTCTAAATGTCGACTTGCCTTGATCACTGAATTCTATTACAGTGGTGCATCTACTATGGCCCATATGTATGGAACCATTTTTTCTTACACATAATTCACCATTTACTGGAAATACTGACATGGCGGGCAAACTTGGATTAGCTTCGGATTCGACATTCAAGATCAGGAGATTAAGCGTAAAATTACCTAATCCATATACTTCATTTTCTAGATCAGTTCCTGTTCTTTTGGGAAGTCCCTCCTTGTTGGGGTGGCAGACTTTAAGTAAAACTAAGTTCAGATTTCCCCATACCCCATTGTCTTGATAAACTGCAGAGTTCGAATCTAAGGAATTAATTAAACTAAACCATGCTCCACAGGAGCCGTTGTGTGTGAACGGGTATGGAAAAAGAGGGAGAATTCCTTTATAGTTCTGATAGGGAGGGAGTCGGCCACATATCCAACAATTTGTAGCATTGCTAACCTGATGGGAATGATGTAACATACTAATAAAAGTGTTATTGCGCAGCGCAAATCTGTATGACAATTCATGCGGAGGTAATTCGCTAAAAGAATGTTCAGCAGTAATATTATAAACATGTCTAGAAATAGGATAACATATGTGCAACAATATACTTGCAGTAATTATTAAAAGACTTAGGAAAAACAAAATCAATAACGTCACTGTGCAATGACTACGCAGTGATTTACAGTATGTATGTCGTTTCAACATTTTTCGGGTTATTTCTCTATTCAGATCTAAGGGATACATGTCAGAGACAAATTCGACCGCTTCACCTTGGAGAGGACTTAAACAATCAAATTTCCTGACTGATTAGATCGGAGTTTTAGTTTATAATGTTCGTGACTACCTGAGTCAACCAAAGGAAGTTTTGAGTCAATGAGTGAAGACACACGAGGTGTGGTTTTTATATCTGATGGTAGTCCATAAAATTTCTTGATATGACTTGAATGTACCCAGCCTTTTCTGCCTTCGATCTTCACGGCTGTCCTTGTGGTGAGTAAGACCAGTTGAGGCGACCTCCACCTAGGATCCAGCTGAGTCTTTCGATCAAAGTTCCTCACTAAAACGAGATCCCCCGGAATTACGTCATGGGGTTTCACCTCGGTGTTGTCAGGAAAAGCTGCAGCTACCTGTGAACGACAAGATTGTAGTGCAGACATCAAGGAAGCCAAATAATCTGTCAGCATATTACAGTCAATATCAGTTATTTTACGTGGTATAGGCGTCCCCCACATATTTGGTGGTCTGCCAAAGATCACCTCATACGGGGATAGCCCTGTTCGAGAGTGTGCTACCATTCTCATGTAAAAGAGTGCAACTGGTAATGCTACTACCCAGTCGACACCTTTTTCCCTGCATATTTTAGACAATCTAATTTTCAGGGTCTGATTATGTCTTTCCACGAGACCTGCTGCCTCGGGGTGTCGGACACAGTGGAATTTCCACTGATAACCTAACAAAAGTGAAACGTGTTTCATTAGTTCGGATGAGAACGGCTGGCCGTTATCTGAGTAGACAGCACGTGGTAAACCGTATCGTGGGAAGAATTCTCGAACTAACTGTTTGGCAGTAGTCGGGGCAGTGTAATCTGAAACCGGGTACGCCTCTGTCCAACGGGAAAGAGCACAGACAACTACGAGAACATATTTGAATCCTCGACATCGTTCCATCTGGATATAATCCATCTGGAGGATTTCAAAAGGGTGATCAGGAGGCTGAAATCCACCCTGCTCTACGGGAATGCTTTTTCCTGGGTTGAACTGACAACAGATCATACAGGTACGAACTTTTTGTTTCGCTGCTGCTCGTAAATGTTTGTTGAACCAAATATGTTGAATGCTGTCTAGCATAGCTTTCTCTCCTAGATGCGCTGGACTATGGACAGTGTTAATAATGACTTGGACCATTGAATCAGGAAGGAACCACACAGATTTTTCCTTCGTCATCCATCCTTGATCCGTTTGGATCCCTCCTAATTCAGTCCATTTCCCTATTTCGTCTGGAGTAGCATGTGTCTGTATGTCAATTACATCAAGAGCGGGATCCTTAACCATCATGCAATGTGTTGGTGTCTGGACTATTGTCTTTGTCATCTCGGATGTTTGAGTTTGAGCAGTCTGTTTAGCTGTTCTGTCAGCTAGATCATTGCCTTGAGAAATGATATCAGTAATTTTCGTATGAGCTTTACATTTCATAATCGATATTGCAATGGGTAAATGTATTGCATCTAATAAGGCATGAATGAGGGGTCCGTGCTGAATGTGGGCACCGTGAGAAGTTAAATAACCTCTCTCTCGCCACAGCACGCCGAAGTCATGTACAACTCCGAATGCATAACGTGAATCAGTGTATATGTTGACTTTTTTATTTGTGGCTTGAATACAGGCTTGTGTCAGAGCGACGAGCTCTGCTGCTTGAGCGGACAAGGTATTTATACACTTGGTTTCAATAATTTCAGTGTCTGTTGTGACTGCGTAAGCAGCCACTAACTCTCCTGTACCTGTTCTCATACATGAACCATCTACATACAACGTCAGGTCTGGATCTGACAATGGGACATCTGTCAAGTCTTGTCTGGGTTTCGTCGTTATTGTAATAACATCAATACAGTCATGGGCTAGTGGGTCTGTTCCGATTACAGGTAAAAGTGTGGCAGGATTCAATGTGTTACAACGTCTGATTTCTATATGTGGCTGAAACAATGTTAGTTCATACCCTGTAAGTCGTGCTATAGTCAAGTGTTGTGTTTGCGTTCGGTTCAAGAGAACCTCTACTGCATGTGGTACTTGAACTGTCAATGGATGTCCTAACACTATAGCATCGCCTTGTCTGATTGCTAAAGCTGTCGCTGCCACTGATTTCAGGCACGCAGGCAGAGCCTGAGCTACGGGATCTAATGTACTAGAAAAATAAGCACACGGTTTGTGTGATCCTGCTTGTTCCTGTGTGAGTACTGACAAGGCAGTACCTTCTCGTTCTGTAACAAAGAGTGTAAAATGTTTTCTGTAACATGGTGTTGCTAAAACAGGTGCTTGGCATAGAGCTTTCTTTAAGCTTTCAAAAGCTAGTGTGTGTTCCTGAGTCCAAGGGAGGACAGTCGATGTGGCTGCCTCCTGTGTTGTTAATTGAATGAGTGGTTTTGCTAGAAATGCATACTGAGGGATCCACTGCCTACAATATGAAGTGAGGCCTATGAAAGCCCGCACCTCCTTTTGTGTCTTGGGTATTGGCATATTTGCAATTAGCTGGATACGATCTGGTGTAAGCTGCCTTCCCTCCTTGGACAGCGAGTGACCAAGGTAAATAACTCGCTGGACACAGAATTGCAGCTTAGAAGGGGACACCTTGTGCCCCTTTTCGGCTAGAAATTGTAAAACCGTCAGTGATGCTTTTTCACATTCAGGTTCGCTTCGGGCGGTGATCAGCAGATCATCGACATATTGAAGCAGAGCAGTGTTGACTGGCATGTGTATACTGTCAAGTTCTCGTTTCAATGCTTGGCTATAGATGCTGGGGCTTTCTGTAAATCCTTGAGGTGCGCGTGTGAATTTAAAGCTACGTCCATTTAAACTAAATCCGAACAAATATTGGCTTTCCGGATCTATTGGGACGCTGAAAAAGGCATTCTTGAGATCAATTACAGTAAAGAATGTTGCTTCGGAATCAATAGCTGTCAGTAATGAAGAGATGTCTGGAACTACGGGGTATTGTGGTACAATACATTTATTTAATTCGCGTAGATCAATAACCAATCGATATACTGGGGGAGCCTTTGGATCAGTTTGTTTAAGAATCGGAATTATCGGTGAATTACATACATTGGAGTCGGTCTCCACAACCACTCCTTGGCCGATAAGTTCGTCAATGATTTGCAGTAAAGCCATTACAGCTTCTGGGGGTAACTTGTATTGTCGCATTCGTGGTAATACCACTCCTGCCTTTAGTGTGACTCGATATGGTGTAATGTTCATGCAACCAACATCTGTAGGGCCTTGTGCCCATAAATGTGTGGGCAAATTCTGCAGTCGGGAATCCATGTCTCGAGACACATAATGACCTTTAAAATCACGTAAAAACAATCTTACTCCTTCCGGAGAACAACATATTATGGCTCCTAGAGCTTTCAGTGTTTTTATACCTAACAAGTTTTCTGGACATGATTTAGTAAGCAATAAATCTGTAGTTCTGGTCAAGGGTCCTATCGTAAGAGGAAGAGGCTGTGATACTTCATTAACAATAGGTTTTCCTGAAAAACCAAGGGAAATATTCTGTGAGCCTGAGAGGGGTGCCCCTGGAACTTCACTACGTTTTATAGTTGTTCGACTTGCCCCTGTATCAAGTAAACATTTTCTATCTTGGCCTAATAATTCACTATGTACATAAGGTCCTTCTTGGTCTACTGGGACCTCAATAAGGGGTAAGTCAACTTCCCTCTCTAGGCTGGTTCATGCATATCGTTGATAATCAGGATAGTCATACTGTGCGGTCTGGTACAGCTGTCGTGTCGTGGTTTGTGTGGCAGCAGTAGGCAACGCTGGTGCGGCTGGCACAAACTGTATAGACTGTTGTGGAGCTGGCATGGCCTGTGCATGCTGCGGTGCTCCTTGTTCATTCTGATCCTGTCTAAGTGGCCGTGGTCTTTCTTTTGTAATACCTGTGGCGATATTACGCTTCAGGACTGGGCAATCGTGTATGTAATGTCCTGGCTGTTTACAATAGTTGCATGTCCCTTTTACAGGTCCCGCTGAATCACCGGACTGTGTCGTACCCTTTTTATGACCTTCAGCTGGAACTGTCTGGGAGACTAGCATTTTCATTTTTGTATCTTTCATGCGTCTTTGTTCATGTTCTTGTTCTTCTCTAATTCTATTGTAATGATACTGTAACATTTGTAACATTTGTGATGGGGTATTACCTTGCCATGTACTCTCGAATTTTAATACTCTATTCTTCACTTGGGGCAAAGAATTTTCAACTAATTTTGTCACAAACAGATGTGGGTATGACTCGCTACTTGCTTTTATACCACTATTTATACCAAAACATTTTTCAAATCGGGCATAGAAATCACTAGTGTCTTCATCTTGCTTTTGTTTACAGGCTGAGATTGCACCCCAGTCTTCCTTTTTCGTGGTTAATAAACGTGGCAGTACCTGTACTAGTAAACCTGGTAGTGCTTTAGTTTTGTCCCCAAGCCCCGAACCTGGACCTCGGGCCTTTTCTTCATTTTCTAATGCTGTCCAATCTATCTTTTGGTCTCCCACCTCCCATTCTTTTTCCTTGAGTTTTTCATAAATGCCAGCAGGCATTAATACCTTTAATATTGTCATAATGTCGGGATAGGTATACTCTCCCATGAGTAACATGTCTTTAATTTCTCGGTGGAAACCCGCTGGGTCTTTGTCATGACTGGGTACCACTTTCTTCATTTCTAACAATTCTATTTTCGATATGGGCGTATATACATATACACGTTTAAACTGATTGTCCTCGCCCTTTATTGGGTGTACTTCTCGTAAGGGATTCTGTCTGTCCATGTAATACATCGGTCTTTCCTTGATGGGCAATGAAACATGTTCTGGACATACAAAAAGAATGTACTGCTTTCTAGATTCTAGTATTTCCTTAATTAACTTAGTACCTGAACCTTTCCATCTATTCGTGAGTAATTCAGTCAATATATCAGGTAAGGGACCAGGATCTGAATGTTGGCTTTTATATAGTATAAGAAGTTGTTGAATCATATAAATCCCAGCTAAACGCTGTTCATCTGGGGTGAGGTTCAAAAATGTGTGCGCTATTGCATCATCACCATATTTTCCGGGACTGTCAACCCAGTGAACGGCTGACCTGGCTAATTCTTGTTCATCCATAGAATCGAGAAAATGATAACCCCTTCGTTCTTGCAGTAATTTGTCAGCGGCTTGGAACGAATGCTCGGGGGACCTTATATTTATTATAGGTGTTTGGAAAATTCCTGTTATTATCTGGACATATCGGACGTATCGGATCAGTAAAACATCTGGTACTTTTACAAGATCTTCCTCTACCTACGTAGGCTATGGTGTCTGACTGTCCTGTGGGCAGTCCTGATCCTTCCTCCTCCTCGTTTTGTTCAAACTGGTCTACCGCTAATCTCTCTTCGTGTAGGCGTTCTATTTCTTTACGGATCTTTCTGCACATGGCTATTATACATTTTTGCCTGTCATGTCTCCCTTCTGATATATTCTGGCTCCATCTGGTAAGAGTTTGCATTATTTCCGGATCTACCCCCGGTCGGTCTTGATTTCTGATCACACAATTTATGAGGAAACGTAACAGTTCCCCCTGTATCTCCACTTTCTGGTATTCCATAGCTCTGTTAATACTTTCAGAATCTCGCCCTGTTTGGACATAATGATATATATTATCTAGATGCACAGTCATTCCTGGTAACTTCCCTAAATACACCGCGGCTCGTCTGATACGTAATGATGCCATTATCATTTCGTCCTCTTTGCCGGGCACAGGGTCATATCTACAATCTATAAGAAGTTCCTTAAGCGTGCGGGCATTTATGAGTTTGGGGGTACGCGGATGTGCTGACTCTTGAAAGGTAAGTTTATTTATTCTGGGTGGCGTAGAAAAAATATTGGTAGCACCTCCGGTAGCCCCGTCTGGAGTATCGGGCGTGAAAGGATTCGTAGAACGCGATACAGCAACTATAGGTGTGGACACAGCTATAGAAGTAGCTGTAGGAGCAGATGTGGAAACGGACGTGCTTGCCGGAACTTGTGTCAGGATTTGAGGCTGTAAGGATACAGGTACAGGATCTTGGCGTTGAACCTCCCCGGCCAACGGTCTATGTGGGGCGGGGTTAGCATACTCGGGAGCTGCGTCATCTAAATATGAGGAAAGAAAAACATCTTCTGCGGTTCTAGGATGCCCCTTAGGATGTACTTTTATTGGAAATAATGGGGGTGGCAAGTCTTTTGGTATCCCCGCAGTAGCCTTAGGTAATCCCTCGGCCAGAAGGGGATACATACCCTTCATAAGGGCATGTCTTTGTCTGTCTACTTGTTCTGATTTTACTCGTGTACCTTCTTCAATTAATAGATTTTCTTGAACTTTATTTGAATTCTCTTTACTCTTCTCTTCCTGTCTACGTGCTTTTTCTGTGCGTCTATACGATTCTTTACGCCATAATTCAATGGCGTCCTTCTGTGATTGTCTAGCTTTCTTTTTCCATAATTCTTCCTCTACTTTCACGATGCACTCTGCATCCCAGGTCCCAGCTGCGGGCCACCTCTGACTTTCTGGTAATTCCTTAGTGTAGTCTACCCATAGATCAAGAAATAATATAGCGTCTAGGCCGTGTTTATGATACATGAAGTACCCTGGAGTGTCCCTAGGAGGAATAGGAACAGCTTCTTCGAGTACCCCTTTTCTAGTTGTGATCTGTCTTAGTTTTGAAAAGAGCGGCATATTGAAAACTGATCTGATACTTGGTTTTGAACAAACTTAATACAATAAAACACAATAATGAACAGTCATTCTTACCACATGCAGGACATATCAATACATTTAACATTTAACATTTACATGAGCAACGATGATGGTGACGATGATCTAAGAAAACTTAATCACTAAACATAATACTCGGCATTTAACTGAATTATTCTGAATTTATATACTTGATATACTAGATATACTGCTAAACAGTACAGATACACTGCTAAAACAGTGCAGACCGGATTTGTGTACCCAAACCCGTCTGGACCGGCACAACTTATGTGCACGCCAGAACGCCTCCCCAGTAATGGTACTCACCGGGTAGCTCGGAACGGAAGGCCTCGGAACGGAACTGAACTGAACTGGACCGGACTGGACTCGACTCGACAACTTCGGACACTTCAGGACATCGGAAACCTGGTGGGCCTCTGTATACCTCGGATCTTGCTCTCTCAGCTAGGCTCTGGTCGGGATACTTCGCACTTCTCACCGCCTCGTCTGGGTGTTGATCGCAGCCTCAGTCGCCCCCGCTTGACCGGAGGGAGATACAGGAAATCCTGCTGGTACGCGTTGTTGTCCGTCCAGCTGTGGCAGGAGACCGGGCCTGCAACGCACCGCCGGCGCGTGAGATGAGAAAGTGTCCCTGTTCGGGCGCCATTTATGTGGTAAATAATTTAATTACCGGGACTTAATTTGATACAGAACATAATAAAAATAGCTCAATAAATAAGAGGCAGAATCCGTGGTATTAGAGGTTAAGAACGGGCTTTATTCCAATAAACGATTTCGAAATCGTGGACTCCAGGTTCCATCACCACGGAGGCTCAGGAAGTGAAGTACACACATTATTGATAATTAATAACTTTTATACAATAGGCATTACAGCGAAGCAAATGCAAGAGGCGTAACAATAGATAGCAAAGATAACATTTCACATGCGTAGCTGAAGGAGGCGTAATTGGGAGTAACAAGGAAACGTCATTGGTTGTGATGTTACATATGGGTGGACCTATGAAATAATTTCGCAATGTCAGCAGAAATACTTTGCAGAGATGCGCGCGCAGCAGCATGACGTGTGATTGACGTGCAGCTAGGGGGTGAAGGGGACTTGACATTTAACTCTACATGTGGCGACAGATGTCTGGAGGGTCAAGTCAACCTAATCCCAAATCATATCTAACATCCTATGTTTAAAGAACTATGTTATCCAAAAGAGAGGCCTTCTTGGAGTAGAATCTTATTCTATACTGACTATACTGACTGTTAGTGCGTGTACAAGCGTCTAAGTGTCTACACTAGATGCGAGGGCAGGAATCTTCCATAGTAACAGGGCTATGAATTACTTGCATAAAGACAGAGAAGCCGGGCCTTTTGCTCGGTAGCTGGCAGAATGTTTACTTAAGCTACTAGACAGGAATGCATTGGGCAGGGAGCGGAGCAGATAATTTTCGAAGGTGAAATACAGTTCTTGGCAGGCAGCAAGCTGATGTCAGGCATCGTGAGCCGCGCAGGGAATGAGACAAAGTTCATGGTCACAGATGCAGGCTCGGACTGGAGCTTCAGAGACAGAAAGCAAGAAAAGCTTGATGACAGAATCAGGGCCTACTTGCCTGGACTGTAAAATGGCCTAAGTGAACCATATAAAGGCGGTGGCCTTTCGTACTTAGGAATGGAATATCCGGCCCATTTGTGGCGGATCTGAAAGAGGACATGTTAACGGTGGACGCACATGTATTTGCGTCTTCATAACTGGAACTGGAGGGAACACACATGTACTTGTAACATGCACATAGAACCGTTGGGGTCCAAGATAGGGGACATAACTGACCAGAAAAATCCATATTTCCACAATACAATAAACTGGTCAAAGTCAGTGGTCTTTGTTCAATGTTCTGCCACCTCAAATGCCGAGGCGCAGGTAGTAACAGAAGGATTCCGTTATTTAGGAATCTTTGTCACAGTCAGTCAAGACTTATTCAAAATAAAAAACCTCCTAGCCCCCCCCCCCCCCTGTGCACTGACTGAAGTGAGATGTGCAACACTGGCAAGCCCTTCTGCTTTCTTTATTAGGTAGGGTGGCCCTTTTTAAAATGATGGTACTGCCACGTTTTCTGTATGTCCTACAGAATTCCCCCTTCCCCGTGCCAGATAGCTACTTTAGAGATGTACAGAGTGAGGTCAGAGTCCTGTTGTGGGATGGAGGTGTCTCCAGAATCGCCCTCAATACATTAAATTTGGGTTGGTTTGACGGTAGAATCACCCTTCCTGACATACAGACGTACTACTGTGCAGTGCAATTGACAGTCATTAACCAGTGGGGCCACCAACCAATGACAGAGCCGGCAAACCATATAGACAGACTAATTCTGCAACCGAGGGGGTACCTGCATGAACTATTTTCTCCAAAAAGTGTACATTCCCTGGTGGGGCCTACGCACTGACAGTACAAGTCTGGCACTCTACACACCAGCAGTTGGGATGGAAAGACAAGATTACACTTGCTACACCCCTATGGGACTCTGACCTACTTGGGGACATGGGAAAGAAACAGGGATTCAACAAGTGGGACTTACTGGGAATCTCGAAAGTGGGAGATGTTTACTCTGCATCAGGAATACGACCCTTTACAGACTTACAGAAAACATATAATTTGGCTCCCTCTGAGACATTTCGACATCTACAACTCCGCCACGCCTTGAGAGCAGTAATACCCAGGGAAGAAGTACTGCCAGAATCTTCACCCCTAGAGAATATACTACTTAAGGAGCACATAACTCAAAAAGCAATCTCGCTGACATATAAGTAAGTTAGTTATTAGTAAATAATGCCCCCGATATGTTAACAAAAGTACGGAAGAAATGGGAGGGAGACATTATAGATATGCAGGAGGATGATTGTCCTGAGGCACTTTCTTCCCCTAGAGAAGTTGCAATTTGATCTCGTTTCCCTCTCATACAGCTTAAAGTACTTCATAGAACATACATTTCATGCACTACATTGGTGAGAATGGACAGGCATTTAAATCCCCTCGGTAAGAGAGGGTGCAGCCAGGAAGGAACGTTTTTCCATATAATATGGGCCTGTCCCTAAATCCAGTCCTACTGGACCATGATAGTACAATGCCTAAGTGGGCTGTATGGCGTCGAGTTACCGATGTCTGCTTAAATCATGTGCCTGCTTAATGTGTGGGAGGCAACAGATCTGGGTAGAGGGAAGAGAATCAGTGCGTCTTTAGCTCTGATAATCGCTAAAAGAAACATAGCACGTTATTGGGGCAAAGAAGAGGCACTGACACTGGCCGATTGCATAAAGGATATGGACTGGTGCATGGTGGCCGAAAAAACTGTTTATCAAATTAGGGGGTATCCTCAAAAGTGGGGAAAGATCTGGAATAAATGGAATGAGTACAGGGGTCTCCCATGCACAGCCACGGTGGGCCCAATAAGACGAGAGGAATTGGAGGATGGGAAAAGTAGGAGAGTAGGATCTGCTTCACATGGATACCCCCACTTTTTGCTGGTGTTTCACTGTTTTTCGACCTTAGTCTGGCTGTGTGCCTGCTAATCAGGACCACAGCCTAGCTGCTTCCTCTCTAAAATGGTTTGCATGTACAATAGGTACATATCTAATTGGATTCTGGAGTTCCTTATAAGCCCCTAGTATATGGTATTCTATGTACCTAGGGCATAGGTACCTCAGATGCCTATCAGGGGCTGCAGCATATATTATGCCACCCCTGGGAAGCACTCCAAAATGGCACCACAGGTCTGCTAATGCAGCCTGGGTAAGGGTGTGCTTGCACCCCTTACAGTGGTATAGGCTACCTATATCACTACCCATATACAGACACATATAAACCTATAAGCCACTCCTATGGCAGGCCTTGACAATCCTGAAGGCAGAGTGTGTGGTTTTATGTGAGAGGGTGCCCAAGCATGAGCTGAGCCCCTCTGCAGCTTTCACAAATCCTTCCTTATGGCTGTTCTGTGATACAGCCATACCATATACTCTTAAGTGCATTATAACCTCGTGGTAAATGCTAACTTTGGAATGGCTGCATCCAAACATGTCGTGTTTGGTGTCAAACGCTTTGGAATACTACCCCCCTACCAGTTCTGGCGGCGGGGGTAGAATTCCAGCCTTCTAGAGGGAGAGACACGTTCACACTGGCTTAACCCGGTAGGACTTTCCTGAGGCATGGCATCACAAAATGGATACCTCTGACACAGACACGGGTCTGGCCTCCTGCTGCTGACCGAAACTCCGGCAGAGGAGGCCTGGACAATAGGTTTCCTGTCGAAGGGAGGTGTAACCACCTCCCCAGACAGGCAGATGTGTATTGGGGCTGGGCGGGAGCACTCTCTGGTGCTTTGAAGTCCTGAACTGGGGGCACGTTTGCTGTCCCTGTGCATAGCCCAGTTCAAACCGGTTGCAGGGGCTACCTGCCTCTGCTCTGGCGCTAAACTGGACAAAGGAAATGGGTGTAACCACCCCTCTTTCCAAGCCCACCCATAGGTGGGGCCTTAGAGTTAGTCCATCCCCTAAACTTACTATAATTTTAGGAATCCAGTCCCTAGGACTTTAGATTACCCTGGACGAAACTCTGCAACATATATCCTGGACCTTCGACATTCTATCCTGACTAGAAGACTGAAGAAATCTCCCTTGGGGTCAAGGAGGGATTCCCCTGCTTGGCAGGCACCAAAGAAGCAACTGACTGGTCTGCATCGCTGAAGCTCCCGCCGAACGCCGAAGTCTTTGCATCACCAGAGGTGGATTTCCAGACTTCCCCGAGGCTACCCTGAGTCCAGAGCAAAGCTGAGGCCCGTGGCTATTGTGGGTGACGTGGAACCGTGACCCCTGGACACCGTGAACTTTTGCAGCAACACTATCTTCCTGGTCCTCCTTGAAGTTGTGCTTTGGGCTTCGAGTAGCCCCTGCCTTGAGCACCTTCTGCACTGAAGATTGTTGGCCTCCACTCCACTAGCGACCCGTGGGCCAGCTTCAAGTGCAAGCGCTTGAGTCTCCTTTGCGATCACTAGCCTGTCGGCTAGCAGGTCCCCACAAAGGCAACTCCTTTTCTGATTGGGTGTTCCTGGTTGCTCCAGACGTGCCCTGACTTACCCTTGCTGGGTGAGTCCCTCAGACCTTGCTGGTCTGCACCGCAGTCCTTTCTCTGAATTCCAGTGACTGGCCGTTGCCAAGGCTTATTGGGTCCATTCTGGTCACCGACACTGCAGCACTCGACAACCTTCGTGGGACAGCTTGAATCCGGCTTGTGGACTTCGTCTACACCTCCTGGACCTCGTGGCTGAAGAGTCAAGACACTCATCAACTCACCTGAAGCACCCGACATCTGTGGGCATTGGTCCATCCTGCCCTCGGTCACTGGCAAGTGACCCAGACTCTGTCCCCTCTGCTTTCAGGTTCCTTCCATCCTAGATCCAGGCTTGGAACTCTTCGGACACTTCTCCTCTTCACAACAGCAGCAGTTCTTTGCAGGCTCCCATTGAAATCGACAACGCGACCCAACACCAAAAGACACCTATGCACCCGGCTTCCCTGGGTGAGGTAACTCGAGTACTCTGGTGCTCTCGTGGGTGGTAGCCTTAGAACTTCTTAAGTCCAAAAGGGTTTGGTCCTGACTCGATTAGAAGTGTCCCTAATCTTTAAATATCCAACCGCGATATTGCCCATAGAAGAGAACGGGAACCTGCCGTTGTGTTTACACACAGCATACAGTCCCCGTGGGTCCCCTGTGTCACTACCTTGGGTGGTTCCTTGGGGTCCCAGCGATTCTACAGGCTATAGGCCTAGTGTCTATTCCAGTTTTGGTTCTTATACCACTTTTTTGGTATATGGTTTGGTATGCCCCTAGGGCCCAAACGTGTATTTGTGCTATTAATGATAATTGCTGACTTGTAAACTAAGTACTTCGAACTCCAATCTCATAAAGAGACTAGAGGAGTGTGTTTTATCTTAAATACATATATTTTGAATATATACCTGGTGTGGTTGCCTTTTCATTTAATCATTCAAGAGATTATAGACTGGTAAAACAAGCTGCTTTGCATTCCTTCAAGACTTAGCCTGAAGGCTGCTCACCATAGCTACCACTAGGATAGCTTTCAATAAAGGTTGTCTTTAACCTATCACCATAAGGGGTTGTTTGGACTGATGCAAGGTGCCCACTAGATCTAGTTGACAGCATATATCAGGCCAACTTCTCACAGGAAAGAATAAAGAAAATGTGGGGGGTGGGGAAAGGCAGCTATGCTGTACATTAAGGAACAGTAGAAGAGCCTATGCGATAATATGTGGATACAAGCTTATGTCAAATGAGTGGTGTAATGCAATATTTTATGACCGCAATAAAAAGAAGTTATATAAAAAAAAAAGTGGCACCCAGGCCTCAGATCACTACTGCCTTGGAAAGAAGACTGGAGAAGGGCTGTGCTGCTGCTCTCTGGGCCTAAGAAAGAGAGGCTGCACCAAAGACTGGGCTTGCCTATGAGATACCTACGATGCATTAAACCGGCTCTTTGGACAGAGTATTGGTCATGAAAAGGAGGGCAGCTAGTATTTTGGCATAGGTAGCGATAACTTGCAGTGGGATATAGGTGACCCCAGTCTGCAACCATGCCAAGGATCACTTCAGGTGGAAGCACAATCTCCCCATTACTGCTTCCATGGGCATGCTAAATATGTTCATCGTTTGCCTACAAATCCTATCTCTTCCCTCCTCAAATAATTGTTCCTCAGAATGAGGGGCAAAGCTACAAAGACATTCACCGACATGGTAAACCCAAAAAAGTTGATTGGTGTGTGAGTTAATTTCTTATGTGAACAGCCTGGATCTGACTGATCAGTGTTGTAATGAGATTCACCTGGAGATGGGTGGTGGAGTCCTGAGACATACCTGCCTTGCCCCTTTAATTAGCGGGTGTGTTCTATTTGTTGTAAGCCTTGCTGTAATATGACTTCAGAAAAAAAAATCTTTACATTTTTTTTATAAATAAAGGTACAAATAGATAATAAAATTTGTAAAGGTAAAAAGAAATTACCGTTCATGTTCCTATTTTTCCCTGGTGTTGTTTGCTACCTCCATTGTTTTCTATAGGTGTGTGTTGTAGTACTTGTGATTGGCCATACTGGTGCTTTACGTACTACATGACTTGGCTGGTGTACATTTAAGCCTGGTGTGTCCCTATTAGAGCCATAGTAGAGTTAGAAGTGTATTTAGCTAATTGCAATTGTCTTAATCATTTGGGGAATGTTTTGTATATGAATGTGTTTTGTATGTTTTTTTGTATTAGCCTTTCTCTTCCTGAACATCTCCTTAAATATCTCTTAATTAGTAGTAATGATTCCCCATTTTCCAATGGCTACCCGTTGTTTCTCCCTTGTTCATCCCACATTTACTACAAAAACTTATAGCTATGAGTGCAGAGCTCTCCGACACCATGGAGGTGATGTCTGTACCGAAAAAATAGGAGAGGCAGAGATGTCCGAGCAGAGGTTTTTGAATTGCATTTTGGAGTAAATACTTAGGTACCACTTTATGTGCTAAAAAATGCAGTTTGTAAATTGTGCAGAAGGTTTTCTCCACAGATATACCTACAGTTGGCTCCCGTATAAATGTACATGGTGTCCAAGTTAGTTTGTTCTGAGAAAGAGCACAAACACTCAGGAGCGGCTGCTACCAATCAGGAGTGGTAAAGCGGGGGTTGGGGTGGTGCGGGACGGAATAAGGGGTTGTTTGGACTGATACAAGGTGCGAACTAGATCTAGTTGACAGCATATATCAGGCCACCTTCTCACAGGAAAGAATAAAGAAAATGTGGGGGGGTGGGGAAAGGCAGCTATGCTGTACATTAAGGAACAGTAGAAGAGCCTATGCGATAATATGGTATGTGGATACAAGCTTATGTCAAATGAGTGGTGTAATGCAATATTTTATGACCGCAATAAAAAGAAGTTATAAAAATAAAAAGTGGCACCCAGGCCTCAGATCACTACTGCCTTGGAAAGAAGACTGGAGAAGGGCTGTGCTGCTGCTCTCTGGGCCTAAGAAAGAGAGGCTGCACCAAAGACTGGACTGCACCTGCTGAAGCTGAGAACTGGCCAATAGAGGACTTTCCTTGCGGTGCCCCACTTGAGAAAAGCTGCCTCTCATCACCCTGCAAGAAAGCTATTGTCAGTTAAAGGAAACCACTGGGTGTGCTGTGACTGCAGAACAAACAGACATGGATGAGAGTCCCAGCAATGCAAGACTCACCTCACATAGCCCTCAAATTGACTACCCTACACAATCCACCTTTGCAGATGCATCTCTGGTCTCCTCCCCTCTGAGGGAGTGGACACACATGGTGAGGATGAGCTTTCCCTCTTCATCAAACCTCTCAGACGGCAACCCTCTCCATAATGGACAACCTGCAGATCATGTCAGATGGCCAAGCATGCAACAGGATATAGCATGGCCACATCCTGTCCTCTGCAATGGCCAGCTGGGTCTCTGGATTCCCATAGACCTCAGGGCAAATTTGGAGGACCCCCTCACATATTATGTTTAATTACTCATAACGTATAGCTATGAGTGCAGAGCTCTCCGACACCATGGAGGTGATGTCTGTACCGAAAAGATAGGAGAGGCAGAGATGTCCGAGCAGAGGTTTTTGAATTGCATTTTGGAGTAAATACTTAGGTACCACTTTATGTGCTAAAAAATGCAGTTTGTAAATTGTGCTGAAGGTTTTCTCCACAGATATACCTACAGTTGGCTCCCGGAGAAATGTACATGGTGTCCAAGTTAGTTTGTTCTGAGAAAGAGCACAAACACTCAGGAGCGGCTGCTACCAATCAGGAGTGGTAAAGCGGGGGTTGGGGTGGTGCGGGACGGAATGAAATAACAACAACAAAAAAACGTACCTGGTCCGGCTGGCCGCCGCCTCTTCTCCGTCCTCTTCTTGCTGTCTCCGCTGGCTGCAGGAAGGAGCAGGAAGCACCCGGGCACCCAGTCTCCCCATAGCCAATCACAATGCTGCATTGCAGCATTGTAATTGGTCTGAGCACTGAAGCACGGCGCTCAGACAGGGACTGGGAGGGTTTGCATGTTCCTCACCAGGCTGTGTAAAGCAAGCTTGTGGGGGAAGATGCAAAGTGCGCAGGACTGTTTGCCTGGCCTGAAAGGGCCGGCCAAGCAGTCTTGAGCACTTAAGGAGTGCAAACCACTCCTCTCCCTGCTCTGGCCAGCCCCACCCCACCCAGACAGCCACTTACTACAATAGGAAAAACAAAATAATAACAATACGTTATTATCATTATATTTTTCCTGCCCGTGTCAGCCAACTATGCAGCCAAATATCCATGAAGAGTCAACGTTCCAAGTGGATTGTACACTTAGCTGGTTGCAGCGAGGTCATGTCACTCTCTACCCCTCTGCCAATGCCTTCCAGGCTGGGAAACAACCTTTACAACACAGTCATTACATCACAATACCTTTACATAGCAGTCATTACATCGCAACATCCTTTACATCACATGTCATGACATGCAGCCATTACATCGCATGTCACTACAACTCATGTCATTATAACGCATGTCACTACAATGCAGGCTTTACATCGCAAGTCATTACATTGCATACCATTGCGACGCATAGTACCCTTACACTAACAACACTTACCCTACTGTTGCACTCACTGGAGTTAGAATAGTAATTATTACCCCTATACTATCCAACACTTACCTTAAATTCGATGTAATGGTATGCATTGTAATGGTATGCGTTGTAAAGGTATAATGCGATGTAATGGAATGCATTGTAAAGGTAGTTTCTGAAAATGCAATGTAATGGCTTGCGATGTAAAAGAATGCATTGTAAAGGATGTTGCGATGTAAAAACTGCGTTGTAAAGGCATGCATTGTAAATGTATGCGTTGAAACGTCATACAGTCGTCCAGGCCCGCCATGTCATAGATGGAGACACCCTTCACCTCTCAGGTTCCAAGGTGCATCTACATGTGAGCGCTGCCTCCAATGTTCAGCATCTCATACCGATGTCAACCAATGGTTTAGGAGACCACCTGGAGGGGCCATTCATTGGAGGTTTGGCGACATCAGGTGACAGACTAGTAGTTCAGCATTTAAGATGATTCTAAGCGCTGTTGCTGAGATATCTGGCCAAGTGCTTTGTAGTTTAAAGGGTCAGCTTTCCCCAGGGTTTTATATTTAATGAAGTTAGCCAGTAGGGGTTGGTTGGTAAGAGTTCAAACACCCTGCCGTATGCCTTTAATAGAAACCAGACCATCATTGAAGACAAGTAGGAAAACCTGCAAGCGTTGGGGAAAGACTCCAAGGGAAGGGTTTTATTTTCCCAAATTGATAAACTTAGGAAAGGGATTTTGTCTTCAGCGAGTACTAAGCACTTTAGATATTCAATTGCAATTCAAACAGCCTGGAAATTATGAATCCTTCTTTGATATAAATACGATTCACTACAAGTTCAAGTTTAAACCACAGTGCTCTCAGCAGTTATGTCAGAAGAATTTGACCCATTTGGCATCCATTTTGAAGTTTGGAGTCTTGAATCTCAAAGTGCCTCAAATGAGGCACCTGCATCATTTATGGTATCCAAAACTGTACATCATGGCTGTTTAGAAGCTTCACAGCCCCCTAGAGTGTAATGGGTAAACCTGAAACCTGACACATTGTTTAAAATATTGCTCCTATCTACAGATTAAAATTAAACTTTCCTATTATTAAAGAAGTCTGTAGAATGATTGTTTTATAGTGAGCGACATGTTGTATCACTTTTACACAAATTCGTTTTTACCTCACCAGTCTTATAATCGCAAAATAGCTAGACAACAATGCTACACCATTTGCCTTTATTCACATATCACCATGATTTTCCATTCTTTGCAACAGAATTTGTCTTGTATAATTAATTCAACCGTGCCCCATATTTACTCCTCCTGTGACGCATAATTCCAGTGACATAGTTAATAGGTAAGTGTCACACTACATGCTTCTAGGAGATACTGTTCAGATATAGTTACGTTAGGCAATTTAATTCCTTTCAATTCTACCATTCTCTATTCACATACTAGGCCAGGAATGAAAAAATAAATTATTAACAGAGGTAGTTGTAGTAAATTAGGCTGCACACCAAACATAGTCGAAATGCCGGTTACATAATATGTTTGAGGTGAAACACCAACATCTCACAGGGAGGTGAGTTCATTCTCATTGAAGCTGGTCTCAGTCTTCCCACCCCAACTCTGTCTAAAATCCTGAGTTCCAGAACCCTATATATAAATAAAACCTCTACCAGACACTCACCTCTCAGACATGTTTCCCTCACCAGCACTTCCACATTACTGCTCACATTTATACACACAAATGTATTTCAAAGAATAGATATACAAGCATGGTTTGGCTTACCACACAGCTCCATTCTTTTAAAAAAACAAAAATGAGCAGAAAAATACAACCCATGCATGGATATTAATGTACACTCGACAACATCTCATCAGCAAGTCTAACAACTCATATATGGTCTCAGAGATAGGCAGGTCCACTATGGCTCATCCGCGTACTTAGTTTTATTTCATTTCCTCATCTTAATTTTTTTTCTTGTTTCAAGCTACTCCAGACTACGACTAGACATTATCTCTGCTCTACCCTATTTAGATTCCAGATCTTTCCTCCTTTCACCCTCTTCGTACCCTTTAAAAATAAACTAAAACCGCGTAGGAGTATGTTCCCTTTCTGTCTCTCTTTCTGCCCGCTTGTCTTTAATATTATTCTCATTAATTCTTTACACAGTCACACATCATACTTTGATGTTTCACAGCATTTCTGGCACAAAACTGGTATCTAACCTCACAACCTAACTCATGCCCATCCATCCTTTGAAAACATGTTATATGTGGATCCCTTCTTAGCATGTAGAAGATATACTAATGAATTACTGTACGTGGAATTAATCTATAAATGAATAACATTCCCTCATCAATTCCTCATCACAGCCCTCCTCTTATGAGGTGTCTTCATGCCCTGGACATCAGCACCTCGCGGCCTACCTAAAAGAAAAACTTCTTCCCCTGCAGCTGGGCCTGTTTAGGACTACCTCTCTCCAGAAAACTCCTGTTTTGTCTGTCTTAATCTGCCTCCATTGGTAGGCAGTCCCCATGTGCTTCCTTCCTCTGGATTAGAGTTTCATTGTGGTACCTTTTCTGATTGCAGTGGATTGTGTTCTTGACGTTTGCCAAATTCCTGGGTCCTTGCTGTGTTTCTATTTGGTGCCTATTGTGTATCCACACCTCTCTGCTGGGCTTGTGTTGTGTCGTGTGGTGGTGGATGTTGTATTTGGTGTGCCTTCCCTAGCTCCCTGTTGGGCTTGGAGATGTGGTTGCTTTTCTTGATATCACTGCCAGCCTCTTGCGATGGTTGTGGATTCCCGCCCCACCCACAGGATAGCGGGTGTCGGCCTACCTCTGTGTGCTTGCCGCTGGGCCTGCGGCCGGGTGTCCCAGTCACTGTGCAGTGCTAGAGTCTACTTCGCGGCACGGTAGGTGAGAGCCTGCCCATTCCCTGCCTGGAAAGCAGTCTAGACATGGGCTTCCTGCAATGTTCCATGGTGGGCTTGTGGAGTATTGCACCTTTTTCCGGTCTTGTGTCTTGTTCGACTAATGTGTGCTGTGGCCTCTCTGTTGGGCTTGTTGCGTTTTTTGGGGGTTGTGTGGTGCTCTTCTGTTGTTTAGTCTTCCCTTCCCCAATGTTGCTGTAGGCCTCCATCATCAGATATGGATGGGATGAGCTTGTGGAATGCTTCCTGTCTCTTTGCTGCTTGCTTATTGGTTATTGTGTGCCACACCCTTAGCTTGTTGGGGGCTGCATGGTGCTCTTCTGATGTTTGCCTGCTCCACAATACACGGTAATGGGCTTGGGGGTTGTGTTCAATTTGTTCTACTCAGCAACGCTGTGGACCTCTGTCATACATGCCAACATTTTAAAAATGTAAATTAGGAGATTTTGATAACAGAATCAGGGGAATATATTTTCCCCATTGACTTATATTGAGGCAGAGGCAATTTTTAGATGGAAGACAGCTAAAATAAACTCATTTTTGTTTCGAAAAATTGGGAGTATCCAGTCTGATTCGGGTCTGTTGGCATGTATGTTCTATATGGCTATGGATTCTTCCCATAGCATTTGTGGGATATGTTCCTTGTGTCCCTGTCTAATGGATGGGTTTACCCGTTTCTCCATGATGGGCTTATTGGGGCCATGTGGTGTAGGTTATCCTTTTTGATGTGCCCATCCTGGCTCCCCACTGTGCTTGGGGCTTGGGTAGGCCTGCTCATTGAGGGGCGCTGGACCTTACCCCTTTGGTAATCAAGTGTGTGCCTCCCACTTTTTGTTGCTGGGGTGTAAGCTGCTCTTGTGCTTCGACCTATGCTCCCAGACGGGATCAGGGCTTGAGTGATGTAGATCCTTTATCCCTGTGTCATGACTGCTTCTGTGTCCCAGCCTAATTGCTGGGATTGGGCAGGGACTATATGGTTCTAGCTCTGATGTTTTACCTGCCATGGTGGCTACTCTGGGTTTCTGTGATCCCGACAGCCTGTTGAGCCTTAGAGCTTGGGGAGTGAGATTCCCTGACAACACCTACTCTCACTGATGCACCCCTTCTTTCTGGGCCTGCTACCTAGGGGTTCTATGGTTTCTTCCTTCCATGTTTTCCCTTTTGGGACAGGAGCTAGACCTTCCATGGGCTTGCTTTGCTTGCTGTTATGTGTCTCCTTGTTGGGGCTTCGTATTACCTCTCCCTGTACCCTTTTTTGGTGTGTGTTGGAAGGCGTTCCCCGGGGAGGCTACGGAATGCGTTCCCGACCACCCGGAGGCCCACCTTTCCCAGAGTTAGGCCGAGCAAGAGCGGGGAGGCCCTTCCTGGAAGGGTCTCGTACCTAGGATCGCACACGCTGCGCTTATTCTCTCTGCGGATAGAGGGACACCACACAGTAATTCGTTGTAAGACAATATGCTTTTATCGGTAGTCGTCAGGGATCTTTATGATCCGGCAGGCAGGTGCAGAATTAGTGCCACAAGCGGCAGCGATCTCGTGATGAGGGAAAAAGGGGTAGCGGGACAGTCTTTGAATCAGTGTCTCTGCGAGGTATCCGGCGCACAGCTCTCAATCCTCGAGCTGAGGGGATGTTGCTTCTCTCGGCAATCTCTGCCGATTCTCTTGGAGGAGCGGGCCACGAGTCACTCAGCAGGCACCGGAGGTTCGTAGTTCGGGGAGCCGCGACGGCGTCAGCAGGGCTCAGATGGTTCAGAGTTCGGGGAGCCGCGACAGCGTCAGCAGGGCTCAGATGGTTCAGAGTTCGGGGAGCCGCGACAGCGTCAGCAGGGCTCAGATGGTTCAGAGTTCGGGGAGCCGCGACAGCGTCAGCAGGGCTCAGATGGTTCAGAGATCGGGTAGCGTTCTTCGGTTCGGGGAGCGATCGAGCCGTGACCAGGTCAGCAGGCTCTCATCAGTCCAGGTCTTCTCTGCTCTCGTCCCTTCAGCACCCCTTGTTATACTCCCCCTCCTCTTTGAAGTCCGGAGTCCTCGCGGAGAGGGGTCTGGTGCCTGGGGGGCGGTGTGTCGGGGTTTCCTGTCGCTCGGCCCTTTGATCTGTTCAGGTGGGTCTGGGAGGGACTCCAGACACCCAGCGGTCGAGGCGCCTGCTCCCCGGGGGCCTGGTGGTCGATCGAAACCTCCCTCGGGGGAGAGACCAGAGGTGTGTCAGGGTCGGCGCCTCTCGGTCTGGTTTGGGGGGGTTTCGCTCTCCCTCGGCCGGGCATGCGTGTTGGGGATCTGGTCGGCCCTCGGGATGTTGGCCCACGGGGGCCGGAAGGCTGTATCAATGAGGTTCGGCGTGGTTGCAGAGTAACCTGCTGGTCGGGAGGGCCCACGCCACGAGGCCGGTCTCACACGTGCCCCCCCCAGCTGAAAGGCGGGGAGAACTACCCATCCACTTGGGGGTTCTCCTCGCTGAAGCGGAAGAATCGGGACAGGCCGTCCACGTTGGCGTGGTCCGTCCGCGTTGGCGTGGTCCGTCCCGGGGCGATGTTCCACCGTGAAATCCATCCCCTGGAGGGAGATGGACCAGCGTAGCAGCTTGGGGTTTTCCCCTCGCATCTGCATCAACCACCGCAAGGGGCGGTGATCCGTTTGTACTCGGAAGTGTGTTCCGAACAGGTAGGGCCGTAGCTTTTTGAGGGCCCAGACTACTGCGAAGGTCTCTCTCTCAATGGTGCTCCACCGCTGTTCTCGGGGCAGCAACCTTCGGCTCATGAAGGCTATGGGCCGATCTATGCCCTTGTCGTCGAACTGGGAGAGGACTGCCCCGATGCCGTGTTCCGAGGCGTCCGTCTGGACCACAAACTCCTGGGCGTAGTCGGGTGCTTTGAGCACCGGAGCCACGCACATGGCGGCCTTTAGGGTGTCAAACGCCTTCTGGCAGGAGGGAGTCCAGTGTACTTTCTTGGGGTGTTTTTGGAGGTTAGTTCTGTGAGGGGGCCTGCGATGCTGCCATAGTTCTTAATAAACCTCCGGTAGTAACCGGTGAGGCCCAGGAAGGCCCGGACTTCCGTTTGGGTCGTGGGGGGTTCCCAGGACAAGATGGCGTCGATCTTCGGCTGGAGGGGGGCGACCTGCCCACTTCCCACCTGGTGCCCCAGATAGGTTACGGAGCCGTGCCTAATTTGACATTTGCTGGCTTTGATGGTGAGGCCAGCCCGGCGCAGAGCCAGCAGCACTTGTCGGAGGTGCTGGAGGTGCTCGGTCCATTGGGAGCTGAATACCGCTATATCATCGAGGTATGCTGTGCTGAACCCCTCTAGTCCGGACAGGACCCTGTTCACCAGCCGCTGGAAGGTGGCCGGGGCATTCTTCATTCCAAACGGCATCACCCTAAAGCGGTAGTGCCCATCCGGGGTGGAGAAGGCGGAGCGCTCCTTGGCTCCCTCGGTGAGGGCAATCTGCCAGTATCCACTAGTCAGGTCGAAGGTGCTGAGGTAGCGAGCGGCCCCGAGGCGGTCAATGAGCTCGTCGGCACGGGGGATAGGGTGAGCGTCCGCTCGGGTGACCGCATTGAGTCCTCGGTAGTCCACGCAAAACCTCAGCTCGGGGGCGACACCCGGGGTAGCCGCTTTCGGAACCAGGACTACCGGGCTGGCCCAGGGGCTGTCGGAGGGTTCAATCACCCCGAGATCCAGCATCTTCGCCACCTCGGTCTGGATGCAGGTTCGGACCCGATCAGGGACCCGGTAGGCCCGGTGTCTCACTGGCGGGCTGTCGCCGGTGTTCACGTCGTGGACACACCAGTTGGTGACCCCAGGGGTTAGGGAGAAGAGGTCCGCGAACTGCCTTAGTAGCTGGCGGCAGTCGTCAGACTGTTGGGCTGTGAGGGTGGTTGATAGTCTCACCCCCTCCACGAAACCATCGGTCTCTTTCGCCCCCAGGGGGTCTGGAAGGGGCTCAGTGTCTTCTTCGGCCCCATCGTCGGTGGCCAGGAGTAAACTCAATTCTGTCCGTACAAAGTGGGGTTTGAGGCGGTTCACGTGGAGAACCCGGAGGGGGTTCCGCGGGGACTGCACATCGATGAGATAGGTGACTTGGCTCTTCCGCTCGACCACCTTGAAGGGTCCAGTCCATTTATCTTGGAGGGCGCAGGGTTTCACCGGGGCCATGACCCAGACTTGTTGACCCGGCTGAAACTCGACCACCGTTCCCCGGGGAGGCTACGGACTGCGTTCCCGACCACCCGGAGGCCCACCTTTCCCAGAGTTAGGCCGAGCAAGAGCGGGGAGGCCCTTCCTGGAAGGGTCTCATACCTAGGATCGCACACGCTGCGCTTACTCTCTCTGCGGATAGAGGGATACCACACAGTAATTCGTTGTAAGACAATATGCTTTTATCGGTAGTCGTCAGGGATCTTTATGATCCGGCAGGCAGGTGCAGAATTAGTGCCACAAGCGGCAGCGATCTCGTGATGAGGGAAAAAGGGGTAGCGGGACAGTCTTTGAATCAGTGTCTCTGCGAGGTATCCGGCGCACAGCTCTCAATCCTCGAGCTGAGGGGATGTTGCTTCTCTCGGCAATCTCTGCCGATTCTTTTGGAGGAGCGGGCCGCGAGTCACTCAGCAGGCACCGGAGGTTCGTAGTTCGGGGAGCCGCGACGGCGTCAGCAGGGCTCAGATGGTTCAGAGTTCGGGGAGCCGCGACAGCGTCAGCAGGGCTCAGATGGTTCAGAGTTCCGGGAGCCGCGACAGCATCAGCAGGGCTCAGATGGTTCAGAGTTCGGGGAACCGCGACAGCGTCAGCAGGGCTCAGACGGTTCAGGGTTCGGGTAGCGTTCTTCGGTTCGGGGAGCGATCGAGCCGCGACCAGGTCAGCAGGCTCTCGTCAGTCCAGGTCTTCTCTGCTCTCGTCCCTTCAGCACCCCTTGTTATACTCCCCCTCCTCTTTGAAGTCCGGAGTCCTCGCGGAGAGGGGTCTGGTGCCTGGGGGGCGGTGTGTCGGGGTTTCCTGTCGCTCGGCCCTTTGATCTGTTCAGGTGGGTCTGGGAGGGACTCCAGACACCCAGCGGTCGAGGCGCCTGCTCCCCGGGGGCCTGGTGGTCGATTGAAACCTCCCTCGGGGGAGAAACCAGAGGTGTGACAGGGTCGGCGCCTCTCGGTCTGGTTTGGGGGGGTTTCGCTCTCCCTCGGCCGGGCATGCGTGTTGGGGATCTGGTCGGCCATCGGGATGTTGGCCCACGGGGGCCGGAAGGCTGTATCAATGAGGTTCGGCGTGGTTGCAGAGTAACCTGCTGGTCGGGAGGGCCCACGCCACGAGGCCGGTCTCACAGTGTGATGGCTGTTGATAAACTTTGTCTTGTGCTTCTGTTAGGGTGCTTGGCAGAGGCAGTGTCTGCTCTTGGCTAGAACTGTTTGCTTCCTTACTTCAGGTGCTCAGGTACTGCATTGACCCATTGTCTTAAATTCAGGTGGCACTGTACTTGACTGGCCTCACCTCTGTCCTAGTGTGAGTAGGCATGCCTTGGTATAAGTCTATCACTTCCTGGGCTTGTATCCCTCAGTGACCTTTGTTTAGGGTTTGCTTCCTCTCAGGCCTTCTTGGGACTTTTAACTTGGCCTGGGTGGAATTTCAATTACACTGGAGTAATTTAAGTAATTCAGAGTTACTATTTGACGTTGAATGACTGATAATTATGCAAATAATCCTGCTTGTGTAATTAAGAGTAATTCTGGGGGGAGGAATCCTACTGCGAAAACACATTTAGCTGATGCGAGGGCCACTCGTGCTGGCTATTCGTGTTCTGCTACATTTATTGCTGCTCAGTCTTAGATGCGAGGATGCATTTTGCGCTAAGAAAAAAGCACTAAGCACAAGGAGCACGTTGGGGGAAATCGTACCTCAAGAGCACATTTAGCGAGCATGAGCAGCTGCTCGCTGTTAGTGTTCTGTTGCATTTCACACTATTTCTTACGGCAAAATGCACCTTTGCTTCATTTTGGACGCGCGAGGGCATTTTTGCACTAAGAAATAGCACTACGCACAGAATTACTCTTCTTGCTTAATTCCACGTAATCTCGAGGATTTTTTAAGGGATTATGTGTGATTACGCTACACAGAATTATTCGAGTTGCACCCACCCGTACGTTTTCCTCTGAGCTGAGTATTCCCATTTTGTGTGTTGGGCACTGATCTGCTGCCTTGACTGCTGGCCCTGCTTCTGCCCTTCCCTATAGTTTGCCTTTAGTACCCAGCCCAGGCTGGTGTGCTTATTTGCCCTGTTTTGGTTGTGCCATTGTATCTGTTTGTGGCCCTCTCCACGCTCTCTTATGGATGGTTGGGTTTGGGTTTTTCGTAGCTTCGGTCTGCTACGATGATATAGCCTTAAATTTTCCCATTCCTGTTCCTTCCTTCCCCACGGTGGTGAGGGTTCTCAATGTTCTCTTGTGTGGGCTTTCATTTTTCTTAAATTAGGGTATTACTGCTTTGCAGCAGGGGCGTTGTGCTACTGCCTTTTAGTCACTTCTGGCTTTCTTACGCTGCACCTGCTTTTAGGTACCTTGAATACCGTTTGGTATTTATTGTTATGTTAATACATTATTTATTTTACAGGAAGGGATGTGTTCCTGACTTATCTACGCTTCTTGACCAGCTTTCTTTTCTCTGCCTACCCTAAACCTGATTTTTCCTTGTTCCCTCTTAAGCTACACCCCCATCGTCTGCAGTACAAACAAGGCTGAGGGCATTAGGAAATTGGGAGGCTTTTGGATAAACTGTACAGTCTTCTACTCTGGTCATAACAGTACACAACATGGCAAGTCTTTTTTGGACTCAGTTTTTTTGTGGTTGATAGGCAGTTCTTTGGGATGGGTTATGTGCATGCTGCATATTACCTTTAACTGCTCTGTGTGAGTGCTGAGCATTTCCTTAAATTCACTACTGAAAAGTGTTTTCTCCAGTAAGTACTTTTTCACAAGACTCTGAACAGATTCTTTTTACTGCCAAAATTCTTGAAGTAGCAAGTATCATGCACCATTGTGGTGTCCCCATATGATGGGGAAATGTTGTCTTCAGTATCACCTCCATGAGACAAATTCTGCTTGAGGTACATCTTGGAGACTGAAGATGATACTATAAGATGGGTTCGCCCCTGAAGCTCAACGTGAGTTTACACTGGCCTCCCACTGAGGATGAACATGGTCTTAGAGGAGTTTCCCACTGATACTGAACATAATCTTAAAACAAATTCTCTCTTGACTGAATATGATCCTAAAATATCTTCCCTCTTCACTGAACATGATCTCAAAATGGCTTCCCTCTTAGATGAACATGATCTGAAATGGCTTCCTTTGTAAACAAAACATAAGCTTAAACTGGCTCTTTGCTTAATAGTAAGATGAAAGGCGGATACCAGCACGTCTAACTCGTCAATGATGTGAAAGAATGAGAAGGATCTCACATGAGCCCCCTTAAATGACGAACAATATACAAGGATCACAGTCTTTTACTCAATGTTTCTTTTTTACCTGTGATTCACTCGTAGGAAAGTTTGTGAGGACAATTTCATCTTCTTCCAGACCTCCCTCGGGCAAGGTGGATATGATTTTTGAGTAATCATGATGGGTACCAGCGGCATCCTGTGCACAGAAAACATTATGAAATCAGTTGCTACCTTACAATAATGAGGAAAATCTTATTTTTATTCACTTTGAATTTTCCGATTTTTCGGATCACTTTTAAGTTGCCATTACTTTGGGGCAAGCAATAGATTTGCCAAGATTTTGTTCCTATGTGTGCTCAAGCACCTACACAGACACGCACATACTAACACCGTCCCTCAAGAGCTGGCTTCAGTAATAGCTAACCCTGGGTGGGGAACTCTGCTCCGCCAGCGGAGTTCGCGGAGTTTCGCCTACTCTGCGCTCTGTTGAGAACGCACAGTTCAGGCAAACTCCAACTACGTGGCAGAGCGGAGTTAGCCAGCCCCTCCACCCTCCCTAGTTTAATTATAAAAGATATAAAGGCACTTACCTGCTGCGGCATCTCCGGGCTGCCTCCTCCTCGCCACGGCCTCTCTCTCCTCCGTGTCCTCGCCATCCTCGTCCACGGAAACCCCTACATAGTACGTCTTGTGAGGACGAGGAAGAGAGAGAGGCCATGGCGAGGAGGAGGCAGCAGGGAGAGGCCACAGCAGGTAAGTGCCTTTTTATTTTTTTATAATTAACGTAGGGAGGGTGGAGGGGAGCGGAGTTCCACGGAGTTGTTTACCAACTTCGTGGAACTCCGAATTGTGGCACTACGCCAGCTCCGCCCGGGCTTAGTAATAGCTGCTTTAGTTGGTAAAGATATTGTAAAATCTCAGGTGGCAAGGATAAAAAAAATTCATGAAGAGATAAGTAAGTATAGATTTATGGACCTTGACAAGGTATATATATTTAAGGTACTCTTAATCTTAAATTCACATCTACTTATGTTAATGTTAATGTTAATGTTACTGGGTATTTGTTAAGCGCACGGCTACTTCCCAGAGTGTCCCGGCGCTGATCATAGAACCCGCAACAAAGATACTCAACAAACATATACCACAGACCCAAATCAAGGAAACAGTGATGTTTTTAGCTTATGACGAAAACGCAAGTGATCAGATTCCTGGCGTAAGTCAGAAGGAAGATTATTCCATAGGGCAGACGCCAGTACCTGAAAAGTACGGCCACCCTGACGGGAAAGAAAAAACCTGGGAGTGCAAAGTCGTTGGGCAGTAGAGGACCGTAGCAAACGTGAAGGTACATAATATTGGCAGCGGTCCCTTAAATACGGTGCGCCAATATTATGAGAGGCCTTAAAGGCCAGTACCAAAGCTTTAAAGAGAATCCTCTTGCGTATAGGAAGCCAGTGCAGAGTTTTCAGAAGAGGGGTCGTATGAGTGCGATGATCGGCCAGATAGATCGCTCGAGCAGCAGCATTTTGAGCCACCTGGAGGCGATTCAGGAGATATTCAGGCAAACCAAGATACAAAACATTCACATAGTCAAGGCGAGATAGTACCAAAGCCTGGACAACTGTCTTTCTATCTGATTGAGAGAGCAATGGAAGAAAGTTTCGCATCATCCTGAGTAAGCCAAAGCAGATGCCTACCACTGACTGAACCTGGGCATTCATGGAAAGCTTATTATCAAGTTTCACCCCCAGGTTCTTGACCGTGGTAGCTAGGTCTGAGGGCGGAGACATGTTTGGAGGCCACCAGTCACGCCAGTTTTCATCTGGTGCCCCACCAAAAAAAATCATTTCTGATTTGTCTGAATTACATCTCAGGTGATTAGAGTTGAACCAGCTGAAGACTGCCGAAAGGCAGCGCTTGATGGACAGCCCGTCCAAGACTTCTCCCCTGGCACAGGTGAATAGCAGTTGGGCATCGTCTGCATAAGAGACGATTCTGGCACCAAAGGATTCAACCAACTGTGCCAGAGAGCAACATACACATTAAATAGTGTAGGGCTCAGAATTGAGCTCTGGGGGACTCCTACATTCATAGCTTTGATGTCGGCCTCAAAAGGGAGAGACCAGACAGTTTGCTGTCGGTTAGTTAGGTAGGATCTGAACCAATGTAAGGCGGTGTGCCCAATACCGCATCTCCAGAGACGATCAAGGAGAAGGTCATGAGGTACGGTATCGAAAGCTGCCGATAGGTCGAGCAGGACCAGCACTGCTCGCCCGCCATTGTCCAGAGTGACTTTTATCAACTCAGAGATCTCAAGGAGAGCGGTTTCGGTGCTATAGTTAGCACGGAAACCAGACTGACTGGAATGTAGAATGTTGTTAGATTCTATAAATTCTCCGAGAATATGATTGACATATTTCTCCAGGATTTTAGATAAAGCCGGAAGTAAGGAAATGGGCCTGTAATTACTAGCCTGTAAGGGGTCTGCAGAGGGTTTCTTTAGCAGGGGAAGAATTTTACCCAATTTCCATTGATCCGGGAAGGTCCCTGACGAAAGTGAAAGATTCAAAATTTTATTGACAGCAGGATTAATAACTTCCGCAATAGCGGCAAGGATTTTTGCAGGGCAGGGATCGGCTGGGGAGCCAGACTTTAGAGAACGAAGAAGATGTAAGGAGTTCTCTAAGGGAATAGCAGGAATATGAAGTAGGCAGTTAGTGGCAGGGGGAGGTTGCTGGAAAAGCCGGTCCGGCTCCTGATCACAATTAGGGCTCACCTCTCTGAAAGAAGCTTGGAGAGAAGCAATTTTATTATAGAAGAATAGGGCAATATCCTCGGTCCACGCTTTAGTAGGGGTAAAAGGATTTTTTAAGACAGTGGGGGACGTAAAGTCTTTTACAACCCTAAAGAGTTCAGTGCTTTTATTGGCTGCCTGTTCAATTTTCGTATTAAGAAAATTCATTTTAGCTATACGAATATTACAGTGATATGCTTTTAAGGCGTTCTTATAAGCTAGCTTAGTACAAGTGTCGTAGTCTTGTCGCCATAACCTTTCAAGTGTTTTGCAGTGACTCCTATTTTTTCTAAGATTTTCAGTAAAGCAGGGTGCAGTTGGTCTACCTCTGTTGGCAGCTCGGGTTTGGAGAGGGGCCAAACTATTGACGCATGATTCAAGCCAATTCTCCAGCAAAGGTACATCAGTTACCAGGTTGTCCTTAAATGCAAGGGGATGATTTCCTAGAAAGGATCCGACAGCGTCCGGGGTCATCGATTTAAATGACCTAAAGTTATTAGTACGTGGTACATAGGCCTTAGCCATAGTAAATTTATTCTTACCTATATATATTTACATCCTTGATATTTTGGTATGCAATTTTCTAGCTGTGATATTTTTGTAGTCCAATATATTTGTGCTTAGAATTCCGAAATATAACCCACAACCCCTGATGAGGGGGGAGCTTTTCTGAGAATGCTACTTTTCTTTTCACATTAGGGCTTTCTTCTCAGGCACAGGGAATCTCTGACTGCATATGTAGAGTTTATCTGGCGTATTTATCTGCTGTGTGTGATCTTATTTCACCTCATGAGACCAACTTTGAATTCCAGCAATAAGGGCAGTGATCGCTTTGTTTGAGAAGGAGGATGACAAACCAAATGTCTCCTGCCTCCTGTGATCAAGGTGAAATCACTACCACTACTATTTGTCATAATAAGATGATTTACATCTGGAAAGGGAAGTCACATAAATTCCCCATCAATAGACATGATGAGTTATTTTCTATGTTGCTCCTGGGTAGCATGACCCACCATCAGACTTCACACTTAAGCAATGGAGGGATGCTTTCTCTTAAATCTGGCATATTTTAAAAAAAATTACTACATCCAAATTGCAGAATACGTTTCTAAAAATAGCTTATAATTCATTAAAGACAATGTTAAAAATTAGATCCAGAATCTACCAGAAGGAAGGATTTGGAAAATCTGATGAAAGTGGGTACAATTAAAGATGTTTTTTTATGGTTGTCAAAGAAATGAAAAACATACTCAAATGGGTAGAATATTGTGAGACCGGCCTCGTGGCGTGGGCCCTCCCGACCAGCAAGTTACCCTGCAACCACGCCGAACCTCGTTGATACAGCCTTCCGGCTCCCGTGGGCCAACATCCCGAGGGCCGACCAGATCCCCAACACGCATGCCCGGCCGAGGGAGAGCGAAACCCCCCCAAACCAGACCGAGAGGCGCCGACCCTGTCACACCTCTGGTCTCTCCCCCGAGGGAGGTTTCGATCGACCACCAGGCCCCCGGGGAGCAGGCGCCTCGGCCGCTGGGTGTCTGGAGTCCCTCCCGGACCCACCTGAACAGATCAAAGGGCCGAGCGACAGGAAACCCCTACACACCGCCCCCCAGGCACCAGACCCCTCTCCGCGAGGACTCCGGACTTCAAAGAAGAGGGGGATTATAACAAGGGGTGCTGAAGGGACGAGAGCAGAGAAGACCTGGACTGACGAGAGCCTGCTGACCTGGTCGCGGCTCGATCGCTCCCCGAACCGAAGAACGCTACCCGAACCCTGAACCGTCTGAGCCCTGCTGACGCTGTCGCGGTTCCCCGAACTCTGAACCATCTGAGCCCTGCTGACGCTGTCGCGGCTCCCCGAACTCTGAACCATCTGAGCCCTGCTGACGCTGACGCTGTCGCGGCTCCCCGAACTCTGAACCATCTGAGCCCTGCTGACGCCGTCGCGGCTCCCGGAACTACGAACCTCCGGTGCCTGCTGAGTGACTCGCGGCCCGCTCCTCCAAGAGAATCGGCAGAGATTGCCGAGAGAAGCAACATCCCCTCAGCTCGAGGATTGAGAGCTGTGCGCCGGATACCTCGCAGAGACACTGATTCAAAGACTGTCCCGCTACCCCTTTTCCCTCATCACGAGATCGCTGCCGCTTGTGGCATTAATTCTGCACCTGCCTGCCGATCATAAAGATCCCTGACAACTACCGATAAAAGCATATTGTCTTACAACGAATTACTGTGTGGTGTCCCTCTATCCGAAGAGAGAGTAAACGCAGCGTGTGCGATCCTAGGTACGAGACCCTTCCAGGAAGGGCCTCCCCGCTCTTGCTCGGCCTAACTCTGGGAAAGGTGGGCCTCCGGGTGGTCGGGAACGCATTCCGTAGCCTCCCCGGGGAACGCCTTCCAACATTTGGTGGCAGGCGACGGGATCCGAGCCAACACCTAGAGATCGTGCAGTAGACGGCTTACGCACTACCAAGAAGAAATGGAAGGAGAAACTTCCCTAGGTGCCGCAGGCACCAACCCGAGCACGACATTCCAAAAGGACCAGTTAGAATCTTATACGCACCGAGAACTGAAACTATTTTGCAAAGACTTTGGAATCGCTACCACCGGACTAAGCACGAAAGAGGACTTCCAGGGGGCATTAAAAACCTGGGTCGAGGCGGGAACTCCCCGGACACAAACAGAAGGAGAGCCTCCCAACGAACCACGAAGCACCCCGGGGAGGAACGGCGCCCCCGAGGGGGGCCTATCCCCAGAGGAACTAGCGGACCGAGAAAGAGGTCGCAACCACGAACTAGAACTAGCAAAATTAAAAATCGAAGGAGAGCTAAAACTGGCTGAAAAAAAGCTGGCGGTGGAACAGTTACGCCTACCAGGAGAACTCGAGGAAAAGAAACGACAAAGAGAACACGAAGAAAGAAAACTCCAACTAGAGCACGAACGTAGCCTAAAAGAGATCGAGCTCAAGGCTAAGAATGCGGAGGCCAGACCCTCGGAAACCCAACCCCTCTCCTCCACCGTGGAACCAAAGGTCCACATCCCCAAAGATGTGGTGAAAGAATACTATAAGAACGACGACATCCAGCAATGGTTCAAAGCCTACGAAGTCGCCATGACCTCCCACCGAGTCCCGCAGAAAGACTGGGGGGCTGGGCTGTGGGGCCGGTTCCTGAGCGAGGGGAGAGATACCCTGCTGGACCTGCCCTCCACGGTGATGAACTCCTACAGTCACATGAAAGAGGCCCTAGTAGCCAGATATGGGCTCAGACCTGAAATGTACCGGCAACGGTTTAGAGACTGCAAGAAGATACCCGGTACCACCTGGGTGGAGTACGTGAACTTTTACAGCCGGGCCTTGGACGGATGGATCAAGGGCAGCAAGGTCTCCACCTTTGAGGAGCTGTTCGACCTAATCGCATGGGAACACTTGTCCGCTAATTGCTTTGTAGAGCTGCGCCAGCACCTCCTGGACAGCAAACTCACAGACCCTCGAAAACTGGCCGTCGAGGCTGACCGGTGGGTAAACACCCGGGCCTCCCGGGGCCCCGTGGGAGACTACAGTCGCCACAGTCAGGGACCCCCCCGCCAGAGGGGCGGAGGGAATCAAGGCCGGCCAAGGGAACTCCCGGGGGGATCCCCGCTCAGCCCCCCCAGAGGACAACCTCCGCCCTTTCCAGCTCCACCTCCGGCCAGCACCGGGCCACCAGGGAGGCCGGGGCCCCGAGTGAGGATCACCTGTTTCCGCTGCCAACAGACCGGACACTATGCCAGCGACCCTCAATGTCCCCTGTACCAGCGAACCGCCACAACAACCCCGCCGGCTCGACAAATGGCCTCTGTAGCCCTGGGGGAAGAGATGGAAGACTCCGAAGAATGGGAACCAGCCGCCATGGCCTTGGTCTCCCTAGGGGACCGGGAGATGGTCCCCGGAACGTCCCTGCCCGCCAACACGAAGAAGTACCGACAGCAGGTAACGGTCAACGGTCACCGCGTCGAGGGCCTCCGGGACACGGGGGCGAGTGTCACGGCGGTTCATTGTCACCTGGTCTCCGAAGATCAGATCCTGCCTGGCGCCTTTTGTCCCGTCATATCATCAGACAATTCCGAGAGCCTCTGCCGGATGGCCCTAGTCCCCTTCGAATGGGGGGGAGTCACCGGCAAGTTAAAGGTGGCGGTCCGAACCTCCCAGCCCGTGGACTGCCTCCTGGGCAACGACCTTGAGAACTCCCCGTGGGGACAAGTGGAACGAAGAGCCCATCTCGAGATGATGGGCCTACCCGAATGGGTATGCGCCACCACGCGCTCGATGACTCTCAGAGTGCCTTCCTCCGAGGGGGAGAAGCCCTGCCGCTAAGCACCGCCACCATCCCCGAGGTCCCGAATACGCCACCAGGGGCCAACGACCCCCTTCTGGACGAAACGACCGCTCCCGACGAAGGGTCCGTGCCTTCCGACCCCGAATCCCTGACCGAACTCGGGGACTTGCCAGAACTGGCCCAGTGGCACTGCGAAGGGGGCCCCTCCCGTGAAGAATTCTGCCAAGAACAATCCACCTGCCCGTCCCTCATTGGACCCCGACAACAGGCCGAGGCCCAAGCAGCAGGCGACCGGACTGGCACCCACTGGGTATACTGGGAAAACGGCCTCCTGTACAGCGAACAGAAGTCGGCCGAGTTGGGATCGGCCCGAGTACTAGTGGTACCCCTGCGCTTCCGAAGTCTCCTCCTGGGCCTGGCCCATGATGTACCCCTGGCCGGACACTTAGGCCAAGATAAGACCTACCAACGACTCGTCATCCACTTCTATTGGCCCAAGATGCGAGCAAATGTGGAGGCCCACTGCAAGTCCTGCCCCACGTGCCAGGCCAGCGGAAAGAGTGGGGGCAAGCACAAGGCTCCGCTACAACCCTTCCCAGTCGTCAGTACCCCTTTTGAGCGGGTAGGAATCGACATTGTGGGACCACTGGACCCCAAGACCGCCCAGGGCCACCGGTTCATCCTCGTCCTGGTGGATCATGCCACCCGTTACCCCGAAGCCATCCTTCTCCGCACGATGACGGCCCCCGTGGTAGGCCGGGCCTTGATGGGGATCTTCTCCCGCGTGGGGTTCCCCCGCGAAGTCGTGAGTGACCGGGGTACGAACTTTATCTCCCGATATATGAGGTCCCTCTGGCAGCAGTGCGGAGTATCGTACAAGTTCACCACCCCGTACCACCCCCAAGGAAACGGCCTAGTCGAGCGCTTTAACAGAACACTGAAAGGAATGATCATGGGCCTCGAGGAACCCCTACGCCGGAGGTGGGACGTCCTCCTCCCATGCCTCCTGTTCGCCTACCGGGAGGTTCCACAAAAATCCCTGGGATTCAGCCCATTCGAACTACTATATGGACACCCCGTCCGGGGACCCCTGAGCCTGGTCAAGGAGGGTTGGGAAACAACCCCCCGGGGGACCCCTCCGGATGTGTTCCGATACATCTTGGCGCTCCGCAACCAGACCCGGAAATTCCGAGAACTCGCAGAAGCGAACCTCGAGGCGAGCCAGGAAGAAATGAAGCGCTGGTAGGACCAGAATGCTACGCTGGTCGAGTTTCAGCCGGGCCAACAAGTCTGGGTCATGGCCCCGGTGAAACCCTGCGCCCTCCAAGATAAATGGACTGGACCCTTCAAGGTGGTCGAGCGGAAGAGCCAAGTCACCTATCTCGTCGATGTGCAGTCCCCGCGGAACCCCCTCCGGGTTCTCCACGTGAACCGCCTCAAACCCCACTTTGTACGGACAGAATTGAGTTTACTCCTGGCCACCGACGATGGGGCCGAAGAAGACACCGAGCCCCTTCCAGACCCCCTGGGGGCGAAAGAGACCGATGGTTCCGTGGAGGGGGTGAGACTATCAACCACCCTCACAGCCCAACAGTCTGACGACTGCCGCCAGCTGCTAAGGCAGTTCGCGGACCTCTTCTCCCTAACCCCTGGGGTCACCAACTGGTGTGTCCACGACGTGAACACCAGCGACAGCCCGCCAGTGAGACACCGGGCCTACCGGGTCCCTGATCGGGTTCGAACCTGCATCCAGAACGAGGTGGCGAAGATGCTGGACCTCGGGGTGATTGAACCCTCCGACAGCCCCTGGGCCAGCCCGGTAGTCCTGGTTCCGAAAGCGGCTACCCCGGGTGTCGCCCCCGAGCTGAGGTTTTGCGTGGACTACCGAGGACTCAATGCGGTCACCCGAGCGGACGCTCACCCTATCCCCCGTGCCGACGAGCTCATTGACCGCCTCGGGGCCGCTCGCTACCTCAGCACCTTCGACCTGACTAGTGGATACTGGCAGATTGCCCTCACCGAGGGAGCCAAGGAGCGCTCCGCCTTCTCCACCCCGGATGGGCACTACCGCTTTAGGGTGATGCCGTTTGGAATGAAGAATGCCCCGGCCACCTTCCAGCGGCTGGTGAACTGGGTCCTGTCTGGACTAGAGGGGTTCAGCGCAGCATACCTCGACGATATAGCGGTATTCAGCTCCCAATGGACCGAGCACCTCCAGCACCTCCGACAAGTCCTGCTGGCTCTGCGCCGGGCTGGCCTCACCATCAAAGCCAGCAAATGTCAAATTGGGCACGGCTCCGTAACCTATCTGGGGCACCAGGTGGGAAGTGGGCAGGTTGCCCCCCTCCAGCCGAAGATCGACGCCATCTTGTCCTGGGAACCCCCCACGACCCAAACGGAAGTCCGGGCCTTCCTGGGGCTCACCGGTTACTACCGAAGGTTTATTAAGAACTATGGCAGCATCGCAGGCCCCCTCACAGAACTAACCTCAAAAAAACACCCCAAGAAAGTACACTGGACTCCCTCCTGCTAGAAGGCGTTCGACACCCTAAAGGCCGCCATGTGCGCGGCTCCGGTGCTCAAAGCACCCGACTACGCCCAGGAGTTTGTGGTCCAGACGGACGCCTCGGAACACGGCATCGGGGCAGTCCTCTCCCAGTTCGACGACAAGGGCATAGATCGGCCCATAGCCTTCATCAGCCGAAGGTTGCTGCCCCGAGAACAGCGGTGGAGCACCATTGAGAGAGAGACCTTCGCAGTAGTCTCAGCCCTCAAAAAGCTACGGCCCTACCTGTTCGGAACACACTTCTGAGTACAAACGGATCACCGCCCCTTGCGGTGGTTGATGCAGATGCGAGGAGAAAACCCCAAGTTGCTACGCTGGTCCATCTCCCTCCAAGGGATGGATTTCACGGTGGAACATCGCCCCGGGACGGACCACGCCAACGCGGACGGCCTGTCCCGATTCTTCCGCTTCAGCGAGGAGAACCCCCAAGTGGATGGGTAGTTCTCCCCGCCTTTCAGCTGGGGGGGGAACGTGTGAGACCGGCCTCGTGGCATGGACCCTCCCGACCAGCAAGTTACCCTGCAACCACGCCGAACCTCGTTGATACAGCCTTCCGGCTCCCGTGGGCCAACATCCGGAGGGCCGACCAGATCCCCAACACGCATGCCCGGCCGAGGGAGAGCGAAACCCCCCCAAACCAGACCGAGAGGCGCCGACCCTGTCACACCTCTGGTCTCTCCCCCGAGGGAGGTTTCGATCGACCACCAGGCCCCCGGGGAGCAGGCGCCTCGGCCGCTGGGTGTCTGGAGTCCCTCCCGGACCCACCTGAACAGATCAAAGGGCCGAGCGACAGGAAACCCCTACACACCGCCCCCCAGGCACCAGACCCCTCTCTGTGAGGACTCCGGACTTCAAAGAAGAGGGGGAGTATAACAAGGGGTGCTGAAGGGACGAGAGCAGAGAAGACCTGGACTGACGAGAGCCTGCTGACCTGGTCGCGGCTCGATCGCTCCCCGAACCGAAGAACGCTACCCGAACCCTGAACCGTCTGAGCCCTGCTGACGCTGTCGCGGCTCCCCGAACTCTGAACCATCTGAGCCCTGCTGACGCTGTCGCGGCTCCCCGAACTCTGAACCATCTGAGCCCTGCTGACGCTGTCGCGGCTCCCCGAACTCTGAACCATCTGAGCCCTGCTGACGCCGTCGCGGCTCCCCGAACTACGAACCTCCGGTGCCTGCTGAGTGACTCGCGGCCCGCTCCTCCAAGAGAATCGGCAGAGATTGCCGAGAGAAGCAACATCCCCTCAGCTCGAGGATTGAGAGCTGTGCACCGGATACCTCGCAGAGACACTGATTCAAAGACTGTCCCGCTACCCCTTTTCCCTCATCACGAGATCGCTGCCGCTTGTGGCATTAATTCTGCACCTGCCTGCCGGATCATAAAGATCCCTGACAACTACCGATAAAAGCATATTGTCTTACAACGAATTACTGTGTGGTGTCCCTCTATCCGAAGAGAGAGTAAACGCAGCGTGTGCGATCCTAGGTACGAGACCCTTCCAGGAAGGGCCTCCCCGCTCTTGCTCGGCCTAACTCTGGGAAAGGTGGGCCTCCGGGTGGTCGGGAACGCATTCCGTAGCCTCCCCGGGGAACGCCTTCCAACAAATATTCCTTACATTGGGTGCCAGGTGGGAGAAAGAAGGAACGTTTGTACTTATCAGAGGGGGAATTGAGGGTGTGTAAACATGGTATGGTAATGGAATATCGTAACCAAATTATTGTCTGACAGAAATATTGTGTACTAAATATTGTTTAGAAAAATATTGTTCCCTTGGAATTAATTAATAAAAATCTACATTCAATTGGATGATATTTTTGTAAATGATACTTACGACATATTATTTCTGACATGATCATTTTGCTTATGATATTTTGACATTAAATAGTTAGCCTGTTATACGTAGCAGATGTAACAAAATGTGTAGAAAAGAAATGAGAGGGGACAGATCCAAGTTCCCAACAGCAAATGATGGCGAATCGGCACACATGAACCATGCAATGAGAGATATGGGCTTAAAAATATAGGCCTTAAGGAATCTTCACATAACATTGAAAATTAAAATAAATAAAGAATAGCACAGGCAAAGATGTCAAAAAAGAGAACCATAATATTTAAAATCAGAAAGAATGTGTGTTTAAAGTGAGATTAATAGATGAACAAGTGAGCATACTACAGATTCTCTAAATTTAAACAATTGAAACAGACAGACTATGTGATTCCATTAATTTGTTCCTGAAATGAGAGTTAATGATTGAACTGAAAGGCCAGAAAGTTGGTCACAGAATGACTTGGTATAAGACAGAGAGTATTATGGTCTGGAAATGACAAGAAGCTAGCAATATTTTCTTTTCTTTTATGAATAGTTAGGACAGAGTTAATAGCACACATACTGCCTTCCATCAGATACACAAACGCTGCAAACCTTTGTGAATATGATTATCAAGAAAGAAGATCACAAAAGCTAGATTTTTGGTACCTTAGCATTATGGTGAAAGTGCAGCCAGACAAATAGCACGGGTAATGGTAGTTGAATAGCATATATATGAAAGAAATATATTCTACCCTAGAGACAATTGTTGAGAAAGCTTGTAGGACGGAAATGTTTTAGAGGAAAAAATAACTTTTCTAAGAAATATTAAATTGAGTTGTGAAAAACAAATGGAAACATATTAGATCTCCACTTAAAATACTCAAAGAGGAAAGAGAATGAAAAAGGGAAGAGTGATCAATAATACTGAAAACCACAAGTAAATTAAACAAGCATTTGCAATGCAATAGGTCTCGCATTTATAAGAGTTTGAGCTATTGGCATTGTAAAATTACAAATAAAAGGCATTGTCATTTACAATGTCAGTAGCATAAACTTGCATAAAAGCAGTGTGTGGAGTGCAGCAGTGTGCAGCGTGCAGCAGTGTGCGGCGTGCAGCAGTGTGTGGCATGCAGCAGTGTGAGGCGTGCAGTAGTGTGCGGCCTGCAGCAGTGTGTGGCATGCAGCAGTGTGTGGCGTGCAGCAGTGTGCGGCGTGCAGCAGTGTGCGGCGTGCAGCAGTGTTTCGTGTAGCAGTGTGAGGCATGCAGCACTGTGTGGAGTGCAGCGGCGTGCAGCAGTGTGCGGCATGCAGCAATGTGCGGCGTGCAGCAGTGTGCGGCGTGCAGCAGTGTGCTGCGTGCAGCAGTGTCGTGCAGCATGCAGCAGTGAGTAATGCAGCAGTGTGCAGCAGTGTGTGGCGTGCAGCAGTGTGTGGCGTGCAGCAGTGTGTGGCATGCAGCAGTGTTTCGTGTAGCATTGTGTGGTGTGCAGCAGTGTTTGGCGTGCAGCAGTGTGTGGCATGCAGCAGTGTGTGGCGTGCAGCAGTGTGTGGCGTGCAGCAGTGTGCGGCGTGCAGCAGTGTGTGGTGTGCAGCAGTGTGTGGCATGCTGCAGCATGCAGCAGTGTGTGGCATGCAGCAGTGTGTGGCGTGCAGCAGTGTGCGGCGTGCAGCAGTGTGTGGCATGCAGCAGTGTGTTGTGTGCAGCAGTGTGTGGCGTACAGCAGTGTGCGGTGTGCAGCAGTGTGCGGCGTGCAGCAGTGCAGCAGTGTGCGGCGTGCAGCAGTGTGTGGCGTGCAGCAGTGTGCGGCGTGCAGCAGTATGTGGCGTGCAGCAGTGTGAGGCATGCAGCAGTGTGAGGCGTGCAGCAGTGTTTCGTGTAGCAGTGTGAGGCGTGCAGCATGGTGCGGTGTGCAGCAGTGTGTAATGCAGCAGTGTGTAATGCAGCAGTGTGCGCAGCAGTGTGTGGCGTGCGGTAGTGTGCGGTGTGCAGCAGTGTGCGGCATGCAGCAGTGTGTGGCGTGCAGCAGTGTGCGGCATGCAGCAGTTTGTGGCATGCAGCAGTGTTTTGTGTAGCAGTGTGAGGCATGCAGCACTGTGGCGTGCAGCGGCGTGCAGCAGTGTGCGGAGTGCAGCAGTGTGCGGCGTGCAGCAGTGTGCTGCGTGCAGCAGTGTCATGCAGCGTGCAGCAGTGAGTAATGCAGCAGTGTGCAGCAGTGTGTGGCGTGCAGCAGTGTGTGGTGTGCAGCAGTGTGTGGCGTGCAGCGGCGTGCAGCAGTGTGCGGCGTGCAGCAGTGTGCAGCGTACAGCAGTGTGCGGCATGCAGCAGTGTGCACCGTGCAGCAGTGTGCGCCGTGCAGCAGTGTGCGGCGTGCAGCAGTGTGAGGCGTGCAGCAGTGTGCGGCGTGCAGCAGTGTGTGGCATGCAGCAGTGTGTGGCGTGCAGCAGTGTGCGGCGTGCAGCAGTGTACGGCGTGCAGCAGTGTTTCGTGTAGCAGTGTGAGGCATGCAGCACTGTGTAGCGTGCAGCGGCGTGCAGCAGTGTGCGGCGTGCAGCAGTGTGCTGTGTGCAGCAGTGTGAGGCATGCAGCACTGTGTGGCGTGCAGCGGCATGCAGCAGTGTGTGGCGTGCAGCAGTGTGCGGCGTGCAGCAGTGTGCGGCGTGCAGCAGTGTGAGGCGTGCAGCAGTGTGAGGCGTGCAGCAGTGTGTGGCGTGCAGCAGTGTGTGGCGTGCAGCAGTGTGTGGCGTGCAGCAGTGTTTCGTGTAGCAGTGTGAGGCGTGCAGCAGTGTGCGGCGTGCAGCAGTGTGCAGCGTGCAGCAGTGTGTAATGCAGCAGTGTGTAATGCAGCAGTGTGCGCAGCAGTGTGTGGCGTGCGGTAGTGTGCGGCGTGCAGCAGTGTGTGGCATGCAGCAGTGTGTGGCGTGCAGCAGTGTGCGGCGTGCAGCAGTGTACGGCGTGCAGCAGTGTTTCGTGTAGCAGTGTGAGGCATGCAGCACTGTGTAGCGTGCAGCGGCGTGCAGCAGTGTGCGGCGTGCAGCAGTGTGCTGTGTGCAGCAGTGTGAGGCATGCAGCACTGTGTGGCGTGCAGCGGCATGCAGCAGTGTGTGGCGTGCAGCAGTGTGCTGCGTGCAGCAGTGTGTAATGCAGCAGTGTGTAATGCAGCAGTGTGCAAACAAGAACAAGAATAAGGATTTGGTAATCCCTCCACTGAAAAAAAACCTTTAAGCTGTTTCACTTTTTCCCCAAATGAACTGACGAAATCACAGAAGCGAGCTTTACAGTACAATTAGACCAGTAACCACACCTACATCCCAATCAGGCTGGGTTGAGCATTAACTTTGGGATACACTTTAAAATGGTAAACAACATTGTAGTCTACACCGGTAGAGGTGATATCCATGTATAGATGCTACTGGACCGCTAGTTGGGCTTACGTATAACAGACCGGCTCATTCTTTAATTATCAGATATCAGAGGTCTCAATGTCACCCGGAAAGGCTCTGAAATGGTCCAAGCACCATATAAAGAAACGATCTCAAGCAGTCACACAGTGGAAAATATCCCCTCTAAGACAAATGGGTACCAGCAGGTTCCCTTCAGTGATAATTATCTTGATATAATGATAAAACTTCTATCTTGATAACATGCAGCTCTATATGGTTACAGGTGCTCTTGTTAATCAATTCTAGAGGGTGGCATTATGCTTTAACCCTTTATAATGCCATGCTGAGTAACAAACTGTAATGATCTGCATGTCAAGTATTTCATTATGAGTGCTGGGGTTCCTCATTCTTGAGTGTTTATCTAGTTTGAGTTGCTCTGGAACACCAGTGGGTCAGTTGCTGCTGCTGCTGCGTGAATAGGACGTTTCTTCCTGTAGATACTCGACGACTAATAAAGAACAACTTGTCAACCTTTCCTGCGTGCTACGACCGACTTTATTACACAAACCATACAGAACCATACACAATTTTGAAACCACACAGCTGCTTAAAGCGCTATATTTGCTTCATTCCACATTCTTCGTTTTGAATGCTGCTCCTAAGCAAGCTTTTTCATGTTCTTCATTGTAGTCGCATGCTTTAGATAAGGAATATGAATGTGTGTAGGTTTATATTTATATGTTCTCAGTGCACTTGGAGATTTCAGATAATGTTTATTTAAGAATTTGATAATGCTTTAAAAACAACTGTGAGATGTATGTAATGTACTTTGTGTATGGGGACTTGTTGTTAGCTTTCTTTATTAATTTAAAAATAAACTGAGTGTTTATCTGGCTTGCAGATAGTAATTGCCTAAGATGATGGCTTGCTAATTGTGAGCAAGGGCTTTGAATTCAGTTATGCTTAATGCAAGCCACCTAGAGCGGGCTTCACATCAGGCAGTTGAAGAGGTCTGAACGCACTGGTATATTTTTCAGTGTGCAAGAGGAATACTAGCAGTTAGTGATTGTTTGCAATTAGAGATTTTTGGTCAATGACAAGTAGATAGGTTGGCCAGATAAGGAAAGGAGGGCCAACAGGATTAATTGCCCAACCCTATATTTAGAAATTGAAGGATTAATAAAGGTCACTTGGCTTCAGCTGAGCACCTTTAAAATAAGGACATCCATGGGGAATTGGAGCTGAATACAATTTTGGGGCCGATTCCGATCCGGGTCGGAACGGCACCGAACGCAATCCGGCCAGAAAAACTACGAGCCATATGCGTGTTTTACGCCCGACTCGTACAGCTGTACGAGCAAGCAAGTACGATGCGAGCTACGTGAAATTCACCGACCGAGTCGTTCCCGGGTCCGAACCGCTCCGTACGTCTCGGTCAGAAGCTAACCGTGGCATGCAATGGAAGCGATTTATGACCGAGCCAGTACGATGCACGCGTCGGACAGCCTGCGCGAGCCGCAATGTCCGGCTCGCAAAGCGTCCGGGTGGTTGCCCCCCAGTTACCCGCATCCCTACTGCTCAGACACAGGGGGAGACCCAAGGGTCCCCCCAACACAGGCATGTACGGTGCGGAGGGCACCGATGTGTACCCACTGTAGGGGGCGCCCTTGCACGAGACGTACCCATTCAGTCAATGGGAGCCCATGTACGTGTCGTACGACCGGCTCCCATTGGCTTCTATGGGAGTCCGACCGAACAGAGTCTGGCAGCATACGGCCGCATCGTACTCGCTCGGTCGGACTGCAGGACTCCGGCTCGGTCGGAAAACACTCCGGATCCGGCTCGGTCGGAGTGCTTTCCGACCCGGATCGGAATCGGCACCTTTGACTCACTACCTTTATTCTTTAGAACATGTATAGAACCAAAGAGAATGATATGGAACTTTTTGGACTACATAGGTATAAAGCACTTTCCCTTAACATTTAGAAAGAACCCTATAATATTAATTTCCTACCAACTTGATCATCTAAAACAGATTTTTCTCTGGATTGAGGTGGAAAATGCTTTTGTAGTAGGGTCATCTGCCACCTATATGTTGGATAACTGCAACAGCCTTTACTATGATCGCCCGTACCCTGTTAATAATTGTCTGCAAATGGAGAAAAATGCTAACGTAAGAGAGGATACTGACTTGTATAATAGTGATCATGTTTTTCTTTTAAAAAATCCTTACAATGGCTTCCTGCTTGCACCATGGCCAAATGCTAAATGGATTGTATCAAGGATAAAGCCACATTTGGTCTCTGTCTTGCTTAGCTGCAGGTCCAATTCATGTATGCTGTCCCCAATCATGTTCTTGGTCCAATAACCAAGCACTGATTGAAATACATTTACAGAAAAAGTTCACTTGTGTAAAGGGGGATTAGAGGGCACATTTCCATATTGAGGCAGCAACTGAAATCATGGCTCAGAATGAAGAACAGCATATACCTTTCAAAAATGTGTTAAACAATGTTTCCACATCTATTAATATATTTTTATTTGTTTATCACACTTTTTCATGAGCCTGCTTTTCATCAAACAGGAAAAAATACAGTTAAAACACATGGTCTGAGGGTAAGACGTGGGCAGAACATGTAAGTCTAAAACATTGCACTTCAGGTTAAGGTAGGATTTAGGTATCTTAGATTTCTTTGGTAGATGGGCAATTCTGGGTTTTGCAAGTTTGGGAAAAGGAGATTGAGGCTTCCAGAGGAAGGCAGGAAGACCTTTTTAAATGAGAGGGTTATTGCGGTCCTAAATAACCAGCACAACAACATCTACCTACAATAATTTGGAGGTCAATATATTGATAACATAAAGACTGTGACCCTATTATTTCAATTACCAAAAACATAGAGATTGATTACAAAATATCTACTGACAGCAATATCAAAAATCTACTAACAAAATATAAAGTACAATAATATTCACTTTAAAAATTAGAATTAGAATTCACAAAAATATCAAACACCAAAAATGAATTTAATAAATTATTTTGTAAGCTCTTATAAGAAATATTTTTAAATTAGAAGTTTAAACAATTGTAAAACAAAATAAATTTAATAAATGGATTTTTAAGAAACTGACATGTATATGTGTAAATTAACAAAAGGCAAATACATATTTATACAAAATATTTATGAATAATTAATTAATCAATTACAAAAGCAAAAACAACCAAATCTAAAATTCAAATACGAACAAAAAAAAATAAAACAAATTGCAAAATAATATACAGTACATAATCACTCACTACAATTATAAAAACATTTATAAAATTCACTTTACTTGTGGGAGCTACATGCACTGATCTAACCCTAGTCCAATAAACATTGGAAAGAGGTATTCTTCTTCTTCGCTGTTTTGCACTAGCTGGGATAGCCCGGATCTTCACCTCACCCCTTAACATCTTCTACCACGACTCGCGGCCCCCGCTTCGCGGGCGCCGCTCGAGAGACTGGGTTTTCGCTGCTTGTTTCCGGGGCGATAGTGGCGACTGGATCCTGCGCTGGCCGCTGTTGTGCTGTATCCCAATCTGGTGAGGGGCTGTTGCTGGACGCACGAACTTCTGGCAGCGCCCGGCGCACTCGGGACTGCGAGGACCAGGGTGCTGAGCGAGACGCTGAACAGCCGCACTCGGTCCTCTTCCCGACTCCTCCCCCAACATCATTTCCCCTCACCTCAAAATCACTTCAACGCCCACACGCGCCAGCGGGACGCGCGCGGGTCTTAGCACGGGGCTAAGACCGGGCAAAGAGCGGGCCGTTTGAGGCCGTTCGAGGACGGTGGAGGCCGGGACCGGGCCAGCCTTCTATTGCATATTCGATACGAACAGGTGGCCATGGCTGCAAGGGAAACTAGGAGCACTGCTGCAAGGTCTGGAGCCCAAACACTTTCTACTTTGGGGACTATGGATAACTTTATCATAAGGGCCAACTCTGTACTTGACAAAGAAATAATCACGCTAGAGAGGAGACTGTCACAGGGATTGGCTGCATCGAAACGCTCTTCTCTTGGGGCTATCGCTAGGGTTTTATCACCTATTCAGCAGGGTCTGCCGGTGAATACCAGGGATTTGAGTTTAACACCACCACTACTAGGGTTAGTTGACGATGTCCAACCCTCAATTAACATTGATATCACTGATTTACAAGGTGATTCTCAAAGCCTCATTTCTGTCCCCTCAAACCAACCCCCACTGGGTCCTGAATCTAGGAATAAGACCCTAGAGCAGGGGTCTTCAAACTGTGGGGCGCGACCCCCAGGGGGGCCGTGGAGTGATGCAAAGGGGGTCGCACCTTCCCAGTCACACTTCTGCCCAGGCCCAAGGGCTTCAGCCCCCCCCCTTCCCCCGTCCTGTGTCTCAGCCCGGGCTGCTGCAGTGAAACTTGAGCTGCTGGGGGCTCAGCTGGGCAGTGTCTGGATTCCTATCTCGGGCACCCCCGTGTTTTTTCACAGGTCTTTAAAGACCATTTAACATGCCTTTGTAAACTGCTTACAGAGGCTTAGGTTTTTTTGCTGGTTCCAGTACCCCCTGGGTCCCCACTGTGCCTATTCCTTACATTTGGATTTTACATTCACTGCTGTAGTGTGAGAATGCATTTCATGGAAAGGAATACAAAGTTGGCTTTCTGGGGGCGCCGTGAGTGAAAGTTTATTGTGCTTTTGAAGCACCTGCTGCAGCGTTTCTTTCCCCGGCAATTACCAGGCCTCACATAAATGTCAAGATAACTTGTGTGATTAATTATCTTCCTGGAGAGAGATCAGAATGTTGTATAGTTGAGGTTTTGACTTGGTGAAGTTAGTGCAGAGGGTTAATATGCCTGCTGCAAAGAACGTGTACCAAGTAGATTACAGAGTGTGTATGATGTGAAGAGATCAGCAGGTTACTGCTTTCAAAAGGGACATCCTTTTGTTACTTGCAATTTATAACTTAAAGTCCTAATAGAGAATAGTGAGCTATTAACTTTCATCCTAGAACAGCATGCACACTACAAAGAATACATTATTAGACCATTGATTAATGTTGCAAAAACGGTTAATTTGGCTAGAAATCAATTCTTATTATTAAAGGAAACTCCCAACTATGCTGTTTCTTTTTCGACTCTGAGTTTGTGCTTCTCCACACCAAGCACTCTTGAACTATACTGCCTACCAGTATGGATGATATGTGACTCCTATACTTTTAGTCCTTTGGCTTATGTAACATTTCCTATACACGGATTTACACACTTATGATTGTCTCTGTGTAATGTGTGTGTAATGCAAAGTGCTCGGACACCCTACACTGGTATGAGTGGCACTATATAACTAATTCAATGCATCTGAGAGTGTGGGGTTATGGAGACTTGGTCACTGTTAAAGGGTGCTAGTGAGAGAATCCATGGTGGGGGTGGTCATTGTGGGGGGCACCAACAAACATTGTCGCACAGGGCACCACCAGCACTAAAGCCGGCCCTGGGAAGTATGCACAGATAAGCGCTGAAAATACCGCTTTAGGTGACTGCTTTTTTTTGTACCGACTGGGCCACCAAAATAATCTGCTGGCAACCCTAACCATAGGACTGGAAGTTTGTTGCAGGATCAGCACATTATTTCCTTCACCCTCGATCCCCGATTAATGCTGCAATAGTTTAACTTAGATATTAAAGTCTACGCCCCCGTCAATAACATGCTGAGTTACTTCATGGGTCTGGGAATGCACCCTGCATTCAGACTACTCATTCCTCATTCTCACCCTTCATTGTCACGCTCACCTTGCACTCACAGCGATCACAATGCACTCACACTGATCACCATGCACTTGCACCATTCACCCGCTCACCTTGCACTCACAGCGATCACAATGCACTCACACTGATCACCATGCACTTGCACCATTCACCCGCTCACCCTGCACTCACAGCGATCACAATGCACTCACACTGATCACCATGCACTTGCACCATTCACCCGCTCACCTTGCACTCACAGTGATCACAATGCACTCACACTGATCACCATGCACTTGCACCATTCACCCGCTCACCCTGCACTCACAGCGATCACAATGCACTCACACTGATCACCATGCACTTGCACCATTCACCCGCTCACCTTGCACTCACAGTGATCACTCTGCACTCACAATGCACTTGTCCTGCTCACACTATACCTCAACCTGCAGTCACACGAGTACACTACTCATCCTGCACTCATGTGACACTTCACTCACCTGTCTCCCTCACTACTCAATATGCAACTCACTCAAACAAGCCCATCAGAAATCATACATTCATTCATCCCATTCTGAACTTGCATCCGCACCCAAAATGAGAGAGGACAGCAAGGGAGTGAGAGAATTTGATTGAAGAGGTCAGGGATGAGGAGAAATGTGAATTGCCGAAGAGAAGTGTGGACACGCAAGAAGTGAGTGTGATCCAAAGATGAGGGCTTCTGTTAGAACAAAGGGGAGATGTGAAAGAGGAATGGGGGGACTGGAGAGGTGTAAGATACAAATAGACAAAAATTTGAATGAAGAGACGAGGTGAAGGAAAAGTGCTGAGGGGCACGGGAGGTGACAGGGCCAGAGAGGCCATGAGATAAATGTGAGAGACTGTTAGAGATGAGGGCAGTGAAAGGACATAATGGCAAGAGGTGATTAAAGGTGAAGTGAGAGGTTGAATGGGGAGAGTTCAGAAGTTGTAAAAAGGGGTGAAAGAAAATGACCTGCAAAGTGAGAGAGGGATCCGGGGTTAGGAGAGGAGAGAGGGATGGAAGGGAGGGGGTGAGAGGAAAACTGCATGGGTAAAAGGCTTAACTCTACACAAAACCGCCAGGGTTTTAAGGGACCCCTGCTTCTTCCGGTCAGGGCCAGGTGAGCTTCTAAAGTGGCAGCACGTATTGCTGCAGAGTGGAAGGCCCTTCACAAAGGTTGACTTGAAATCTTTCTGATGATAATTGCTGTATTTTGGTTATAAATGGGTACTGATTGGGTGAAATCTTTCCTCAGCGTTACTGTGTGTAACAAATATCAAAATAATGAAGCAATGCTATCCCAAAATACGCGGCATCACATAACCTTATTTACATTTTCATCCCACGCAATTTAGTCAACAGGTTTAGACATTTTTGTCAAGAGGGGGTCCTTACGCCTCAAAATGTTGACAGGGGGGTCTCGGCATCCAAAAGTTTGAAGACCTCTGCCCTAGAGGTTAGCCAAGGCAAAGGCGCAACTAAGAAAAGGAAACAGTGCACCCAGGGTTTGGGGGGGAAAAAATCAAAAATTTTAAAACATGATAACCTCCAATCCCCACGGAATACGAGCAAGGGACGAGGGAGGAACCCCCAGGTATTTAACACCAACCCAAGGGTTGAAGCTACACCCCTATTGTCAAGTAGTCTCTTTGCAATTTCTAATGCTGACGGGGAAGCGCAATCAGGGGATAGAGTCCTGAGCTCTACCATAGAACGCCTGATAAACTTCCTCGAAGATAGACTAACACGGCTAGAGGCCAGGCTAAGTGGCATTGAGGAGGGTATAAATGCTACTCAGCAAACCCTTATGGAATCTACCCAGGGGCTAGGGAAAGTAGAGGGTAGGTTGACCAGAATGGAGGATTTAATGAAAGATCTGGTAAAGGGTGCTGGGACACTGAAGGTATCGCTAAATAGTAGTGGTATCTGTTCAAAGTGTGTAGCAATGGGAGGTGCAGCCCCCGCAATATCATCATCTACCCACCAAATGAATCCATTCTACCCAGCCACTACCCAACCTAGTACATCTGTTACCAACAATCTAGCCCCAAGCAATGATACATTACGGGACACTCCAAACCCTTCCCCTCCATCCCCTCACCCCTACCTCCCAGGGGGGACACTACTAATAAAACTTCGGCAATAGCTATCCCTGTCACCCAGACACAGGGACCTAATCTTCCGGCAAACTTCCCAAAGGGACCCAATTTATACCCCAGGGAGCAAGCCATGCAACCTCAATTGAAGATCCATGATTCCAATTCCGCCAGGAGATCAGCCCATCTACCTCCTGGCGCCGCTCCCTATGTGGTAGTCCTTAGTGGTGTCCCAGAGCTTGCTGAGGGCGCCAATGAGACTCCCACTTCGATCAAAAATAAGACTATAGACTGGCTCAACAAATTTAGGCCCCTACCCCCGGGCATGCATAACGAGGTTATTTTGGCAAGGCGGGTTCCGTGGGTAGGAGAGACAATCAAAAGGGGAACAGGGGACTGTGTTCTGGTCAATTTCAGAGACCCAAGAACAGTTGCTTACATCTGCAATTGGGTTGGGGGCTCACCACACACCACCATACAGACACTCCCCTTATCGGCCTTCTACCACGACAAATCAGAGCGGTTTGCGGAGGGAGGCGACGAGGGTTGGTCATGGGTAGGCCGGAGAAAGTTGCACCAGGGAAGAAGAGTCCATCCCCAAGGGGATCCCCGGGGCATGAACAGATGGAATCAGCCAGCCTTAGATCTGAATGGGGTCCCATTTACTCAATCCAACAGATTCGATTGCCTCGATGCTGTGGATTGACGGTGTAATCCCAAAGGGGAGTGCACCGTCTGTCCCGCATCTGGGGGGGAGAGGAATACTGGGGCAGGTGGGTGCTCACTAAGACAGGTCTCTCCGCCACGGGCTATCCTAGATAGTGAATGCCCTGACACTGGGGACGGGGCCTCCCCCGGGCCAGTTCAAAGTATTCCTGTCGAGATTGTCACAAGTACAGCTAAGGATTTGAGGCCATTAGAAATCCTATCTTGGAACATAGCGGGGTTACCCAATAAATTAGATTGCAGCGAATGGGCGGACTTCATTAAGAAATATGATATATGCATGTTCCAGGAGACGTGGGCCAGAGAGAGCCATTGCTATGCTGGGTTTGCAACCTTTAATGTTCTAGCCACATGGGGAGGGAAGGGACGCCCGTCCGGTGGTTTGTCAATATGGATTGGTTCCCATCTTGGCTGTAAGGCCGAGATTGTAGAAACCAATTCTCTGGATATTTTGTGTGTGGCCTTACGCTGGCCCACTGGGACGGGACTAACACTGGTAAACGTATATTCCAGACCGGTTGGAGTAGCGGGCACTTCAGGGACAATGGAGGACCTGGTGACATTCCTCGATTCTGTCTCTAGTTCAGCAACACTCCTTGTCGGAGGTGACTTTAACACCCAGTATGAACCATTCCCGGCTTACCTAGACGGGGTTAGTAGTGAGGAGGATGATCTCTGGGATATTCCAATCATTGCGGGTCCCCCGGTTAGGGTATGCTCACCACTTGTATCCCAAATAATAACTATGACCCTTGCAAACTCACTTAGAGCTTGCAATGGCAGGTTCAAAGGGGACATACCACCGCAACCAACCTTCAATAGATTAGGCCAGGAGTCCCGGATAGATTATATATTAATTAAACTACAGGACTGGAAACTAGTTGAAGAATTTAAAATAGTACCCAGACTGGACAGTGATCACAATGCCCTGTCCCTCTCCCTGGCTGCCGACGGATTTCTTAATGCTGCTGTGGTAGAAAACAGAGTACTGGTGCCGTCTAATTATATCTAGTAATAGGCGAAGAATAAGGTGGGAAAAACTCCTGGAAAAACCAAACCGTATCAGGACAATTTATGAGCTAGTGGCATCAGCCCTTGAAAAGGTGGGAAGACTTCTCCCACTACTGCCCTCGCCTGATGGGTGCCTTTCTCTGGGGGACATTTATCTGACCCTGTGCAACAACCTTGCCGAGGTATTGAACCGGGGGTTCAGGAGAGGAAAGCGAGGAGAGAAAGAGCCTCCTGGTTCAATGCTAGTTGCAGGAGAGCCAAGGCAGACCTTCTCCAGACATTTAAAAATAAGGAGGTCCCTCTGGTCATTAGGGAAAAGCGGGCTGCTTATAAGCTCCTTCTTGAAAATGCCAAAATAGATTGGGACTGGGAGAACTGGTCAGAAATGACATCTGCACTCAAAGTCAGAGACCCTAGGAAATTCTGGCAAATAGTCAAACATGGCTCTGCTGAGCCTGTTTTGGCTATAGAGGCAAATATTGCGCCTGAAGTGTGGGAGGAACATTTTTCATCCCTCTATAGTGTAGCTGGGCTGGATCACCTAGGAACCGAGGTCGGAGAGATAGCGTCCCCAACTATTGGTAATTTTTCCATGATTGAAGATTTTAACTTGGAGGAATTGGAAATGGCAATTACTCGCCTTTCCTCGGGAAAAGCGCCAGGACTCGACAAGCTCCCAGGCGACCTCCTAAAACATGAGGTTAGAATCTGGGCCCCCTACCTCCTGGTACTGTTTAATGCTATCGTCCACGGTATGGCGGTTCCCCCCACTTGGCTGGGGGCGGAGATTGTCCCTATATTCAAAAGGGGTTCACCTCTACTCCCAGCCAACTATAGACCGATCAGTCTGATAGACGTCCCCCAGAAGCTTTTTGCGAGGCTTCTGTTGGATCGCCTTTCGGACTGGATCGAAGCCAGGGAAATCTTGAGCCCCCTCCAGGCCGGGTTTCGGCAAAAGATCTCTACCATAGACCAGGTCTTCAGGCTGTCCCTTATATACTGGAAAACAATACAATTGGAGGGTGGCAGCCTCTATACTGTATTTGTGGACCTAAGGGCGGCCTTTGACCTGGTTCCACGCGGTAAGCTGTGGGAAGTGCTGGCTAGAGTCGGGGTGCCAGGTGATCTTTTGAGGATGATCATTCGCCTTCACACCAACACCTATGCTCAAGTGAGGTGTGGCAAGCAGGGCGCTCTATCCAATAAGTTTCCCGTCGACAGAGGGGTAAGACAGGGGTGCGTACTCGCACCGACCCTGTTCTGCCTCTTTGTCAACGGGGTCATTGATCACCTCAACGAGGTCCCCAATTCTGACGTCCCAAAGTTGGCAGGAAGGAGGGTTCCGGCAATCATGTTTGCGGATGATACCCTCCTCCTCTCCAAGTCGCCGATGGGAATTCAGCGTGTGCTGGATGGCTTTGGGGACTTCTGTAGAGAGCATGGATTGGAGATTAACACTTTAAAGACCAAATTTATGGCCTTCAATCCGCCGCCTAGGTTCCACCGCATTCCCCGTATAGGGAATAATATGCTAGAACGAGTTGACACCTTTGAATATCTTGGTGTAACCCTCAACGAAAAAATGGGGTGGGGTCCGCACCAGGAGAAAGCAAGGCTAAAATTAGTGCAACACGTGGGTGGGATACTAAGGCTGGCGGGGAAGAACAGGTCAACTCTCAAACCCATAGGTCCTCCGCTCCACATATATAGGGTGCAAGCTAGAGGAGCCGTTACCTATGGTAGTGAACTATGGGGCCACAAAGTCTCGCCATGCTTGACAAAAGAGGAGAATAGGTTTCTTAGGTGCTTAGTAGCCCTCCCTCCAAGTACACCTCTAGTGCCATTAAGACTCGACTTAGGCATTAGACCCCTGGAAGAAGAACTGGCGCTTCGCCCTCTGATCTACTGGCATAGATTGTGGGCGGTCCCCGAATTGACTCACTATAGGAAGGGCTTGCAGGAAGTCCTTAGCCTTCCGAACTCGGGGAATATTGGCTGGTTTAAATTTGTAAGGAGCAGTCTGGTGGGTTTAGGCCTTGACACCCTATGGAATGATCCTCTAGATGCTTGCTCCAGGTTCCCAAAAAAGGCACTCACTAAATTGTATTATGACTCCAAGGCTCCCACACTGTATTCCTCCACAATCCTAGGGACCCTTACGGAGCAATTTCTTTGTATTAAAAATGCCTATAGCTTGGAACCAACCCTGGACAGTATACACCCAGTACTAATTAGGAAGCTCTATCTACAATGGAGGCACGGGTCCATGCCAATCCGTGCACTTACTAGTCATTGGTCTGAGTCCGCACCCAGCACTTGCCCGGCATGCAGAGTAAGTGATGAAACCGAACTGCACATTATATTTTTTTGTCCGGGCTATAGTGAGGCGCGCAGAAAATGGATCATCCCCATTTGTAGGAATCTGGGTTTTACTAGGTGTCATGAAGCCTTCAGAATCCTCAAGAGTGAAATGGCTGCTCACACTGTGTTTGCTGTGGCCAAATTTCTGGGGGCTTTCTGACATACGAGGAGACGGTATCTGAAAACGCTTACCTGACTCAACTTGTACTGGGTTAAATTGTACATGACTGCTGTAATGAGCGGATTTATAGATCTCCTGGTGTTTTTTAATGTTTTAAATATTTTAACCACTTCTCAATCATTCAATGTATGTTTTTAAAAAAAAATTTATTACGAATTTTATGGATCTTATAAGGAGATATTCTCCGAAATAAAGTTTATTTGACTGACTGGCATATATTTACTGAGGTCAGATTCAGGTTTCTAACTTCGTTTCAATTAAATACTGGGAAAGTGCACATATTTGAGGGGTCAGAAGGACTATTGTAATTCCAGTCTAAAAAACATTGCAGAAGTGCGTATCTTTAACGAGGTAATATTTACTATACTAACCAGTTCCAATAACACTGGGAAAAGTGCATATATTTTGGTGGTTTACATTTATTATTCAAACTCCAATCATACAAACATTAGGATATTAGCATACAATATGTGGGCTATGTTTCCTATTTTAACTCCAGACCAATAAACACTGAGATAATTTCATATACAAATGGACATGTGGGGGAAGGTGAATTTTTGCTGTCATAACTTTAGTACAACAAACACTGGGGTAAATGCATATTAACTCCATTCCAACAAACACTGTTGTAAGTGCTTATAATTGAGGCAGACATATTTTCTATTGTATTTTCATCCCTACGATTATTGGGGTAAATGCATAAAATTGGTTAGAGGCCATATATACTATTCTGCTTTGGGGTCAACCATATAATTGGGGGGGGGGGGGAGCTGCATTTATCAATTTAACTTCAGTCGGGCAAACATGGGGCTAAGTGTATTTATAGAAGGGTATCACAATGATTGTTTTTTAAAACACTATTATGAAGAAAACATTATTTTATTTAAAAAATTACATTGATTTATAAATTCAACATCTAATCCTGCAAACTTTAAAAAAAATGTAATTCAATGTAATTCAATTAAAATGTATTAAACATGTGTAATAATATTATAGATATAAAATAAAATAGTTTTGTAAAAAAAATCAAAACGTTCTTTATTTGCACGAATAAATATAATTACATAAAAAAGTAATGAAATATATTTAGATAATTATTTAAATTATTTGTTAATTACATTTTTTAAGTATTTTGTTAAAAAAAGATCCCATTTGAAATTGTCAAAATTGATTTATACATGAAATATTTTTTTTTTAAAGTACATAAAAATAAAATAATAATATATGTTATCCATCCCTTTTCCCAATGAAACCCACAACCCTGTTAAAAGAATCCAAAAAATAAGAAATCTGTAGAATAAACAAAACTATTTATAAATAGTATTGAAATTATTCAATTAAACATCCTAAAATATCTAAAACTTTATTTGAAACACTACCAACCCAATACCCCAATAAAAAAGCAACAACCTAAAACAGTTAACATTTAAAATGTAACATGTTTATTACATATGTTCTATTATTAATAGCAATTTAACTTTAAAAACAAAAAAATCACTGCAACACAAACAGCAGGAGGTGCATGTGCTGCAGGTGCATTAGCTGAAGAAAGTGTTGTAAAACCCACAGAAAGTTTCCATTTTGACTAAGAGTGTGTAGAAAAGAAAAACGTTTCATGGAAACATTTTCCATAAACAAAAAAGAGCTTTCAAAAACGTCACCATTCCTCAAACACCAAAAACATGCTCGATTAATACAGTGCCCGACTCCACACATGCAGGGTAAGAGAAAACGGTCCTATGCATGGAATGTATGTGAGTACTGTACACTTACATGCGTAAATTATAAATCATGTCATTCAAACATAACTCTGCAAGGTGAATAATTAAACTATGTTGTAAATCTCTGTATTATGTAAGCATGTGCTGCTTTGTCCGTCATTTGTGACTGTGACTCTTACCTTTAATCCCTCATGACGTCAGAAGAGAACAAGTGCTGCTGACTAGCATAAAAGACAAGCATGAACGTTCCTACCTTTCATTTTTGGTCTCAGTGTTTCTCTATTTAACAAAATAGGGAGTGAAGAGGTAGTGTCCAAACAGGACACTGGAGGTGGATTTGTTCTCCTCTTACAATGTATCATAAACAATAGGATCCACCCTCAGGATGTTCAAAAAGAGAATTCACGACTTAAAGGTCATGTGCATTACCTACAATGGTGAGAAGCACATAGTGTTTCTTAAATACCCCTCACACACCAAAAGGGCCCTTTGTGTCATGCTTCATCATAGGGGTCTTCCCGCCCCGCTGCGGGATGGAGCGTGCTATGACCTACGGATATTTAAGAAACACTATGTGCTTCCCACCATTGTAGGTGATGGTCTCAGTGTTTACCAGTCACAGCCGGTGCAGGTAAGTGCGTTGGGGCGGTGGAGTGGGGCAGGGGGGGAGTTGACAGACAAAGGCATAGGTTTTATTTATTTATTTAATCCTAATCTAAACCCTAACGCGGATGTCCAAGATCTCACCCCCATTGCCTCTCAATCCTAGCAGTCGAAATCGACAATGTTACTCCACTCCAAAGCAAATGGAAAAGACCCACCCCCTCAGCACCTTGGTTCAATAAAGCTCTCTATGACGAAAGGAAAAACCTTAGAATCTTGGAGAAACATTGGAGACAATCTCCATCCACCTCCAATCTCTCTCTTTTACGTTCGGCAAGATCCAAATACCACAAGCACATCTTCCATGAAAAAGCATCACATTTCAGATCTGTTCTCGACTCAGCTAAAAACAGACCCAAAAAACGTTTCGACCTCATCAAAAACCCAAACTGCTCTCCCCAAGCCATCAAACCTGAGGATGCTTCAAAGAAAGCAACTGAATTTGCTATATTCTTTGATGAAAAGGTCAAATCACTGGTGGATCAGGTCACCCACCCCACCCCCATTGAGGAGCGAAAATCCTTAGTCACTTGGCAGAACTTAGCCGCCATCTCGGAAGATGACCTCCTCAAATGCATCCTCGAAACCAAACCCTCCAACCATTCTTCTGACCCCATACCTAGTGTCATCGCCATTGATTTCTATACCAATACTCTCGCTTATTGGACGAGGCTAGTTAATCTCTTCCTCAGTCAAGGATCCCTCCCAGCTGTCCTCAAAACAGGACAGGTTACCCCTCTTCTAAACAAAACCTCCGCAGATGCGAACGACCTCAACAACTTCCGCCCCATCACCAATCTCCCTTTTTTTAAAAAAAATCACAGGAAAATGTTGCAAAACAACTTTCCCAACACATTATGGACAATAATCTCCTTGACATTTTCCAGTCTGGCTTTATTCGAAATTGCAGCACTGAAACAGCCCTGCTGCAAGTGATTGATGATGCGCTGCATATACTCGATTCTGGGGAATCGTGCCTTCTGATTCTTCTTGACCTCTCTGCAGCCTTTGACACTGGTAATCACAACACCCTCCTTAACACTCTTCAACAGAGAATGGGCGTGGAAGGCACAGTGCTTAAATGGTTTGCCTCATTCCTCTCAGACAGATCCCAAATGATCAAGATTGCGAAAAGTCTCTCGTCTCCACTGGTGGTTGGTCAAGGCGTCGCTCAAGGTTCTATCCTTGCACCCACTCTGTTTAATCTCTATCTGGAACCATGAGGGAACCTCCTGAGGAAATCTGAGATCCTTTACCATCTCTATGCGGATGACACTCAAATCTACCTCAAGGTGTCTTTCTCACAAGATCTTTCACTACTCAACTCTACTCTCAACTCTATTCACAACTGGATGTTAGTTCACCAACTCATTCTCAATCCCTCCAAAACTGAATTCCTCCTCCTATCTACCTCTCTCTCCCCACCTCCTGTTCAATCCTGGATGGATCAGCTGAATTTACTCAACAATAAACCCATCATTGTCAACAGCGCTAAATACCTAGGTGTCATACTTGACAAAAGACTCAACCTAATCTCACACATCAACTCCATTGACAAGAACACACGTTATCAGCTGCGCCTTCTGTGGGGGATTCATTGGTTCTTCTTGGAGAAGGACCTAAAAACCTTGGTCCAATCACTAGTTCTCTCTAGACTGGATTAATGTAATTGTCTTCTGACTGGCCTACCCAAATCTCACCTCTCCCCCCTCAAATCCGTCCTCCATTCAGCAGCTCGCTTCATTTCAGGTTCCAAACAAAGTGACCACATCATTCCTATCCTGCCTTCTCTTCGATGGCTTCCCATTGAGGCAAGAGCTAGTTACAAAACGGGCTGCATCACCCACAAAGCCCTGCACACTTCCTCCCCTCGCTATCTGGCGAATTAACTGAAATTATCTGGAGACTTGAGACCTTCTCGGAATGCGGAAAAGTTTCTGCTTGAGCCCCCCTCCTTCAAAAGGGAAAAATCGATGGCTCAATCATTCTCAGGTAATGCGGTGAGAATCTGGAACTCGCTTCCTCCATTGCTCCATGCCACCACCTCCATCTGGATCTTTAAAGCTGACCTCAAATCTCTTCTATTCGAAAGACACTTTCAGACCTAATACCTTCATTCTCAGACCCCGCCAGGAAGTTTGTTAGTCATTGCAAATTTGTAATATTTTTTATACATTCCTTGCTTGCTGTTTTTGATATTGTGTTCTTGCCCTCTATGTTTTTCCCTACCTCCTCTTGCTTGCTGTGTTTGATACTGTGTCCTGCTATTTTTGTAATGTTCTATTTTGTAACATTTCTCTCATGTAACGTAACCGGTTCTATTGTACAGCGCTCTGACACTTTGGGGTAAAGTCCGCGCTTTATAAAAATGCATTAAAAAATTAATTAATTAATAAATTTGACCTATTCTGTGATCTGTCGACTACCCCCTTCCCACCCGCTTTGCCCCACCACACTTACCTGCGCAGGCCACCCCTGGTGTTTACTCCTCCTCACAGACATCTGTGGGGTAGATGAATTCTCCCAAAATCTTACATTTGCATAATCCCCTCATAAGAGCAGATATAATAAAATACAGTCCAATTCCCCTTTGCCATAGATGGGGGGAGGGGTAGCGGGGGCAGGGACCTCCATGTTGGTGCCTGGCTACTAGTGCTGCTGGGGCCGTATATTTACATGCCTCTTTCTCATTTTATCTTCTTCGCACCTCTCCTTCACATCTCTCCTGCTTTGTTCGCTACACCACTTTGCTTGGCATCTCTCCTCTTTTTTCCGCCTCACCTTCCTCACTCTGCTATCCTTCGTCTCTTTCCGTTCATTTCTCTCGAAATCTGTTTTGTGCACACAGGATCTCCCACTTAGTTGACCAGCTCCTAGTTTAATTTTTACCCCGGTTCTTTTCTAACACTTGATATCTTTGATGCCTACCAGCGCAGTTGTCTGCTTTGCTAAAGACATCTTGAGGACATTCATAAAGTTGACCTAGAAATGATTTCCGCCTGTTGCTCACTATTGGCTTTGTGGATTTTAACTCACATTTTCAGGCTTTCTATTTGTTCTCTTTATTTGCTTCAGCCTGTCCAGCTCGAGTTCATCCCTCCCATTGCCCAATCCTTGTTTACTGTATTCTTACACTAACTCACCTTCTGTAAACTGGCTTTTAAATGTTATTCTTATCTTGTTACATTTGCTGTTCATTCAAAGACGGAGGTCAAATGTCAGGCTGTGTCTTCTAGGGAGCTTGATGTTTCTTTTTTCTTTCTCTGACTTCAAAGTGAGAGGGTTTATGTGACAATCATGCATTCTACTTGACATCTGCTTGAGTAATGCTGTACGATGTTATTTTTTTTCTAGCACACAACAGAATTTAAATGTCTGTAAGTGAGCTATGCTGTCGATCAAATCAATACATTGGTGATAACATTTCAACACATTATTGTTTGTGTGGGGTATTCTGTTATCAGAAAAACTGCTTACGAGTGCAAATGTAATGGTCATTTCAACTGAATATGTGTTGTCTGTAATGACAGTATATTACCATACCATGCATGCTCCACTAATTCTCATGGAACATCAGGTCCTTTAATACATTGCCACCACTAATAAAAACTATTATCTCGGAGTTTGGTTGTCAGCCTAGGGCAAAGCCTTCCTTCAAGTAATGGCAATAGAGGAAAAAACAGCCAAAATTACATTCCCTATAGCTAAACTATATCATAAGCTACAGAGCCCAAAGCAGATGGGATACTGACAGAAATCCAGACCAAATTCTTGCCTACAATAAGTTATGGGCATCTTGTTCATCCTGGAAAACTCACAAACATCCTGGAACATTGCCACACAGCATCATACAGGAAAATATTTGAGCTTCCAAAAACAACAGGACGCACCCTGATATGGCTCGAATTTTGCTTGGCAAACATGGATGTGGAATGTAAAAAAGATATTATAACGTGTTACCACCAACTAATCAGGGCTGACATTGGGTCAGTGAAAAATGCACTTAGCACAATCTTTAACGATGCACGAAGTCCCTGGACACTATACCTCCACAGCACTGTTATAACACAAAATCTCATTGCAGAAAACATAAAAGAGCAAACCCTTACTCTGCCATTCTTCAAAAACATCTTAAAGAAGCAAGGAAGGATTCTTTCAAAAGAATCAATCAATCAATCAATCAAGGCATTTGTAGAGCTCACTACTCACCCGTGAGGGTCTCAAGGCGCCATAGGGCGGGGGCAGCTATTGGTCGAAACGCTAGGTCTTGAGACATCTCCTGAAGGTCAGCAGGTCCTGGGTCTGCCACAGATGGGCAGGGAGGGTGTTCCATGTCTTTGCGGTGAGGTAGGAGAAGGATCTGCCGCCGGTGGTCGTTCGGCGAATGCGTGGGACGGTGGCGAGGGCGAGGTCGGCGGAGAGGAGCTGGCGGTTCGGGGTGTAGAAGGACAGTTGTTCATTGAGGTATGCTGGTCCAGCGTTGTGGAGTGCTTTGTGAGCGTTGGTGAAGAGTTTGAGGGTGATCCTCTTGTCGATCGGGAGCCAATGCAGATCTCTTAGGTGGGTGGTGATGTGGCTGTGGCGGGGGAGTCCGAGGATGAGGCGTGCAGAGGCGTTCTGTATGCGTTGGAGTCTTTTCTGGAGTGTGGTCGTGGTTCCTGCGTAGAGGGCGTTGCCGTAGTCCAGCCTGCTGCTGACGAGTGCTTGGGTGACTGTTCTCCTGGTTTCGGTAGACTTTACGGAGCATTCTGAGGGTGTTGAAGCAGGAGGAGGAGACGGCATTGACTTGCTGGGTCATAGAGAGCGTTGAGTCCAGAATGAACCCCAGATTGTGTGGTTGGTGGCGGTCTCGACGGAGCTGTTGATGATCTTTCGGAGTTGGGGTGCGATGATGGAGCTTGCCTTGTTGAAAATGTGGTGGGGAAAGGGGTCGGAATGTGAGCCGGAGTGGATGGTGTTCATGATTTTGATGGTGTCTTTGTCGTTGACGTTGTTCTAGGAGAGCAGAAGGTTGGGGAGTTTTGTGGGAGTAGAGTCGAGGGTGTTGTTGTTGTCTGTCGTCGGCTCCTGAGTGTCGAAGCTGTTGTGGATGTCTGTGACCTTGCGGTGGAAAAAGGTAGCCAGCGAGTCGCAGAGTTCTTGTGACGATGGGACGTCACTGGAGCTGGAGCTGGGGGTGACGAGTTCTTTCACTATGTTGAAGAGCTCTTTGCTGTTGTCTGCATTGTTGTTGATGCGTTCCTTGAAGGAGTTTCTTTTGGTGGATCGGATGAGTTGGTGGTGTTTGCGTCTGGCATTCTTGAGGGCTGCGTGGTTGTCCGGAGTCTGGTCCTTGCGCCATTGCTTCTCGAGTGTTCTGCAGGTGTACTTGGAGTTCTGGAGGTCGGCGTTGAACCAGGTGGCTCTTGAGTCGGTGTGCCTGTTGGAGGGTTTCTTGATCGTGGCGAGGGTGTTGGCGGAGTCGTTGATCCATTGTCTGAAGTTGTGGGCTGCTGCGTCGGTCTCGAAGAGTTCGGGAGGAGAGGCTCGGGCGAGAGTGGCGATGAGCTGGTCTTCGGTGACTTTCTGCCAGTTGCAGTGTGGGATGCGTTGCGGTTGGTTGTGTGCAGTGGGTTTCTCGAAGGAGAAGTGGATGCAGTGGTGGTCGGTCTAGTGGAGTTCGGTGGTGTGGCTGAAGGTGACATGGTCGCTGACGAAGAAGATGAGGTCGAGCGTGGGTCCAGCGGAGTGGGTGGGTGTCGTGACGAGTTGTTTGAGTCCGATTTTAGCGAGGTTGTCAATCAGTGTTGTGGAGTTGTTGTCATTGTCATTCTCGAGGTGGAAATTCAGGTCTCCGAGGAGGATGTAGTCTGTGGAGGCGATGGAGTGCGTGCTTGTGAGGTCGGCGATGGATGTGCTGAACTGTGGTCGGGGTCCTAGGGTCCCGGGGGTCTGTAGACAAGGGTCTGAAGAACAAGATCCATCCATGGTCAGGCAGATCCCGGGTGCCTTGGGACTCTACAATTCACATGTGGACACGGTCTGTCAGCCATATCTGAAAGCCGCCCTGAGAAGGTAGGCTTTTAGGAACATATTGAATACCAGACTCCTGACCATGCCAATCTGTGAATTCAGAGCACACTGGAAAACGCAATTGCCAGATTCACAGCAGTGCAGATTGTGTGCTAATTCCACTGAATCAGTGATTCATCTACTGTGTTGCTGCCCGAAAGTGTTGCCACAAAGGCCAAACATTTTGCAGCAAGGCATTTGACCATGTAAGGAGGCCATTTATTATGTCTACACATGCATGATCCCCATGTAACTAGCAAGAAATTCGACGTTCTTTGCCATAATAAGAGAGAAACTGAGGGGCCACTGAGCATAATCTATTATAAGACCATCTTTTACGCACTTGTTCACCTGATAGCATGCCTACGGCTAAAGCCTTAATTTTACGAACTTTTACATTGATAGTGAAAAGTTGCGCTGTCAGGCTATAGACGAAGCTGCTAAGACCGACTGAGGTAGGATTGTACTCGTAGCTTAAATCCTTTTGAACGCACCTAAGCCCGAATGGCTTTAACGAGTCACATTGGGTAAAATTATACCTGTAATGTCAGGCCAAAGATGATGTTGCTAAGACTGCCTGTATCATGATGTGCGACCTAAGGTGATGTTGCTAAGACTGCTTGTATCATGATGTGAGACCTAAGATGATGTTGCTAAGACTGCCTGTATCATGATGTGAGACCTAAGGTTATGTTGCTAAGACTGCCAGCATCATGATTGCACACATAGGTCTAACCCCTTTGAATGCAGCTTAGCCCGAATGGTTTTAATTAGTCAAATAGTGTTAACATTGTACCTGTGATGTTATGACAGAGATAGTATTGTTAAGACCGCCCATATCATGCCTGCACACATAGCTGAACTCCTTTTTAATGCACTTTAGGCCGGATGAGTTTGAGGAGTTCACAATGTTTTAACAAATTAAATCTACTTGAAAGTCTATAAAATTCTCCACGTTACCCCACTCCACTCTACTCTGCACCACTCCATGCCCAGGGCCGGACTGGGAACCAAAACCGGCCCTGGCAAAGTGCAGGGCCGGCCCCCCGGGGCTTGGGGGTGCCGCCGAGCTCTTTGCCAGGGCCGGTTTTCAGCCGATTTTGTTACAGGGCCGATTTTGCAGCTATGCTGCAAAAACGGCCCTGTAAGAAAAACGGCCCCCAGGGGCCCAAAACCGGCCCCCACCCATGCGGCGCACCAGGGGACTGCCCGGTGCCCACCAGGGCCAGTCCGGCCCTGTCCATGCCACTGCACTCTACTCTGCAGCACTTCACACTCACCACCACACTCCACACTGGGACACTGCACTGATATCGGCACCACTCCACTCAATGCCTCTCTACTCTACACCACTCCACTCTACTCTATGCCAATGCACTCTACTCCACAATACTCTACTATGCACCACTGCACTCTTCGCCACTGCACTCTACACCACTCCACGCCACTACACTCTATGCCACCCTACTCTGCAACACTGCATTTCTATGCCACTGCACTCTATTCTGTACCACTTCACTGTACACCAGTGCACTCTATGCCAATCTCCTCTACGCCACTCTAATCCACTCTGCACCACTGATCTCTACTCTGAAACAATCCACTTTATGCCACTATACTCGTTGCTGTGCACTCAGCGCAACTCCACTCTACTCTGCACCACTCTGCGCCACTGCACTCCATGCCCATGCACTCTAAACCACTTTACTAAACACCAATGCACACTATGACAATCTACTCTGGACCACTGGACTATACACCACTATACTCTATGCTACTGCACTCTACGCCACCGTATTCTACTCTGAATCACTGTACTCTACACAACTGCACTCTAAGCCAATGCACGCCAGTCTATAATACATCACTGCACTTTACGACAGTTTACTCTGCAACACTGCACTCTCTCCCACTCTACTTTATGCCACTCTACTGTATTCCACTGCACTCTCTGCCACTGAACTCTACGTCACTCTACTCTGCATCGCTCCACTTGACGCCACTGCACTCTACACCAATCCATTCTAATCTACTCTGTACCACTGCAGTCTATGCCACTCTGCGCCACTCCACTCTGCGCCACTCCACACCACGCCACGCCACTCTAGTCTAAACCACTGCACTCTATGTCACTGCACTCTACACCAATGCTCTCTAAACCACTTTCCTCAAAACCAATACACTCTACACTACTGCACTCTATGCCAATCTACTCTGCACCACTACACTATATGCCACTATACTCTACTCTAAGCCACTGCACTCTTCATGACTCTACTTGAATGCTATTGCACTCTAGTTAACTTTACTCTACATCACTCTATACCACTGCACTTTAAACCAAAGCACTCTATGACAATCTGCTCTACACCACCACGCTCTAAAACACTACTCTACAGCACTGTACTCTCTGCCACTGAACTCTATGCCACTTTTCTCAATGCCACTCTACTCTATGCTACTTCACTTTACTCTGTACCACTCTATGCCACCCTACTGCACCCTACACAAATGCACTCTACGCCACTTCACTCTGCGCCTCATTACTCTACTCTGCAACATTCTTATCTATGCCAGTGCACTCTACCCCACTTTACTATGCACCACTGCACTCTTCACCACTGCACTCTACACCACTCCAGTCTAGGCATTCACCTCTACATCACTCTACGTCACCCCACTCTGCAACACTGCATTCTACGCCAATGTGCTCTATGCCACTACTCTATACCACTCCACTGTACCCTGTACAATTTCACCCTACACCACTTCACTCTACTCTGAATAAATCTACTCTAAGCCACTGCACTCTAAGCCACACTACTATGTCACTGCACTCTACACCATTCTATTCCACTCTATGCCTCTCCACTCTATGCCAGTGCACTATACACTGCACAACTCTACTCTAAACCACTACACTCTATGCCAATTCACTTTACACCACTTTACTCAAAACCAATGCACCATACGTCACTGCACCTACTCCAACTACTTTACGCCACAATACTCTAAAAAATTCTACTCTATACCACTGCACTCTACGACAGTGCACTCAACAGTACACTTTATGCCACTGCACTTTATGCCACTGCTGTCTACATCACTGCTCTCTACACCACTACTCTATGCCACTGCACTCTATGCCACTGCACTCTACGTCACTGCACTCTATACCACGACACTGTGCAAGACCAAACCGCTGCTCGCAGAATACCGAATCAGGGCCTAGCAAACATTGAGAAACCAACAAGATGCTTGAAGCACCTGCTTCAGGAACTCAAACACCTAAACATGAGAGCACTGAACGGCTCAACTGGAAGACAACCCACAGGCTGCTACATTTCATTAATCAAAAGCCCCCTCTTACCTAGACTTTACGTTCATAACCGTACCCATGTTCAACAAAATTGCCTCCCTTAGAATAGGCGATAACGAACATAGCGTTCAACTACCCCAGGAAGTGATATTAAATGCAAACACAGCTCACACATTAGAGGCATGTAAAACCATTGGCACAGAAGGGACCTCAAATCTCAAACGAACAAGGTGTAAACCCAACAATATTGAGGAAATATCAACCACTGCTAAAATACTACACAACCAACGAAAAGATACACCAATCAAACCAGTGAATGCATGGGAGAGCTTCACAGCGACTCTTGGGGAGAAATTCACTGCTGGGACAGGGATGAAATCGGGATAAACTGCGGCCATTCCAACAAGGATGGCAACCAGCCCAGAATCAAAAAATATCAAACGCACAATAAACCAAAAATGAACGTGGTTTTGCAAAACCCCGCAAAATCAGAATCTGCAAAGTGACCTGCAGAAACTGAAGGCACTAATAAAAAGAAAGAAATGGGATAAAAAAAGATTAATGAATGATGAACTATGGGCCAAGTTACTTCATGACGCCAAACAAAAGAACAGCGCCAAGTTCTGCCAAACGATCAACAAAATCCAATGACCAAACCACCATGGAATAAATTCTAACATAACATAGGCTGTCTGGGTAGAATATCTTTTTAGCCACTTCAACAACAAAGTGCAAAAGGAAGATGAAGCAGACAAAGAACTGGGGATCGCAAGAAAGGACAGAGGCAACATCGATTGGGAAGAAATGGCGCAAAACTCCACGCAGGCAAGGCATAACGATCCGGCTGGAGTATACAACAAAATCAGGGAGTTGAAATCGCAGCAGGCTCCGACCCTTCATCGTCCAACAACGAAGAGTGCCATGGTATAACTGCGACGCAGATAAAGAGACAAATAGCATGGGGTAGACTCGCAGGTGCCCCAGGCCCCAACCGAATCCCTCCAATGCTGTATAAACAAGACATGAAATACTGGAGCAAAGCATTAGTACCAGCTTTCAAGGACATACAACGTGCAATAGGAATCCCGGAGTCCTGGAAAGGATCAATCATCAGCCCCATCTTCAAACAAGGCTACAGGAAAGCTCCAAACAACTATCGACTAATTGCTCTTATCGACATTGAGGCAAAGTATTACGTGGGAATAATCTTGGAAGAACTAACATCTTGGGCATTAGAAAACTCCATTATCCCAATAAACCAAACTGGGTTTTGCCGTGGACAAGGAACCACCACTAACATCATGGCATTAGCCTTGTTGAGGGACGTGGCTAAGGAGGCAAAGTATCCCCTATTTCTATGTTTTATAGACTACGCCACAGCCTTCGACCACGTAGACCGCGCAAAACTATGGCAAAAACTGGAAAGCTGGGGGTTACCAAAACCCCTTTTAGTCCAGCTGATACTACTACATACTGACACTTGAATCAGGATTAAACTAGGTGCAGGGACGCACCTCTCAAAGCGAATCGCCACTTCTAAAGGGTTAAAGCAAGGGTGCGTTCTAGCGCCTTTCATCTTTAACCTTTTCTTAGCTGATCTCTCATGGGAATTGGACAAGAGTACATCACACATGCCCTGAAATTGGGAAAAAATTCATTGTCAAACCTGTTATACGCGGACGGGATGTATGTCGTTACAACGCACACTTTTACAACGCATGCACTTACAACGCATTTTTTACAACGCATAATCCATTACAACGCATGACATTACAACGCATGACACTACAACGCATTTTTAAAAACTACCTTTACAACGCATTTCCATTACAACGCATACTACCTTTACAACGCATACCATTACAACGCATAATATTAAATTGCATTTAAGGTAAGTATTAGATAGTATAGGGGTAAAAGTTACTTTTCTAACTCCAGGGGGTGCAACAGTAGGGTAAGTGTTGGATAGTATAGGGGTAAAAATTACTATTCTAACTCCAGGGGGTGCAACAGTAGGGTAAGTGTTGGATAGTATAGGGGTTAAAATTACTATTCTAACTCCAGGGGGTGCAACAGTAGGGTAAGTGTTGGATAGTATAGGGGTAAAAATTACTATTCTAACTCCAGGGGGTGCAACAGTAGGGTAAGTGTTGGATAGTATAGGGGTAAAAATTACTATTCTAACTCCAGGGGGTGCAACAGTAGGGTAAGTGTTGGATAGTATAGGGGTAAAAATTACTATTCTAACTCCAGGGGGTGCAACAGTAGGGTAAGTGTTGGATAGTATAGGGGTAAAAATTACTATTCTAACTCCAGGGGGTGCAACAGTAGGGTAAGTGTTGGATAGTATAGGGGTAAAAATTACTATTCTAACTCCAGGGGGTGCAACAGTAGGGTAAGTGTTGGATAGTATAGGGGTAAAAATTACTATTCTAACTCCAGGGGGCACAACAGTAGGGTAAGTGTTGGATAGTATAGGGGTAAAAATTACTATTCTAACTCCAGGGGGTGCAACAGTAGGGTAAGTGTTGGATAGTGTAGTGTAATATTATGCGTTGTAATGGTATGCGTTGTAATGGTAGTATGCGTTGTAATGGAATGCGTTGTAAAGGTAGTTTTTAAAAATGCGTTGTAGTGTCATGCGTTGTAATGTCATGCGTTGTAATGGATTATGCGTTGTAAAAAATGCGTTGTAAAGGTAGTGCGTTGTAAAAGTTGCGTTGTAAAGGTTGTTCCCCACGCGGACGACCTATTATTGATAAGTCGGACCCCCATCGACCTACACCTTTTGAACACCACCAACAGCTTCTCACAACACAATGCCTTAAAAATAAATCTTAAGAAAACAAAAATCATGGCAGTAAACTACCACAAAAAGAACAAAATCAACTGGTACTTAGACGGGCAATGGCTGGACCAGACAACCAGCTACAAATATCTAGGAATCCTCCTGGATCATAAAAGCTCATTCAAACCCCAGCTGGAGTCCCTGAGGAGAAAGGGACCCACGATCTACCTTGTGGTGCTAAAGGCGATAGGCGCAAAATTACAACCAGCGCTAACGTATGGGAGCGAATCGCTAAAAGGGAGAAATGCTGCAGCCTTGGACAATGTAATAGCTAATTCCTATAGAGCTATTTTTCATCTTCCAAATTATGTCTCAGTGGCTCAAATACGCTTAGAATCTGGGCTTCAAAAACAATCAGTGGAAAGGAGGGGTGCGTATCTAAAAAGTTGGCACAAGATCCGAAGCGCTGAAGCAGGATCCCTAAACTCGCATTTTAGGATCGAGCTGTTTTGCCACGAAATATCACCTGCCAGGGATTATCTGCTCAACTCCCTAAAGTCATTGGGGTTGAAGGACCTTTGTGGAACCTCAACAGACCACCAGACCTTCAAAATGACTGTGACAAAGGTAACAAAAATGGTATCCGTTCAAGAAGACAAAGGAACACTGGCTAAAATGGCTCACGGCTGGACAGTGCTTAGCGATTACGAAGCACTCAAACCCCAACCTTACCTGAAAATGGGAGTCAAAACGAGGATAAAAGAAAAATTCCTAAAGTTGCGGCTGGGCGTCATTCCGATCATCCCACACCTTCCAGAATGGGAAAGGAGATTAGGACCGCAGCCCTGTTGCCTATGCCGAAGAGGAAACAAGGATCTTGTCCACGTCATTTGCATTTTCCCCAACTTAAAGGATATAAGAAGCACTTTACTATGACCATTACTCAAGCAGAACGGCACCAGGACTTGTAGGCAGGCAGTAAAGCTGTGCTCCAATCCAACAGAGGCACAGCTAAACTGCCGGCTCACAAACATTTTCGATACAGTAACCAAGAGACTCAAACACGCATCGCAAGTGGACACTGGTTAAACAAAAATAGCCGAGCCTCGCTGTACTCGAAGTGAGACTCAGCAAGCCTAACAATAGTACCTTACTGATGCACAGGCACTTTAGATCCAATGAAGATTGTATGCGCAAAAATGTGAACTTTAATAGGATGCATAACGACAGCTGTTTAGCTCGGAAAGTGCCCGCCAGCTCAGTTTTCCCTGACGCACAAGCACCTTGGACCGTTGAAGAGCGTAATGCCTAAATGCGAAATTTCAATATAATGTATAATGATGGCTTTTAGTATTGTTTAATCTATTGAATTACGTACAAGAAACTTTTATTGTTATGTGTATGCAAAGGTTTTAATTAATCATGCATAATAAAATTACTTACTACACCACTACACTACACCTTATGGTGAATGTTTTCCTGAAGGGGCATTCTTCTAATTGGCTTAGGGCGGTTTGTAAGTACTCAAGTCTCTACTTCTTAGCAGGGGCAAAATCTCCTGCAAAGTGTATCTGAACTTTGGAACTAGATATAGATGCAGTGACTCTGGACCCAAATCTGGGGTATCACTGCGATACCAAAGAGTGAAATAAATGCTGTCACTCCTGAAAGCAGAAGAAGGCTAGAATAAAAGATTTTCTAAAATGTGGAGCCCAAAATCTATCACCCAAAAAGCTTGTATATTGTGCTTCCACTGCGCACCGTGATATTCTAGTGATCTGGCATAAGTGGTTAATTTGTAAAAAAAATAAGGGCTGGGGTTCTCGTCAGGAGGCAGCTTGCTACAGCCCATTCATCTTGTTAGCGCCACCTGAATAGAACCAGGTACTTACCATGAAAGTGGGAAGAGGATGTGGAGTAATAGCCAGAGCTGCAGACTTCGAAGCTGGGGAACCAGATTTGAGTCTCGCGTCAGCTCAACATCCTGTGATTCTGGGCAAATCCCTTATATACCCGTAAATGATTGTGTCCTTAACTGGTGCTCATGAAAAGCGCCGGAGTTAATGATTAAGTGCCGGTGTTGAGCACTGGAAACCACCAGCTCAAATTAAGCACTGTATGGCATCCTGTCACTAGCGTACATTTAGAGACACAGTCCACTGTGAACTGCAGTTCAGGGACAAGTTAAGGACCCAATTGGTCTCTTGGATGGATATAGTGGGTCAGGTCCCTCTATGGAGCCCAAAAAATCCCTTTTCTTTATGTGCCTCTAGTTTGGGATTTGGCAGTCACTGTAAACGTGTTCTGGTGGAAGGACCACCTAAGTAACAAGGAACACATACAACAGCACCTGGTTTTATCAGTCTCTATCAGGAACCGGTCCATTTATAATTAGGCTTGACCGTGACTTCAGCCAGCAGTATTTAAAGAACCATAAGGGTTTGAAGGATGGCTGAGGGCAACCACCTCCATCCAGACCCTGCGCTGTATGGAGTCTGACTGTCTCCTGGTCCATATGGAGCTTAGGATGGGCTGATACAGGTACAGGATTTGTTGGAGAAGCACAGCACAGGTGTCCCGTCCTGCACATAAACAATCATGCCTGCAACGCAGGCACCCTTGTACTATGGTGCACGGGTGTGTGTGTTGGCCCATAGCAGCTATTTTTAGCACCAGCACAAGGGAAAACACAGTGGCACCCAGTATTCTGGTGTATACTGTGCATCCCTGCGTTTTTTAAATGACGCAGCGCTGCCAAATTTGACACAACGCTGCGCCATTTCCTTGTGAATATACCCCTAGGTCTTTCCACCAAGCAGACACGGTTCAGCTCCTCTGTAGGCAAGCAGATTCTCCTTCTCTCTCTGGATCCCAAAAGCAAGCTGACCCTTCAGGATTCCCAGTCCTAAGCCAAGTCGGAAGGGAGGACAGCAACTGAGCAGAGATTCTACCTTGGACCAGAGTCTTGTCTGTCAATCTGGTGTGCAGTCACGCTTAGTGTCCAGAGGACAAACAAGCATTGGCATAGACAATAGGTCTCGCCTTTGGGACCTTATAAGTGTTTAGCCATGCAACAGTTGCATAACTAAATACTTATAAGGTCCCAAAAGCGAGACCTATTGGCTATGCAAAGCGGCCGTGCGGCCGCAAAAGTGAAAGTAATCACGGTAAAGTGCGGCACGCGCGCCTGCACACATGCACTGCAGCTCTAGGCTGGCCTGGTAGCACTTTTTGGAGCCCTCTCAATAAGTCTCGCCAGACCAGCGCATGCGCTGGGTCAGGCGAGACCTAAAAAGGAACCAGATGCTAAGGGGTCCAGCACCGGTATCACTGTGTTGACAAAGGCGAGACCCAACCAGAGGGTCTGCCACATTTAAAAGTGTGCAGGATGCTCCAAACCTGGAGAGGAAAGTCATCTCTGCTGCTGGTTAGATCCCTCGTTTCTGAGTCAATAGTTCACAGCCAAATACATTCTGACTGGCCAAGTGGTACTTCTGTTTGTCTCAGGCTGAAGTTTGCATCTCAACCCATTGCCAAGGAAGATGAGCACAACACAAGAAATTAGAAATGGAGGATTTTTCCTTTTCCTGTACGGACGTAGGTACCCTGATCCACGGGTGGTAAGTATTATTGGCCGAAGGAAGTGTAAATTGAAACCGGTTACACGGTTGCATTGTGATCCAACAATGTAATATATATTACATTTCTTTTACCTTTTTTGGTACCGGCTACCCAAACATGTACACTACTGTTGTGATCATTATACGCTGATATCAACAAATGTGGAATTTGTATGTAATGCTATGGGACACCTTTCTTCATGCTAACATTTCTGGTACTGACATTGATTTGACGGGCTTATGGGAGACTGGCAATGTTTGGCCTTTCCTGACGTGCACGTGGGCACTGATTTGGTACTAGCAAATTACAGGTTCCAATGCATGTAAACCAATACCAGAGCTTTTTTTCTATCAACCTCAAGCTCTCTATAGAACTGATGGTGAAACTTGCCAAGTTTGAATTGATACTAGAGGTCAGATATGCTTCAAAATGCACCATTTATCACATATTTTCCCACAGATATTCTTTTGGGGCAAAACCTCACAGATGTTACATTTGAATCCTTTCCAATTTTTATATGTTGTCCTTCATTGTTCTTTGAACTGTACCTTTTGCCATTTTTTCCCATTACCCACTTTGAGGTATACCATAAATTCTCTATCAAGGTGTATTTAATGTTGTACATTTTCGTCTAATGTTACTGACCCAGGGTGTTTTGGATGCAACTTTTCCTGCAATACTTGACAAAAAAATGCCTGAGTGGGAACATTCACATCCCCCATAAAGTTTTCCTTGCGTTTGTCCAGTTTTGACTCGGGTTATGAGGAAAATAAAATATCATGAGGCCTATGTGTCCCCGTGTGTTCCCCCACACTCATGTGCACATACATGTCACCTATGTATTTCCCCTCCATGGCCTGTCTATCATGATGCTTATGCTATAACGTGGCCTGCCATAATCCAGTCTCCCATGAGAGAAACGACAAATCTGCTCTGAGGCCTACACGTTTTGCATCATGTTTTCCCACATTTCCATTATTGTGGCCCAGCCAGAGCCGAAAAGAGGCTTCAGGCCTCTGAACGCTCTGAAAGCTGTAGCTGCGTATCCTTGGCCTTGCACACTTGGGCCTCAGCCAAAGGGGCCCTGTCCGAGACAGTATTGAGCACGGTTATCTGCTTACTCCTACCGAAACCACATGCCTGCCTGGAGAAGGAGGGATAAACATGACCCATCTGCAAAGGAGAAAGCCTAGCCTTTCTGTCTCTTTTTGTGTGATTACAAAGCTCACGTCAGTGAAAGGCCCATAGCCCCCCGTGCAAGACTTCAGCAGTAAACGAAGAAATAAATGCCACATTGGCCCTTGGTGATGGGCAACCTATGTCACGAATCAGTCCCTGCTCCAGACTTTAGATACCCGATAATACAAGATGTGCTGGTCGCCCTGACACTGAAGGCCTCATTTTCAGACTCCAGACTCCCCGGTTGCATAGCAACCCTTTCACACGTCAGTTACACGTCATGCTCGAGTTGAGCACAAGTAAGGTAAAGTTCCAGTAAAGTTCCAGCTGATCACGCAACCCCCTCTAGGCATCCACCCACCTATGACACTTACCTATTATCATCGAGTGGACGCCCACCTTCACGCCTACTTACACACCCACATGCTCTTATCTCATTCTCTCTTGCTCCGCCTGAAGCACTCTTGCTTACGTATATTATTACAAACATATATATACTGTACTCTGTGAATAAAGTTTGAGAATACCTTTTTGAGAATCCTGGTCCTGATCCCTTGTGGTGATGGAACTATTCTCCCTATAACTCGAGTTATTTGAATAAAGCCCTTTTGAACCTGATACCACGGACTCAGCCTCTTGCTTCATGCATAATTATATTGATATCTAGAAATTCTGAAACTCGTAATAATTTATTTACGACATAATGGCGCCCGAACAGGGACAAATCTCCTTCCCCATGCGCCGGAGATGAAGGTCCAGTTTTGCCCCCTTCCACAGCCGTGATGGACTTCGAGTGTACACGACGCGGGTTTTCCCGCCAACTCCCTCAGGCCGACGAAGGAGACGGACTGCGACCAGGCATCCATACGAGGCGGTGAGGATTGCGGATCGTCCCGACCCAGAGCCTACCTGCGAGAGAGCTGTTATGTTATGTTATGTTAAAAAAAATTTATACCGCGCACTATCACCATAGGTTTCTTGGCGCTGAATGACCAGTAGCGTGATTCAGGAGAGAGGGTTAAACATATGCAGAACGAAAGAGCAGAGTTTTTAAGAGTCTGCGAAACAAATCGTACTGGGGGCAGAGGCGAAGTGAAAGTGGCAGAGAGTTCCAGGTAGAGGGAGCCTGGACTGAAAAACTCAAGCCACCGTGTTTCTTCCTGGTAAATTTGGGAACCTCAAGAAGATTGAGAGAAGCTGAGCGGAGGGCCCTAGAGGGAGTGTAGCGAGTCAGGCACGAAGAGATGAACGAAGGGGCTGCATTCGAGAGGGCTTTGAAGGTGGAACATGCCAATTTATAAGTGCAGCGTTTAGAGATGGGGAGCCAGTGCAAACTAAAGAGGAGAGGGGTGACATGCTGATATTTAGGCTGGTGGAAGATCAGACGGGCAGCTTGATTCTGAACCAGCTGAAGTCGATGAAGGAGACCGACTGGAATACCCGCATACAGCATATTGGCATAGTCAAGCCTTGAGGTAATGAGTGCGATAACAGCTGTGTCCGAGGTTTCTAGAGATCCACCTAAGATACGCCATTCCCTGCGCAGCGTCAAGTGTCCGAGGCCTTCAAGTTCAAGTTCAAGTTCTGCTTCCCGGTGAGTTTCTCATGGGGGTTGCAATCATGACGGGTTCATTTAATGAACACGGTAAAGACGTGTCTCACTTGTGAGACCGGTATGTTCAAGAGCATGCATTCAAGAATTAATGTTTCAAGATTTAGAGGCCAAGTTTTCAGGTGCACCGATATAACTGTATGAATGTTATCGTCTTAAGTTAGGTTCAGTTAGGTTTGGATGTGTCAGGTTTGTGTGTAAGTTTGTTGCATTGTGATTTTTGGGTTTTTTTGTTCATTGTGATTTTTTTTGTTTTCGGTTACATTCCAACATGCCGTTATTTTCGAAACTGCGTAAGATAGGTACCAGGAAAGGTGTACTAGAGGAACCAGTTAACATTCCGCCTAGAGACACACCTGGACATTTCATGTACTGTAAGCATGGTTTAGATGCCGTGTTGTTCTTAGAACTTTGGGTGGATTACACGAAGGATTTAGAGACAAAGTATAAATGGCCCATTACGGGAACGTGGGATGCGGAATGCATCATGAAGGTAGAGGAAGAGATATGGAAGAGAAAGTCTAGACCTGCTCAGAAGGATGCCATTGAGTTATGGCGCAAGGAATCACATAGAAGAACAGAGAAAGAGTTCCACAAAGCAGAGAGAAGTAGACAGGAGTCCGAAAAAGCCAAAGAAGAAAAATTACAGGAAGAAGGGGAGCGGGTAAAAAGAGAGCAGGCTGAAAGAGAAAGAAATACTGCCGTTGCTGGTATTTATCCCGTCCTTTCAGAGGAACTAGCAAAAGTGGCCCCAGTAGAAAAACTAGTTAGAGTGCCACCGCCAGTACCCCGAAAAATAAAACAAACAGCATCCGACACGTTCATTAACAACTACCTAGAGGAACCCCCACCATCATACGTGGACGGAATATTCCCTGCACCCCCAACGCAAGAACAGCTCCAGGAGCTCGAGGACGGCGGGGAGGGAGGATCCGGGGCAACAACAGCGGGGGGGGGGCGACAGTAAAAGTGGCAATCTCTGAATGTATATATGACCCAGATCCAGGAAAGGGCAGAATGCTCGTGTTTTCATTACGGCTTAGACGAGCAGTCGCAGATTTGGAAAAATTACCAGATATGGATAAACATCTAAAGAAAATCTACACATTCATAAGAACAGGGGAAGGTCCTGAGTGTATAGCAGAAGCCGTACAAAATAGAAAGGTAATTATTAAGAACTATATCCTTCGCTTCCTAATTAATTGTCTGATCAGGGAAAAAGACGAAGGTGATGGTGATGTAGACCGTTGTTATACTGGTTGGAGTGATCGCATAGATGCCGGTCAGCTTGATAAATCAGGCCAAACAGACAACATGTTGACCAAAATCCGGAAGGCAATAATAGCATCACACGAAGGAAGCCCGAACGAAACAGCTGAGTTATCATCTGATGACGAAGCAGGGGACAAAGACAGAATACATTATGTGGGCCGTGCCCGGCGATTCGAAAGGCCCAAGGGCCTCAATCACCGTAAACAGGGAACTGCCATAAAGGAAAGATATTCCCTAGAAAGTTTGTTCCAGATCACCGAAAAAGCGGTGAATAAATGGCTGGGTAACGATCAGCCCCTCACCCCGACCGAAAATGAATTAGCACGATCAGCCACCCTGTGTCGCGATCCTCTGTGGAATCTGTGGGGGCGAATGAAGTACAAGAGTTCCACCTCCCGACGTCCCCGGCTCTGAATGTGTGAACACAGAGTACCAGGGCAATCAGGTGAGGGATGGGGAATTAGGAAGGGAACAGCGGGGAAGGGGATACCTGTAACAGAAGGAAATCATAATACATAGTACAACCACACTGGGCAACCTACTCTCATTAGGTCTCACTATGTCTCCCCAATGTGTCACCTCATACACAACAAAACACCAATAACTTTGCCGAAATCGCCACAAGTTACAACAAGAGGCTTCCTCCTTTCATCTAACACACCCCAGGTTGGTTATGGCTCTCTGGGTTCTGTTCCCCCTGACTTAAGGCTCCTTTGAGGTGGTAGCACCCGATATAGTTCTGCAGTGCTTCAATACTATACGACTCAGTGACTATAGTCTTTCACTGACACCCTTGTTTAGCCCTTTAGGTGAGGTAGAGTTAAAGTCACGCACACCCCCTATTACACCAGGCTGGTGGCTTCGTCGGAGTCAAGAAATGTCCCGCACAATGCAGCCCCTCCTTAGAACGACTCTACCTTGCTATTAGCAGGCTGCGGCTCCGGCGGGGAATGGCACCGCTCCGGCTTCCACTGCCAGGGAGGAAGCGTCCGCTCCTAGTGTCTCTTTGGTCCGAGGCTTAGATATCAGTCCCGAACTCCTGGAACGCGGCGGCGCTTACGTCAGCGTCCCGCGAGTGGTCCTTCACCTTTGGCAAATCCTGGATTCGAAGTAACGCGGTAACGCTTGGCTTCAGCGTCCCGCGAGTAAAGAGTGCTCCTTCACCTTTTGGCAAATCCTAGGTTCGAAGTAACGCGGCAACGCTTGGCATCAGCGTCCCGCGAGTGAAGAGTGCTCCTTCACCCTTGGTAAATCCTGGGTTCGGAATAACGCGGCAATGCTTACTCTAGCGTCCCGCGCTGGCGAGCTTCAGCGGTTCTTCATTTCGTTCGGAACCCACCGAACGGAATTCAAGTGAACAGGATTACGCGCTCCGATTGGTCCTCCTCTCCCGTACTAAATAGCGGAGGCCACGCCCTCTACCGCCAAGCTTTCTGGAAGTTGTGGTCTGGTTACAGTTTCGGTAGGCGCACTGGATCAGCGCCTGACAGTATGCTCCCCTCCCGCGCGCCTCCTAGAATCAGGCTTGTCCGGGAAACGGGCGTGAAACAACCGCACCGCGGTCGGGGCGTGCACATCCGAAGAAGGAACCCAGGAGTCCTCCTCAGCGGTGTACCCCTTCCAGGCTATGAGGTACCACAGACGACCCCTCCGGAACCTGGAATCCAACACCTTACGTACTTCATATTCCAAATGACCATCTCTGAACACCGGTGGGGCGGCCACCCTCCGAGCCCCCCACGCCGGCTTTAGCAGACTGCAGTGGAACACCGGGTGGATGCGCAAAGAGGCAGGTAACGCCAATCTGTACGCCACGGCACCCACGCGACGCACCACCAGATACAGACCTATGAAACGAGGATGGAAGATGCTGCGCAGCTTGAACCGGAGGTGTTTCTGTCGCCCGGTTGATACCGGGGTCCATCCTGCCGATGTCGGTCCGCCCACGCCTTGTACAACCGCTTGGCCCGATCCAGGTTGAGTTTCAAGCGGCCGTGCAGCCTACTCAACTCCTGTAGATGAGCAGAAATGGCAGGTTGATCGCGCACCTCCGCGGGGAAGGATAAAGGGAGCACCTTGGCATGATATCCGTAGTTAGCCCGAAAGGGGGACTCCTTGGTGGAGCTGTGCCACGCGTTGTTGTAGGAGAGTTCGGCTAACCAGAGAAGCGACACCCACGACGTACTCGCCTCTGTAGCATAGCACCGGAGATACGTCTTCAGCGTCTGATTCAGACGTTCGGTCTGACCATCCGTCTGGGGATGGAACCCTGTGGACGTGGCCGCTTCCACTTGTAGTGCCTTACACCATGTTCTCCAGAACCTGGCAACAAACTGCGGGCCTCTGTCCGAGATTATGACTCCTGGAAATCCATGCAATCGCACCACGTGAGACAACAACAACTGGGCTGTTTGGCTGGCTGAGGGTAGATTCCTGCACGGGACGAAATGTCCCATTTTGGTGAGACTGTCCACCACCACCATAATCGCATCACATCCCTGATCCAGCGGTAGGCCCACCACAAAGTCCATGCTTATGGTTTGCCAGGGCCCCGCAGGAGTCGGCAAAGGGACCAGCTTGCCCTTAGCCTTCGAGTGATCTCCTTTCGCTCGAGCGCATACCGCGCACTGCTGTATCCAAAGACGGATGTCCTGGTTCATGTGTTCCCACCAAAAGTGTCGTTGCATCAGGTGCTGCGTTTTCATACAACCGGGGTGTCCTGCTATCTGGGACTCATGGCACCATGCGAAGGCCTGCCTTTGTAGCTCCATTGAAGGCACGAACAGTCGATTCTGATAAAAGGGCAAACCCCCTTTTATGCGCCTGTCCGCCTCCTGTTCCTCCCATCGGAGCCAGTCCATTAACGTGCGGTGTTTTCTGACGGAGTCCAGAAACGAGTCTGCCCGTACCGCGCATATCACCTTCTCTGGGGGTATGATGGCCTCGATGACTTCAGAGCGGTGTTCTTGCCCCCCGTCTTGTCGTGAAAGTGAATCCGCTTTCCTGTTCTCTGACCCAGGGCGATACGTGATGATGAACTCGAAGCCAGCAAAAAACAGCATCCATCGCATTTGCCTTTGCGTGAGATGCATGGCCGTTTTCAGGTACTGGAAATTCCGGTGGTCGGTGAAAACAGTTACCGGATGTTTGGCCCCCCCCACAGATAGTGCCTCCATTCCTGAAACGCCTTCCTGATGGCCAAGAGCTCCTTTTCGGCGATCGTGTAGTTTGTTTCTGCTGGAGTCAGTTTCCGGGACAGAAAGGCCACTGGATGCAACTGTCCTGTTAGAGCTTCCCTCTGTGACAGCACGGCCCCCACCGCTATGTCGGAAGCGTCTGCTTCTACTATGAATGGGACATCTGAGCGAGGATGTTGCAGGATTGGGGCAGTAGTGAAGGCCTTTTTTAAGTCACAGAACGCCTGCATGGCCTCCTGAGACCAAGAGAACGGATGACCCTTGCGTAGCAAACGAGTGATAGGCGAGACGAGCTGCGAGAAGTGAGAGATGAACCTTCTATAATAATTAGAAAATCCCAGAAAACACTGCACATCTCTCACGTTCTTCGGTATAGGCCACTCCTGCACTGCAACCACCTTTCTCTCAGCCATACTCAACCCTAACGGACTCAAGACCACCCCCAGGAATTCTACCTCTTCTACGTTGAATTCGCATTTGCTCAACTTGCAAAACAAATTGTTCTCTTGTAGTATGTGTAGGATTTGTGACACGTGCGTGATGTGCTCTTTGGGGTCTGAGGAATATATTAGTATATCGTCGATATATACTACTGCAGTTTTATCAATATATTCCTTGAGAACGTCATCTAGGAAGTATTGGAACGCGGCCGGGGCGTTGCACAGCCCAAACGGCATCACCCTGTACTCAAATAGCCCGTACCGCGTCTTAAATGCCGTCTTCCACTCATCGCCCTCTCTTATCCGGACCAGGTGATAGGCCCCTCGCAAATCCAAGCGAGAGTAAATGGACGCCTCCTTCACCTGGTCTAGTAAGACTGGGATGAGAGGAAGAGGGTAGCGGTTGCGCACTGTGTTTTTATTCAGTACTCTATAGTCGATGCACGTTCGTAATTCACCATTGGCTTTCTTGATGAAGAACAGGGGTGAAGCCGCTGGAGAACGTGAAGGTCTAATAAACCCTAACTCAACGTAGTGGTCTAAGTAGTGTCGTAAATGTTCTGTCTCCGGCTCTGACAAGGCATATACTCGACAAGACGGCATGACTGCCCCTGGGATTAAGTCAATTTGGCAGTCATAAACGCGGTGTGGTGGCAAGGTTTCCGCCTTACTCTCGGTGAACACCTCCCTGTACTTGCCATAGGCTGCCGGGAGAACCGTCTCTTTCTCAGCTGCGGTACCGAGGTGAAAACCGTGAGTGAGGGCTAGAAGATGGGTTTGATGCGCCGTGGCGCACTCCTCTCTACAGTACTCGGTGTCGAACTCCACCGATTTCTGCTTCCAATCGATCGTGGGGTTATGGGTTGTCAGCCACGGCATTCCCAATATCACTTCGTATTGCGGAGCCTCGATGATGTTGAAGGCCACCCTTTCCACATGATCCCCCAGGAGTCCTGCTTTGGTCAGGGTTAGAGATTCAGTGACTTCTGTGATGGGCCCTGATTTAAGAGGCTTCCCATCCACCGCCCAAACTATCTCGGGACTGGTTCTCGGAATGCGTTTTAGTCCTAGCCGCTGTACTAACCCACTATCCACGAAGTTCCCGGTGGCCCCGGAATCAATCATCACCCCTATCTCGTGCTCGCTAGTGCCCGCGGTCAATCGCATGGTTAACACTACGTGTGATTCGGATGCAACCGACTCTATCACGGCCAAAGAAGGCAACCGCATAACCCGAGGTTCGGTTGTCGTCTCCAGTACTTCTGAGGTTTGCCTACCTGAGGGCCACGCCGGCAATGAAGCCACTGCCACTTTCTTAGCCCCGGCATACCCGCTCTTCTTGGGTTTAACCGGACACTCTCGAACATAATGGCCTTTCTTCCCGCAATACATGCAGAGACCGGCGAGTCGGCGACTTTCTCTCTCGGCTTTAGATAACGGGGCCCTGATCGCACCCACCTCCATGGGTTCTGCCTGAGACTCCGGAGACACCCCTGTGGTCCTGGGTCCTCTCTCCGTTTTCTCTACGTGGCCGTACACCCTCTCTCCCTTCCGCTCAGCCAATCGGTGGTCTAACCGTAACGTGAGGTTCATCAGGTCTGTATAAGTAGTAGGCTGCGGATCGATCTGCGCCAGTACGTCCTTCATATCATCATGTAAGCCCTGATAATACAGGGACATACGCTTTTCCTCTGGCCACGCCGTCTCGGCTATGAGCCGGTTGAACTGGGTCAGATATGTCACTAACTCATGTTTGCCCTGTCTGAGTCCCAATAACTCTCTGTCCGCCGAAAACGTGGAGGCCCTTCTATCGAACACTCGCTCGAATTCGTCTCTAAAGGCGCTCCAATCGGATAACAGGGGATCATCGTATTTGACCAAGGGAACTGCCCAATTGGCAGCGTCCCCCGTCATATACGATATCGCAAACGCTACCCGCGAATGATTGGTGGGGAAAGAAGCGGGTTTGCATGAAAAATGTAAAGCTATTTGTGTCAGGAATGTTTGGATCTTGTGGGGGTCACCCGAGAACCTCTCCGGGCTCGCCAGGGGGATGGGTGGTGATACATTCACATGTATAGGCGATATTGACTGCGAGGCATCAAACGGGTTGCGCCCCTGTCGTTCTACTCTATCCTTCAGGGCGGCTGTTTCTATCTTTGATGCAGCCAATTCCTGTTGGACCAACAGGAGGGCTTGCAATACATCGTCTAGGGAGGCCATACTTGTGCTTGACTCGAACCCACAGGAATAATTCTTGGGCGCGTAATTCTGTCGCGATCCTCTGTGGAATCTGTGGGGGCGAATGAAGTACAAGAGTTCCACCTCCCGACGTCCCCGGCTCTGAATGTGTGAACACAGAGTACCAGGGCAATCAGGTGAGGGATGGGGAATTAGGAAGGGAACAGCGGGGAAGGGGATACCTGTAACAGAAGGAAATCATAATACATAGTACAACCACACTGGGCAACCTACTCTCATTAGGTCTCACTATGTCTCCCCAATGTGTCACCTCATACACAACAAAACACCAATAACTTTGCCGAAATCGCCACAAGTTACAACAAGAGGCTTCCTCCTTTCATCTAACACATCCCAGGTTGGTTATGGCTCTCTGGGTTCTGTTCCCCCTGACTTAAGGCTCCTTTGAGGTGGTAGCACCCGATATAGTTCTGCAGTGCTTCAATACTATACGACTCAGTGACTATAGTCTTTCACTGACACCCTTGTTTAGCCCTTTAGGTGAGGTAGAGTTAAAGTCACGCACACCCCCTATTACACCAGGCTGGTGGCTTCGTCGGAGTCAAGAAATATCCCGCACAATGCAGCCCCTCCTTAGAACGACTCTACCTTGCTATTAGCAGGCTGCGGCTCCGGCGGGGAATGGCACCGCTCCGGCTTCCACTGCCAGGGAGGAAGCGTCCGCTCCTAGTGTCTCTTTGGTCCGAGGCTTAGATATCAGTCCCGAACTCCTGGAACGCGGCGGCGCTTACGTCAGCGTCCCGCGAGTGGTCCTTCACCTTTGGCAAATCCTGGATTCGAAGTAACGCGGTAACGCTTGGCTTCAGCGTCCCGCAAGTAAAGAGTGCTCCTTCACCTTTTGGCAAATCCTAGGTTCGAAGTAACGCGGCAACGCTTGGCATCAGCGTCCCGCGAGTGAAGAGTGCTCCTTCACCCTTGGTAAATCCTGGGTTCGGAAAAACGCGGCAACGCTTACTCTAGCGTCCCGCGCTGGCGAGCTTCAGCGGTTCTTCGTTTCGTTCGGAACCCACCGAATGGAATTCAAGTGAACAGGATTACGCGCTCCGATTGGTCCTCCTCTCCCGTACTAAATAGCGGAGGCCACGCCCTCTACCGCCAAGCTTTCTGGAAGTTGTGGTCTGGTTACAGTTTCGGTAGGCGCACTGGATCAGCGCCTGACACCCTGTGGGTATCCCAATATGATATATATAATAATGATATCGTAGCCCAAACGTTCTTGAGCCTCCCACCAAACGAACAGCGCATAGCTGGTGTTTACATGGTCCAACATTTGATCACGTTATATGAGAGTCAATATTCTGGTCCTGGTCTATTGTATAAGTTGCTGGACGACATCATACTAGACAGGTGGATGAACATGGGTACTGAATTGATTAATGTCATTCTGGATCAGCGACACAAGTATATAGGATCCCTGCTTCCCGCTCCACCCCAGGTTAAGGAACAGTCGTACGACAAGCTGAACCCCCTACGAGAGGTTCATCCTGTAAAGGATGCAAACAATGACCTGCAACGGGTGTATGTCTACACCCCCTTGTCGAAATTAGAGATACTGGAAATGAAGAAAATGTTACCATCCCATGATAAAGACCCGGGGGGTTTTCACCGAGAACTAAAGGACATTCTTCGCTTAGGAGAATATACATATGCTGACATTCTAAAGTTATTAAAAGTACTATTGCCCGCTGGTATTTACGAGAAATTGAAAGGACAGGACTGGGAGGTGGGAGACAAAAGGCTCAGTTGGGATCTGCTGGAAAGAGAGGAGGTGGGAAGAGGCCCGGGGGTTGGTCTGGGTCCCCGAGCTAAAGACCTACCTGAACTCCTTGTACAAGTTTTGCCCAGATTACTAATTACCAAGAAGGAAGACTGGGATGCTATTTCGGCCTGTAAACAGAAACCAGACGAAGACACTAGCGATTTTTACTCTAGGTTCGAGAAATGTTTCACTATCAATAGTGGTCTTAAGCCCGGTAGTGATTCATATCCCCATCTTTTCGTGAGCAAACTAGTAGAAAATTCCCTACCAGAAGTAAAGTATAGGGTACTAAAGGTTGAGAGTACTTGGCAAGCAAACAGCCCTTCACAAATGTTACAGATGTTACAATACCACCAGAATAGAATTAGAGAGGAACACGAACAGGATAAGAGATGCATGAGAGACACAAAGATGAAGATGCTGGTGGCCCAATCGACACCGGTAAACACAAACACGAACAAGAATAGCACGAAACAAAATACTGGGACCTGTAATTATTGCAAGAAGCCAGGCCACTTCGTAAATGAATGTGCGGTCCTGAAACACAATATAGCGATAGGTAAAACAAAGCCACGATCTTATCCTCCCAAAGAAAATAACACACATCAGACATCAGATACATTTCCACCACCGCCGCCGCCTGTCCATGCACCTGCATCAGCCCACGCCACAGCACAAATGTATGAGCACGCTCAGACTAACTACCCAGAATACCAAGCATATTCGTGAAAAAGCCCAGAGAGGGAATTCGACTTGCCCCTTATTCCGGTTCCTGTGGACCAACCGGGTCCCTATGTGCATGCACGTTTACTAGGAAAGAATAAAAAGTTTTTGATTGACACTGGGGCAAGTAGAACTACCATCAGTCATTCCGAGGTTCCAGGGGCACCCCTCTCGGGCTCAAAGAGTATATCCCTGGGCTTTTCAGGAAAGCCTATTATCAATGAGGTTTCAGAACCAGTCTCTTTAGGAGTTGGTCCACTAATACATACAACAGACTTACTGCTTACTAAATCATGTCCAGAAACCTTACTTGGCATAAAAACATTAAAGGAACTGGGAGCAGTTATCTGTTGCTCGCCAGAAGGAGTGCGACTGTATTTACGTGATTTCAAGGGACATTTTGTTATGAAAGATATTGACATCAGGCTTCAAAATGTACCACAGCACCTATGGGCACAAGGCCGAACTGACGTAGGTTTCATGAACATTACACCATACCAGGTCACCCTCAGGGAAGGAGTGGTGCTGCCACGGATTCGACAATATAAAATTCCACCTGAAGCTGAAGTAGGGTTGCTGAAAATTATCGATGAACTCATTGCACAGGGGGTGGTGATAGAGACAGAGTCAAACATATGCAATTCACCTGTTCTTCCTATTCTTAAAAGAACTGATCCCAATGCATCACCTGTCTATAGATTAGTTGTGGACCTGCGAGAATTAAACAAATGTGTGGTGCCGCAGTACCCTGTGGTCCCGGACATTTCTTCATTATTGACTGCCATTGATGCGAAGGCTACGTTCTTTACAGTTATCGATCTGAAGAACGCCTTTTTCAGTATCCCAATACATCCGGACAGCCAATATCTTTTCGGTTTCAGTTTAAAAGGCCGCAGCTTCAGATTCACAAGAGCACCACAGGGCTTCACGGAAAGTCCTAGCATCTACAGTCAGGCGCTCAAAAGACAACTAGACAGTATTCATATGCCTACCACTACAGCACTGATACAGTATGTAGATGACATTCTCATTACCGCACGATCGGAAACTGACTGTGAAAGTGCATCACTCACTGTTTTACATTTCCTGGCTGACAAGGGGCACAAGGTGTCCCCTTCGAAGTTACAATTCTGTGAACAGCAAGTGGCGTACCTTGGGCACTTGCTATCCAAGGAGGGTAGGCGACTAACACCAGAACGTATTCAATTGATTTCTGGCCGTTCACAGCCCAAGACACAAAAGGAGGTACGTGCATTCATTGGCCTCACTTCATATTGCAGGCAGTGGATTCCCCAGTATGCACATATAGCCAAGCCCCTAATACAGTTGACGACACAGGAGGTAGCTTCTACTAAAGTCCTCCCTTGGACACAAGAACACACTGTGGCATTTGAAGAATTAAAAAGAGCTTTATGTCAAGCACCAGTTTTAGCAATCCCTGATTACAACAAATCTTTTATGCTTTTCGTGACAGAGCGGGATGGAACAGCACTATCTGTCCTAACACAAGATCATGCAGGAAAACACAAGCCCTGTGCTTATTTTTCTAGTACATTGGACCCAGTAGCACAGGCTTTGCCTGCGTGCCTAAAATCTGTTGCAGCAACAGCCTTAGCCATAAGACAAAGTGACTCGATAGTGCTGGGCCACCCCCTGACAGTACAAGTACCACACGCAGTAGAGGTTCTCTTGAACCGAACACAAACACAACACCTGACTGTAGCGAGACTGACAGGTTATGAGCTGACGTTATTTCAACCACACATAGAGATCAGACGATGCAACATATTGAATCCTGCAACTCTTTTGCCCTCCAGTACAGAAAACGTTTCCCCACATGACTGTGTTGAAGTGATGCATACCGTGACAAAACCAAGACAAGACTTGACAGATGTTGCACTCCCAGACCCTGACCTAACACTCTATGTTGACGGTTCATGTATGAGGACGGGGGCGGGAGAATTAGTGGCAGCATATGCAGTGACCACTGCTACTGAAATCATAGAGACTAAAAGAATAGGTTTCTTGACTTCTCACGGGGCCAAGATACAGCATGGCCCCCTTATTCACGCCCTTCTGGAAGCGATACATTTACCAACAGCCATAGCTATCCTGAAATGCAAAGCACATACTAAAGCCACAGATACCATTTCTCAAGGCAATGATCTGGCAGACCGAACAGCTAAACAGACAGCTCAGACCCCACTAGACATGAAGGAAATCACAGGTACCATTAAGGTCCAAAGCCATGACAGTTAGGGATCCTTCCAAGGATATACAAGACATACAGACACATGCTACTCTAGATGAATTAAAGAAATGGTCGGAACAAGGAGGGGTACTGACCGATCAGGGTTGGATGACTAAGGGCAAAGAAACATGGTTTCTTCCTGATTCAATGGTACAAGTGATCATAAATACCGCACATAGTCCTGCACACTTAGGAGAGAGAGCAATGCTAGTCAGCTTACAGAATATATGGTTCAACAAGCACCTGCGTGCAGCAGCGAAACAAAAAGTCAGAACATGTATGATCTATTGCCAATTCAATCCAGGTAAAGGCATTCCGATGGAACAAGGTGGTTTCCATCCACCTGACCATCCTTTTGAAGTCCTTCAAATGGATTATATCCAAATGGACAGATGCAGAGGTTACAAATATGTCCTAGTAGTAGTATGTTCCCTATCAAGATGGACAGAGGCCTATCCAGTCCCTGATTATACTGCTGTAACTACCGCCAGACAACTGGTGCGAGAGTTTTTCCCACGTTATGGATTACCGCGTGTCGTATATTCCGACAACGGTCAGCCTTTCTCCTCTGAACTCATGAAACAAGTGTCCCTTCTGTTAGGGTATACCTGGAAGTTCCATTGTGTACGACATCCTGAGGCAGCAGGCCTGGTAGAAAGACATAATCAGACCTTAAAGATAAAAATAGCAAAGATTTGCGCAGACAAAGGTGTGGATTGGATGGTAGCCCTGCCGGTTGCCCTCTTTTACATGCGAATGGTAGCCCATTCTAGAACAGGCTTATCTCCCTATGAAGTGGTCTTTGGTAGACCACCGAATATGTGGGGCACTCCAATGCCTAAAAAGATCACTGATGTTGATAGTAACATGCTGACAGATTACCTGGCTTCCTTGATGTCTGCACTACTCTCTTGTCGTTCGCAGGTTGCTGCCGCCTTCCCTGACAACACCCAGGTCAAAGAACATTCCCTCGCTCCTGGGGACTATGTTCTCATAAGGAACTTTGACAGAACGAGCCCTTTTGAGCCAAGGTGGAAGACGCCTAAACTGGTATTATTAACTACGAGGACCGCTGTTAAAGTCGAAGGACGGAAAGGATGGGTTCATCTTCATCATTGTAAACGCTACTTTGGGAATAACGATTCGTTTAAAAAAGACATAAAGACTTCAGACTTTGAGCCCCCTTTACTAGAGGAGACTCCCCAGCAGAAGTACAAAACCAAACTTAGATCTAACAAGTCAGAACCCGTTTCTGCAAGGAAATGCGACCCTTGACTTTATAGTGTTGAATGTCAAGCCCATACACAATTTAGGTCCATCCTCAATCACAGTCCTGCCAGTAAAAGGGAACTTGTGTGTCAGAAAAGAAGGCTCTGTACATTTGGGGCACAGCGAGTGTAACACTATACTAGTGTTCGTAGACAAAGGAAAGTCTTACTTCAGAGCATCACGACACACCTACTTTATTTGTGGCCAGACAGCCTATGTACAACTGCCCTTAGACTGGGGTGGGACGTGCTATATATCATTTCTCCTACCACCCGTTTTCTTGGCCCCATCGAACTATCATCAAAATCTCCAACTAGCACTTATCAGACACAGACGAGGGCTCGATGCCTCTGGCATCGACCAGACTGAAACAGCTTTCAACAAAGGATTCTTTTTCTTCATAGGTCCCGTCCAGAATAGTAAACTTATCCGCAGACTAACAAGGATTCTAGAAACAGTTGCTAATGAGACTGCATCAGCCCTGGTGAACTTGACCCAGGAACAGTCTGCTATGAGAATGGTCGTACTTCAGAATCGTCTTGTTCTTGACGTCATCCTAGCGGATAGGGGCGGGGCCTGTAGGGTCATCGGTTCCAGCTGTTGCGTTTTCATACCTAATAATGCACCGTCTGTATACAAAGCAATAACAAGACTCCACAAGATTGCCCAAAGCATACACCAAGACCCAGGCACGTGGACTTGGTCCAGTTGGCTCTGGGAAATGATATCAGCATGGGGATGGAAAGTGTTGACGGTCTGTGGACTAATACTACTGATGATATTCAGTTGTTGCCTATGTCTGCAGTGCGGCCCGGCCATTTGCGGCCTGTGCGCTACTGCATGTGTCCCACATCCCCATTTACAAAGCGTTGAAAATGGAAAAATAATGCTGCAAGAACAGATTGACTGTCTAATGAGAATAGATATGACATAAGGGTCCACTAGGGGACAAGGAGGGAATGAGGAAAATAAAATATCATGAGGCCTATGTGTCCCCGTGTGTTCCCCCACACTCATGTGCACATACATGTCACCTATGTATTTCCCCTCCATGGCCTGTCTATCATGATGCTTATGCTATAACGTGGCCTGCCATAATCCAGTCTCCCATGAGAGAAACGACAAATCTGCTCTGAGGCCTACACGTTTTGCATCATGTTTTCCCGCATTTCCATTATTGTGGCCCAGCTAGAGCCGAAAAGAGGCTTCAGGCCTCTGAACGCTCTGAAAGCTGTAGCTGCGTATCCTTGGCCTTGCACACTTGGGCCTCAGCCAAAGGGGCCCTGTCCGAGACAGTATTGAGCACGGTTATCTGCTTACTCCTACCGAAACCACATTCCTGCCTGGAGAAGGAGGGATAAACATGACCCATCTGCAAAGGAGAAAGCCTAGCCTTTCTGTCTCTTTTTGTGTGATTACAAAGCTCACGTCAGTGAAAGGCCCATAGCCCCCCGTGCAAGACTTCAGCAGTAAACAAAGAAATAAATGCCACATTGGCCCTTGGTGATGGGCAACCTATGTCACGAATCAGTCCCTGCTCCAGACTTTAGATACCCGATAATACAAGATGTGCTGGTCGCCCTGACACTGAAGGCCTCATTTTCAGACTCCAGACTCCCCGGTTGCATAGCAACCCTTTCACACGTCAGTTACACGTCATGCTCGAGTTGAGCACAAGTAAGGCAAAGTTCCAGTAAAGTTCCAGCTGATCACGCAACCCCCTCTAGGCATCCACCCCCCTATGACACTTACCTATTATCATCGAGTGGACGCCCACCTTCACGCCTACTTACACACCCACATGCTCTTATCTCATTCTCTCTTGCTCCGCCTGAAGCACTCTTGCTTACGTATATTATTACAAACATATATATACTGTACTCTGTGAATAAAGTTTGAGAATACCTTTTTGAGAATCCTGGTCCTGATCCCTTGTGGTGATGGAACTATTCTCCCTATAACTCGAGTTATTTGAATAAAGCCCTTTTGAACCTGATACCACGGACTCAGCCTCTTGCTTCATGCATCATTATATTGATATCTAGAAATTCTGAAACTCGTAATAATTTATTTACGACAGTTAAAATGTGCTTTATATGCACAACTGGACCATTCCCTATGGAGAAATTTAGACCTACCCCCCTCCTATAATGATGATCTTTAAATGATTATTTTCAACCTGGTATGCGCACACATAGGCACCTTGGATGACCATCTTTGAATGGATTTGAAGTTCTTTCAAAGATGGCCGCCGATGCATTTCTAAAGATTAAAAACGATTAAAAATGTCTGACGTGGTGCACTACAGACAGCAACAAGTGGAAGCAATACGCTTGTGGCAGTGTCTGGAGAGCAGCCATGCCTTTGCCGGATAAGAACTAGGTAAAACATTTAAAACAATAAGCAAACATTGTCACAACAGCCCTGGGCAATGAAGAGGAGTACTTTTTGGCAGAATTGCACACTTTATGCACACCCAGAATGCCACCACTGACACTGGAAGGAGTTAGTGGCTCAAGGTGACTGACAATTGTCCCCATGAATGATGCAACAAACCGATGGATGAAGAGGGCAGGCTGAAATCTCCTATGAGTTAACATATAATATGAATAATTTTAGTGAACTCAAAATGTCTTGGCTAATCTTAGACCTATTGGGGTAATAGGTTTCATCAAACAGTAGCTCATTAGCGAGGAAGAGAAGGAAGGAAGGAGGGCAGACAGACACCTTGGTTACGCACAGACAAGGATTGCGCGCGCACACGCCACGAACTGCGTTGCTGATTAGTCGACAGCTTTGTTTAAAAGGTCAGAACCCGTCCCCCTAAAATTAAAACCCACCTTCATAATGTTATTACAGGGGTCTAGGTCCCAGAATAAACACTCCTGGGTAGTGTGGTCCTGAAATCCCCTCCATTTCGCGTCAGTGCTTTCAAATAGTAATAAAGGGGCGCCATGCGTCACAGGGGGCTTTTATAGAGAGCATCGAGTGAGTCAGTAGTCAAACACACAGATTGTTTTAGTGTATGGGGTCATTCATTCACTGTTCCATTGAAAACACTGCAATGGCCCTTCTTTAAGACTTCCTGTGCACAGCCCACTAGCTGGGAGGGAGAGACGGTCAGGAATCCACTGCACTTCACTGTCCTCGCGCACCAGCAACAATGCTCCTCGGTGGGAGACACATTCATCCGGACAAGAGCCATGTGACGCCACTGTCCGCGCGCACCAGCAGCAAAGCTCTGTAGGAGACGCATTCATCCGGACAAGAGTCATGACGCCACTGTCCGCGCGCACCAGGAACAATGCTCCTCTGTGGGAGACACATTCATCTGATCCGGACAAGTCATGACGCCACTGTCCACGCGCACCAGCAACAATGCTTCTCGGTGGGAGACACATTCATCTGGACAAGAGTCATGACGCCACTGTCCGCGCGCACCAGGAACAATGCTCCTCTGTGGGAGACACATTCATCTGATCCGGACAAGTCATGACGCCACTGTCCACGCGCACCAGCAACAATGCTTCTCGGTGGGAGACACATTCATCTGGACAAGAGTCATGACGCCACTGTCCGCGCGCACCAGGAACAATGCTCCTCTGTGGGAGACACATTCATCTGATCCGGACAAGTCATGACGCCACTGTCCGCGCGCACCAGCAACAATGCTCCTCGGTGAAGGAGAAACACAGTCACCCCGCCAAGAGTCCAGACGCCACTGTCCACGCGCCACTTCTTATCGTCACGTCCCTGCAAGGTGGCTCTATTTTTACCCTTGTTTGTGTAAAAGAGAGAAAATGCTGATAAAGTAATCTGATTTTGTGGTTCACCTCAAACATGCTGACCAGGAGCATAGTTCAGCTTAATTGTAACACTGATGAAGTGCAAGGAAATGATACTTTGTTTTAATATGGGACTCTCTATCTATACAAACAAGTAAGATAGTAAGTCACCCTCCAAACAGCAGCAGGCATTGTAGTCGTAGTAATCTGCCTGGAATCACACGATGCTGCACGTCCAATAAACAGGGGAAACTGCCTTTACATGATCGGTTAATTGAACATCAGAATTGTGAACATAACATACTATTATGACATGGTATACAGGTCCTCCAAACTCTTTAGTGTCATTAAGGATTTAGCTCCCCTTCGGTCTACGTTATCTGCTTGTCTCCCATATTGACAACATGAGTTTTTTTTCTGTCTTTAGGGGTTTTTTCTCCTACCTGTGACATTTCTTGGAGGCAGCTGCCACGTCCATGTAGCAGTTATTTGTGTTACACACCACTGTGGCTACAGGGAGGCGTCTCCATGACCTCTTGCAAGCCAGGCAAGAAAAGAAGGTGCAACCGTTGCATCCCACTATTGACAGATCCCAAAAAGTAGACTTTTTCATAGCCAAATTAAAATCCTTAAACAAAAATGCTTTGTCCTACTACTGTGGCTAGTCTCTGTGGCAAAGTGTTACCTTCCAAAATGAAGATTTCTTGATTAATACATCATTTTAAATTGTTCGTTAGAACTTATGAAATGCTATAAGAAGAAGGGTTAGGCAACAAAATAAAGTCCCCCACGTATTTGCTAATAGTCCTCGATAAAAATGATACTTGTGAGATAAATTTGCATACAATGGGCCTGAATAAGAGGGGGTGGGGAGTGTCGGTGTTTTCAATTTAATTAGCTTTACAGAACGCTAGACTTGATAATGGACCTATGATGTGGACAGACCCCAAGACATAGGGTGCGGGAGAAGGGTATAAGTGCAAGCAGCCATGCATTTGTGTATAAAGAAAACTGTGAAAAATATTTCAGAGATGATACTACACAGTAGATGATTAGGATGTGCAACCTTTTTAGGTCTCGCCTGAGCCAGCGCGCATGAGTTGCTCTGTGAGACTTTTGTAAGGGGCTTCAAAAATCTGACCACACGCTCGTGCGTGTGTTTTGTTTTTGGTTACAGGCTATTGGGATTTGCGTGCGTCTTTCTAAGAAAGACAGCACGCAATTGGGCAAAGGCGGGTGCATGTCCAGCCTTTGCTCCGCCCACGGCCTACTGCTTGCGGTTACCCGCACGGGCGCCATGTGTTTTGAATTATCGTGCCCAGACGCGTTCCCGATACTTCAAAACACATGGCTCGCTGTGGCATGCGCGCGCACCACTCGCATGCTTGTTCCTCTAAGGCAGTGGTTCCCAAACTGTGTGCTGCGGCACCCCAGTGCGCCGTTAGTAGTAGCCAGGGACGCCGCGCACAATGTGTGAAAGATAGCCTGTGGCTGTGCTGAGGAAGCTTCTAATGTAGTTGTGGAAATGTGCGCAATTAACAAATGATGTGGTCAGCTTGAAGGCAGCAAGTGAATCTTATTTAACACCCAGCCGCCCGCAGCGCAGGGGGAGTTACAAATGCCACCTGTGGAATCTGGAATCACTTTGGCCGTAGAGCGCAAAGACGCTTACGACCTGCTTTCAAGTAGCCTACGCTTATGCACACCAGACTGTCACGCGTTATTGCTGCTCATGTTCTGCTGCTCCTCTGAGGACCCTGCATAATTTACAAAGGTTGGTTGCACATTAGAATACTACTTTCTTACTGCAAAAAAAAGGGACATGAAAAACTCGTGACCGGCCAAGCCCCAGTAATTATGCTGGCACCGATGCAGTGGCTGCCCGGCTTGCGCTTTCGGAAAGGCCTGCTTGGGGTGTAAACTGTGCCGAGTGAGAGTGAAATGGAGCCAGCAGCCCACCGCCCCTCCCAAGAGGGCAAAGTAACCACGAGGGAAGTATTGCAAAATATCATAAAACACTAAAACGGCCACATAAACGGACCTCTTCACAAACGCAGGCTCCTGCTAATGATTTCTTGTAAAATCAGCCTTTTATGACTTTCCCTGTTCTACATCTTTTTTGACAAGCTTGTAAAATTGGCAAGCGGCTTCTACAATGCGCCTCACCTCCACGATGGTCATAGAACGCATTCAGTTCTCATCTGTAGTTTACAAAAACATGTATACCTTTTTTTTTTGCAATCACCTTTCCTCATTGGCAGGAAGTTTGTCATTTATTCTCAAAGGGCAGCTTTCGACCCTGGCAGTTGCAGCTGGTTGAAAATGTGATATTTCCACTGTGTGGTTTTTATGGGGCTATTATGGCTTTGTGAATGGGCATTTGTTGCTGTGTGCAGTATCTGAAAAGGAGGGCTTGGGTGGGACATCGAAGCTGTAAGAAAAGCGCCCCCAGACTCCCATTTGTGCTGCGTCCATTGAGTCTTTGAGGTGCACGACAAAATGACCAAAGCTCCACTGAGCCACTCACTTCAAGTGGATGGGATGGGGGTGGACTTCTCCTTAGAATGTGTAAAGTTTATGTCTGAATCAGCGATAGTAAAATAAATCACGGAGATGGCTAACATATCGAAGGTTCAGAGAGAGCAGCAGGAACACAGTGATTTAACCCACATTTTGCACCATTGCCAAGCAAGGTGCTGATTCTGACTGGTTTGGGCCCACTGAACCATCTTCCTGTTTTTTGTGCCTAAACGACCATATTAATAAGTAATAAAAATAGAGTTCTGGCTGTCCGTCTCGATTCCTACTGTATCTGTCCCCTCTTGCTCATTTGCGAGAGTTACTATTCTGTTTCTAAATACTTTAGTTGATTAAATCTAATGTGTAAGATCGTGCTTCGTCTCATTGTGATAAACGATATACGTATATCAAGACGCACACGATGGGGAGCCACAGCCAACTGCCAATTAGGTCAAGGGAACCACAGGTCGAAAAAGTTTGCAAACCACAGCTCTAAGGGGATTGTATTTGTTTATCAGGAGCGAGCAGCAGTGGGCACGGTGCTTGTGTGCCTTTATCTTTGTTTTAATGGTTACTCCTCGCTGCTTGTTTGTTTTCCCCCCTCCCACCTCGTATTCGGAGCCCTCCCCCAACTCCAAGCCCTAATGAAGCTGCCGGTTTTTCACGCTGGAGAGATGATGCCGAGACCTCGCACTGCAGATCCCCCCCACCACCAGCACCCACCCGTTGCCGGCCTCTGTTTACTTCGATGGCATGTGCATATCATTAACCCTCTGCCGATACTTGCAACCCGGTGCAGTTATAGGCAAGCTGGCGCTTTAAATTTGCCCTGCACCAAGCTAGCTGACTCTCTGCGGTTTACAGACTCTGGACCTTCGATAGGTAAGATTACAGCAATTGAGTTTCAGTTTTGTGTAGGGGTAGACAAGTGCTTTAAGAGTCTGCGCAATACTTTTTACTTGCAGGTATGTGCACCTGGTGCCAAAACTTCAAACTTGCTCTGCTGTGGCCCCTGTGCGGCAAAGCTCGGTCTGCAGCACATGGTCTTTGTGTTGCAGGCTGAGCTCTACATTACCTTTCCCTTTCGTAGCATAGCTTGCTCGTTGGCAGTCTGCAACAGTATGGAGAGGCTCACTTTATGGCACGCTGCCGTGGCAGGTCTCACGCTCCGGTGCATGTGTCGCAGGACTGGCTCAGGGCCTTGTGTAGCAGGGCTTGTTCTTTGGCACTCTGGCCTTGTATGGATCTGTCTCTTTTATGCAGCCTGGTGTGGCAGGCCTCGCGCTGACCTCAGGTCGAAAGATGTAACATTTCTGGAGTACAGCGATGTAGAAGTACGTTTAGAGGTAGGTGTCTACAGGCGTTCTAATGATTACTTTGTAGTCAACTCGCGATCAATGTTAAACAAGCATTGGCATAGCCAATAGGTCTCGCCTTTGGGACCTGCTGCATAACTAAATACTTATAAGGTCCCAAAGGCGAGACCTATTGGCTATGCCAATGCTTGTTTTACAAAACCTTCGCACAGTAATGTGGAAAACTTTGCAACTTCATGCAGCAGGTGAAGGTTTCTGCTTTGACACTTTTCAGTGAAAAAAGGTACTTTTATGACAACTTATGTCGATTATTCTTTATGTAAAAGTAAAAAATTGGTCTGCATTGGATATACTTCAAGAAACCATTTTTTACGGAAAACCTCAGCAATAATGTAGGAAGCTGGCTCTCTATATAATATATCAAAAAAGTTATATTGTGTAGAGAGTCCAGGTATCCCTTATGAGTGGACAGGGCTTGCTTTAGCAATCCCAAGGGGATCTTTTTGCTGTAGTGTGATCGAGCAGCCGTAGGCTTCTCAAGGAGGAGTGTTAGACATTTGTTGCATACACACAGTCAATAAAAGATACACACACACTCACTAAGGAGATCCACACCAATATAGAAATATAACATTTATCTTTATATAATTGTTGACACCAAGAACTTTGTTCTTGGGTAAGTACTTTTTAAACAGCAGTTTTGAAGAACACGGGTAAATATATTGTCGTCAGGGCCGGAATGGGAACCCAAAGCAGCCATGGCAATTTTCTCAGACCAGCCGCTCCCCCCCCGTGGGGATGGGGGTGTTGCAGATGTGAAACACTGCTGCTTTTGTTACTGGGGGTGAATATTGCAGCACACTAACAAAACCAGCCCCCCCTTCCAGCCTCCCGGGGAAACACCCAATGCCCGCTACGGCCAGTCCGGCCCTGATTGTCTCCAATGTGGTAATGTTATTCTATGGGGAAAAGCACATATACTACATATGGGTACTTACTAGCAGCTTACAGGACCAATCCTCAGGAGTTGAGGTAAGTTTAGGGCAAGGTCCAAGGCAGCACCTACAGATCACCTTGATAGGCTCTGGGGCGTCCGTGTGCAGAGGTGATTTTCGCTGTGGAGTGCCCCATTGTTTTCCATTACAAACGGTCCTGGGATAAATAGGCTGCAAGCTGGGACTGGGTGGCCAGTCCTGTTGAACCCACAGGGGGGGCTCATTCCTTGAAATGCGTGGGCACTTAGGGACACCAATGGTCCACTTCTCCTCGGGCTGTAGGGCTCGGTACAGCGGTGTCTTTAGGCGTCTGGTCCATGCTGCAGGAGACACTTGTGGTTGAGGGAGCCTGCACAAAGAGGCTGCAGGAAGCAACTAGCAGTCCAGTTTGGGCAAACCCAAAGTGGTGTTCAACTCTGGAGGGTCTCAGGACCTCGTTGGCACCATTTGCCCATTTTGACTCAGGCTCGGGGGGCACGGGTGCAGTGGTGCTTTCTGATGTTGGGTTTTCATGGTCCAGAGCCCTCTCTTGGTTGCCTGAAGGGTGCAGGGAAGTAGCTCTGCTACTCCAGCGGCTGATTGCACCTCAAAGCGCTGGCAGTCCTCCCAAGTTTTTGAAGGCAGAGCAGATGCAAGATGAGTCATTTTTGGTGAAATTGTCGGGAACAGCAGGCAGGCCGACAGGGTTGGCTCCAAGTCAGTTGCTGCTCCTCAGTTCTTGCTCTTCGCGGCACTTTGGTGTCCTTATTCTTCTTAAGTCATCAGAATCTACTTTCCTGGTGCCAGGGGCCCCCTTGAATACTAGATTTAGGGGCATAAAGTGGAGTGAAGAGTGGTAGCCAATGGGCTACATACCCTTGAGGGTCACTACACCCCCTATATGACTAGTTCCTGGGGGAAGTGGGCATATCCCTTTCCAGAGTTCCTAATTCTGCTGTCACCAAGATGGTGGAATTTCCCTAAAAGAGGGCACATCAGGCAGCTCTCCTTAGGGATGTGACTGGCCTCCCTGCATAGCTAATTTCCTGCCTGTCCTGGTCCAAATAGGCCCAGGGCAGGGGGTTGGCATTTCCCCTGTCTGGGGAAGCCTTGGTCACATATCAGAGGTGAAAGTTGCCTTTGAAACCTTCTGCCTTGATATACTGATTACTTAGCCATCCTGCTTGTAGAAAGTGACAACACCTCCGGCTAGAGCAGGTCTTGTTTCTGGCCGCAGAGAACATAGGCTCTCACCTGCAGGGGGTCAGAAATCTGTCTGTGGTGGCAGGCTGGTCTACACCAGTCAGCCAGCACACTAGAGGCTGATAAGTTTTCAGGGGCACCTCTAAGGTGCCCTCTGTGTGCATGGATTAATAAATTCATCAGTGGAATCAGTGTGGGTTTATTAATACAAGGTGCTTGATACCAAACACCATAGATTTCAGTGAAGCCATCATGTAGCTGGGGAACTCGTTTTTAACAGTGTCCAGCACATGCACTTAAAATGGCTTCCCTGTTCATTTGTGATATCTAACAATTGACTTAGACATCACAGGAGCATATATGCTCATGCAGATATGTCCACACATGTGGAGTAGTGCACCCTGCCTTAGGGCTGTAAGGCCTGCTGTAGGGATGGCTTACCAATACTGCATGCATTGTCTGCAGGCATTGCACACAGGGATGTGTGCCACGTCGTGTTTTCACTGTATCTGCACCAAGACATGCAGACTGCAATGTCGGTTTGCATGTTGAAGCTGAGGGGTCCCTTAGGGTGGCAGAATACATGCTGCAACCTTTGGGGACTCTCTATGGCCTACGTGCCCTAGGTACCAGGGGTACCACTTACTGGAGACTTACAGGGGGTGCTAAAGGTATTGCCAATTGGGGAAACAATTGTACAGTTTAGGGAAGGAGACTTTGCACTGGGGACTGTTGCTAGCAGGAACCCAGTGCACTTCTGTCAAAATTGCACCCGATACCAGGCAAAAAGTTGGGATGACCATGTCAATAAGGGCCACTTTCTTACAAATAGGTAAACTTCAGGAGAAAAAAATCATCAGATAATCCCACTGTGCAGAGAAAAACTCTTTAAAAAATAAACTTGCAGAGAAAATGACTGCATATCTTACAGTCTACAGAACAAAATGCATTGGCAAAGATAAAGATTAAGATAAAGGTAAACTAGGGAAACTTCATTTCATGAACAGCAAAAATCATGAACTTTATAAAAAAAAAAAGTGCATACTTCTATGAGAATGAAGGCAAATCAACCGATTCCTTCCTGGAATCCTCCAATAACTGGAGGAATAAAAGCCCATAGGAGCCTTTGATCCACTTACTGCAGGATGGGAGATGAAAAGCCATGTCAGAAGTACATTTTTATCAGAATCACGGATGTTTCTTGAGTTACCCTAGCATTGGTTCCAGTGATGGCAAGGGCAGGGCAGGCACACAGCAGACAAATAGTGCAAACACCCATTACCATTAAGCAGATATGGATATAGTTGGCAATGGAACAGGTTGAGGGGTCAATAAAGAAGGAACACCATCAGTATCTCAACAGCTGGCTCCCTTTCCTCGCTGTGGAGGAGTGTAATTAGGGAGGTGGGGTAGAAAGGGTCCAATGGGCCCTCATGTAAGCGAGTAAAGTGGACCCCCAAGGCTGGGTGGTAACAGAGGTCATACTTAGAGAGCAGAGGACCTAGTGCCACTATACCTGCTGCACGTTTGATAGCTACGCCCTAAACAATCGACCCCAGTGTTGACATGGCCAGGCTGGGAACCAAAATCCCCCCATTTAAAAATGTTAAAATCTGCTCCATAGTGGAACATGGGAGAGAACGTAGAGAGCCTGATCCTCGTCATTGAACTGAGCGGGTGATCCTGCGAAAGACATTTTTAGACAAAAACCGACTTATTAGTTCGACACAATTTTTCAAATAATTTGATTAGAAGCCCATCGAGGAAATGCTAGAAGGCCAACTATGCGATCAAGCCCTGAGCTCAGAAGTTATCACACTCTTCTCACACTGTTAACAGAGTCTGAGATAATAGACAAGTTAGAAACAGAGAAGAGACCTGGTTCATCAAGACCAGAACCTGCCCGGCTTAACTCTTTCATGGGTTCGTACAACTGCTTAGGACTTACCTTGACAAAGCATGTGGGAATGAGTTCATGGTGGAAAGGAGGGGAGCGCGTATACCCTTCTGAATGAAGAGACCTACTGACGTATATGGTCGTAGAAATGTTTTTTTCTACCAGAAATGAGGAACTGATTTACATTTAATAATTTCTCAAGTGGAGCCCTTTCACTATTTAATTGCATTTTTCTCCTATATCACTTCTTCCTACAGATCCTACCACCAAAAAATGCATCATACCTGTTGGTTTTCAATGGTGTAAGTCTGAGGTTCTTAACCTTTTGACTTCTGCAGACCCCAATTAATCATTACCGGAACCCGGGGACCCCTTGAATCATTATTGGAACCCTCCCCCCCCCCCCAAATCATTATTGGAATCGGGGGACCCCCACTGAGTGATGACTGCAAGCTGACGGCTCCAAGCTAAGCATCGCCGATGATTTGAACCTCAAAACAATACACAAAAAATACAGAACAAACATTCAAACAAATACACAAATGATAACACACTTTATTCAATTCGACAACTCATAAATTAAAAAAACAAAGTTTCATTTGAATATGATGGTTGGAGCTTCTCTAAATTCAATTGAGGCCACTCATCGTCCATACTATATTCTGTTTGATGCACTGCTCCTACAAACCAATCTAAGGACACTAATTAACTTTTTAGTCTGCAATTTCAAATTCCTTCGCATTTAGAGTACATTTTAAAATGTCAATTGCACATTTCTTCATTTATATATATTTTATTAATCTGTTAATATCATTTAATTTTCCAAGTAGTCGCAGTTTCAATGCCTTCATGTCTTGCAGTGTAATTTACGTCCCCTTGCTCATTTCATGATGGTGACTTTCTGCACGCCAAAGTTTTTTGACCGACTAAGCATGCTGGGACTTGTAGGCCAACACTGGGGAAAGTAAAACTAAAAACCCAGGAATACTTATAGCTGCTGAAACACAACTCAAGACTGGATGTAAGACACCCTGATGTCACGGAGCCACCTGACAACTACAACACTGAAATGGAGTGAAAAGAGAAACCGAACCGATTATGGAAATGAGGACCATATAGGACAAGGTGCTTGTTAAATGATCTGTGACTTAGTATATTTATATATAATAATAAATAATAAAAGGCATTTGTAGAGCGGCGCAGCTACCCCAAATGGGGTGTCCTGGCGCTATAACAGACAGTGAACACATATTTAGTTTGTATGTAGAGGTAAACCCGCAGCACTAACCAAACTGGAAAGTCACAGAGCTCTGATCTGCACCTTAGTCCAAAGATTTCAGACTTAAAATTGCTTACAATCAGGCAGGTAAGACCTAGGCTCCCATGTTACAAGGTGGCAGTGTTACTTAAAGAGGTGTTTCTTCAGTTTCTTTCTGACTAGCAGGAGGATTAGCATGTTTGGCATACATGAGCATGTGTAAAATGTGTCATTTGCATGTTGCTATCCATGTCACTGCCTTAAGGAGGTGTGAACGCGGTCTTGTTGTGCAATTTGAAATAATGTCTGCTTACCCTTTCCGCATGTAAGTTTTGGACTCCAGCTATAAACAGTTTATTGAAATCCAAACAATCAGTACTAAACAAGACCTCTGTTTACATTCTGGATTAAGATCCAGATGTTGACTAGTCTCACGAATCTATAAAAAGAAGGGGGCAAGCTTTGATTCCCAAAGCTTGAAGAGAAAAACTCAGACATCTGCCCCATAGGGCCACTCCAACCTTTGGAGCAGATGTCAGGGTTTTCTTGTATTCACAAAGGATCCTCCTCAAAGATGCATTGGTAAGATCAAAGCGTTTGACCGTGGCAAGCGGGTGCGGCAGTTCATTTAGTAAACTATTTTATTGCATGCGCTTGCCACATAATAAAAAGAAGGAATAAGAAAGCATACTCCTGCCTAAATGTGTCAGTCATGTGCTTGCAATAAAAATGGTAAAATAGGTAGACGGGCGGAGCAACGCCACAACTGTAATGGTGGCTCCTAAGTGCGGCTCCTGAGCCTACCACCCTTTATGGCCGCCAGCCAACATGATCCTGCAATGACAGTAACTTTGGACATATGGGGTACCCATAGCACACTTTGAAAAACATGGGGTCAACTCCTGAGGAACACCAGATTTCACTGGCTTGGCACACCATGAAGGGATTTGAATATCTAATGAGTGCCCTTTCAGTGCCTTTCACATTTTAGTAAATTATATGTGAAAATTGTGCTTTAAAATACACCATTTCACCCCATTCTTTTCAAACGTTTTTCAGGGGGAGAAACCCACTAGGAGAGGTCCTGCTTGCTTTCATCGATCGATCAGTATTCAGGGCAAGAATTATGCACCAGACCTGTCAAAGTTTGAGTCCGCACTATAATATTGGTGGCATCTAAAATAGACATTTGTCAGTGTGATGTTGTTATATTAATCATGCAGTTATTATGGAACTTCAACTATGTCAAATATTGTGATGTTAAGATCATCCTGAAAAAAATCAGAGTCAAAGGTCATATGATGTCACTTCCTGTGATATCATTAAGGTCAAAGGGTATGTGAAGTAACTTCTGCTACCCCAGGCGTGGTGAAAAGACACTCATGTGCGCCACACTCACCCTTGGCTTCAATTCGCAAATTGAAGTTTTTTCTATTTAACAGCCTCATACAGAGTGAATTTTGTGAGACATATTTTATGATTGGTAGCTTTTGGTAATAAACTGATAGAGTGACAATGTATTTTCGTTTACTGAAGTTATTAGCTCACTGTTATGACAAAGCATTAGCAACCTACAGTGATACAAGTGAAACATTGCCACCTAGTGGTTATAAAGAAATGAAAACACAGGCGTCCTAAACATTACAATTGTGTGCTATTCAGGGCTCGAGTCGGGGTACCACGCGGGTGGACGGCGTCCCCCCACTTATTTTACCAGGTTTTTCCGGGTGGACGCCGTCCCCCCTGCCTAAAAGCTGGACAGCATTGTGTGAGCAGAGAGCCCGGGTGGGAGGGAAGTTTCCCGTAAATTACCAAAGATATGCTAATATTTGTAATTGGAGACTTTAAGAGGCACCGGTGGTGTGTGCAGGCTGGAGTGAGTGGGAGGCGGAGCGAGCAGGCGTTGGCGGTTAACGCTTGGAATGTGTGTCCTTCTGTATCTTGTGCACTTTTGAGCACTTCGTTGTGCAACTGGGGCACCCCCTCGGGGGAGTGGGGGGGGAGGGGGGGTTGCAAAGGACATCGAGGAACAGACCAGGGGTAGCAGTGCTGTGAAATGCCCCGTCATCTAAAGGCATATGAATACTCATGAGATTCCTGTTGTGACGTCACTTCCGGTGACAGCGTCCCCCCACTTCTTTTCATGAGATTCCTGTTGTGACGTCACTTCCGGTGACAGCGTCCCCCCACTTCTTTTTTTAGGACTTGTGCCCTGGTGCTATTCACAAACTACGATCTAGTAGTAGGTTTTCTACTGTGAAGACTCCGCAGTCGGAGAGGAGAACTCCTCACACAAAAAGATAGGACAGGCCTATCTTTTTCAGTGTAGAGTAGAGTAATTCACCCTGACTGCAGAGTCTCCGCAGTCATAAACTTACTATTAACTCGTAGTTTGTGAGTAGGAAAAAACATAGGGCACAAAAGTGAAAGTTTAGCTTTGTGAACCAGTCCCTTAGTTTCTGTCTGTGAATGACCACCACTCACGGCACTGCACCTATCAGATCGTTTCAGTTTTAAAACAATAAAACATTAAAATATATCCGGATTAAAAGATAGTGTCAGGGCAAATGTTCACAACTGCAACTTGGACGTGCTGCCCCGCCTTTAGTATTAATCCCATACAGAACTATTCATGAACTGCATTTTGTAAGGTAAGTGGTGCTACAAATAGACCTACTAACATACCACAAATGCTTTTCCTTCACCTATGTGCTGAGGTCTACGCGTCCGCCTTTCCTGTCCTTTTATGTGCAAAAAACTTTGTCTCGACTCCGAGGATCTCCGCAACCCATGAGTATATGCTTCATTGCGAGGGACAGAGGGAAGTGGCTAGAAAATGGGGAATAATTATGATTAAACAGGAGGGGGTTTGGGAAGAGTAAGGCGATGTTAAGCGAGGGCCAAGAAGGAGTTTAGGGAGGGTCATGCACAGGGCCGGACTGGCTACTGGGCGCTTTGGCCGGCTGCCAAGCTGGGGCTCGATCTTTTTACTTCCGTGGGGGCTGATTTATGTTGATGGGGACCTGCATTTGCTTCTAAGTAAAGAAAGCAAAACAAATGGTTTTAAAGCATACTTTAACCGCTTTGGTGCTCATGACGAGCTCATGAGGCACAGTGGAGCTGTGCTCATGACGAGCTGGGCTCGTCATAACCGTCCCCGCCAAGTGTGCAAACATTAAATATGATTGTAAAGTCACTTCTAGTTGTAACTTCACAGAAGTATATCACATTTGTACTGACTCCACATCCTGTTTCAGTGGGGTGCAGACCTGTGAGTAGCAGTTTTAAATAACTTTACACACATAAATGGTGAATATCTAAAAGTAGCAAAGTTACTCAAAAGAGCAACAGTGAACTGACAGTCCAGATCCTCACCGAACCAAAACACAAGCAAACTAGGACTAGTTTTGCCCTGATAAGAGCTCATCAGCCAGGTATAGCTTGGTTCCAGTGACACAGTGAGCACGGGGCCAAAGTCTGGCTATACCCATGTCATTTAGGACGTTACATCAATCACACAAAGGGTGATGGGAGGAAGGCCAACATCATACATCCATATTCACACCATCATACACCCATACAAAAAAACATCATATGCCAACACATCAACCACCCTAAGTTCACACAATTACCGTAATAAGCAAAGACATCCACCATCATACATCAAATTTCCCACTATCATAAATCCACAAAGCCAGCAATGAAATGTCTTAAATAGCTTATGTTGAAAAGAGGTTAAGGATTAAAATATGCTAACAGGGATTCACTATTAAAACTAAGAAGTCACAAAATTCACAAATTAAGGTATTACCTTCACCTTGAATCACAACCCCGCTCTACTAAGTCAACCTTGACTCATACCCCCGGTCTACGGTCTTTCTAATGCCTTTTCTCTGCTCTCAATTATCTGATTTTTTTAGAAGATCTGTAATATTGTGGAGTCATTGGGCGGTTTGGGCTCAGAAACCATAACCCATGTTTCGGGACATGAGGTTGTTACTGAGATTAATAAGAAACCATTTAATTGGTCAGACAACAACAATACAGCATCTAGTGGAACAGAAGTCCATTTCCTGACAGTTCCAACCCCCCGCCGGGATATTTGCTGCTGGAGTATTCCTTTTCCCCCCTAGAAGATTCAATTCACGCCCTTAGAGCCAGTAAATCGGGTTCTCCCATTGATCCTTGCCCTCCTCAGATTTTAGCTACTAATGCAGAGGCCATCAATCTGGCTCTAAATTTATTATTACATTAATCTCTAGGACAGGCTATTGTTCCAATGTGCTGGAAGAGGGCTAAAGTGATACCGCTGTTGGTTGAAGAATCCATAATCTGATAAACCCATCTTGGACAATTATATGCCGGTCTCTTTGCTGCCGGCTTTTCCAAAAATGTATACGAAACTGGTTAGTTCTCAGCTCTCCAGCTAACTGGTGGCCGATCAGCTGCTTCATCATTCACAATCAGGTTTTCGCCCAGGTTTCAGCACAGAATCGGCTTTACTTGAATTCTCTGATGTTATGAAACTTGCAGTGGATAGTGGAAAGAAGGTGGCCCTATTGCTGCTGGACCTTCCGGCGGAATTTCATACTGTATCCCACCCTATCCTGCTGCAATGTTTGCAGAATATCGTGATAGGTGGGACCGCTTTGCTGTGGCTGCATTCTTTCCTTCCGGATAGATCTCAATCGGTGTGGATGCCACAGTTTGCTTCTGAGCCCAAGCCCCTTGAAGTATGGAGTCCCCCAGGGCTCGGCGCTAAGTCTGATATTCTTTAAAATCTATCTTGCTCCACTGGCAGTTTTGTTGGAGTCTTTTGGGGTGCAGATTATTTCCTACGCCGATGACATGCAGTTAATGTTAACATGGGAGGGCAATGTTTCAACTTCCCAGGTTAAATTCAAATCATGCCCTTCTGGAGTGTTTAATTAGATGTCTCAAAACAATCTCCAATGTAACACTAGCAAGATGGAGGTGTTGTTTTTTGGTTCTCTCCCTCCAAAGTGGGGTGGTGAGATCTGGCCCAACTCACCCCCCTCTCCTTCGACTCAATCCACTGTAGTGCAAAATCTAGGAGTAAAATTTGATAATAATTTCACCTTCAAATCAAGTTGAAAGCATGGTTCGGACATTTTTTGGCCTCCGCAGGATGTTGAGGAAGTTTCTGTATATGCTCCCGCTTCCTGTCAAATGTTGCGGATCCATTCTTTGATAACGTGCCGGTTGGGTTATGTGAATGCTCTTTACTGGGGTCTCCCGGAATACTCGTGAAAAAGATTGCAGGGGGTGCAGAACGCTGCTGCTTAGCTTTTGCTCAAGATCCGCATTGGCTGCCAGTCAAGGCAAGAGTGAAATTTAAGGGACTGAACTTAGTCCAAAGAGTTTTTTATGGACTGGGCCCTACTGCGCTCCCAGCCTCCAAGAACATTGCGTTTTATGGTGGCTGTACTGACAGTAGTGGCCAAGACAAAGAAGAAAAGATGGTGTGAGTCGTCCTCTTCTGTTATGGCTACCAGAGGCTGGAATTCCTTGCTCTTGTCTCTTAGAGCCATTTAGGATCCAGAGTCTTTTAGATGTCAGTTGAAGATTTGGCTTTTTAATGTAGTGTTTAACTCTCACTTGTAGATCCTTTTGCCTTATTGACCTTTTAGCGCCGGGACTCTCCTTCGAGTAGCTGTGCACTTTACAAATGTTTTTGATTTGATTTTCAATACAAAAATGAACACATTCGAAAATATAAAATCTACATCCTAGCCCAACACACCGCCCATAATATTCTAACCTATCCATCGTCATAGTTTTCTACACCCACTATATGGCCACCCATCCAATATTATATATGATCACACAATCACCTTTATATGTCTGCACAGCCACTAGCATGTCTCCACACACCACCTTCAGATAACCAAACAACCAGGTTAACACACCCACACCCAAAAATGTACATCCATATACCCATTAACAAATGCCCACATTGCCGCCATCACAAGCCAACACATCTACCATCATACATCCAAACACTCATCATCCTACATGCACACACCAAACATCATACATCTGTACAGTCCCCATGATATGTAAAATGGAAGAAGGGTAACAGAGTTTAGGTGCCTGGTGCAATAAACAGCCTCCTAACTTGGAATTAACAATTAAACACATACACAAGACTTTCTGATGGAAGATTGTCCAGTCTATAAGATATTAACGGATCAAATAAATAATATTGAGTGAATGAACTTTAATTTACTACAGACCTAATAGCTAATTACCTTCAATACTAGAGAACTTAACATGATATGGAAACATGCCAACCACCATGTACTCACACCGTTTACCAGTGATCTGCAATTTCACTCCAAGAGGTTAGTCATAGCACCATACACCCATTCACAAACTTTTACACAGCGTAGTAACAGTGGTGGAAGATATTGCTGACGTATGGCGATGTTGAGACACAAGGTTGAGGGAGCACCTCAGTCTGTTAATGCAATATACATATATAGCACATCTGGGGCAAGACAAGCAAATCTTCAATTGTGGTCAATCATTTGAGCCAGTAGCAACTTCTCAGTGTTTACTTACACCATTTATTCTTGTAGAATTCAGTATACAGACTATAGAGAGATAATGACTGCTATTAAGAGCAGTTGGAAATATACCCTAGATTGCCAAATCCCATATATTTCATGGGGTAGAATTGGAAATAGCCAAAATAAAGATTTTAAGGAGCTTCATACTTACTCTACACAGTTAAAAACATTACATTGCTGGTATTGGTCGCCAGCCAGACTTAGAAAGATGTCTTAATGAGGATGTAAAACATTGTATGTGTCCAGCAAACAATCGTGACTTGCTGTATATACTTTGGTGTTGTCCAGCCCTGTAGCCCTATTCTGCTCAAATCTGGGGGCTCTTTGACACATATGTGGCTAAGAAATTTCCTAAGAATGCAATGGTGGGTGGCACTTTTACACGATTTCTCAAGAGTGAAAAGTGCATTTACAATGACCTCTTCAGATGGCAAACCTCTTCTAAAGTGATAGCTAAACAGGTATATTGAGTAAACCAGGGGTGTCGAACACAGGCGTAGAACTGACTCCATGCCAGATTTTCATACTATCCACAAGATACATTTACATTCTAAGAACCAAAATGGACAATTATGTAGATAGTGGTTATCCTGAAAAGGTGGCATGGATCTAGTCCTTCTGGACTGACGTTCGACACGCATGGCATTAATAAAAGTGAACCTCCATCCCCACACATGCTAACTAGATGAATTATATAGTAACAATGGAAAGCTATGAGGGATTCATTTTAAAGATCAAATGATGTCATTTTGAAAGCAGCTCTGAGCTCTAGCCAACGATCTATACATGCTAAGAACATGGGTGCTCATAAAGATGAAAAAAGAATTGTTTTCAAAATGTCTGATACATATTGGGTTGGGAATTTGAGTTATGTACTAAATATTAATCAACATACTTTCAATCCCAACTATACTACACAAATTTGACCAATGTAAAACTATCTGCCATGTTTTATTTTTCAATTGCATTGTTTGCAGCCTTGTGATCTTTTCCTGGATTACAACAAGAACAACACATTTCAACAAGTAAGTTGTGAACAATAATAATAAATAATAATAATAATTACAATTTTACATGAGCAAATCAGATGATTCTTTTACACCATATTGATATTTAAAAAATAACAAAAAATATATTTCAAGCATGGGGGGGAGGGCATGAAGGGAGGTGATCATAAAAAAGATAATTGAGATACAAAGTTAAAGAGATGAGAGAGCGAAAACAATGGACCAAAATGTGAACAGAGTAGAGCGGTTGCCCTTGAAAAAAGATATTTGGGAAAGGAGGTGTATGGGGAAAGGATAAAAAACATCGAGCTAGTACAAAGAACTGAGATAGAGAGCATCAGATAGAAGTAGTATAGGAAGAGGGCAGATGAAAAGTATAAAAAGAACATTTGTAAAGCCATATATTATAAGGAATAAAATACTCTCAACTGCTTATAAAAAGGATGTTGCAAATCACACTGGAAGTTCTGCAACTTTATAAAGGGACAACGCCTGCAGGATTGTGCACTCTAAAGTCAGTGGACATTATCCAGTCCAGCTGGCAGCCTTCGCCCCTTTATGAAAAATCTTTTAGGATAGAAATCAACAATAAACTGCTAGCAAAGAAATCTAACCTCTGGCGGCTTTGCTTGTTGTCTGTTCCAGTCTGAGACATCAATAAAACTGATCTGAATAAGAAAAAGAAATGCTGATGAACAAATATTCTTTGTTACTTAGTAACGCCGAAAGAAAAATATGCATACCTATTATTATGTACTCACTATTTAATGCGTGTGCAGTTTATTTCATTTAATTTGTTACATACAAAACATAGAGAAGTGTAATATTATAAACCCTACTTTATACAGATGAGCTGTAGGACCAAATAAATTAGAACTAGTATGTAATGACTATTAAATAGATGTTTTACTCTTTTCTGCTTATCGTATCATTGTTATTCCATATTTCCAAAATTATGCATCAATAAATGTACTCACTTCAATGTGGTGTTTAATGCTATAATACGTCTTAGGTAATACATACTCACCTAAAAACATTAGGGGCATATCAGCAAGGAACGGCGATGAATAACGCAAAGCGCGCTTAGCACTTTGTTATTCATCGCCGTCTATCTCTGGAATTTATCGCCCTGTTAGCGCGTTATCAACAACGCGTTGCTCCAGAGCGATAAAAATTCCAGAGATAGCGGGTGAAATCGGCGTTTTGCAGGGAACATCGCTGGTTTTCCAGCGATGTTCCCTGCAAAAAGGCGCTAACCTTGCTGATACGACCCTGTGGTCGTAGCAGCATAATCCACACCCTATGTTAGGGATGGGTAAGTCAGGATTTTAGCAGACGTTAGGTTTTGGAGAAAACAGCGGTTTTCTCCAAAAACTAACGTCTGCTAAAATGTGCACATCAGCGATATTTGCAAGGCTGTACTGCCCAGTGACGCCCACTTTGCATCTCATTTGAGATGCAAAGGGAGGCGTCGGGAAAAAGGGTGCTAACATGCGATTATGCATGTTAACACCCTCTTGTAAATAGGGCAATAGTTTTATCTCCCCTTTTTTGGCTTTTAAAGCCAAAAAAGCTGAGATAAAGCCCTTGGTAATATGCCTCATTAGTATTGTAGGGCAAACTTCATGTAAGCTTCATTAGGAAACCTCAGCACTCTTCAATAACAAAGCCGTCAATCTGCACAGCTATTGGCCAGCACTCATAAATGAAAGCCATATTTGAAAACCACTGAAAAGGAGACTTAGGTCCTAATTTATATGTTAGTGGAGAGGAAACTCCGCTGCAATGGCCCCCGCCAACATAGTGGTTCGCTGGCCCGAGTTAGGTATGGGCAGACTTATAGTTTGGCTACGGCAGTGACTACTCCATCACCGCCATTGCTAAACTTCTCTGACGGCCCGACGGATTAAGGGCTGTTGGATATTTGGCTAAAAGGTTGGATAATTGGCATAATGTCTATGCGTCCAATTGGGATAGGCAGACCTACAGTTGTTTTTTTACTGTCCATTACCACCAGGGAAGCCCTGGAAGTGAGGGACAGTAAAAAGAAATAATGCCTCCCCTCGCCAGGGGAGATGACTCCAATAGAGAGGCGGGCATTATCTTTTCTGAAAATAAAAAAATGAAAACTGTTTGATGCAGGGCTCCGTCATTTTGACGGAGTCCTGCACCGCACAGCAAAATGCATTGATAAGAACCTCCGTGGCGGCGGTTCCTGCCAATGCTTTATAACAGACCGCCAGCTTGGCGGTCAGTTATAAATCTGGCAGTAGGGACCTACACCAAGGCAATAGAGGAGTTTACTCTGTCACCCTGGTGAGACAAGGGCCTGAACTCCAATAACAATTTCCTCTATTTTAATATAGCCTTATAGCCCACCGTAGCGGGCTATACCGGCTATTAAAGGCCCGCTGCAGCGTTAAAGGCCCGAGCCGAAGGCGAGGGACTTTAACAAAAGCAGCGGGACTTTAATAGCGGTATAGCCCTGCTACGAAGGGTTATAAGGCTATTAGAACATTCTGCCACTAGTGGGCTGAATGTTCTAACAAAACAAAGCCTTCAGGGAGCGCGAGGGGATTGAAATCCCCTCAGGCTCCCTGAAGTCTTTGTTCACAGCCAGAGCTGTGAACAAAGACACATTGGAATGTTGGTGCTCCGGGCTTATACCAGCAATTATAAGCCCGGAGCACTCCATTGTTTTCAATGGAGCTACCAACATTACAATGTTCTAATAATGAATATAGACGAAAACCACTGATTTGCAAAAATCATTAAAATCAGAAAACTGGAAGTCTTAATTACATTATGCATATTCTTTCCTTAGAGCTGCTGCTGCAGAATTTTACAGTTCTGCAGATCGTTTTCACATGTGCCCCTCTTCATTCGGTCTTACTACATAGTTACCTCTTAAACCCCTCCTTTCTTGTCCCAACATGCTCTTTGGCGCAACCTTCAGGCAAAAAATGCATTAAACATAACATGTTAGGTTCTTCCCTCTCCTGTATCCCCTCCACCCACTCTCATGTCCATTTATTCTCTTTCATGTTCCACCTCTCCTTTCTCTTTCCTCTTCATCACCCAAGTGTAGTGCAGGTTCTATACCAGCAACCAACTTGATCTGACATCGTGCTTCTGTCTCCTCATACATCCCACCCTCTGTCCATGGCCTTGCCCTCTTCTGTTCCTTTCCAGCACTTTGAAGTGGCTGTACAGGCCAACAACCTGATATGTTAACTGTCTCAAGAACCTATCATTTCAAAGATAAGCTCCTGATTTCAGACAGAAAATATGGTTTTTACTATAATTGATTCTAAAGTTCCACACTTAAACTTTGCTTGGATGGTGTTTGAGATTTCCAGTTAACATGTATTTAGAAGTGTAAATGGGTCTTCATAAAATTTTAAATAATCGGATTAAAACTCACTCCGGGTAGAACTCTAGAATATGGAAACAGTGATTTGTTAGTGGTAACTCAGTGGAATTGGCATGTGTTGTGAAAATGTTAAAGATCCAGGGTCGCCAAAATAGCAGGACAGGGTCACAGATATGTATTAGAACACTGGAAAGTTGGGAGTTCCATTGAAGACAATGAAGTGGTCCCCGGTCAAAGATGGCTGATAAAGTTCTCCTGCTGCAGTATTCCAATGCTTCTCTTTATGTCTCTACCTTTTTAATTTAGAACATTCTACTCCCAAATGGTGTAAGTTTCCACCAGAGGCTATATATTGTTATTCCTTTACATTAAATATGCGTCTCCTTGGAGATATAAATAGGTCAACTCACCCACTTTGGGACATGCTTCATTATTGGTGCAATCCACGCCGAGGGAGGTGGAATAGCACCTCAGCAGACTGAACCACTGTTAAGAATACATATGCACTGGATAGAGACAAGAATCTAGAAGTGATATTTAAAAATATCTCAAGATACAACCCTAAGGTTTTTCATTTCATAGGTCGGGTACCCTAGGTATGGTTAAAATATAATTCATGTGTGGATATCTGATGATGTACAATTCGTCATCTCTCCACTCCCATATAGCAAACATATTTCGGCCTCAACCTTGTCCATTCAGGTCAAAATGTCCTTCGTCAGCGCTTATTTCTATATGTGAACTATCCCTGTCCCTCAGTACATACTTATAAATGAGGCCTAAGGCTCTCATATCTGATAATCCTCCAAGGGGCCAAAACCCTATCTTTGAGATGTTATATGTGCCCTAGTTGTGACTAGCATATGGCCATTTCTGAACTGGGGTGGCGTGGTGAGCAAAATAACAATGGATTAAACCAAGATCTGTGACTGGGGGTGAATGTTTTGCCAATGCCCAACATTCCGTCCATCATCTTGTGCGTTTTGCTAGTTGTGACTAGAAGGCACCTCCTTGCAGTCACATACTCGTCAAGGGTTGGTGCCGGCTAGAAACATATGCACCCTTTGTCCGACTGCCTATAACATTGGTTTTGACCCCTTGAAGAAAGAAGCCACACAACGGTGCCTGCCTCTAATGCGAATACCCAGCCCTACTGCCACAAAGAGTTGATGCCTAACATTTAGATACATGATGAGCTCCTGGCAGCACCTTCTTATCATGCGGATATATCACATGTTTGTGCTTGTCTCAGGGGAATCATGGTTTTAATGTGAGTGATTCACCATATGCTTTCTAGCTCCTAGGAACTTCTTGCCTATATCACTATTAGAAATAGAACACTATTAGATGTCTGAGGGAAACAGTCGGAACACTGCAGTCCAAACCACGCGTGTTCTAACTACGCAAGCTCAACCATGCTTGCCTTAACCACGCATATGCCTTAACTACTCCTATGCGTGGTTAAACAGTGCATTGTCTAGTTACTGGCTGCTGCTGCTGTAGTGAAGAAGTAATCAGGAAGATGCCACGAAGAGACGTGGTGAGGCAAGTTGGGCTGAGGGTGGTAGTTTTCAGGGCCGGGTGAGCTGGGGGGGTCGGGGTAGTTTTAGGGATAGCGCGGGGTGGGGTGGTAGGTTGGGGTAGTGTAAGTAAAGGGGCAGGGTTTTAGGCCTTAGGGCAGGGGGAAGGGAATGGATAGTCGGGGTAGTTTTTAGGGCTGCGTGGGTCGGGTAGGTCTTAGGGCAGTGGAAGGGGTTGGACTCGTTTTAGGGACAGTGCGGGGTGGGGGGTCAGGGTAGTGTAAGTAAAGGGGCAGGTATTTAGGCCTTAGGGGAGGCGGAGGGGAATGGGTATTCAGGATAGATTTTAGGCTGGGGGGGTCTGGTAGGTCTCAGGGCAGTGAAAGGGGTTGGTGTAGTTTAAGGGGTTGCGGGGGTCAGGGAAGTGTAAGTAAAGGGGCAGGATTTTAGGCATTATGGCAGGGGGAGGGGAATGGATAGATGGGGTAGTTTTAGGGAAAGCGCGGTGTGGGGGGTCGGGGTAGTGTTTGTATAGGGGCAGGGTTTTAGGGACAGCGAGGGATTGGGGGGCAGTTGGGGGTTGTGGGTGGTCTCGATCTTAGCCACACATACCCCTTTGCCATTCATGCCTATCCCACGAAATTGCGTGGTAAAGGTATGCGTGATAAAGGAAGGCGTGGTTAAGACGCATTTGTGGTTTGGACTGCGTGGTAGAGGCAAGCGTGTTTTAACCATGCGTGCCTCTATCATACAATCGATGTTAGAGCATTGAAAATGTGTCCAAATCCAGTTTTATGAAAAGGGATGTTTATTCCTATCCATTGGAGGGTAAATTCTCTTGGCAAGGTGTACATGATATGTCAGATCTAGCTGCAAGTTCTCTTCTCCATGATATGTAATATGTTTATGTTGGACTGTGCCAAGCTGCTGCCTTGAAAGTTGTTATAGTTTATGATTGGGGATGGAGGTTTGGAATATTTTAAAATGTAATAATCCTTTGAAAAGCAAGATATTTTCGTGAAAACACAAAGTTAATATTTATTCTATACAATCTTCTTTGTGACTGGACAAAATAGCTGATACTCATACAGCCCAACGTTACTTGTTAATTTGTATTTAAATTTTGATTCAAATATTTCTGCACATTTTTGCTTTTATTTTTTTAGAAACATTTGGAACTTGGAGCTCCTAAAATGTAGTTGTTTTACTGAGATTATTGTCATATACTAAAAGCATCTATTTGCAACATTTATGTGGGGATTACCTTATTATAATTTTTGGTTAGAACTATTAGAGCGGACACACTGAAGTTAGTTTGCAAGCACCATTAAATTGAAAGAATGAAATAATTACCAACTGAGGCAAGCTATAAAAAAAAAAGCCCAGAAGTCTAGGTTGTACAGTTAGAGGGCAACCCAATTCCCTCTATATATTCACAGTGTCTCTCCATACCCCCTATTCCTTACAGAAACCTGGATTAACACAGAATCCACTGTGGACATAACAATAGCCACCACTCAGCCCCCAGGTACAAAATCTCAAAACAAGACAAAATCAGCAAACCCAGAGGCAGACTCACCATCATCTACCGCGAGGAAATTAAATGCTTCATCACCTCGATGCACACCAGTGACTGGCTAGAACATATGGCCTTCAAATCCAGCATCTTAATCGCCACAATCTTTGGAAGAGCTCTACTCTACAGCCCCCCCAGGCCCAGATCCAATATCAGCTCCACTCTTGCAGACTTCATCACCCTTCTGGCTCTCGTGTTCAACTTCTTCTTTCTGCTTGGCAACCTCAACTTCTACCTAGAGGTCCAGACTGACCCAAACTTCACCACTCTCCTGGAAAAACCAGCATTTTAGGACTCACTCAACAGGTGAATGATCCCACCCACAAGTATGTACATCATCTCGAGCCCAATTTCACCAATTTCCCCAAAATAACAGTAGACAAGCTCACCCCGCTCGCCTAGACAGGCCACTCTCTCATCTGCTGTGACTTGCATTAACTACTCCTCGACCAACGATGCCAATGGAATAAAATCCCTGAGGCCATCTGGATCGCCGAGCTCCAGTCTCGACGCTCCCCCTTCCACAGTGACCTAGAGTGCTCCGTCACAAACCAAAACATGTGCATAACATCCTGCACGGACTCCCTGAGAACCACCTGAAAACCTCAATCTAATATTCAAGTCACCGGGAACACTGAGGACCTTCAGTTCATAAAGCATCACTGCAAGCAGCTGGACCGACAATGGTCCACAACCATCGCCCCATCCCAGGAACTCTGCACTCAACTCTCCCACTACTTCATGAACATTCAAGATGTCTCTGTACCCGTCATTGTTGGAAAGTCATCCTGTGCCCTGGGCACCCCCTAACTTTTTGCTGACTGGTAATTGTGGTAACTGACTCTGACTGACCCTGGGCTCTGCATAACCAGGCCCAGGGCCAGTGCTATGCTGAAAGAGACACATTTAGAATACAGTGAAAACACCTACATACACTAGGGTACACTGTGGGTTGGGGTACCCCTGTGATTGACATGGCCTACCCTATAAGGTCCTAGTACATAATAGGGCAGAGGGATTGAAACTACCTATCAGTCCCTGGTATATAAAAGGGCATGGCAGTTGAGAGGCCAGCAGCCCTTTCTGCACTTGCATGTGTGCACTGCTGAAGCCTGAGGTCAGTTTAAAAGTGGCTCTGTGCTGCAGGACTGCTTTTAAAAAGTAAATTGTGCCCAAACTCGACTTTGGCGTTTAGGGCACTTAAAATGAATAACCTACAATGTTTAGCCATATTAGGTACCACCAGGGACTCCACTAGGTGTCCCAGGGGTGGGGGATCAGGTATTTATAAGGAGAACCCTTATATAAAATGAGTCTTATATGCCCTGGGTTAAGTGAAATTGTACATTTCACTCCACACATTTTGATAAAGTGCTGCCCAAAATTGACTTTGGTGGTAGGAGCACAGTGGAGGGAGGATCTGCAATATTTTTACATATTCAGAACCCCTAAAGTCTCCCCTAGGTGTTTCTGGGGTGTGGGTCCTAGAGATATATGTAGAGTACTTATAAAATATGTTTTTATAACCCCTGGTACTGGAAAAATGTTGCAAGTCATTTTTCCCCTGCCACATAGGTTAACTTGGCAGGAAGTTATAAACTAATAAATATTGATAGGAGAAGGCTAAAAGTACCATTCAAAGACTTCCCAGAATGGTATTAATAAACTCAACAATATATTGTTGAATTTCCAAGGATCCTCAACCTGGAGAACTACCAGTGGATTTGTAAGGGTTTTTTTCCAAGTGGATTGTGGGAACTTACGTCCTCATCTTTCAAGGACCATCTTGGAGCTTCCAGACCCTTGGAGTGAGTTTGAGACACTTTGGGACCCTTTGGGGTACTTCAGGAAGAAGTTCCAGAAGTTTGGAGAATTTTGGAACAACTTTGGAAAAAAGCTCCATAAGGGGACCGACTCAACCTTTCCAGCCAAACCACCTGCCTTCAAACAGGAGTTTGTCTGCCATCCAGGTTTGTCCTACTGAAAAGCTCTGTAGGTCCAACTTCCAGAGTTTGACCGGGAGTATTCGAAATCCGAGGCTGGTGAAACGTCACTGAATCCAGCCTGGTGAAGAGTATCGAGGGACCCCACGAGAAAAAGCTCTGTAATAGTTTCTAAGTCCGAACAAAGAAAAGGTGACCAGGACCAACCGTGAAAGCCAAGCCGCCTGCCTACAACCGCGTGTCGGCCTGGATCCTTGGTTTGTCCCACTAGAATGCTCCGGAGGTCGGATTTCCATAAGTTTGACTGGGAGCTCATCGCAAGGCAATTCGGCGAACCCTCACCGAATCCAGACTGGCTGAGAGCTCCGAGAGACCCCAGGAACAAAAGCTCCAGAAAGGTTTCTAAGTCAGATGGTGAAAACTTTGACCGAGACCTACCGCGAGGGGTAGCTGAGCAACGCTCCATCGCGGTCGGCCTGAAACTTTGACTTTGACCCGGTCTATTGCAACCAGATGTCCTGATAAGGCGCCATAGATTTCTATGTGCTAGAAATTGCTAAATATTTGAAAATTCATATCTCTGTTTCCCCACATTGAATTTTGGCGTTTTGGTGTCATTGTAAAGATAAAAATATTTCCTATTTTTATAAATTGGTGTTGATTTTTATTGTGCATTGTGTCTTAATTATTTACTGAAAGGGTGTTTTTATATGCTTTACATACCTGTCTTTGAAGTAAAGCCTGCCTGCTCGCAGCCAAGCTACCAAGGGTTGAGCATAGCAATCATTTTCTAGTGCCGACTCTGAGCCCTATACTGTGTTAGTGGACTTATTGCCAGTGGCAGATATACATTTGCCCCTACTAATAATCCACTTTCCAACAGTCATGTATGAAATTAAGTTCATACTTCATTTGCATTTCTGCTGTATAGTCTCTGTCAAGCAAACTATTACGATACTGGTGCTTTGGTAAAATGGAAAACCATTAAATAAATAAACAGAATTAAGGTTGACCTAGGGATCCTTGTTGATGAGGCACAACTCTATATTCTGGTATATGCAAAATAATTGCAACATTGGATTTGAGGAAGCTGGAAAGTTCATAAGATATCGATACTTAGAAATGTAATTCAAAGGCAAATCATTGATGGCTTGTGAACTATGCTTTCGATGGGATGACCTTTGAGTAAGCATTATCCGCATGAATGTCCATTCAATGTGCGTTCAGCTGTAATACCTGCCTCTTATTCCTTACTTCTGTGTTACCTTATATTTTTCCACAATGGCATCCTCAAGTAAGCAACATTGGTTGCTTCACAGTGAAATTCCCTTATGGTTTACCAACTATCTGCCGTAGGATATGGCATACATATCCAGCCAGCACTATTAAGTTCTATCTAGCCTGTCCTATACCTCTGAGCAAAAATATCAGGTAGAAGCCCCTCAATCTGGCCATCTGCTCTAGTTTGCTTGGATCCTCCATTTTAAAGAAAACATCTCACCTGGTTAAGGGCTGAAGCTCTGGAACCAGTACCAACACCATTAGACTTCAGGGGAATACACCAGAGAGTGTGTGACATGAAAGAGAATGGGTCTACTAACATAATGTGTATTTGTAAAGCGCACGTTCGCCTGGAAGGGTATCTTGGCACTGATTAACAGACCTTTATTGCTACCCAACCCAATGATACTCATTTTATCAACCTCAGAAGGATGAAAGGTTGAGTGGACCTGTCGGAATTTGAATCTGTGACCATGAGGTCAAACACAGGCACCTACAGTGGATGCATTTGTCAACTACGTCACTAGACCCATCATGCTAAGACTAAGCGTCAAAATCGTGCACAAATCCTACCTGGCATACATGCTGTGTAAGAGGAACATGTTGAAAAAACAGTAACTGCCCCAGCACAACAAAAACACCAGCACAGCATTCCAGGTACTAGGTCCCAGATGGCCCAACCACTTCGGTAAATGAGACAAGTTAAAACAAGCATTGGCATAGCCAATAGGTCTCGCCTTTGGGACCTTATAAGTGTTTAGCCATGCAACAGTTGCATAACTAAACACTTATAAGGTCCCAAAAGCGAGACCTATTGGCTGTGCCAATGCTTGTTTTAACTGCTGCAATCTATTGAAGCCTCACGGAGAACATCAAAGCGGCCTGTGCAGCCGCGAAAGTGATCGCGATCACGATCAAACATCAAAGCGGCCGTGCGGCCACAAATGTGAAAGTAATAGCGGTAAAGCGCAACGCGCGCACCCGCGCACATGCACTGGAGGTCTAGGCTGGCCTGGTAGCACTTTTTGGAGCCCTCACAAAATGTCTCGCCAGACCAGCGCATGCGCTGGGTCAGGCGAGACCTAAAAAAACAACACTGAGTAAGTGCAGCCCAGATAGATAGGACAAGGACAAATACCCAAAGCTTGCATGTGAAAATCCAAGGCAGAAAATCTTTCTTGCAAGCCTACTCACATGACTGTGCCTCAACACACTGCTCTGCTCGTGCGACACCAAGCCAAGGATGCTCTCTGTCGATTATGACCTTTGCTAAAAGAACTAATGTAAAAATCTGTACTGATGATGGTTCAAGTTATTGAAAGTATTACCAACTGATAAATCAACAAGCACAGCAGGGGCTGCTAAGAACTTGTGCCTTTTGATGTGCCAGATTTGTGGCCTGAGAAACACTTCATCCCTCTCTGTACTCCACCATTCATTAGTATCAAGAATGGGCAGGGAGATTACCTGACATTTTTATCTGCCTCTTGCTGGCCATAGAAAACTGAGGGTTGTCCACATGCCAAGGTTTTTAAGTGTTGCCTCCATTGGTTAGTCCTCCCCACCATGGCTAAGCACCACTGCAAGAAAGTCCCTATACCTTTCATTTTTGATATGCAGCCATTCAAACAACTAGATGCATTATAACCGGAAACTGTCAAGGACACGCGCGGCCAACTCTCAAAACTACGGAGTCTCTTCCGTTTAGCGCTGTAGAGACCCAGAGACTACATGTCCCATGACCACTAGCACCGCAGGCATGCGCGCGCAGACGCGGAAGGCTTCAAAGAGCACTTCCGCGCTGGCGGCGTTGCCGATTATCCTGATTGTAGTGAGGACGCAGCGTGTCTTGGTTGCAGTCCTCGTTCCTTCGTCTGAACCCTCAGCGTTTCCACGGGATTTGGTGGCCGTACAGAGCGGTGATCTCCGGTTTTTTGGTCCTTGGTCCGCAGCAGCCTGTTGACAGTGGGCAACGCGTGCAGAGCTGGCGTTTCTCTTCCTCCGGTTGGGGTATCGGTAAGGGTGCTGTGCACCGCCTCGCGTTAGCCAATCTCCACCGCTTGGGACAATCCCCTTCTAGAAATCCTCGGTTACGCCTAGCAATAACTGACTTAAGCAAGGCGCTGAGTGGAATGTACGCACCTGGTGTTCCTCCTCGTTGGAGGGCCACACGTTTGTAGGCTATTGCGAGTTGCAGGAATACCGGTGTTGGAACCCTATCCATTCCACGGGCATTAAGTATTTGTGGAACTCATAACAAGACCGTGTGGTGTTTAACACAGAACTTTGGTCACTTGTATTCCGCACACAGGAGTGTGGAACTGTGATTTGATTTTGTTATTGTATCACCTACAGAAAGGTCATAGCACATAAACTGTCCTGATTGTGTTTCCTTAGCAGGGGTATGTGGTTGACAGGTGAAGAGCTCATACTACCTCTGTGATGCAGAACACCTATAACACATGGGTACGTTGGGGGTTAGAAAAGAAATACTAGAGAATACCCTGATTGTCGTGGTGGCGTATAATTAATCCTGTGCTCTTTCTTATAGTGGGACATCACTGTTATTATTTGAACAAGCCTAGTCCTCAGGACCCTCGAGCTGAGGGTGAAAAGACCGAAGGCCACACTTGATGAAAATTGTACTCCATTATTTTCCTTTACAGGTAGTGTGGATAGTGAGGGAACTGCACTCACATACGACCTAGTAGGGGAGAGAGGTGGGTGGAGGATCAGTGTTTAACGTGCTGTTATTATATCATTTCAGATCTCCTTCCCCGCTGTCCCCTCCCTTTCCTTCCCTCACTCGACCACTTCAATAATCTGCGCTGTAATAGCCATCAGATTTGAAGCTGTCGAGGGGTGGACCATAACGAGCATCGTTCCGATCCTGAGGAGCTGAGGAACCCGACAGAATAATCGGCCTAAGGAGTTAGCTCCTCCTGATCGAAACCTCTGCTCTAGTATGGCTACCCTGGAAGACGTGGTGGCCGCCCTACAAGTAGTACAGCAGGAATTGGCGGCCTCCAGACTAGAGACGGCCAATTTACAAGCCAAAGTAGACCGTTTACAGAAGAATCCGTTCGATGCTGGGGGGTTTTCCATGTCTCATCCTTCCCCCATTACAGTAGAAGTCCCCACCCCTATACCCTTATCACCCCCAGAGAGGTATTACGGGGACGCCAATAAAATCCAAGTCTTCTTGACGCAAGTCATGCTGCATTTTAATTGTAAAGCGAAGGCTTTCGCCACCAATCAAGCTAGAGTAGCTTTCCTTATATCCTATTTAGCTGGGGATGCAGCATTGTGGGCCGTTCCATTGGTACAGCGAGACGAGCCCCTTCTTTACGATTGGGAGGGTTTTAGAGAGGAATTCGAGAACATCTTCGACCGTAGGTCGCATACCCTCTCGGCCGACCGTGAACTTTTGGAATTGCGCCAGGGCAGTAAGGAACTGGTGGTCTACCTTACTACTTTTAGGCGTCCGGTAGCTGAAACTAATTGGCCTGAGGAGAAACAGTTTGCTATCTATTATCAAGGGTTAAGGGACGAACTAAAGGACATTATTGCGCAAATTGATCCTCAACCGACAACTTGTACGGAACTTATCAATCTAACTCTGCGACTAGAACATCGTTTGGGTGACAGAAAAAGTGACGTTCGTAGGAAGGAACGCATTCCCCTTCGGAATGACAGAGTCCGCACCAGAGACCCACCACCGAACCAGGTTGAACCTATGGAGATAGGAGCAGTGAGAGCTCCATTAACCAGCGAAGAGAGAAACACGAGACGGAAAAATGGCCTGTGTCTCTATTGCGGTAAAAAAGGACACTTCGTAAGAGATTGCCTCCAGAGACCACAGAACCCTAGGGGAGCCATGGGAAAAGAGACAAACACCTACACCTCAAAGGAGTCGGAAAACTAGATCGCTCGAGTAAACTAAGAGGGAAACCCTCGAGCGCTACCTATTTGCCCTCTTTAAATGCGGCGGAGGTGAAAAGGTTTTTTTACATCACAATTGAAATCAAGATCGGAGAAGAGTGGAAAGAGGCACAAGCGCTGGTGGATTCCGGTGCCACAGGCACGTTTGTGGATGAGGCCGTGGCCTTACAGTTGGGAGTAAGCCTATTGAAGAAAGCAGTACCAGAAGTCGTGGTAGCGGTCGACGGACGTGTGCTAGACTCTGGCCCTATCTGCTTTGTAACAGACAGGATTGAAGTCCGATGTAATCGCAGACATGAAGAAGTCTTAGAATTCAGTATCATCCGGTCCCCCCAACATGGTATTATCTTGGGGCTTCCCTGGCTCCAAAAGCACGACCCTCATATTGGTTGGACCTCGAAAACCATTAGTTTTGATTCCGAATATTGCAGCCAGCATTGTTTCAAGGCATTGAAAACTTCGTCACAAGCTCTTTCATCGCGACAGTGGATCGCGACAGCTGCAGAAAAGGACATCACCTTACCAGCCAGTTACATAGCATTTCATGATGTTTTCAACGAAATCCAGGCAGAAACCCTACCCCCACACCGACAATACGATTGTCAGATCGATCTGATACCAGGAGCAGTAGTACCATGCGGTCGCATATACGCTCTTACGGAGAAGGAGAACGAACACCTGAGGCAATACTTGGATAAGTATTTGGAGCTGGGATTCATCCGCCCGTCCAAGTCGCCCGCGGCCTCGCCCTTGTTCTTTATTCCAAAGGCTAACGGAGAGCTCCGCCCATGCATCGACTACCGAGCATTGAATGACATCACAATCAAAAATCACTATCCCCTTCCTTTGATCCCGGTTCTCTTGGAACAAGTGAAGACGGCGACCATTTACACCAAATTGGATCTCAAGGGAGCTTACCATCTGGTTAGGATGCGAGCTGGGGATGAATGGAAAACCGCCTTTAAAACGCGATACGGCCTTTATGAATATCGAGTGATGCCTTTCGGCCTTTGCAACGCCCCTGCGGCATTTCAATTTTTCCTGAATGAAGTGTTACGCGACTTCATGGATAAATTCGTAGTCGTTTACATCGACGATATCCTGATTTACTCCACATCAGAAGAACAACATGTCCACCATGTGAGCTCAGTGTTACAAGCTTTAAGAGAGAACACCTTGTACTGCAAACTCCGAAAATACGAGTTTCATGTGGATAATGTGGAATTTTTGGGAGTAATGCTTACTCCGAGGGGACAAGTGATGGCAGAACGTAAAGTGCAAGCGGTTAAGTCATGGCCGGAGCCATAAACTGTTCGCGATGTTCAAAGTTTCTTGGGCTTCGCCAATTTTTACAGGCGCTTTATCCATCACTTCTCCAAAACAGTGGCTCCCATAACTAAGTTACTCAGAAAAGGGACGACCTTTAATTGGTCAACCGAAGCCCAAACAGCTTTTGAAGAGTTAAAAACAGCGTTTGTCACGGCCCCAGTTTTGGCACATCCCAACCCGGAAAAACCGTTCATAGTGGAAGCCGACGCCTCCGAAGCAGCCATCGGGGCGGTCTTGTCACAGAGAAACACCACTACGGGACAACCACATCCCATAGCGTATATGTCCCAGAAATTAAACGAGGCGGAAAGAAATTACACAATCGCAGAAAAAGAATTGCTAGCGATCAAAACTGCGTTTACCGAATGGCGACACTTCTTGCTGGGGGCCAAAGAAAAAGTAACAGTATACACCGACCATCGGAACTTACAGTTCATGCGCTCAACAAGGCATTTGACACCCAGACAACTACGGTGGATGCTCTTCTTTGAAGAGTTCGACTTTGTGGTAACCTTCAGACCAGGGAAGGACAATAAGAAAGCGGACGCACTCACCAGACAAGAATCTCTTCGAGAGGAAGACGAACCAATAGAACACGCTATCATTCCTCCCCACAAAGTGGTGTGTGCGATCCAAACCCACGATTTCTTACAGAAGGTAGCAGAAGGAAGTTGAACGTGTAAATGGAGGTCTTGGTTCAGGACCCACCTAGGGTGGAAAGAAAAACAAGGCCTGTTCATGAAGGAGCAAGTAATGTTGATACCCACAAAGAACCTACAGAAACAGGTGTTCCAGTGGTGCCATGACATACCTAGTGCAGGTCACAACGGTGCATTCAAGACTCTGGAGCGCGTTGGGAGACAGTTCTGGTGGCCCAGCGTGCGTAAGGATGTGACTTTATGGGTTAAAGAATGTGACACGTGCGCCCGTATGAAGACCGATCACTTAAAACCACAGGGACTACTTCAACCCTTACCTACGCCCTCAGCGCCCTGGAAATCCATATCCATTGACTTCATCACAGGACTTCCCAAAGATCAAGGATGCGACACTATCATGGTAGTAGTCGATTACCTCACGAAACTAGGGCATTTTGTTGCTTGTCGTCAGATACCCACAGCCGGGCAACTCGCTAAACTGTTGCTAACCCATGTTGTTCGACTACACGGACTGCCCCATCGTATAGTGTCCGATAGGGGGACACAATTTACTGCTAGATTTTGGAAAGTTTGGTGTGAGGCCCTACAGATTCAAGTAGCCTTGTCCACAAGTTTCCATCCCCAGACAGATGGACAGACAGAAAGAGTAAACCAAACTCTCAAACAATACCTGAGATGTTATGTGGATTCCACGACAGAAACGTGGGTAGATCAGTTGTGGGTAGCAGAAGTAGCATATAATAGCGCCTTACATAGCTCCACAAAATCAACCCCTTTTTACAACACGTATGGTTTTTCCACCCAAGGTTTCTTCCCTTTCTGCATCCCGAGACTGGAAATAACATCCCTGAAGTACACGCTAGGGTCAAGCACATAAGAAACACACTAAAAAGAACCCAAACCCAGCTGCAAAACGCAAAAATACGATACAAAAGGGAAGCAGACAAACACCGTAGAAGTGGTCCCCAGCATAAAAGGGGTGATATGGTATGGTTGTCCACAAAAAACATCCATTTCAAAAAGAGATCCATCTTCAACCCCAGATACATTGGGCCATATAGGATATTAAGGGTTTTAAGTCCAGTCACTGTGAAACTTGCCTTGCCTGTGTCTCTTCACATTCATCCCGTTTTCCATGTGTCCCTCCTCAAACCTTCCGTAGCTCCAGTAAAGAAAAAACCCAACCCTATCTGGGTAAACAGTGGGCCAGAATACGAAATAGCTAAAATTCTAGACACTAAGACACGAGGAAGGAATAGATGGTATTTGATAGCTTGGAAGGGATATGGGCCAGAAGACAATTCCTGGGAACCTGCAAAGGCCATACACGCCCCCCGTTTACTTGCCGCCTTCCACAAAAGACACCCACTACCAAAACCCCGTTAGGAAGGCGCCTAAGAGGGGTGTACTGTCAAGGACACGCGCGGCCAACACTCAAAACTACGGAGTCTCTTCCGTTTAGCGCTGTAGAGACCCAGAGACTACATGTCCCATGACCACTAGCACCGCAGGCATGCGCGCGCAGACGCGGAAGGCTTCAAAGAGCACTTCCGCGCTGGCGGCGTTGCCGATTATCCTGATTGTAGTGAGGACGCAGCGTATCTTGGTTGCAGTCCTCGTTCCTTCGTCTGAACCCTCAGCGTTTCCACGGGATTTGGTGGCCGTACAGAGCGGTGATCTCCGGTTTTTTGGTCCGTGGTCCGCAGCAGCCTGTTGACAGTGGGCAACGCGTGCAGAGCTGGCGTTTCTCTTCCTCTGGTTGGGGTATCGGTAAGGGTGCTGTGCACCGCCTCGCGTTAGCCAATCTCCACCGCTTGGGACAATCCCCTTCTAGAAATCCTCGGTTACGCCTAGCAATAACTGACTTAAGCAAGGCGCTGAGTGGAATGTCCGCACCTGGTGTTCCTCCTCGTTGGAGGGCCACACGTTTGTAGGCTATTGCGAGTTGCAGGAATACCGGTGTTGGAACCCTATCCATTCCACGGGCATTAAGTATTTATGGAACTCATAACAAGACCGTGTGGTGTTTAACACGGAACTTTGGTCACTTGTATTCCGCACACAGGAGTGTGGAACTGTTATTTGATTTCGTTATTGTATCACCTACAGAAAGGTCATAGCACATAAACTGTCCTGATTGTGTTTCCTTAGCAGGGGTATGTGGTTGACAGGTGAAGAGCTCATACTACCTCTGTGATGCAGAACACCTATAACACATGGGTACGTTGGGGGTTAGAAAAGAAATACTAGAGAATACCCTGATTGTCGTGGTGGCGTATAATTAATCCTGTGCTCTTTCTTATAGTGGGACATCACTGTTATTATTTGAACAAGCCTAGTCCTCAGGACCCTCGAGCTGAGGGTGAAAAGACCGAAGGCCACACTTGATGAAAATTGTACTCCATTATTTTCCTTTACAGGTAGTGTGGATAGTGAGGGAACTGCACTCACATACGACCTAGTAGGGGAGAGAGGTGGGTGGAGGATCAGTGTTTAACGTGCTGTTATTATATCATTTCAGATCTCCTTCCCCGCTGTCCCCTCCCTTTCCTTCCCTCACTCGACCACTTCAATAATCTGCGCTGTAATAGCCATCAGATTTGAAGCTGTCGAGGGGTGGACCATAACGAGCATCATTCCGATCCTGAGGAGCTGAGGAACCCGACAGAAACCTACAGTCCAAAAAGTTCTTTGAGTGTTACCATTTGTATAGCTCCTACCAGGATTGAAAATAATCTTGACTGTGAGCATTCTGATATAAAGAGCTTACGCTGACCATCCCACTTGGGGGCATTCACTGAGGGCTAACAGCTCCACTAGGTATACAGAGAAGACCCTAACTTACAACCACAACCAGGTCCGTAGTCATCAAATGATTTCCACCGGTGTCTAATCCCGAAATCTCTGGGATGCACACCATTGAACTAGACTTGTTAGGATTTTCCCATTTTCAGTCCCAGAGGATCAATTTTATTAATCCATTTTGGACTTTGGTACATATTAGGATGGGCTTTTTAAAGATCTCCAATGTGCTCCATGTTTCCCTTTCGATATGTATTCTTTCACTGGTGTCCAATCCCGAAATCTCTGGGATGCAAACCAATGAATTAGACTTTCGAAGAGTTGCCCATTTCCAGTCTCAGAGGAACCATTTAATTAATCTACCTTGGACTTTGGTACATATTAGAATGGGTTTTTTAAAGGTCTCCAATGTTGTTCCATTTTCCCTTAAGATATTTATTCACTCAGTTTGTGAGTGGAGTCAATGCTTGCATTTCTCAGTAACTGGAGTCTCAGCACACAACAGACTATTTCACAGTTGAGTGAATGCCGGGTTCTCCTGCTGTTGTTCGGCAGGTGCCAAGTTTATCTCCCAAGACAGCCCTGTGTAGTAAAGAGGTCCTCTTACTGCAATAGCTGCTCTCTTAGATGCAAGGCTATGCTAGCAATCTACATCTGACGATGTTTCACAATATGTGCCTGATGCAGCACCTTGATGTGACCTTTTTTCTATGTGATTAGAGGCATAGCAAAACCTGTAGCTTAGTTTCCTATTTGCTACAACATGTGACTACAGGATGTGAGAAGAGACACCGCACATTCGGGCTCATTATGATGTCGGGCGGAAACTTTACGCTCAACTCCTTTTCGGAATTGGATCCGACCAACTCGCAATCAGCAGTTCCGCACGACCGATTATGATGTGACCGAACACCGTTCAGTCGGACTTCCATCGACTTCAATGGGAGCACGTGTTCTGACCGACAACACTGGCTCCTATCGGAAAATGGGGTGTTTGTGAAAGCCCTGGACCCTGTTGCAGGCACCAATATGAAATAAGCGACAACACCCACCCCTTTATATATATAGATGGGCCTAAGGCATAGGTCCCTAGATCAAAAAGCACTTAATTTGGTGCCTGCCACACAGTGCATAGTTTTACAGGGGGATCCCTTGAATTCCCGCTCAGCCCCCAACCGGAGGCCTCAGGATGAAGGGGGCCTGCTAGGGTCCCCAAAGTCAGTTTCCGACAGCCTTTTTGTGTCAGACAGTCCGACTCGGAAAGGCTGTTGGAATCCAACATCCTAATCGCTTAGTCAGAAACACTGTCCATAGAGCTGTACGATGCGGCTCCGACTGACACAGATACTCCAAAGGCCGGTCCGAACCGATTCGGAATGACCGAACGGTTCACCTTCTGACCACGAACATCGTAATCGGTTGGGCGGATTTGAATCCGGCGGAGTTGAGCAGAAGGGTTCCGACACGGTCGTGGAGAATCCTGCTGTCGGTCGGAGGCTTTCCGCATGACATCGTAATCGGTCCCATAGTTAGGCTCACAGGGCTCATTGCATTACAGATGAAGGTCCAAAGGTTCTGTAAACAGCCTGTGGGGAGGATCCTTTGTAAACTGCAAGCAATACAGTGGTCAAACCCTATATGTCTGGGATTAAAGTGCTTCTAATGCAGCATAAGGTCAAAGAATACACTTAAGCAGCCAATAGCGTAAAGTGGGAGTTGAATACGCCATTAGGCTGAGCCAAGACGAGATTAACAATATATCAAGCCAATGGTTGAAAGAGGCTGGTTGAAGGAAGCTAAATCAAATTCCAATGTGTCTATATTACAAGCAAAAGGTCTGCTTGACAGCTGTGCTGTCAAAACTGAAACCTAAAAAGAGCCTACGTCAGTGTCGACTTAAGGATTTTTGTGGCCCGGACATATATTATTACGCTTAAATCAGAGGACTTAGCCCATACTTTAAAACCTCTCTTGCCTAGGTTTTATTCTGGTGTTAAATAAACTTACTTTGCTATTTATGGGCTATTTAGCAGGACTTTTTCTTTGCAAAAAAGAAGTATCCTTCTCTGTATAGTGTGCTAACTAGAAATAGGTCTAACCCAGGTGACCATAGAGGCTAGGGGTAGTAAGGACAGTGTTGGGTACTGGAAGTACACTAAGTCTATATGTATGTCTGAGAGACATAGCCTGGCCTTCAGTGATTTAACCACAAGATTAAAATCACTGTGGTTCTTCTGATGAGCTGCTTGGGGCTCTGGACGAGCGCATGCTCAAGGTAAAAGCTGAGGAGACAGACCTCGTAGTCGGGAGTAGGCATCTGCTTGTCTTCATGGCCTTCTGGCTATCTAAAATGGGCACCTGCTTGTCTTCATGGATTTCTGGCTATCTAAAATTGGCACCTGCTTGTCTTCATGGATTTCTGGCTATCTAAAATGGGCACCTGCTTGTCTTCATGGCCTTCTGGCTATCTAAAATTGGCACCTGCTTGTCTTCATGGATTTCTGGCTATCTAAAATGGGCACCTGCTTGTCTTCATGGCCTTCTGGCTATCTAAAATGGGCACCTGCTTGTCTTCATGGATTTCTGGCTATCTAAAATGTGCACCGGCTTGTCTTGATGATGGGTACTGGTTCCAGATGTTCATTTTGGATATTCAGGGGCATAGCTCTCATTGGGCAGCAGGTGCAGTATGCTGTGGGCTCATGGCTGTGAGGGGCCCCATCAAACCCTAATGATAGCGCTCTTTTGTTACTCAACAAGTCTATTTACCTTCCTTGCACTGGTGCCGATGCACACTTGCTTGTGTCGCTGAGTATATTCTCTGTGTTCCCCATTTCGAGAAAATTCAGTTAATACAAAATGCAGCACCCAGTCTTACTTTTACAGCACGCAAGCTGGCAGCTTTCCATTGGCTACCTGTTCTGCAATATTTCTCTTTCATGGCTCCGTGCATTGTGAGCGCCACTTCTGACCCCCACAGTCAATTACTGCAGGCTAACCCTCTCGATCACCGCACTCCTCCACCCAGTGTATACTGACAGAACACCCCCTTCACTCTCCCCTGTGATAGGCGGAAGAGAGGAGGCGGGGCCTTCTCAGTGTTGACACCTTTACTGTGGAACAAACAGTCTGCGTTTTAATGCATATTACAGACCCATTGACACTGCACGGATGGATTTGCCACCGCCAGTTTGCTACCAAATATGTAACTCATAGGAGGCTTCCTAGCACTAAGAAACACAGGGTTGTAAGAGTGCTAAATGCACGCCCAGCCAACAAAGACCCTTCTTTTTAAGGGCGGTAAGGGGCTGTTGGGAAATAACAGACTCTGAGTACATGCCTGTCTACTCCAATCAGCAGAGCCCTTGCGCTTCAGTGCCTCCACTAATATTTTAACAACACAAGAGGCGACCAGGGAAAGCCACAAAGGTGCTGTAAATGCATGTTTTTAAAACAATGAACAAGAATCTCAGTCACACAGATACAGTTGAGGAGACTACAGTTCCAAACGTTTCCAAAAAATAACAAGCATTGGCAAAGCCAATAGCTTTCGCCTATGCAGATTTTATTGGCATCGATTATGTTTTTAGTATGGTGCACACCAGTTGAGCTGCTGTACAGCATGGCTTAAGGTAAAAAAAAAAAAAAAGTGCTATGAAGCGGACAATGCTGGCCATGCCATGGTTCTTGTTTTTACTTTAAGCCATGTTGCACAACAGCTCAACTGCTGTGCAACATGTAATAAAACATTTTTAAAATCCTATAGATTTTGCATGGGCGAAACCTATTGGTTCTGCCAATGCTTGTTTTATACTGAGACTTTCTTGAACGATAAACTGAATTTCATGACGTGGCTGCGTCCTTGGGATATTTGTGTTTCTCTTAGAGGCTGTGAAGAGTCGCCTGTGTTTTGAGGGAACATTTACTATATTTGTCTGGTGAATAGATTTTACCGTTCCTTTGTGGAGGAAGATGCTATAGTCCTCGGAAATGTCCCTCCTTTTGATTTCTCATGGTTTCACAGACATCATGTGTCCCTGTCACCATAGCAACCGATGACGCCCCTGAAATGACCTCACGAGGGTGAGCGTCACAGGTTCCATGACAAGCTGGTAATTCATGAATGGCAGTGGGGAGAGACTCGTGATGTATTCAGCCTGGTCATCTGTACCCCTGACATGGCCACCAGCATTAGGAACGATCTTAAGACTATTTGCATGGAAGTGCGGAATGCGGGGACATCATGGAAAAGAGAGTGGCCCTTCTTAATATATATTTTTTTAAATACAAGAGATTTCGTAAGCACAGTGCAAGCACTGTGCAGGCGAACCTGAAAACACCTAGGTGACAGGCTTAATCGGTATATACATTAAAATATAAACACCGATAAATAATTAATATATAAATGTATGAGTACTACCTGCATTATGTCTGATTAATAAAATTGTGTAGGCTAAAGAAGACCATAGTGTTTTAAAGAACAGAAATAGCTTTGTGAAATGCTCATGTACAAGTCAGAGGGTTTTTGGCTTACTCGGAACCCCCCCATTGGTAGTCCACCGCATGGCCCTCATTAAAGGGCTCTCGCAGGGTACAGAAACAAATCATTCTCGCCCCCCAGTCTTGCATCTCTAGCACTCACCAACAATGAGCATTCTAGAATGCTGCTTTGTTTGGTGACGTCAGCTTGTATTTTGAGACCTTTAGTGACATCATTCACTGGATAGTCCCTTTAATAGGACAACAAGTCATCCTTTCAGAATCTGAAAGGAATTGGGTGCTACTGTCAGTCAAAACTGGCAACGTATGTCCCGGCAGCCAACGTCGCCATGCTTTTTGCCCTTTAAAACTCTAAGAACAATTTTGTCCTAACATCCTCTGCACATAACTGTGGTATATGCACCTGCACAATCCTGTTTAGTTTATAGGACCAGGACTTACTGGGCTGCATGCTATGTTGCATATGTTTCAGAACAGCTGCTGTTTGATTGATTGATGAGTATGAGAAATTGGATCACATCATATCAAACATGCGGTGTAAACTTCACTTGCCTCCTGTCAGTATAGGGTCCTGCTTAAAGCCTGGGTCGTGGGGTCAGATGTACAAAAATTAGGAATTGCGTTTTCCAAATTGCAATTCATTCAGAATCACAATTAGGATATCGCAATTCCTCATGAGCTAAAGACTTATTCTTAAAATAGTGATTCATAGTGGGGTCGCAAATCAACCTACCTTATGAAAATTAAAGAGGTAGGTCGTAATTTCTGACCCACTAGGATTCGCTGCCATCACAGAGATGGTGACCGGATGGAGTCAGCAGACAAACATGTTTATGATGGTGTTAGAAAGGGTAGACGGACCGGGAGGGTCGGCCGGGGTCAGGAGGAGAGGTCTCCGGGGAGAGCCGTCTCCAGCGATCGTACAGACAAGTAACTTCCCCCCCCCACAGACAGATACCACACACGGATAAGGTTCAGTGTTCTTTATAAGCACTTCTTAAGGTACGGTTGAATGGTACAAGGAGGTCTGGACTCCGGGGTCCCCTCGATTCAAGTCTCTCAAAGCAGGGTAAGGGGTAGCGGGACAGTCTGTCTACCAGTCGGGTAGTTTGGCTGAGATGATGCGTAGCTCACAATCCTCGAGCTTGGGTGGTACGGGCCGCGGCAGCGCCAGCAGGTCCCGCAAAGATGGTCGATGTACGGTCCGCGGCAGCGCCAGCAGGTCCCGGTGAGGATGGTCGTTACAACGGGCCGCGGCAGCGCCAGCAGGTCCCGACGAGGATGGATGTTGTGGAAGGCCGCGGCAGCGCCAGCAGGCAGGACGATGGTTCACAAGAGCGGGCTACGGCAGCGCCAGTAGTCCGTCAAGGCTGAGTTCTCTCGGTGTCTCTCGACTCCAGGATACAACTGCCTTCCTGCTCCGGAGTTGCCCCAGTTATAGGGCAGGCGCCCTTTGATGTCCGGACCCTCGCACTTGGAGGTCGGAGGGCCCGGGATAAAGGTGTCCAGACACCCAGCAGGGGGTGGAGCCAGCGCCTGGGGGAGCTGGAGGCGATCGGCACCTGGCGGGGGAAGAGCTTTTGACACTTCGTCCTCCCATTGACCTGCCAAGTGGTCCGCTCACCTCCCGGGTGGATGGTGGTGCCGGGATGTCGGGGCCGGCCAGGCCCGGGGTTAGGGTCGGGGCGAGGCCACGCGGCCTCGTGGTGCAGGGCCCAAGATGGCGGCTTGAACCGGCCGGGGGAGCCGGTGGGGCTGGGCCCCGTGATGAGTAGAGGTCCGAGGGCAGAAGATCCGTCGGGAGACGGGGTACAGGTGCTTTTCGTGGATTATGCCTGGTGGGCCGGAGCTCGGGCCCCGTCGTGCGGGGAGGGAGTAAGCCCTTCGTGTGGCCTGTCCAACATGCGTCCCCCCCAGCTGAAGGCGGGGAGAGTCACCCATCTCCTTGGGGACTCTCTTCGTCGAGGCGGAAAAAGCGGGACAGGCCATCCGCGTTGGCGTGGTCTTGGCCTGGTCGGTGCTCCACAGTGAAGTCCATTCCCTGCAGGGAAATGGACCAGCGCAAGAGTTTCGGGTTCTCCCCCCGCATCTGCATCAGCCACTGCAGGGGTCGATGGTCGGTTTGTACCCGGAAGTGGGTACCGAAGAGATAGGGCCGGAGCTTTTTGAGGGCCCACACCACTGCGAAGGCCTCCCTCTCGACGGTGCTCCAGCGCTGTTCTCGGGCCAGGAGACGTCGACTGATGAAGGCCACCGGCTGGTCATGACCTTCGGGGTTTAACTGAGAAAGGACGGCTCCGATGCCGTGGTCGGAGGCGTCGGTCTGTACCACGAATTCCCGACCGTAATCGGGGGCCTGGAGCACAGGGGCGGTGCACAGGGCGGCCTTCAGCTTCTCGAAGGCCGCTTGACAATCGGGGGTCCAGTTAATCCGCTTCGGTTGGTTCTTGGACGTGAGACCCGTGAGGGGCCCCACGATGCTGCCGTAGTCCTTCACGAACCGCCGGTAGTAGCCGGTGAGCCCCAAGAAGGCTCGGACCTCGGTCTGGGTGACGGGGGGCTGCCAGGACTGGATGGCAGCAATCTTAAGTTGTAGCGGGGCCACCAGCCCGCTTCCCACTTGGTGCCCAAGGTAGGTCACAGACCCCTGGCCAATTTGGCACTTGCCGGCCTTAATTGTGAGGCCGGCCCGCTGGAGGGCCTGTAGGACCTCTTGGAGGTGACGGAGGTGGTCGGGCCAGTGGCGGCTGTAGACAGCGATATCGTCCAGGTAGGCAGCGCTGAACTCTTCGAGCCCCGCCAAGACCTGGTTCACGAGGCGTTGAAACGTGGCGGGGGCATTCTTCATGCCGAAGGGCATGACCTTGAATTGGTAGTGGCCATCGGGGGTAGAGAAGGCTGACCGTTCCTGAGCCCTGGGTGTGAGGCCGATCTGCCAGTAGCCCGCTGTTAGGTCGAAGACACTGAGGTAGCGGGCGGCCCCCAGCCGGTCGATCAGCTCGTCGGCTCGGGGGATCGGATGAGCGTCGGTCCGGGTGACAGCGTTCAAGCCCCGGTAGTCGACGCAGAATCTCAGTTCAGGTGCGGTGCCGGGGGCAGCGGCTTTGGGGACCAATACAACCGGACTGGCCCAGGGACTGTCCGAGGGCTCGATGACCCCGATTGTGAGCATCTTGGCCACCTCCTCCTGTATGCAGGCCCGTACCCGATCTGGTACGCAGTAGGCCCGGTGTCGGACAGGGGGACTGTCCCCGGTGTCCACGTCGTGCAAACACCAAGGGGTGACCCCGGGGGTGAGGGAGAACAGGGTAGCGAACTGCAGCAGGAGGTTCCGGCAGTCCTGGCGTTGCTCCGAAGTGAGGGCGTCAGAGAGCCGGACCCCGTCCACGGAGCCGTCATTCTCCTGAGTCTTCAGAAGATCCGGGAGGGGTTCGGAGTCTTCCTCTGCCCCACTGTCCGTAGCCATCAGGAGGCTGAGTTCTGAGCGCACAAAGTGTGGTTTGAGTCGGTTGGTGTGGAGGACCCGAAGGGGGTTCCGGGAGGTCCCCAGGTCGATGAGGTAAGTGACGGGGCTTTTGCGCTCGACCACTTTGAAGGGCCCTGTCCACTTATCTTGCAAGGCACATGGTTCGGTGGGGGACATCACCCATACTTGTTGTCCAGGCTCGAACTCAACGGAGGAGGCATTGTGATCATACCACTTCTTCATGTCCTCCTGGCTGGCCTCGAGGTTCGCCTTGGCCATCTCTCTGAAGCGCCGGGTCTGATTGCGTAGGGCCAGGAGGCATTTGAAGACGTCTGGAGGGGTCTTTAGGGGGGCCATCTCCCAACCTTCTTTTACTAGGCTGAGGGGCCCTCGCACAGGGTGCCCGTACAGGAGTTCGAAAGGGCTAAAACCGAGGGACTTCTGGGGAACTTCGCGGTAGGCGAAGAGGAGGCACGGGAGTAGTACATCCCACTGGCGACGGAGGGGCTCTTCCAATCCCCCAATCATCCCCTTGAGGGTGCGGTTAAAACGCTCCACTAGTCCGTTCCCTTGGGGGTGATAGGGGGTCGTGAATCTGTAGGTGACCCCGCATTGTTGCCAGAGGGACTTCATGTATTTGGATATAAAGTTCGTGCCTCGGTCGCTGACGACTTCTCGGGGGAAGCCTACCCGGGAGAAGATCCCCATTAGGGCCCGGCCAACCACCGGAGCTGTCACGGTCCGTAGGGGCACCGCTTCGGGGTAGCGGGTGGCATGGTCCACCAGTACTAAGATAAACCTGTGTCCTTGTGCCGTGCGGGGGTCCAGAGGCCCCACGATGTCTATCCCCACCCTCTCGAACGGGGTGGTGACCACAGGGAAGGGTTGCAGAGGGGCTTTCAGCTTCCGACCACTCTTCCCGCTGGCTTGGCATGTGGGGCAAGATCGGCAGTGGTTCAGGACGTCGTTCCTCATTCTCGGCCAGAAAAAGTGGGTCACTAGGCGGCTGTACGTTTTATCTTGGCCCAGGTGTCCAGCCAGGGGGACATCGTGGGCCAGGTTGAGCAGAAAGTCTCTGAAGCGGAGAGGTACCACCAGTACTCGACCGGCCCCCAGCTCGGCGATTCTTTGCTCGCTGTATAGCAGGTCGTTATCCCAGTAGACCCAGTGAGTTCCGGTGGAGTCCCCTGCGTTCTGGGCGCTGGCTTGTTGGCGGAGTCCCTCGAGGGAGGGACAGGTCTTTTGTTCCTGGCGGAACTGTGCTTGGGTGGGCCCCCCCTCTTGACGCCACTGAGCCAGGTCAGGAAGGTCCTGGGGTTGTGCGTCCCCTTCGGCCGTCGGGTCTGGGAGGCTGGCCTCGTCGTTGTCTTCTACTGGGGCGACTGGGGGCGGAGGTGCTGGCCATTTTGGTTCTTCTGATCGAGGGACGGCACGGGCGGCCATGGACCGGGTGGTTATGCAGGCCCAGTCCGGGAGGCCCAGCATCCCCAGGTGCTCTCTTCTCTCAACGGTGGCCCACGGGGAACTCTCGAGGTCATTCCCCAGGAGGCAGTCCACGGGGGCATCGTCCCGGACCGTCACCTTCAACAGGCCGGAGACCCCTCCCCATTCGAATGGAACGCAGGCCATTTGACACATACTTTCAGAGTTGTCTGCCGAGCGGACGGGGCAGAGAATGTTCGGCAGGATCTGCTCGGGCTTCACCAGGTGACAGCGGACGGCCGTCACACTGGCGCCTGTGTCACGCAAGGCCTCGGCTCGCTGTCCATTAATGGTCACCCACTGACCGTATTTCCTGGTGTTAGCGGGTAGGGGAGCCCGCGGGACCATGTCTCTTCCCCCTAAGCACGCCAGGACCATGGCGGCCGGTTCCCACTCTTGCTGGGCCGGCTCATACTCCTCTGGTTCCTCCAATGATCGCTCTTCCCCCAGGGCGGCGGCAGCTACCTGGCGGGGCTTGGGTGTTTGGTTCTGCGGGCAGCTCGGGTCATTGGCGTAGTGGCCGACTCGCTGGCATCGGTGGCACGTGACGTTGGCTCGGACCCCAGGACGCCACGGGGGGTTGCCCCAACCGGCCGGAGCCGGGGTGCTGGCCAGGGGTGTTGCGGGCAAGGCGTCTCTCCCTCGCCCCTGGCCCCCTCCTCCTCCCCGAGGACGGTGCTGGCCTTGGTTGTTTCTGTTCTGTTCGTGTGGCCCCCTCCGGCCCACTCGGGTGCTTTCCCATCGGTCAGCTTCGGCGGCGAGCTGCCGGGGGTCAGTCAGCTTACTGTCGAGGAGGTGCTGCCTGAGCTCGACGAAGCAGTTGTTTGACAGGTGCTCCCATACCATCAGGTTAAAGAGTTGTTCGTAGGTGGTGACCTGGCTCCCCTTTATCCAACCCTCGAAGGCACGGCTGAAATAGTTCACGTATTCTACCCAAGTTGTACCTGGGATCCGGGTGCAATCTCTGAACCTCTGGCGGTACATCTCGGGTGTGAGGCCGTAGCGGGTGAGGAGGGCAGCCTTCATGTGGTCGTAGGACGACATTTGGTGATCTGGGAGCTGCAGTAGGGCATCGCGCCCCTCGTTGATAAACCTCCCCCAGAGTCCGGCTCCCCAATCACTCCGGTCGATCCGGTGGGAGGTCATGGCGATCTCGTAGGCTTTAAACCACTGTTGTATGTCGTCTTCTCGGACATACTCGCGGACAACATCCTTGGGGATGTGGACTTTTTTCTCGATTGGCCCCGGGGTGTGTGGTCGCTCAGGCACCCCCAGTTCTTTATTCTGTTTCCGAAGTTCTATTTCCGCCAGTTTGCGCTCGTGCTCGAGCGTTATTTTTTTCTCCTCCAGCTCTCTCTGTCTCTGCTTCTCTTCTCGTTCATCTCGGAGCCGCATGTGCTCGAGGTTGAGTTTCTGTTCAGCTAACTTGAGTTCCCCATCCATCTTGAGTCGTGCCATTTCCAACTCGTGCAATCTGGTTCTTTCTCTTTCTCGGATCTCCTCCTGCGAGAGGCCCGTTCCCCGCTCCTCGGGAGCCGTGGCGTTCCCCTCTGGTGTGATGCTGCTTTGGTCGGAGGGTCCGGCGACCCCAGTTTCTGTCCACGACTCTAGGGCGTGCTTTAGGTCATCTTTGGTACTCAGGCCGGTGGTAGCAATGCCAAGTTCTATGCAGAATTGTCTCAGTTCGCGGTGGTTGTATTCTTCTAATTTATCCATTTGGAATTTCTCGGTGGAGTTGCTATCTTTGGCTGACATCGTGTTGTTGTCGTGGGGTGAGCTACTCTCTGTACGATTACGCGTTGATTCGGATCGCGCCGCTGGCCACCAATGTTAGAAAGGGTAGACGGACCGGGAGGGTCGGCCGGGGTCAGGAGGAGAGGTCTCCGGGGAGAGCCGTCTCCAGCGATCGTACAGACAAGTAACTTCCCCCCCCCACAGACAGATACCACACACGGATAAGGTTCAGTGTTCTTTATAAGCACTTCTTAAGGTACGGTTGAATGGTACAAGGAGGTCTGGACTCCGGGGTCCCCTCGATTCAAGTCTCTCAAAGCAGGGTAAGGGGTAGCGGGACAGTCTGTCTACCAGTCGGGTAGTTTGGCTGAGATGATGCGTAGCTCACAATCCTCGAGCTTGGGTGGTACGGGCCGCGGCAGCGCCAGCAGGTCCCGCAAAGATGGTCGATGTACGGTCCGCGGCAGCGCCAGCAGGTCCCGGTGAGGATGGTCGTTACAACGGGCCGCGGCAGCGCCAGCAGGTCCCGACGAGGATGGATGTTGTGGAAGGCCGCGGCAGCGCCAGCAGGCAGGACGATGGTTCACAAGAGCGGGCTACGGCAGCGCCAGTAGTCCGTCAAGGCTGAGTTCTCTCGGTGTCTCTCGACTCCAGGATACAACTGCCTTCCTGCTCCGGAGTTGCCCCAGTTATAGGGCAGGCGCCCTTTGATGTCCGGACCCTCGCACTTGGAGGTCGGAGGGCCCGGGATGAAGGTGTCCAGACACCCAGCAGGGGGTGGAGCCAGCGCCTGGGGGAGCTGGAGGCGATCGGCACCTGGCGGGGGAAGAGCTTTTGACACTTCGTCCTCCCATTGACCTGCCAAGTGGTCCGCTCACCTCCCGGGTGGATGGTGGTGCCGGGATGTCGGGGCCGGCCAGGCCCGGGGTTAGGGTCGGGGCGAGGCCACGCGGCCTCGTGGTGCAGGGCCCAAGATGGCGGCTTGAACCGGCCGGGGGAGCCGGTGGGGCTGGGCCCCGTGATGAGTAGAGGTCCGAGGGCAGAAGATCCGTCGGGAGACGGGGTACAGGTGCTTTTCGTGGATTATGCCTGGTGGGCCGGAGCTCGGGCCCCGTCGTGCGGGGAGGGAGTAAGCCCTTCGTGTGGCCTGTCCAACAGATGGTTTTCAGACAAAGCAATTTTTTTTAATGCAGCCCCATTTCCTTAAAGGAAAATGGGATGCGTTTAAAAAAAAAAGAAAAGAAAACGTTTTTGTTTCATTAGGGGCGAGCCTGCATGGGCCATGCACTAGTACATGCGCTCTTGCTTGCAAGACACTGTTGTTAACAAAAAAGGGGTTGGAGCCCGCCCATTACTTACCATTCGTTGACATCATTGGCACTCTTCTTTCCAGACTCATAATTGGCCAGTGGATGCCAGACGTCACTTCCTGTCTCTTCTCTGGAGCAAGGACCAAGCACAGACTGATTCCTCCTGATTAGTGTCCATCCGTTACTTGCACTGTGATGGTGGTACTATTTGGTTTCCCGTGTTGCTTCTTCAGAGCTCCCACCCACCCCTTTACTATGTTGCAAGTGTACCTATGCACGTATTTAGTTTTTTGCTGTCAGCGTACACTTATCACTGAGCATGTATAGATCTGTGCAGTGTACAGGTGGCTCTCACTATAAAAGTTCAGTGGTGCACAATAAACAAACGCTCAACACTCCGACCTACTTAGCCCTGTAATGGAATCCGCACTGCCCAACCTTCATTCATGCATCAAAGTGCATGCACTCAGTTCTGTGCCATGTTCGTCTTCTCAAGACAGTGCATGCATCTGGCAGAACTTTCCATGGATTCTCGACTTGCCGTGCTCTTATCTCTGAGTTTTATATACCTTACAGAAATGTGATGTTGACCAGCATTGTCCCTGTGCTTGTACAATGTGCAAGAATGAGTACTCAGTCTCCTGCCAGTGATGTAATTTATTTATTTATTTAATGCAATTTTATATAGCACGAACATTACCCGAAGGTGTCAGAGCGCTTTACAAAAGAACCAGTTGCGTTACATAAGGACTTTGGATTACATGAGTTACATAAGACATACAAACAGGAAAAAAAATGCAAATGTACAAGGTGTAAAGTCACTCAAGGAAGAGATATAAACAGGAAAAAATTGCACATGTACAAGTTGCAAAGTCACTCAAGGAAGAGATACAAACAGATAAACTCTAAAGTCACAAAGGAATGGTAGTAAGTACAAAGGTCTACTCCATATACTAGTGGTTAGAGTTCTGTATATACAAATAGTAAATTCACACGATTACATTTTAACAGCGATTAAGCTTGGACAATTATATAATCCATATATATATATATTTAAGACAGTCCAGCAAAAAGAGAAAAACGATCGAGGGTCATCAGGAGGAGTCAGGAGGGAAGAAGGAACTGAACAAAGGTCAAAGAAAATGGCAGGTCCGGGTCGTGGGTATAGACAGAGACCATCTCCAAAAATGGCGGGATGCACAAAAGTCACCAAAGTCAAGAATCCAGAAGAGGAACCCAGAGAGCAGGATTCCATTGAGTAGAGTCAGAGGGGGGACGCAGCCCCCAACATAGCAACAACATAGCCCCTAACATTGGCCCCCGCAGCTCCTGCTTTGCGGGGGGGGGCTAGCACTGCAGGGGGCCTACTCAGCCTTGGCCTGAGAGCTCCAGTTTCGTTACGGCACTGCTTGCCTTCTGGGTCCCTGCAAAGCCAGACCCGTGGAAAGATGTTTCAGCTGATACAAGCGTTGGCATAGCTGCCTCTCAGACCCCAACCAAGATTGGCACAATTTAATGTCTATTTGTATATATGAGGTGGCATTAAACCTGTAATGTCCTAGGTAGATAATAACGCCATTTGATCCTGACTGCTTAAACCCTGCACTGTATGGTTACTCGTCCTAATTTCCGCTAAGGTGGGATAATTAGACTCCTCCCGTAAGGCTTGATTCTGCCTGTCTTCGTCGTGGCTTACCCCAGTAAGCGGAGTTGCAATTTGCGGCCTGGTAGGCATCATTATCATCTGTTCGTTGTCAGAGCTGGTGGCTGGCCTCGTTGTTTGGAAGGTTGGAAAGAGCTTCTGCGGCATAGGTGTATTTGATTCTGAAGCGATGTCTGAGACTGCCTTTTTAGCGGTGTAGCCCCTATCTGGTGCCTGTAAACGCGACTGGAGTTCCTTTGCGCGTTGGCGCTGATCTTTTTAGGTCTCGCCTACGCGGCGCGCATGCGCTGCTTAGGAAAAAAGATCTTTTGAGATCGCTTCGGCTTTTCAGCCAAAAACGTGCACGCGTTCCATTGCCTTCAATGGCAACGCGTGCACGTCTGGAAATTCACTTGCGGGAGCGAGTGGCGCCATATGGTAGCAATTATAGCTCCCGCAAGTGAATCGTGCAGCCCCCCCATCTCCCCCCTGCTACCGCGTGAGGTGCGCAAGCGCCTCCCCCTGCTGCTGCGCGAGGCTTGCGCGCTTGTTTTTTTTGGCTATGGTTACGAAAGAAGGATTAAGACGCCTGTAAGAGCCACCCTAGAAAACCTCCTTCTCCTACCACTACCAATTTTTGGTGTCTTCCACCCCTTTTCAATCTTTAGAACGGATTTACTCATGCTTTTGACAGGAGTAAAACTAAGTTTCCAGGGTTGAAAACTTCCTGCAAATGCCTTGTGATCACTACATGTCTCAATTTCGCAGGCGTTTACCTGCTTTGGAAAGTTTCTATCGTCTGACGGAGGAGAGAGCCTGAACAGCTGTTCTGTGCTCGGCACAGGGCTCTCAGATTACCACTGCAAGAGAAAATGAGGGTTACAATTACGGACTCGAGGACCATATTTGCAGTAGGCGAGTGTTTCTAAGCCCAGGCTGCTCCAGGTGAATTCGCCACGAAGGCCTGGTCCTGGCATCACGTAGGAGACCAGTGGAAGCAAATGCTGGGGGTGCTTACTGGTGCAGTCAAATACAGCCCTGGCAGCATATGTGTAGGGTTTTACGGTTAGATTAACTACGGCTCAGTGCTTCGAATCTGTGGCATGAAGCGTTGTGTGTAATCAAACAATTGTTATTAATTAGGGGGTTTGAAGCCATGAAATAACGTGGAATAAAGAACACACGCATTGTATTTTTGTGTTTCCAATTATAAGTCATAAGCGCCATGTTTAAAAAATATATAAATGAGGAATCCTACAAGGCTGTGTATATTATCGTTATATTTTTTAAATAAATCAGAAGTTAACTGAATATTGTTTTGCTTTGAACAAACTTTGTGAGCATTGCCTTGTGTGAGTAGGTGAGTGAGTGTTAAAATTGTCGGTGGTCTGCGTGTGAGAACCCGTGTCTGTTTGAGGGTGAGGCTGTTTGAGTTTGCCTGTATGAAAGTCCTTATGAGTTAGCTTGAGTGGGACTGCATGTGTGTGTATGGATGCATGTCTGCGTGTGAGTGCTCATGGTGAATTTTGAGCGTGGGTGAATGCGTCTATGAGTTGTTAAGTGTGTTTATATCGGTTCTTCTGTGAGTATGTCCGGTCCCTGTAGGTCCCTGGCTTGCATTCTCATACAAGATTGTGATTACATGGGGGCTGATGGAGGGATGCGGCGTATGGTGTGTCCCAGAGAGACAGGCAGGCATGGCCTTGAACCCTTTGCACAGAGCAGCTGTCTTTTTTTAGACTTGGGCCTCTTTTTCTCTTCACGTTCTAGAATTTGCATATTTATAGGGGGTTCTTTCAAGACCCGGAAGTGGCAGCTTTGTGTAGGTCTGTTCTAGCTGAGGACTGCACTCTCCCTGCTTGCTCTTGCCTTTCATTGCACCTGCAGGTCGACAATTCTGCCCACGCTTGATAACACCATGTAATGACAATTTGGAATGGCGTCGTCGCCTTTGACTCCTTGCAAGCGGCATGTGGGACCTCGGTGTGGGCAGGCATTCAAAACGGAAGTGGATAGCCTGTATGGAGGGGGAGCGGCGCCTTAGACCCGAGAAAGAGCCCGCACAGGCCTCGCCATCCGGCGTGCATTCCCAGATGTGCACTGGAAACAATTCCCCATGTTAGGGAAAACAAGTACTATTGATGTAGGTAATTAAACCCCTCTTATGGCTGCGAGTCTTGGTGGCAAATGCTACGTCCAATCAGGAGTTTGAGTGGAACTCTTTCCAATTTATAGATGGCTAAATTGACCCTTTTGAACTCAAACGAAAACTCACCTGTGGCGAATTGAAAACCCATGTTTTTATTAAATAACTTAATATGTGGTCTTTTTTTAGATATGCTATAGTTAATATTTTGAAAGGGCAGTTTGTTTAATCTTAACATCTATGTAGTACTGCAACGTCGGCAAGGTCATGGACGCAATAGCTGTAGTTGTAGCTGTGATAATAGTATCATATGTATTTTGAGAACTAAAAGGATTGTATCCGTTTTCTGCAATCCTCATTCTTATTTCTCATTTTCTGTTTGCATAGTCGCACTTTAACACTTTTTTCTTGTCCCTATGTAAAGCTCCCTGGCGGCACTGTGCTTTTTACACTGTGTAATTCTTCACATTAAAATTAAATGAAAAACACACTGGTGCAATTTGTGGGATAATATCAGACCCTGGAAGAGGTGGAATCCTTCAAGCTCCTAAAATCAGTGCAATGTATCAGGGCACTGGATAATTAATTGTAGGGGTTGTGGGGGCTCATCAGGGGTAGTAAGTTCTATACAAATGCAATTACAATTCATTGAAAAGGAGATATGTGAGTCCATAGGAATTGAAATCGTCCTCCATAGTACCGCGTCCTTTTCATTTTAGGTGCCTCACCCGCCTTTGAAAGTTTCAGAATGTACCTAATCAGCCATAATATAATGTTTTTGCTTCCATTACCATAGTTGTTTTTGTGGCCCACTCATACTGAGCGTAACAGAGAGGTCCATTCTGTGCAATGAATGACATTTGCACAATAGTCAGAGGAGCAGGGTGGGTTGCATAACAATTGATTTGATGCAATACTTCATGCAGAGTTTTTATTCTAAGTGCCATATTAACAGGCGCGGTTGTAGCTCAACTCAGAGGTTCTAGAAGAGTCCACATACAATACAAAAGCAAGCATTGGCATAGCCAATAGGTCTCGCTTTTGGGACCTTATAAGTATTTAGTTATGCAGCACAATATCCTTGGTGCAACAACTTCAACTGTTGCATGGCTAAACACTTATAAAGTCCCAAAGGCGAGACCTATTGGCTATGCCAATGCCTGTTGTGTTTGAATGCAGTTCCCCGCTATGGCCAGTTTTGAAGAGGTGGGGGGTATCCATTCCCGCTATGTTGGCACTTTTGGTGTTTGTTGTAGTAGGAGTGGGGTGTCCTCCTTCAGGGGCTAATCCGGGGGCACTATCCTCTATATATTGGCCCCACTGCGGAGCTAAGTTTCTCTACTATAGGAGGACATGAGCACTTCGCCGTTTAGTGGCTGTTTGTTGAATCCAATTTACCCTCCAGTTTATGTATTTTGACTGTTATCTCAGTTATGGCTATTACTACTGCCTGCATTGTGTCCATTTGGATTTCCATTTTTTGCGTCTACCATGAAAGAGCATTGATTTAAGCCATCAGTGTCTTGTTTATTGAGGATGAGAGGGAATTTTGTTGAGTGCACCCAAACTGAGGTATATAATAGGTGTTGCGGTGGGTGTGATCCCCCTCGGTGCTGTTATCTTCCAACCCCAGGGGGTATTCTCTTATTGAAATTATAAGACTGCAATGATGGAGGGGGTTGTGTCGGAAACAGGTCACCATAAAAACAGCTTCCTTGACCCTGGGAAAGTTCATCAGTTTTTCTTTCTGTGTTATTAATGATAACTTGCAAGGAGACGAATGCTGAGGATATTTCAATAGCTTCAGGTTGTTCGTGGCCTATCTCCTTCTCTAGGGAATACTGTCCCAATGGCCTGTCAATTTCAGTAACTTGGACGCGAGGAGAGACTCCATAGTCCAAATTCCCCATGTAATGTGTAATTTGTTCCTGCCCCTGTGCAGCTTCTTGGTGTTGGGGTAATTGATCTCCATGTAAATTTGAAGTCAATCGGGGCAATGTAGATTTGTCACACAGCTGCCCCTTCGTGAGAGCTTTCAGTGGAGTGGGCAGTGGGGTAAAGTAGCTGCAAATTGTCAAGGTGTGGGGGGCAGGAGGTGCAGCAGGTGTTGACTCACACAGGACTTGTGTGTCTTTGACTAATCCTTGTGTAGAATGGGTATTGCAGGTGGATTTTTTAATCCCTGGTCGCTTTTTTGTCATTATCGGCTTCTGTTACAGACTTACTTATTTGAATTTATTGAGGTGGTTCGTGTCTTGCAACTTAAAAGGTCATTTGTAGATCAGCTTCCAAGTGGATGAAAAACACGTACTTTTTTAATGCCGGCAGACGCTTCTCCCCCCTCCCCCCCTTTGTATTCCAGGCCTTCTGAGGTAAGTTTAATAACATTTATGTATTGATCTATAAATCCGTGTGTTGGGCTCTTGCTGAGTCGTTATTAGGAGGGCTGGATCCAGGAGGGGGTCTTACGGGGGTCCTATTGTTCCAATATTTAGTGAGCTTTGTGGTGGATTGTCCCATGAGCAGGCTTGGGGTTGCTCTTGCTCCTGCCAAGGAGTGTGCACCAGGTGCAAGAACAGGCAGCCGACAGCATAGGCAGGGGGGCGCACCCAGTCCACAAGCTGCACCCAGACCCAGCTGGGCTCGGTGATCTGGGGCTCAACCAGGGCTGGACTGGCCGTAGCAGGCACTGAGCATTTCTCAGGTGGACCGCCAGGGTGGGGGCCGGCTTCGGACCCCTGAGGGTGGGCCACCTGTAAGAAAAGCAACTGCGAGTTTTACGTGCACCCCGCGGCAATCCCAAATCAATTGCCAGGAACGGTTTGCATTCCCAGTCCGGCCCTGGGCTGAACTCGGGACACACCCACACTGCAGGGTCTAACCCTGCTTTAACCTCGCTGAGCTCCCTCTTCAGTCCTTCTCTCCTCCAAATTAAGTTCCGTGTGGGTGCCTATCCGGGCTCCAGTGGGGCTTGTGAGCTTTGTGGCTTGATGAATTGAGGGCCAGGGAGGTTGCAAGGTGGGTACAGAAGGGTGCAGAGTAATGTCCTTTTCCCACCAGTTTCCCACCAGTACTCACCTGTACTCCTTCTTCTTTTTTTCCCCAGGTTCCAGTTGGTAGGAATAGGTAGCAATAGCTAGAATGGGCCGGCTGGACCGGCCCAGACTGGGCTGTGGACTGGGCTCCCCCCTGCCTCCAATGACTCTCAGCACAGGCTGGAACAGCAATACTATGAGAGGCCGAGGTCGGGGGATCACAGAGTATCGTACTCTAAGGACCTCTGGGATAGGGCACGTACTAACAGAGAAGCGATGCAAGCCGCACCAGCCTAATGCCGACTGCTTCTGCCTGGAAATGGGTACTGTCGCTAGCCTAGCCATACCGCTGCTCCTTCCCTCTGCTCCCGACCGGCTGCAATCACCAATCTGTAGTCATCCAACAAGGCCTGCCACATCCATTAGGGCCGATGAGCCGGTGGTGGCTGATGAAGCCAATGAGCCAGTGGGGGTCGATGAACCCAATTGGGGGCTGGTGAGGCAGCAGTAAGGCAACGGAGGTCCTTGAGATTGTGATGCGCTGGATTCGGAGAGGAGAGTTCGCCACACCCCTCCTCGCGGCTCAGAGACCGCGTGTGACGTCACAATTCAGACTCAATCAATCAATCAATCAGCAGAGCAGTATGGAGCTCTTGTTTGTACAGTCTTATGTGGGGCTCACCCTCAGTTACTTTGCGTCACGGGTGTACAGAACAGCAAACCAGAATCATGATATTTATCCATGTTATATTGGTAAAAATGGGAGGCTGGGCTTCTTTAGTGTTAGCAGCTGGTGTGCAGACAGAATATCGAGTAAAAAATATCGAGTCATAAATATCGTGGTTCTGAAATATCGACAGCAAGAATATCGTGCCCAAGAATATCGACTCTAGGTAAGTAATATCGATTTTAAAAATATCGAAGAGTTTAATATTGTTTGCAAAAATATAGTTTTGTTGTTAAAAATATCGATTTTTAAATTAATGTTATGTATTTTAGTATATATTTGTGATGTATGTTATTGTATAAGAATTGTTTTTTTTTAAATATATGTGTTACATTTCTTGTAGTTATTATTTTTTGTTTATTTGGATTATGCGTTTTTATTTCCGTAGAAGGTTGTTGGTTTTTAGGGGAATAGGGTGGAAAGTAATTTAATTATATTAAATTAATTGATTATTTTTTATTTATTAATATTTGTTTAACGAGATGTTATGGTGTTAAATGTGTAAAGTAATTTATTACTAATTAATTAATAATTGGTTGTTAATTGTAATTAATTAGTTATTAATTATGGTGATTGTATAATTAATTTTAGGTGTGTGTTGCGGTGTTTATAGGTGTAAAGGGTGGGAAATAATTTATTTTTAATTGATAAATTAATAATTGGTTGTTAATTAATTTTAATTAATTAATTGGTAATTAATTATGGTAATTGTGTAATTCATTCTAGGTGTGTGTTTTGGGGTTTATAGGGGTAAAGGGTGTTAATTAGTTCATTTTTTATTAATAGTTTTTTGTTAATTAATATGAATTTAATTAAACATGTATTATGGTAATTGTGTAATAATTTTAGGTGTGGGTTGTAGTGCGTATAGGGTTAAAGGGTGGGAATTAATTTGTGTTTAATTAATTAATATATACTTGTCAATGAATGTTAATTATTTTATATTTATTTTGGGTAATTGTTTATTTTATTTTGTGTTGTTTTTATTTTTAAAGGGGTAAAGGGCGGGTATTAAATACATTTTAATTACTTTCTAATTAGTTGGTAATGATACTAGTTTTTAATTTAAAAATACGTTTCAATTGTTTTTATTATTTTATAGTTTAATTCAGGTGTGTGTTGTGGACATTATAGTGTTAAAGTGTATGTAGTTAACTAAGGTTTGTTAGTTTATTTTTATTAATAATATTTTCTTAATTTATTATTAATTATGTTAATTGTAAAAGTAAATGTATTTAAAAATGTTGAAGTGTGCTGTTATTGGGGTGGTGTTATAGAGTAGTAGATAAAATAAATAAATGTATGTATTAATTAATGTTTCTGTAAGTATTTTCTAGTTTAAAATATGTATTTTTTAAATTATTATTTTATTTTATATAATATTTATAGGTATTTGTTATATGTAATTAATATTACAATACCTTTTTATATATTTAATATCTTTGATTGATTTAAAAAATATATTATTTATTTCTTTTCATAAAAAAAGTGTATATATATATATTTTTTTTTTCAACTGTTGGAGTGTGAATAGTAAGTTTTGCCTCTCCGCTATGCAACACTTTCCCTACTGTTGTACTCATTGGAGTTGGAATAGTAAATGTAATTACTCAGCTATTCAACACTTTCCCTACTTTTGCACTCACTGGAGTTTGAATAGTAATTTTAACCCCTTCGCTATCCAGCACTTTCCCTACTGTTGTACTAATTGGAGTTGGAATAGTAAATTTAATTACTCCGCTATCCAACACTCACTCTACTGTTGCACTCACTGGAGTGGGAATAGTAATTTTTACCCCTCCGTGATCCAACATTTTCCCTACTGTTGCACTCACTGGAGTGGGAATAGTAAATGTTACCCCTCCGCTATCCAACACTTTCCCTACTGTTGCACTCACTGGAGTGGGAATAGTTAATTTTACCCCTCCGCTATCCAACACTGTCACTACTGTTGTACTCACTGGAGTGGGAATAGTCATTTTTGCCCCTCCGCTATCCAGCACTTTCCCCACTGTTGCACTCTTTGGCGTGGGAATAGTAATTTTTGCCCCTCAGCTATCCAACACTTTCCCTACTGTTGCTCTCACTGGAGTGGGAATAGTAATTTTAACCCCTTTGCTATCCAACACTTTCCCTTTTGTTGCACTCACTGGAGTTGGAATAGTAAATTTAATTACTCCGCTATCCAACACTTACCCTACTGTTGCACCCACTGGAACGGAAATAGTTATTTTTACCTCTCCGCTATTTAACACTTTCCCTACTGTTGCACTGACTTTATTGTGAAATGTATGTTTAAATATTTATTAATAGTTTAATGTTTTAATTTATTATAGAATGTTGTTTTTTTAAATTTTAAATTATTGCTATATACTTTTATTTTTTATATAATCTAATCTTTTAACATATATTAAAAGTAATAGTTTATTCATTGTTTTAAAGTAAATATATATGCATAAATAATTGTTTGTGTGTTTATCTTTTTTTATTAAGTTTATTTGTTATATTTTATTTAAATGTATATTACATTTATTTTATTTTGTTCAAATAAATGTAATATATATTATTTTATATTTATATAAAAGTTGATATTTTATACATCTATATTTTTTACACCGATATTTTTTAGTCGATATTTGTGCACTTTCCTGTTTAAGTATAGGAGTCAATATTTTTGTTGTCAATATTTTTTCATCTATATTTTTTACATCAATATTTTTTACATCGATGTTGTCAGTGAGCCTTGGCAGTTAGATAGTGAAACATTGTCTCTCCTCGTCTCTGCTGAAGCAGGCAATGTTTCGAACTACAAACATGGTCTTTTAATTTGTCAGTGGCTAGGTGAGGTGACTGTTGCTGCATTACTGTATGTCTTTTTTGCACCAAGAAACGATAGCGTACATCACATGTGCATGTATTCTCATTCCGATCGGGTCGGAAGGGCACCGAGCGCGATCCGGCCGGAAAAACTACAAGCCGTACGCGTGAGCGAGCAAGTACGATGCGAGCTACGTGAGATTCACCGACCGAGTCGTTTCTGGGTCCGAACCGCTCCGTACGTCTCGGTCGGAAGCTAACCGTGGCGTGCAATGGATGCGATTTACAACTGAGCCAGTACGATGCACGCGTCGAACAGCCTGTGCGAGCCGGAATGTCTGGCTCGCAAAAGCTCCCGGAGTCGGACTTCGGGGGTCCGCGTCGGACCCCCTGACAACCGCAGCCCTACGACTCGGACACAGGGGGAGACCTATGGGTCTCCCCAACATAGGCATGTACGGTGCGGATGGCACTGATGCGTACCCGCTGTAGGGGGCGCACTTGTTCGAGACGTACCCATTCAGTCAATGGGAGAGCATGTACGCGTCGTACAACTGGCTCCCATTGACTTCTATGGGAGTACGGCTAAACCAAGTCCGACAGCATAAATCACATCGTACTCACTCGGTCGGACTGTAGGGGTCCGGCTCGGTCGATAAACACTCCGGATCCGACTCGGTCGGAGTGCTTTCCGACCCGGATCGGAATCGGCCCCTCTCTGTAATACTTCATGCTTAATCACAGCGAGACATATTGCACAATGTTTTGGGCATGTCTTTGGCCATGTAAGACTTACTACATGGAACATCTTCCAATCACACACTCCAAAAAAGGAACCCACTGCAAGCTGAACCATTTGAGGGGTATGAAGCATTAGATAAGTACTGAAGTGCAATACAGCGCAATACAAAACGCAACAGCACAGAATTTCACGAGGTCTCAATACCAGGAACAGAATATGACACCATGTCATCAGCTACTATTAGAATAGATAGCGCAGATGCGTGACCGACTGATAATAGCCTCTGCACTATGTATACCCAGGGCCACTGGAATTATACAGCAGGAGGGGGCCAAATTATGTGGCAGGTTTTAGTAAATTATGCAGCACAAAAAGGCAAATTATGTAGCATAATGCGCCACATTTTGTAATAGTATTACTTCATTATTTAGTCATTTTTAAACTTGGTAACGCTGCCTGGGCATTGGTTGCCCCTCACTGGTGCCAGTTTAACACCCAAATATAGCAAAGAGCAACAGAAAGGTGACCAGTCCAGTATTACAAAGGGCCTTCCTGCACGTGCCAACAGTTGTCGCTGCATTGTTAGTAACTTTTGAACCTTTTGAGCAAGAAACAATTTTTTTGTTAAAATATGCAAATTATGTGGCAAATTATAGATTATGTGGCAAAACTGGCAAATCTATAATTATGCGAAAATCGGCACACAATTGCATAATTCTAGTGGCCCTGTGTATACCCTACGAATAACAAAGTAACAAAGTAAATGTTACTGACTAAATCAAAATAAAATCCACAACCAACTGACACCCCTAGACACAAATAATCAGACCATGATGCAAGTAGAATGTTCTCCTTAGCTGTTCATTAGGCACACAAACCCCATGGGATCCAGCAGAATCTAGTTCTAGTTGGTCAACTGGAACTCTCACAATGTTGAATGTGACTCTGCTGTGGATCCCTTTGATCGCTGCTAGGTGTTGGCTGTCCCTCAATATATCTCCTTGCACCCCCTTGATATTTCTGTTGTCCCACATGCCTTGTCCCGTACCCCTATGAAAACATTTGTCACTTTAAAGCAGGTGCAGTAGCATCCATTTGAGGGGTCACTTACCTCCCTAATGCCAGTGTCTTCCGGGTGTCCTGGGATGTTGAAATCTATACCACACAATCTCTTTGTGCTGTATAACCAATCACCGTCTGTTACAGAATTCATCTATTGGAAAAGAGCAAAAATAGAGATTAGTTCTCAGAGGCTGACAGGATGCAGTACTGCTGCATCGCTAACGCGAAGCACTGGAACTCTCAGCAAACATAGGCATCACATTAACATCGTTGTTGGACAGTATCTTCAGATATGTTATAGTGCCCTAAATCTGTGGCCATCTGGCTTGATTCATAAAGGACCTCTGCACTCGTGGCAGATGCCCCCCAGTCATGGAGGAGTCTCCGCATGTCAGATAATTCTGCATTAGTGCTGGGTAATTGTGCAATGACATTTGCACTGACAACCACTGCAAAACACACTTTTGCATCTGGAAACCAGTGCAATTTTGTGCTAGTCATCAAGGCTTGTGCAAAACTGGTCAGCAGATATTTTAAATTTTCATGACATGCCTGGCTCAAACCCACATCTTCCTCTGACCTACAAAGTATTTCCTTCCACTGAAGGTTTTAAAATGAGTTTGATCTGAGTGAGTTTATAGTACTCCATGCAATGTTCAGAATTACTGGACTCTGCTCACAACAAAAGGACACGCTCAAGACCATGAAGAGCATCCACTCAGAAGCCCTGTTGGATCCTTGCCGGAACTACATCTTCCACAGAGCAGCCCCCCCAGCTTCGCTGCACCATCAACTGCTCATTCGAAACCACCACCTTCCCCGAAGTCTGGAAACACGCAGAAATCACCCCCTGATGAAGAGGCCATCCGCAGATCAAACTGACCTCAAGAACTACAGACCCATCTCCCTCCTCCCCTTCCCAGCCAATTCATCGAGAAGGCCATCAAAGCTGATCCTCTCCCTAACCACCTAACCCCAAACTGCCAGAACCAACTTCCAAAGTGGAATGAAGGATGTTGGTACCTGGATGAAAGATAGCTGCCTCAAGTTCAACTTGAACAAGACTGAAGTACTCATCCTGGAACCCACCCCTTCAGCCTGGGGCGACTTTTGCTGGCCAGCCACTTTCTAATCCACCCCCCCCAACGGACCACGCATGCAACCTCAGCATCATACTGGACCCATCGCTCACAATGAACTGACAAATCGATGCAGTTTCCCCAGCCTGCTTCCACGCGCTCCTCCTCCTTCAAAAGAAATTCATGCAGATCCCCACAAAATCCAGAAAGATGCTCACACACACACTCATCACCAGCAGACTCGACTACGGCAACGCACTCTACGCCGGCGTTACCCAGAAACAGCTCAAGAAACTACACATTGTCCAAAATCCTGAAGCCACATCACACAACACCTCTGACAGCTCCACTGGCTCCCATGCCACAAGAGAATCACCTTCAAGCTCCTCACACATGCCTACAAAGCTCTCTACAACGAAGGATCAGCATACCTGAACCACATCTCGCATCCCACGTACCCGCCAGGCAACTCCGTTCCACCCAACTCGCCTTAGCCTCCGTCCCCAGGGTCCACAAGACTAGAACCGGAGGAAGATCCTTCTCCTACCTAGCCGCCAAGATCTGGAACAACCTGCCCCTCCACCTCAGGCAATCTGCGTCGCTGACCCAATTCACGAAGGATCTCAAGACCTGCCTCTTCGAATAATCCTATACCCACAAGGACCAGCAGTCCCCCCCCACCCACCCAGCGCCGTGAGACCCACACGGATGAGTAGCCACGCTATACAAGTCCCTGATTGATTGATTGATTGATTGATTGATTGATTGATTGATTGATTGATTGATTGATTGATTGATTGATTGACGAGGCCCTGCTAGCAAGCACGATATGAAAAGAACTTGTTGCAAAATATCCTTATGGGCCAACTGGGACATGTGGTACCAAATTCATGACATGCCCATAGGATTAGGCCAAGGACCGTAAAAAATAACTCAGTTATCAAGTTCAAAGTGTCTCGATTTTAGGAAAGGCAAAGATACTTTATTTTATCTTCTGCTTTTAAGAAGTTTAGATGCATGTCTTAGGGCCTCATTATGAGTTTGGCAGTGCGGGAGCGGGACTGCCCTGCTCCTTCACCGCCAAACTAATGTGCAAACTGTCCGCCAGTTCAGGAGTTTTCTCCTGTCTGGCAGGCAGTTCTTTGGCATTCCCAGGGCGGTGCCTATGAAATAGGCACCGCAATGGGAACATCAAAGGAAGTACCTGCACTGCATGGACCGCTGCAGTCCATGCAGTGCAGGTGCCTGAGTCAATGCACACAGCTGGGCACATCTTGTGCCCCCCTGTGTGCATCCACATGACGTGAGGCACCAGGGGGCCTTGGAGGGCCCTCTTTGTTTCCTCACCGCCACACTATTCATGGCGGTCGCACGGTCATGAAAAGTGTGGTGGTGAGGAAACTCGTAATAAGCTTGGTGGGGCCGAATCTCTGATCCCTGACGGACACGGTGGTCCCAGGGCGGCCCGACTGCCTTGGTCGTAATGGGGCAGTTGGAAGACTGCCACCACTGAGCCCGCGAGCCCCGCCAGACTCGTAATATGGCCCTTTGAGTGTACTCCTTTCTTAAAGAGACAGGAAGGAGCTGACCCGGAAATCTGTCCCGTTTATTCCGCCTATTTGCTTCGTCAGGATGAATGTGATTGTTTTCGCTGTGTCTTATATTGGCAAGGATGTATTGTACTGCCCTTTATGTTTTTATGCAAAACCGAATAAAAATAAATTGAACTTGAACTACTTGATTCAGTTGTCTTAGATACCGGGTGCACAACATGGAAAAGGAAGGAATAAATCGCCCCATCATTTGGACTCGTGCACCTTTTCTCCAACATTTGCGCAAAAGCAAAAATACCCACTGATATCACTTAGTTCAAAATCACTACAAATGTCAATTTAACATTTGCCCGAGTCAAATCTATGTTATGCAGAAAATGATAATCCGGTCCTCTTTTGTCAAACCCTGGAGCGAATAAATCATCGTTGCATCGTTCGTGTCCTCGGTACATCAGCCCTGATAGCTGCAGCTTTGTAAAGTTACAACGTGTTGCGTGCAGGAGTTCCTGCACCTGCGTGACAAGCCATCCAGCATTCACATATTTTCTCTGAAACGAGAAAAATTCTCCTCTTCATCCACGAAACATCTGCCTTGTTTTCATATTGCATAAGCGTTGCACCACTGCAAAAAAATGGAGTAAACTCGTCTTGCACGTTTTTGCTGTTCGCACATTAGAGAAAGGAGCATACAGATGTTTCCCCAGGCTATGTTTTCCACCCAGGCAAAAATAGAGGAAACAGATTATAAACTCAATTACAAAAATATGAATTATTTATGTACCACTTCTAAATCACAGTACTACAGTATTTAACAAAATACTGCTCTGGCGGGGGTATCTGTTATTAGTAAACACCGGTCTATAATTAAACTGCTGCCTGGTGCAAGTAGAGAGGTAGTAAAACAACAACATGCTAAGCGTCTGTATTAAATTACTACTTCCTTCCTCTTTTTAACTGACGTAACAGGGAAAAGGTGAGTTAAAGTAGGAGAAATGGAAGATAAAAGTAAGACAGAATAGAAGAAAGAAAAAAAAAGAAAGGTGTAGCCTCAGCACATCAGTCTTTGCATATTTAAGCACATCATGGACCACAAAGCAGAAAAACAATTTGGTCGAACGTATAGGAAATTGTTGCCCCTGGCAGGCCTATGTGCTGTTTTTTATTTTTTGCCAGTATCACAAATGCACCGGTGACCTCTCTAGTTTTAAGGAAGCTCAAGGGCCTAACTCAGCATAGGAAAATAGGTCCGGGGACGAAGCGCTAGCATGTAGCGCCACCTACCGGTGGCTGGCGGTATCTGTTGCAACATGACTATAGCACAAAATCAGGCAAGCCATGCTATTGGAATTACATTTTCTACTGCTGTCATTTGTAGTTAAACAAGCAGGGCTCGAGTCGGGGTACCACGCGGGTGGACGGCGTCCCCCCACTTATTTTACCAGGTTTTTCCGGGTGGACGCCGTCCACCCTGCCCAAAAGCTGGACAGCATTGTGTGAGCAGAGAGCCCGGGTGGGAGGGAAGTTTCCCGTAAATTACCAAAGATATGCTAATATTTGTAATTGGAGACTTTAAGAGGCACCGGTGGTGTGTGCAGGCTGGAGTGATTGGGAGGCGGAGCGAGCAGGCGTTGGCGGTTAACGCTTGGAATGTGTGTCCTTCTGTATCTTGTGCACTTTTGAGCACTTCGTTGTGCAACTGGGGCACCCCCTGGGGGGGAGTGGGGGGGAGGGGGGGTTGCAAAGGACATCGAGGAACAGACCAGGGGTAGCAGTGCTGTGAAATGCCCCGTCATCTAAAGGCATATGAATACTCATGAGATTCCTGTTGTGACGTCACTTCCGGTGACAGCGTCCCCCCACTTCTTTTCATGAGATTCCTGTTGTGACGTCACTTCCGGTGACAGCGTCCCCCCACTTCTTTTTTTAGGACTTGAGCCCTGTAAACAAGTAACGTTTTACACAACAAAATAAATACCACCAACAGCTATTACTAGCGACAAAGTTCAGTACCGTCGTATAAATGTGCTTATCTCCTTCCGGCTGGTACATATGCACTAATCCAGGGCTTTACGTGGGATGAAAAAACTGGGGGGGCTCTCAATAGGGCGTGGCTAGTGTAATTAAGGGCGTGGCTTAAAAACATGTAAGGTAAAAATGTCTGCTTAGCATAGTGTGCCGCCCTACAGGTATTTTGCTGTTTCTGTCATTGCATCCAGATATATGATACAACAAGTAACATCATACCTACAATAAGTTAGGACTATTGGCTTTGTCAATGGTTGTTAGTTGCATAAGATAAATAATCAGCAACTGTGGCTTGTATATAATATTGAAAAAGCTTCCACTTAAAGCCATGGTGACACCACGACAATGTTGCTGCTCCTGAGTTCCGAAAAGAGAAGAGAAATCCAGAGAGAAAATGACTCTTTAAAGGATTTCCCTTCCCCTATAAGGCTCGAAAAAAATCACGCACCGCCAGGGCACAAAACAGAGCCCGATAGAGACCTGTTTGGAGGCCTCCTTAAAAAGAACCTGCCGGTGTTCAGTCCCGGTTAGACCCGGCTCACTTAAAGCCCTGCACGAATCTTAGTGTAAGATGGTATGGAATGTGTCAACTGCACCCACTGTGACCTGAGCGGGATGGGGGGAGGTAGGGGAGAGCTGATTGACTTCTGAAATGTCTTTATGAGATGCGATCGTATATCTGACTGTAGATAGATGGATGTTGTACAGTTCATTGAACTGATAATAAAAATTATACTAAAAAACAGGGGGTTTATCGCCCAGTCTATATCATAATCAAATTCAAATACCGGAAAAATGCACCTATTTTCTTGATCAGGTCCCTCGCCACCCAAAAGCCCGCATTTCCTGCTGGCAAAATTGACTCATCACAGAGAGTGAGTTAAATGATCCTCCTACTGTTTTTCTCTATTTGAGTGAAAAACAATAATACTTGAAAAATGTTTCTCTAATGCTTGTATCAAAGAAAATGACGTTAACTTTTTAACTATAAACAAATAAGCTACAGCTCATAAAATATTTAAATTTTAATTTTTTTGGGTGTGACAGAGCAAAACAAGGCTGAATATTTATCTATAAAATAGGTCGATTGGATAGAGACTATGGTGCCCTAACGCATTGTTGCGAGTGATTTGCAGTCTTGTGTGTGGTTGCCATTCAGTTGCACAGCCAGGCTGCTCTTCTGAAGTCCTTGTCAGTACATGCATATTGCACTACTTATATCTGATGAAAATGAAATGCATTTTTACTGCTAAAATGAAAATAAAACCATGAACAAACTTACGCCATTAGACGCAAATAACCAGTACGACCATGCATCTGGAATATTCTCCTCGGCACCTCATTAGGCATTCAAAATCCAAATGGATCCAGTAGAATGCATGTAAAAAAAATTGGCCCTGGGAACCCCTGGTTGCATAGTAAAAATCAGCTGTTATTGGGGTGCAGTGAGCTCCCTGGTGCTCGGTGCCACTTCACCTGCTGCCACGGGTGTAACGCAAAATGATGCCCCCCCCGCTGAAGAATGTGATGAGGGCCCCTGAGTCTCCCGTATCTTAGGCATATTCAGTGGCATTTGGCCGAATAGGGCCCCCCATGAAAGTCTGGGGACCCCTGGAGAGTTGGGAGCACACCTGCATCACAGGGTCTCTAGAGGCCTGCGTTATGCCCCTCCCTCCAGCCTCCTGCTGCCTTCCATGCTCTAATGATACTGAGTCCATGGTCGCATTTGGTTCTACCTGAAGCTACTGCTACTGCGACTGAGTAGGCAGCTGGGCACCTAGCTTGCCACTTGCCAATGGCCTCCAGCTCCTGCTGTTCCAGCCTGATCCAGTTGGCGCCTTTTGACCAAGTGACACCACCGCTGCCTGGGTTTTGCCACCTGGGTTTTTGCCACTCACCGTTCCTCTTGCCAACTGCCCCAACCACATCGGTCCCACCAGAAACAAGACCTACAAAAACAACAAACGACCCAGCTGGTACACAAATGACCTCGGGAGTCCAAGCACCACTGCAAACAACTTGAGAGAAAATGGAGACTCAACAAAATAAACACCGCAAGATCCACATAAAAAGCCACCCTCAACCTCTACCACCACCACCAACAAGTACGAGACACAAAGAAAAACGCCCTAACTCTCAGACTCGAAGCCAGCTCCAACAACAGCAAAGAACTCTTCACCATTGTCAAGGAGTTCTCCAATCACTCTGCTGCTAACAATAACATCAGTCCATCCCAAACACTCTGCAATGACCTCTCAAACTTCTTCGAACATAAGATTACCAAAATCTACCACCCATTTGACCCACAGCAGAACTCCTCCGACCAGCCGGACACCTTCTTCATTGTCAAACACCAGCTAAGCAACTGAAAGACCCTCTTGAACGAAGAAACTACCGACCTAATGAATACCATGCACCCAGAAGCCCCCTCAGACCCATGCCACCACTCCATATACAACCTTGGAAGAACCCTCATCTCCCCTATGCTCACCGCTATCATCAACACCTCCAGAACCAACACTACCTTCCTGTCTTGTTGGGAAAACGCAGAAGTCAACGCCCTGTTGAAGAAACCAACACCCTCAGCAGCTACAGACCCTTCTTGCTCTTGCCTTTTTCAGCTAAAGCCATCAATACCCAACTCGCAGACCACCTTGAACTCAATCAACTCCTAGACAGCTCTCATTCAGGCTTTCACATCAACCACTGCACAGAGACAGCCCTCATTGAGGCCAGCAATGACATCAGAAGCATCCTTGACCAAGTAGAAATGGCCGGACTCATCCTCCTCGACCTCTCCACAGCTTTCAATAGGGTCTCCCACATGTCACTCATCAGAAAGCTTCAGCACTTGCGCATCTGTGGACCGGCCCTCAAGTGGATATCCTCCCTCTTCATGGACAGAACTCAAGGAGTTGGACTTCCCCCCTACATTTCAGAACCCAAAACACATGTGCAGAGGCCCTCAAGCATCATCACTCAGCCCAACACTCTTCAACATCTACATGACTCCACTCATAGACATTGTCAGGGAACATGGCATAAACATAGTATTCTACGCCAAATGACACACAGCTCATCATCTCCCCTACCGACTCAACCTGCACCGCCAAAGCAAACTTCACCAACTGCATGAGAAACATCACTGCTTGGATGAAAAACAACTGCCTCCAGCTCAACACAAACAAAGCCAAATTCAACAACCACTCCCCTTGTCACACCTCTTGGTGGCCCTCCAAACTTGGACCCCCACCCTCCCATGCAGACCATGCCAAGAACATCGGAATTATCCTGGACACCAACCTCTCCATGAGCAGACAGATCAACTCTGTCCCCTCATCATGCTTCCACATCCAGAGAATACTACACAAGATTTTCAAGTGTATCCCACTGAACACCAGACGAATGGTCACCAAGGCTCTTATCACAGGTAGACTTGATTATGAAAACACCCTCTACATTGGAATCCAGCCCATGTCCAATGCTGACTTCAAACCACCCAAAACACCGCCGCCAGACTCATCCTGAATATCCGGAAAAGTATTCATATCTCTCCACACCTCAACAATCTCCAATGGCTCCCAGTCCAGGAAAGATGTATGTTCAAGCTACTTACCCATGCCTACAAAGCTCTACACAATGAATGTGTGTCAGAATCTCACCTGCATTTAGCACGCATGCCTTCATCACGCCGTTATTAGAATGAACGTGTCATTATGACACATTCCTTTAGCACGCAAGTTGTTACAAGGACTTGACTAAGGGGGGCACTGGACTTTGGAATAGTATCATGTACTATTCCAACTCCAGTCGGCGCAACAATAAGGAAGGTGTTGGACTTAAAATCCAACACTACTCCACTAATGTGCCCCCCTAAAGCAAGTAATTTTAATGACTTGCGTGCTAAACAAATGTGTGTTAAAGATGCGTTTGTTTTATTGCCGGTGCTGTCAAGGCACAGCGTGAATCCGGCTTCGGCTTAAAGGACATTTCCCCTACACCACACCAGTCCAGCTTACCTCAACCACTGCCTCAACTTCTACCAACCCACCAGACAACTTCAATCTGTGTCCCAGGCAAGAGCACACCTCCCTCGCATCAAGAAGATCTGAAGCGGAGGACGTTCCTTCTCATACCTCGCAGCCAAGACCTGGAATAACCTACTGAAACATCTCAGAACCTCCCCTTCTGTCATAGACATCCAAAGGAACCTCAAGCCATGGCTCTTCCAGACGAAACAGCCATGATCTACTCCTTCCCCCTCAGGACTGTCCTACTCGGTGCCTGGATAACCTCAAGGGTGATTAGACGTGCTCTACAAATTCACGTAAGATAACAATACCATAACATAACTACTGAGAGGGATGGAAGAAAAAGGAAAATAAGAAAATCCCGAGTGGAGAGACAACTATGATATTCTTGAATATTCTCCATTTTGTTCTTACAGTATTCTTAGATTTGTCTTATTAGCATTACACTATTGCAAGTTTGAGTTCATTGAAGGCAATTTCTTCTGACACAGGGTCTTCGAGTTCCTCTTGGCCAGATATCTTTCCTATATGCCAAGCAAAGCACAGCACTCAAGGTTTGTCCCGAAGGGGAAAACTAAAGGTGCCAAGTCTTCCCCAGGGCCCCTGTCACCTCTGTGGATGGGGGTGCATGCAGGGGGTCACATGCTGTGCCCCCCTGTATTTTTAGACCCCCTGTTCCTGCACAGCTAGAAATGCATGGCATAGTGCATTTCTTCCCGTACAGAAATGTGCTTTGGTGGTCCCACGGCGGAGCCTTTCTAAGGCTCACATCTGATCCTTAGAAGGAACTGGCGTGGGACCACCAAAACACTGGTGGCCCCCGAGGATTAACTCGTAATCTGGCGGGTGGTCTGACTACGGGTTTGCCAGTCTTCCAGCGGGGCCCTGGCGTGGCGGCCGCTGGAAGACCACCAAACTCCTAGTCAGGCCGTTAGTTTACAAGTATTATTGCTCAAGAATAAAAAGAACGGTCAAGTCACACCCTTGGTGAATGCGGTTGAGCTTATTTAATGTATTTGGCATATTTATCTAGCATTTACAACAGCATAGGCATCATAAAGGTTAACAAAAATACAAGATGCTAAACAGGAAAACCTAAGATACTTAAAATAATAATGAATATACATGAATCACTTCTGACATTATATCGTTAACAAACAAATTGTGATACACAAATATCGCAACAAAAATATTGCAGTACTATATATTGTGTCAGTATATATTAAGATTAAATAGATATGTACAGGTATCTAAAAGTATTAAAAATATAACTTTAAATAAAATAAACAACTTATATATAAACATATCGATATATATATATCTAACACACACACATATATACACACACTTATACATATCTATATAGTGAAAAATATACACCTAAAGTCATATATTTGTAAAAAATATACTTAAAAATAAATGAAAATACTGAAATATATAATAAACAATCCATAACTAAAGTAATATTTTTCAGAATTGTAAACAAATATTATTTTTTTTATTATTTTTGTTTTTTATTTTCATTTCATTATGAGCAGGTAGAATGCAAGAAATAACTACAGAGCAATAGATAGGATACGATTAATCTTTTCCTACATAGCCAAGTAATAGATATCTATATCATCGAGAAAAGGGTAGCAAGAATACAAAGATATGAAAATTAAATGCAAATAGATAGATAAAATAAACATTATCTTATTCCCCACAGCCAGATAGTAGATAATTAGAAGGTAAAAGATTTGCTAAGAGACGTGCACACACCCCTTTCTTAAGCACAGATCATATGATACTTTATTTAATCTAAACTTGATAGAATAGAACATCGTAATTTTGCACGTTATTTAATAATACATTTGAGAGATCATAATTCATATCACATAATTGCAATAGACAAATACTTGACAAGACCCCCCAAAAAACGCATTTTATCCTTAACTGAGCGCTAAGTTAGTGGACAATTTGTTTTGACCGTGGAGGTGATTGTAGTTTACCTCAGATGCTTCACCTTCCCATATTTACAGAATTTGGAAATCACTCCTATCCGAAGTGCGTAGAGCTCTTCCCATGCTTGTACTTTTTGCATCTTTGCTACCCAGTGCTCATATGCGGGGGCTTCTCTTGATTTCCACGTTTGAAGGATCAATGATTTGGCCACATTGGTCTAAATAAAATATAGCTCTTTCTGATGCAGATTTACCAGGATAGATATCCCAAAAAGGGCCCCCGATGGTTCCGGTGGTATTAGAATTTGAAACTTCGCCCATGTCCATTGAAATACTTTGCTCCAAAATGAAAACAGAACTGGACAAGTGAAGATTGAATGAAGCCAATCACCATTATCCACCTCACATCTAAGGCGCAATCCCGATGAGGTTGGAAACATCCTTTGAATTTTATCAGGTGTATAGCATAGTAACCACTTCGAAAGGAACGCCATCCTCTTAAAGTTTGCCCTTCTAATGGCCGACAAATTGGTATACGGCCTAATCCCTTTTCAGATCATTCTGTCCCATTTATTGAAATTAATATTGAATCTGAGCGACAAGAAAGACCAAGGTGGTCGCTCGATAAATCTTTGTTGACAAATAAAAGCGGAGTTCAAGCTATGCGCTCTAATATCGCAGAATTTTTCCGGAGGAATATTGGGTCTGCTCCCTCCTTTTAGGTCTGGGGTGCCTTCCTACAGGGCGTGGCCAAGGCATTTAAAGCTCAAGTCTCAAAACTGAAAAGGTAAAAGGAGCAAGACTTACAGGTAGAGTTTGATTGCGCTACTCTGGCCCATCTTGAGGGGGATGAGCAGGACTCTGGAGCAAGATTAAACAAAGCTAGACAAGCCCTGAAAGAATATAATTTTGCCCAGACAATTGTGAACCAGAACATCAGCTTTCAGCAACTATATGAAGAGAACGAACAGGCCGGATTATTTCTTGCGTGGTCGGTCAAAAAAAGACAGAACAACTCCATTAAATCTATCTACAATGGAGCTAATGGCCAGATGGTATTTCAAGCAGAGGAAATAGGAAAAGTGTTTCTAAGACATAATGCGCATCTTTATGCGTCTCAATCGGCCATCAGTCTGGACTTAATAAATTCCTTGATGGCATTGATATACTTTTACTCGATCATGAACAGTGACAGAGTGCAATTGTTCCCATTTCCTCTAAAGAGATTCTAGAAGCTATCAAGAGCTCCCCTAAAGGGAAAGCATGTGGGAACGACAGCCTACCAGCAGAGATGTACAACATTTTTGGACCTCAGCCCAAACCTGCAGATCAACCTTGCTCATACCGCCCCATTAGCCTTCTAAAAAGCGGTCATAAAATCTACGCCAGAATGGTTGCACCTAGAATAACACCTCTGGCACAAGAAGTTGTTCATACCGACCAAGCCTGATTTCTCCCAGGAAGTACCATCTCTGCAACTACTAACTTTCTCTTCCAAGCTATAGATTATTTTTTCTAATAATGAAATCAATGCATTATGATAGACACCGAAAAAGCATTTAATTTAGTTCAATGGGAAATTCTCTTTGCAGTCATGACCAGATTTGGTTTTCCAGCGTAATTGGTGAGGTCCTTGGGTACTTTATACAACCATGCTCAAGCACAGATTATGATAAATTCACATTCGTTAGGGAGAATCCCAATCAGTCGAGGCACTTGTCAGGGCTATCCAATCTCTCCAGTGCTCTTTGCACTATTTTGCGAACTTCTAGCTCTCTCTCTTCGGCAAGATCCACAAATCGAAAATCCTGTTTTAGAGGCCCCAAAACTCAAACTCTTCACAGATGGCTTACTTCCTCTACTTGAAAGCTGAGAAACATAATATTAAAAGAGCCTTTGATAGAATTCAAGTCTTCTCTGAGATGGGGAGCTTTAGAATCAACAAGTCAAAATCAGAAAATTTGCTATTTAGCACTTTCATCTCTATGCTACCGAAGGAAATACAGCTCCAGGTTCATGTCATATGTTCTATTAGATATCTAGGGGTCTTTATTCCACATGTTTTTTCTGATCCCTAGCATCTCAACTACCTACCTGCATTGGCGAAAGCTAAAAGCTTATTATCGCAATGGCATCTATATCCTTTTACCATCATTGAGCAAGTAGCTCTAATTAAGATAATGATCCTGCATCTTTTTCTTTTCATCTTCTCTAATTCTATTATAAAAGTTTTGCAGAAATTATTTTTAGAAGTCGACCAAATGCTGCACCATTTCATTTCGGCAGGCAAAAAAACCTCGGCCAAATTAGAAACCAATTTAAGAAATACTTTCTATTGATGCGTGAGGGAGGCAACCTCCCAGAATCTTACGGATAATTTCTATCCTAATCAAATGCTAAAAGAAGCAAACATCATCCTCTTCCCCTTCCTTGAAATCCCCAAGCTCCCAAAACATTTTAGGTACAAATTTCCAGTGATAGTTGCTTCGAGACCATCTTAAGGAGCTATATGACATCCCGCAATTTCACCCAAACATTCTATTGGAAGAGTGTGAGTTGTTAGGTCTTCTATTAGGAAGAGGGTGTATCCAGAAGTGGCGCGAAGCAGGGTTTCGCAAGCTGAAGGATTTTTTAATAGCTGAAACCATAAGGCCTTGAATTCAGCTTGAAGAGGCCAATACGGCAGTCTCTATTGGGTTACTCTTTTCTTATAATCAGATCCAATACTTCATTCATGATAAAAAAAAACAGGGGACTCCTCAATTTCAGTATTAAGCCAGATGTTTTTATATCTCTGCACAAGTGGGGATTGGGAAATCGTGCAATTTATTGCTCAAACAATTATATCCCAAGGTAGTGCCTGGAGCCCTAGCGAAAATTGCGTCTATTCCTGGATGTAAGATAGAACTCTCCACTTGGAATTCTTACAATGTATGGGCTCATTTAAACAAATGTTCATAATAACTAACAAACATAGTACATTTTAAAATCACGAACTATAAATATTATATTTATAATAAGAATTACAAAAAAGTTAACACTACAATATAATTATTGCATAATTAAAATTACATTTAAAAAGAAACGCACACTAAATAAACAAAAATAATAAAATCAACAAATAAAATATAAAACATAAGCACAATTAAAACATTCTAATGTAAAAACAATTAATTAAAATAGATATCGCCCCAAAAAAATTCATTGCTACATCAAAAATAATAGACAAACATTTTTTAAATAAATATAAATGAAACAATTAAAATAAAACTTAAACCAAAAACATAAATAAAACAAAGTTAACATTTCAAATGCACCAAAACATTTTTCCACTCACTATCTTAAAACAGTAGGGAAAGTACTTCACTTTACAAGGATAAGATTTACTATTTCCAGTCCAACATAAGCAATATTGAGGAAAATGTTTGACTTTGGAGGGGTGAAACTTACGATTGCATTTCCAATCCAAGCAACAGTAGGGAAAGCATTGGACTTTAGGTGACATGGATTAGACTTAAACCTGACCAATTTCTCAAATCCCTGCCTCTGCTCCTCTCCCCGTTCTGCAAGTTGATTAATATGTCCATGTCCACTGCGGTAGTCCCTAGGGCCTGGAAATTGGCCAAGGTGGTCCCCCTACTAAAAAAAACCACATTTGATGTTTCTAAACCAGAGGATATCCGTCCATCTCCCTCTTACCATTTGTATCCAAAATTGCAGAAGCCTATATTAATTCCATCCTCACATAGTTCATGAAAAACAACAATCTGCTTGATACTTCCCAGAATGGGTTTCGCCCCCGCCACAGCACAGACACTGCTCTCCTAGCTGTAACGGAACATCTAAGGAGCGCACTGGATGTAGGGCGAACGTCAGCTCTGATATTGTTAGATCTGAGCACTGCGTTCGATACAGTGTCCCACCAGATTTTGTTGCACCGTCTGAAGGAGGCAGGCATTGGTGGTCCGGCCTTGGGCTGGTTTGTTTCTTTTTTATCTAAGAGAACCTTTCAAGTATCGGCGCCTCCCTTCAGCTCTAAGGTACACGTCATCCATCAAGAGGTTCCACAGGGATCGGCTCTTAGCCCTACCCTATTTAACATGTACATCCAACCCATAGCTGCAGTAGACAGGAGTAGAGGACTAACTGTGATCTCCTATACAGACGACACACAGTTAGTGGTGGCCCTATCAAATGACTCCTCGCTGGACGCGCTCAAATTCAGGAAGGATCGACCATAGCCAATTGGTTGACCACCAACTGCCTCCAACTGAATGCGAGCAAGTCAGAGATCCTGCTGGTAGGGAGAGACACTGAACTGTGGAGCGAGCGGTGGTGGCCATATACTTTGGGCTGCCCACCCTGCCCCCAAGCAGACAGTCAAAAATCTGGGAGTCTGGGTTGACTCCGCCCTCACCTTTCAGGCCCAAACCAAAGTGGTAGCCGGGACCTGCTTTGGACTCCTACGTGGGCTTAAGCTGCTGTTAGGTTTATTCAATCCCACCATCCTTCAGGTCATCGTCCAGGCCAGTGTTCTATCAAGGCTGGATTATGCTAGCTCACTCTACCTGTGGGGAAAATAAAGCTGAGATTCTCCACTTACAAAGGGTGCAAAACGCTGCTGCCCGGATGCTACTCATTCTGCCGAGGACATGTCCCACAACCAGTGCCATCTGTAGATTGCACTGGCTGCCAGTGGCAAAACTAATTGAGATTAAAACTCTCTGTATCAGCCACAGAATTATGAACTTTCAAGCTCCGGATATCCTGGCGAATCTTCTCTCACCATATATACCCACCCGGCATTTACGTTCAATGGGCCAAAACTTGGCCGTCGTCCCTCAGGTGAGAAAAACCCGAGCAGGAGGACTCTCCTTCCACGTCCTCACTGCTAAGCCCTGGAAGTCTCTCCCTGTGAGCATCAGGAGCATTAACAATCATGCTCAATTCCGCAAAGCCATCAAAACACATCTCTTCCCTGACTGAGGGGTCTCCAGTGCCTGTTCCACGGTGCTCTTGAAAGTTTTCAGTTCCAGCACTGGGACGCCCCTTTGCTGGGGCAGCTGTGTGCTATATAAAACCTGCCAACATAACATAACATTTACTATTTCCACTCCAGCCTAAGAAACATTGGTGAAAGCATTGAACTTTAGAGGACCATATTTCGTGTTTCCACTCCAACCTAAGCCACAGTAGGAGAAGCATCGGAGTTTGGAAGGGTCAGATTTACTATTCCCGCTCCAACTGAAAATTCAATAGGGAAAGCACAAGACTTGACAGTGGTCAGCTTCACTCTTTCCACTCAATTGTAAGCATCAGTAGGGAAAGCCTTAGACTTCCGGTGTTAGATTTACTATTTTCGCTCAACCTATGCAAGAATAGAGAAAACATTTCACTTTGGAGAGATAAGATTTACACTTTCCACTCCATCCTAAGCAAAAGTAGAGAAAGTATTGAAAGAATATAAAATAATTATTATAAAGTATGTTCAAAAATACCAGCATAAACAATTAATAAAACAAACCAATACTAAAATAACTAGTTAATTTTTTAATCAGAAATAAAATCAATTGCTATAAACAACTAAACATTCATTACTTAGAAAAATAATCAAAAAGAACCTTATAGAAAATTCCAAATTAAGGGGCCGATTCCGATCCTGGAAAAATTTTCCCCGTACGAATCGTATCCGGATTTTTTTCCGTCCGAATCGTACAAGTACCGTACAAACTGGCAAGTACGATTCGCATGGGAAAAAATACATACGAATAGCATTGGGAAAATTCCCCCACACGTCCTCGGGTCGGAAAAAGTGTCCGACACGTCCCCGGACGATTTTACGTACGAATCGGAAAAATGAAGTCCGAGCGCGCAAGTACGATCCAACCCGTCCGTCCGATTGTACAACCGTATGGAGAAAACACCGCACGGAGCGAACCTCAATAGCAACCATGGAGACATGTGCCCGCATACGCGCTGTCCCCCCCCAGCCCCCCGTATGTACGCACCGTCCCCTCCAGCCCCCCCCACGGATGGACGCGCCGTACACCCAGCCCCCCCGCGGATGGACACGCTGTACCCCCAGGCCCCCTCCGTGTATGTCCGGTGCGGACCCCCACCCCACCCCCCGAATGTACAGTGCGTACCCCCACCCCCGAATGTACGGTGCATACCCCCACCCCCGAATGTACAGTGCGTACCCCCACCCCCGAATGTACGGTGCAGACCCCCACTGCTCCGTACATTCGGGGGGTGGGGTGGGGGTCCGCACTGTACATACGGGGGTGGGGGTACGCTCCGTACATTCGGGGGGTGGGGTGGGGGTCCGCACCGTACATACGGGGGTGGGGGTACGCTCCGTACATTCGGGGGGTGGGGTGGGGGTCCGCACCGTACATACGGGGGTGGGGGTACGCTCCGTACATTCGGGGGGGTGGGGTGGGGGGACGGCGCATACATACGGGGGGCTGGGGGGGACGGCGCGTACATAAGGGGGGCTGGGGGGGTACAGCACGTACTGGGCCCCCAATTCCGCTCGCATCGTGGCGTACTTCGCTTTTCCGGCACTTTTTGGGTGCCGTAAAAATATTGCCGTCCGGACTGCTGTCGGTTCGAATCGTACTTCCTGGTTCGTGAAACGCAGCCTGAATGCATCCCGACGTCACGTCGGCGCTTTCCCGGATCACATTTGTATGTATATTTTCGTCGGTCGGTGTTTTTTACGATTCGTACGGAAATGGTGTTTACGTGCGAATCGTACTTGCATGTTTGTAATGTTTTTTTCCCGGGTACGAGTCGGACGGAGAAAACGCTCCGACCGACGGTTCGTACCCGGTTTTTCCAGGATCGGAATCGCACCTTAATGTATTTAAAAATTAACATCATTAAAAATAATTTACAACAAAGATACCTTTCGCCCTACAACCTTATAATCCCAGAAATTCACAACAATGTGAAATGATAATAAATACAGTAATTAAAACACACCAAAAAACTTAAAACATTGTCAATCTTTGAAAAAGAACACATTAAAAATAAAATTAATGAATTTAATCAATTAGAGATTTTTGTAATAAATAACATCATTAACCAATTGAAATAAAAAATACCTCACAATTAAAATACATGTAATAATAACTATCTAAATGTGTGCATAGCTAATAATATAGTAAACCAATTAAAAAATAGAAAGAATAATATAAATTATTAATCTGATTAGCAATTAGAATTTTACAAGTTGTAAAACATTTATAAAAAATAAAAAGATGTGTTTAAATAGCTTCCTATCCTACTCCCCAACAGACCCTACAACCTGCCAATAATTTAAAAGAAATTAAAATAGCCTCAAAGCAGCACTTAAAAAACTACAACTAACACAATACAACGTATAAACTACTGATATTCTTACCTACAATTTTCTTTACCACGCTATTCCCATCGTAATAATTTTTAGGATGATATTTGTGCCTGCCAATATTTTTAAGATGATATTAACATTGTACATTACAATAATCTACAACCCATTAAATAGGTAGGTATAACGTTTTCACTTAGGCATGCAGTAATTTCATGTTTTACACATATAATAAATATAGCCAAGGTTGGTACTATATTTTAGCCAGTGTCCAGCCGGACCTGGAAGCTTTAATAAGTAGGAATAAATAGCAGCAATTCAAAGAATGTAAGTCGAGTCGTAGTGGGACACAAGCCTGTATCCAGAGACTTACATATCAGGAGGACATACAATTGTGAAACATATTCAGGCAATTATAATGATGTTTCCATTTGAGAAAATAAAAGGTAGTGGAACATCTTAATACAAATCTTGCCACCTTCACAATGTATTATATACACACAATTTCTGAATGTGTAAGGTAGGCAACACAGTCGACGACGTTTCGATCCTTATCTGATTTTGGATCATCATCAGGACTAAACAGTTAAATTGCCCACGTTTGAATGCCTGAAGTTACATTAAAGTTTTACCAGACAACGAGAACATACAATAGTTGGTGGGATTCTCTGATTCTCGGATTCTCTGATACTTCGGCGGATTCTTCTGATAGTTCGGATCCAGGTGAAGGGATCAGTAGCGCCAACAGAGCCCCTGGCAATCCACAACCTTCAGCCTCTTTTTTAGGCCGTGGCCCTCACGAGCCACCCAAGAGAGGTGGTCTGAAACGTGCCCATTGGCAAAACCAACCAGGGGAACGACAAACCCGACGCAATTACTACCGTTGGTAAACTGTCCTCCAGATATGGACAACGACAACTCCTCCAGCCAGACACAAACCAACTTGCTACTCCCTATATTCAACCTCACTAAACATCAATTGAATGACTCAGAACTATCCATACTAAGTAAGGGCCTCTCATTCGTACCCACTACTAGTACCAACTTTCTTGACCTACAGACTGAAGTGCTTAGGTTCTTCCGCAAGCTAAGATTACATAGCTATTTTTTGTTAAATCCTCTTTCACCTAAAACACCCAACACCCCCTTAAGACCTCCATCAACGTTCTCGCCATCGGCCAATATGGTCCCATCGGTGATTTCCACCTTCGAGAAACTGGTATGGAACGACCTATCTCAACTAGCTACAGAACACCACTTCATCCCTTACAACATTTCAATAGCAGAAAAAACAGCACTACAAACTCTCAAGACCAATGACTTGATGGTCATAAAACCCGCCGATAAAGGCGGCGGAATAGTGCTACAAGAAACCACTGTCTATAAAAATGAAATTTTAAGACAACTAGGGAATACCGATCATTACTGCAAACTCCCGACCAACCCCACCAATGAACTTAGACAAATTATACAGCAGACAACTAAGTCAGGCTTAGAACAAGGTTTCCTATCCAAACTCGAATATGAATTTCTCAATGCAAAGGCTCCACGTATACCAGTTATCTACACCCTACCAAAGATCCACAAGGACATTTTAAACCCACCTGGACGCCCCATCGTCTCAGGTTGTGGTTCCATCCTAGAGCTACTTGGTCTATATGTAGACTTCTTCATAAGAGAATTTGTCCCATCCACTCCCTACTATGTTAGAGACAGCATGCAGATGATTACCCTAGTAGAAAATCATAATTACAACCCCTCCACGGATACACTTTGCACCCTTGATGTTGAATCATTATATACTAACATCCCTCAACGAGACGCACTACTCATCATTGAAGCAACCTTGGATACACGCACCAGACCACACGCAGTCCCGACCATTTTTATTTTGCAACTCCTTGAGATCTGCTTGACCAGGAATTTCTTTTTATTTGATGGTCATTATTACCAACAAACCAAGGGCACATCCATGGGGGCAGTTTTTGCACCGAACCTAGCTATTCTATACATGAATGCACTTGAGACAAATAATATACTGGTTCAACAGAACCCTTTCTTTTCTGCAATGTCACTTTGGAAATGCTACATAGATGACATCTTCCTGATCTGGCATGATACCCAAACCATGCTTGAAAATTTCCTCCATTGGCTAAACAATAATTGTGGTGGTCTCAAATTTACACTCACACAAAACAAAATATCCATACCATTTCTTGACTTAAATATAACACACAAAGATGGACATCTGATCACCAGCCTTTTCAGGAAACCCACTGAGCGCAATACTCTGTTGAAGTACAGTAGTAATCATCCTAGGGCTTTAAAAGACTCTCTACCCTATTCTCAATACCTACGTATTAGACGGAACTGCACCCTTAAGGAGGATTATTTTAGGGAAGCTAAGACACTGAGCAACAAACTGACCTCCAGAGGCTACCCCAAAAAACGGATCCGTGGTGCCCTTAAGAGAGCATGGTATTGCCCTAGGGAAGTTCTCTTGGAACCCAAACTTAAGAAAACTGAAAACCGTATAGTATGCGTAACCACTTTCTCCCTTTCTTCCAACAAACTACGCAAAAGTATTCTAAAACACTGGAATGTGGTCAACGCAGGAATACTTAACCTTGAGAGACCCCTCTTTGCTTTTAAGAAAAGCAAGAATATCAAAGACCATTTGGTTAGAGCAGCACTCCCCAGTACTACAAACACGGGTACACTTCATGACCATTGGTCCTTGCCTCCGGTGACTGGTCACAACAGATGTGGAAATTGCTCTGTGTGTGTTTTTACTACTGACTGCAAAGAGTTCATATTTGGGAACATACGTAAACCTCCCAATCACTTCAGTAACTGTAATACCTGCAATGTCATCTATGCCATTTTATGTCCCTGCGATATGATTTACATAGGTCAGACCACACAGAAAATCCGGATAAGAATCTGCCAACACAGAAGTAGACTAAGATGCAAAACCCCTAATGCACCGTTAGTCGAACATTTTGAAACTACAGGCCACACTGAGGACGATATACGCTGGACAGTGGTTTCTGTTGTGAAAATTCCACCAAGAGGCGCATCTACTCACTGAAACACATTGGGACCTGGCATTTCTCACCGAAACATGGCTGGATGAGGAATCCACGCCTGACGCCCTAGAGGCACTCCCAGAGGGATATACAATATACAGACAGGACAGACCCATAGGCAGAGGAGGGGGCATTGCAATAGTCGCACAGGAAAGTCTACGCTGCCAGCTTAAGCATGTGCCTATCTTGGACAGCGAGGCAGGGAGCTTCACGATAAAAGTGAATAACAACTATAAACTGGAAGGAATGTTAATCTACAGACCCCCCGGCCCCTCAGCTAGGTTCGAGGAGAGCCTGGTTGAATGCATTATAGAGACCTCGATATGCAAAAATAATTACATGGTACTTGGTGACCTTAATCTTCATTTCAATAACCCATCCGACAACGCCAGTAAAAACCTCTGCCAAGCATTAGAAGCTTTACAATTAAATCAAATTGTAAGCGGGCCTACCCACCAGTTAGGGAACTTACTAGATCCCATATTTGTTAACTGGGGGGAAGTAGAAGCGAAGACTCCCATCCCTATCCCCTGGTCGGATCATCACCTGGTACCGTTTACCATTCAAATTCCTGAAGGCAGAGCCCGTCATCCGACTGCACTGTACCATCTAAGGCGAAAATGGGCCTCCTTCTCCCAGTCTAAGTTCTGTGAGGAACTAACAAAAGGAGGCGATCCAGGGGGGGATGATGCAGACACGGCTAACTCCAATCTCTGCAAACGCATTAACAATGCACTAGATCTTACTGCCCCGCTATCCAAAACTAAACCCAGTGATCGTGCTCAAAAAACCGCACCCTGGTTCAGTACTGAACTGCGAAATGCTAAAACCTTATTGAAGAGAGCAGAAAGGCAATGGCGTCGGGCTATCTCTAAAGATACTAGAGAGGTCTACTTGTCAGAGAGGCGAGTCTACCACGGACTGATTAGAAAGGCGAAAACCACACACTATGAGACTAAGATCAACGAAGCTGGTAACTCCACGAAGGAGTTATTTCTGCTTTACAAAACTCTCTCTAGTGGAAAATCCGTCACTGTCCCTGATGACTGTTCACCTGAGTCTTGTGACAGAATCGCAGATTTCTTTGCCGAGAAAATATCTAGAATTTACTCGGCTTTCCCAACTCAACCCACGAATGGGATAGAGTTTGTGGAAAAACCCAGGGACAGGGGAAACTCACCCACCCTTACCAACTTTGTTACCCCACCCACAGAAACTCTCCTAAAAATCTGCCGTTCTGTAAAATCAGGTTCCCCACGGGATCCCACCACTCCCAAACGCCTAAAAGACAGCCTGGGGGCCTTGGAGCCCTACATTAGGCATCTACTGGACGTGTCTTTTATGACAAAGACTGTGCCTAAAGAATGGAAAAAAGCGGTGGTCCTTCCTCTTAGAAAAAAACCTACCATCAGCTTTGATAAATTAGACAACTTGCGGCCCATCTCTCTTTTACCATATCTGGCCAAGGTAGCAGAAAAAACGGTCAATCTCCAACTAATGGATTTCATAGACAAAACTGCCTTACTCCACGACACACAATTTGGCTTCCGCCCCCGCCATTCTACGGAATCGGCATTATTGACGGCTGTGGAATCCCTACGGCAGGGGGTGGATGAAGGTCACACTATGGCCCTTATCCTATTGGACCTGAGTGCGGCATTCGACACTGTAGCTCACTCCATCTTGCTACAGTGTCTGAATGATGGAGGTATAACTGGAGCCGCACTCCAATGGATCCAATCCTTCCTAACGGGGAGAAGTTTCCAGGTCCGCCAAGGGGACCACTATTCCCGAGACATAGAATTGGGTCAGGGCGTTCCTCAGGGCTCGTCCCTGAGCCCAACTCTTTTCAATCTCTATGTCTCCTCAGTGGCTCCAATTGTAGTGGGACACGGACTACAAATTGTTACCTATGCCGACGACACTCAGCTGGTTGTCTCCCTCTCGCGTGCACCCGGTCTTGCTATGGACAGTTTCAGGGCTTGCATGCAAGATCTTGCAACCTGGATGTCCACTAATTGCCTGAAATTAAATGGCAACAAGACTGAGGTGCTCGTGGTGGGAGGCAGTCCATCTGTCTGGACGTCGGCATGGTGGCCACCATGCCTAGGCGAGGCCCCTACACCTCGGAAAGAAGTCAGAAATCTCGGGGTCTGGCTAGATACTGATCTGCCTTTCGGACCACAGATCAACAGGGTGACGGGCATGTGCTTCAGCATTTTAAAAACTCTGCGGAAAGTCCTAATTCTCCTCCCCACGGCCGCCCGCAGAACGCTGGTGCATGCTCTAGTCACCTCACGCTTGGACTTTGGCAACCTACTCTACTTGGGAGCTACCTATAAAGCGATTAATCGACTTCAGGTGCTACAGAATGCTGCAGCTCGCCTCATTTTAAACCTCCCAAAAAGATCGAACTCCAAGGCCGCCCTCCAGTCACTCCATTGGCTGCCAGTGAGGAGCAGAGCTGAATTTAAGTCCCTCTGTACCTGCCACCGTATCCTCGCTAAAAAGGCGCCAGCACCACTCCAGAACCTTATTACAAGGTATGCACCAACTCGTGCACTGCGCTCCTCGCATGGAGGCTTACTTAAGGTCCCTAGGGTGAAAAAGGCCCGTATGGGAGGAAGTTCCTTCCGATACCTGGCGGCAAAAAGCTGGAATAATTTGCCTCTTAATCTCCGTCTGGACCCCTCCGAATCTAGTTTCCGGAGGAAATTAAAAACTTACCTCTTTTCAAAATAAGTGGGCTCCTCCCCCACTTCTCTCTCTGAGTGCTTCAGTTCAGCGCGGGGACACGCATTTTGCGTAACCAGGCGCTCTATAAATGCCCCTTAATAATAATTATAATTGCCTGAATATGTTTCACAATTGTATGTCCTCCTGATATGTAAGTCTCTGGATACAGGCTTGTGTCCCACTACGACTCTACTTACATTCTTTGAATTGCTGCTATTTATTCCTACTTATTAAAGCTTCCAGGTCCGGCTGGACACTGGCTAAAATATAGTACCAACCTTGGCTATATTTATTATATGTGTAAAACATTTTTCGTTTTCAGGGACCACTGTTTCCTGTAATAATTGACTTCCCAAGGTCCCTGTCTTATTACTTTGGGTGCCCTTGTCCCCTTGTTTATGCAGTAATTTCATAGCAAGGAAGCAGAAAGAGTATCACTGGAAGAGAATTTCAGCTAGAATGTATCCAGTGCTGGTGGTTTTAGGTGGCGAACAGTGGCCACCCCTTTCTGGTACCGGAACTTATGTTTTTTTAATCATCAGTCTGACCCAGCGCAAGGAAGAGAAAGGGAGAAAGAAGGGCAAAAAGCAAAAGAAAAAAACTGTGAAATTGGAGAAAGCAGGAACACAAAGAATTTGCATGATTTTGATAAAGTACAGGAGGTGGAGGGTGGAGAAAGATACAGGAATATGGTGTAATCAAGGCAAAGCAGCACTGATCTTCTACAACCTCTGTATGCAACAGTCCTGGTTGCGGGCTCCTTAAAAAAACTTTGAGGCTTTAAACATGCTTTATTTATTTATTTTATTTATTTTGACAAATTAACTATTAAACTAATCTAGCTGAGAGCAGCCCTCCGATAACCAAAGATCATCAGTTTTGAGTCAGATTGGCTAGCCTGCCAATAAGGACTGCCTTGTTGGCGATGCAGGTCAGGTGAAGCGATGGCCAGGCTGAAATAGGAAGCCACTGTAGATAGCATAAGATAGGGGTTATGTACTGTGAGCCGGGTGCCACATGCAGAAACGTTTTTAAATGGGTCAGGAAAGATTTGGGGAACACCACGCATACAGCGTTTGAAGTTTATATGCATAAGCTGGCCAATGTCTGGATCAATGTTCTTAGAGACTCAGCCGAGATGTACAACTTTACTTGCCTTAACCAATAAAGCCTGGATTTACAAGGCTGATACAAATTCCTAAAGTATACAAAGAAGTGATGGATGGAATTCTTGAATTAATCTCAGACACTGGTAATTACTCAGGCTGCATCCCCATCCATCATTATTTTGCACACCATGTCACCTCAGTTTAGACCCAGCTATATGCAAATCAGTCTTGACCCTGCTCCAATAGGAAAAGTGCAGCCCGAACTGCCAAGCTAGGTCCTCCCTGAACCGGAACACAAGCAACCCAGGACTGGTTTCACTCTAATTATGGGCTCATCAGCCAGGTACAGCTTGGTTTCAGTGGCACAGTGTGCATGAGACCCATGTCTGGGCATACCCATCCCACTTAGGGTGACACACTAAAGTATACAAAAAAGTGATCGATGGAATGCTTGAATTAATCTCAGCTGGTAGTTACTCGGGCTGCATCCCAATCCATAGTTATTTTGCACATAACGTCACCTCAGTTTGGACCCAGCTATATGAAAATCAGTCTTGACCCTGGTCCAATAGGAACAGTCCCACCCAAACTCTCAAGCAAGGTTCTCCCTGAACCAGAACACAGGCAACCCAGGACCAGTTTCACCCAAATTATGGTCTCAACAGCCAGTTACAGCTTGGTTCCAGTGGCAGAGTGTGTATGGGACCCACGTCTAGTCTGAAGGAAGGCGACAGGTCTTCTTAGAACAAGACCAGGAACGCAAAGCAGGTCTGTGGGGTCAGTAAGATAACCCATGATCAGGCGTATCCATCAGCTTTGCAGGTCCTTCGCCACACGTTTGCTGAAACGTCTATACTGGAACACAAAGGTCAGGGAGACATCCTACTAAAAAAGGGGGAGCTAGTGAGAACCCGTAAAATACTGGCCCTTGGACACCCCACTGGTATGAGCCAATGCAGACATTTCAGCTCTTGTATGCAGGGATGGGGCTGAAAATCCTGGACAACCAGATTACCTTTGCGTCATTTGCAGCTGAACTTGGGAAGGGCTTCAACATCAGCATATCCCCTGTCACTCAGGACTAAAAGATAATGCCACAAAGCACACAAGTCGCTCACCTCGCCATCATAATACCCTGAAAACAAAGGGTTTCTGACACACCTCGGAAGCAGGCACTTGTGCCATAAGGAGGTGCTAGCCAGGGATGCATGGTGGTCCTAGCAGGACAGTGTAGAGCCTTGAAGCATGACATCTACACATGTCAAGATGCTGTAAAAGAGTTTCATCTGGCAATGCAATATGTTTGTATGTGCAGATATCTCTCACACTGTTAAACTTTTGAACTGTTGTATGTGTTGCTAGTTCTGGAAGTATTCCATAACTTTGATACCGATTATGATGTTGTGCGGAAACTCGTGGTCAGCGGGTCTGCACGAACAATTATGATGGTTCCGAACACCGTTCTGAAGGTCGCCCATTGACTTCAAAGGGAGCCTGTGTTCCGACCGACAACACATGCTCCCATGGCAAAAATGGGTGGTTGCAGAAAGCCTTGTACCGTCTCAGGCACCCCATGGTGCCTGCCACACAGTGCATGGTTTTACAAGGGGGTCGCTTGAGTACCCATACAACCACAACCAGAGGCCGAAGGATGAAGGGGGACCTGCTAGGGACCCCCAAAGACAGTTTCCGACAGCCTGTCCATGTCAGACAGATTGAGTCAGAAAGGCTGTCAGAATCTGACATCGTAATCTGTTGGTCAGAAACGCTGTCCATAGAGCTGTACGATTTGGCTCTGACTGACTCAGATTCTCCAAATGCCAGTCGGAACCGATTCGGAATGTCCAAACGGTTTCCTCTCCGACCGCGTGCATCGTAATTGGTCAGTCGGGATTGTTTCCGACGAAGTCAGGTGGATTGGGTCCGACACAGTCTTGGGGATTCTGACTGCCGTTCAGAGGCTTTCCGCCCGACATTGTAATCGGCCCCTTTATGTCATTCAGGTCTGGATGGATATCAGCAAAGTGGCTAGGTATAACCACTACCTGTGTGGGGAGTGAAGAGGGCAATTGGCGTGGGTGCGGCTCTGTTAAATGATGCTGGGGATATTGGGGAAGAGTTTGGCATCTCTACAATGCAAACCTCTGCAGCCAGGAACACATCACCTGTTTGTACTCATCAACAAGCTGCTTTACTATGGCCTTCAAATTTTGTTCAAAGGCACCACTGGCCTTTGTCAACTTGCTCACAACACTTCACCTATCTGTTGCCATTCACTGGTGGAAGCTGCCTATGTCCCACTGGTGACTAATTTAGAGCAAAAATCAAAGTTGCATGACAGTTGAACAACTACTTGAGTGTGCATCCATGCGCATCACTGTCAGAATTTGTCCATCATTGTCCTCCCGACAATCATGTGGATCACTGTCAAGAGACCTCTGTGGTATGTGTTCACTGTTGTCTCAATCAAGACACCAAAGATTAGATGGGGCATACACTTTTGTGGGGTGTTGCTAGCTATGTCTTTCGTTGCCCATGTCCCATATGCAAAAATCATTTAATAGTGCATTGCTATTCCTTGCATTAGGGCCACAGGACATAATACAGATCATTGTCACTACTCCTTAGCTGCAAGATTGTCATAAGTACCCATACATGTGCAGTGACATTTGTCCTTATTACACAGAAATGATTTCCTCTTTTGTTTCATGAGAAGAGATGCGATCACAATTTACTAGTGGGCATATCCCATGTACAGTAATCCTGCATGGTAAATATTGCTATGGCTAACCGGCAGCCAAGAAGGCCTAGACATGGATTCTTGAACATCAAGGAGCACATGTCATGACCCACAGATATCTCATATCAGTTGGGGCAGGTGCTATACGAAGGAGACAATAGCCTTTGCGACTGCCTATGCACCAGGGCTCAGGAGCTCCACCGGGGACAGACAGCATGGTGTGTGCTAGCTAGCAGAGACAGATATGCCTGATTACTACATCCACACAACATAAAAGGTCCTCGGCTGATAATTCCCCTAGGGCTCTGTTACAATCCACCCCTTCTGCTATTGACCCCAACTGCACATGTTCAGCACAGACTGTTCTCTGGCCATCTGTGAGCCACAGTCTGTTCCGTCTCCAAGGAGTGTTTAGTTATTATTAATATTAAGAAACTTATAGGAGGATATTCTCAAGAACGTGTAATAACTATCGCAAAAGTAGCTTAACGCAACTCTTCACATCGCAGTCTATCGCGGGAAAATAACTCTGTGTCAACGTGGTATTCTCAACACGGCGGCACCATGCGATAGACCCACCACAACATGTCAAATGAAAGCGTTAAAGTCAACGTGATGCAGCAAAAATGCGAAACATGAACGCGAAAAAAGCGCCGGTGACGCAAATCATGATACATCCCGTCCGCGCAGCGGGCGGGCGAAGCGGGCGTGCCGGCGGCGCTCCAAAGGCGCGCCAAAGGCGAGCCCGTCTGCGCCCGTCCGCGCCGGACCAGCGCCCAGCGCCATAACCCCTGGCTCAGCAACACAAGAATGGATCAGATATTCATCGGTTGACCTACTACAGCTGAGACCCCCCAGTGGGACTGGGTGCTCACAGTATGATCCTGGCGCCAACGCCGGAGTGAGCAGCTCCTGCTGTCTTAGCTGTAAGTCTTTTATACCTTTTGTTAACACTAAAACCATTCCACCACAAGCCTACAATGCTAAGACTAAGAACATCACCCTCTCACTTAATAATGCGTGCTCTTTAGGCAGGCACAGGCAGGAGATTGCTGACCTGATTCAGGACAAGAAAATAGACTTGCTCTTTGTCACAGAGACATGGATGGACGAGGCGTCCGACCCTGATCTAGTAGTGGCAGTGCCGCATGGCTTTACTGTATACCGGCAAGATAGACAAGGGAAAAAAGGCGGGGGTTTGGCAACTATTACCCGGAACACTTTTCCGGTTAGAATTTTTCCTACTTTTTCTAAAACATGCGAAGCCTTACACTTCGCCATTAAGCTCACCCCCTCATATAATCTCAAAGGAGCACTTATTTATAGACCACCGGGTGCTCGTTCTGAATTTTTGTCCACCTTTATGTCCCTTATGGAACCCCTTGCAATCGAGGATACCTTTATGGTTTTGGGGGACTTAAACTTCCCCCTGGAAAAAATTGAAGATACCGAAACTATATCTCTTATGGCTGATCTTAGCACTCTAGGTCTAACCCAGTTGATAACAGTACCCACACATGAGGCGGGTCATACATTAGATGGTATCTTTTCTAATACAAAAGAGATAACAGTAAGTGATATACTGCCTCTTACTTGGTCTGACCATTTTGCTATTCTGAGTAATGAAAAATTATATTTATATAGCGCATAGACTACCCGGAGGCCTCGCAGCGCTTTAATTTCCATATTATAGTATTTCCATATAGTAATATTTCCATTACCCAGACTTATACACCAAAACAGGCTCCTTTAACCCAAGAACTTTTCAGAGTCTGGAAGGATGTTGATAATGTGACCCTAAGGGTATTCTTAATCAATTCCCGTCCAACTATTTCTGCAGATGCTAATATAGCTGTGCAGCAATTCTCTGACTGGCTAGGTAGTGCAGTGGAGACACTGGTTCCTTTTAAATCTATGTCCAGAATTAGGAAAATGCCGTCTGCACCCTGGTTCTCTGAAACGCTAAGAAAACAAAAACAAATCTGTAGGAACCATGATAGAATTTGGCGAAGGTCTTATGAAAGCGAAAGTAAAATCTTATACAAAAACACATTGCTCATCTATAAACAAATGATCAATGAGGCCAAAAAGAATTTTTATGGGGAACAAATTGAAAATGCAAAAAATTCAAGTAGGCAACTGTATGAGGTGGTGAAATCTTTGGCTGGGAAATTACCTGACCAGGTTCCCCCGCCTTCTCAGGGGCTCTGTGACGCTTTGGCAAGTTTCTTTTTCTCGAAAGTAAATGATATTTACTCTGAGTTTTCAGTGATTGATAAACCTATGACTATGGTTCTTAGTCCCCTAAGTAAACATCTTGACTGCTCACTAGCTCAATTTAAAGAGATAAATGAAGATCAAATAGTTGACATCATCAAACTTATCAAAACAGGCTCTGCCCTTGACCCCTGTCTCCCTAAGTTTTTTTCCCCAATAATTGATTTGATCAGCGAAACCATCACGCAAATTTGTAATGCGATGTTTAAATCCGGGATTTTCCCGGACAGGCTAAAAAACACACTATTAAAACCACTTCTTAAGAAGCCCGGTTTAGATAAAGATTTGCTGAAAAATTTCAGGCCCATTGCTAGCCTGCCGTTTTTAGCCAAGGTGGCCGAGAAAGTAATGAACGATCAACTCTCAGAATACATTGAACAAAATGTCCTGCTTGATGACTCTCAGTTCGGCTTCCGGAAAATGCATAGCACGGAGACCGCGCTAATTAAAGCCGCTGATGACATTAGAACCATCAGAGACCAGGGGGGCACGGCGGTACTGGTTCTGTTGGATCTGTCTGCGGCCTTCGACGCGGTCAATCATTCCCTTTTGATTGACCGTGTCAGAGAGTTGGGCATTCACTCTAAGGCTGGAGCCTTGCTTGCCTCCTTTCTGTCCGGCAGAACCCAGGCCGTAACACTGGGGCCATTTAAATCGGCAGATTTGGCTCTACCCTGTGGGGTTCCTCAAGGCTCATCCCTAAGTCCGACACTTTTTAACATCTATGTGTCGGACTTAGCTAGGGTCATCAAGACCCACCGGATGAGCCTTACAACATACGCCGATGACACCCAGTTGGTGTTAGCTATCAATAATGACGGAGAAAGAGTAGCGGCCCAGTTTCAGGAAGGCATGCTGGCAATCAAGCAGTGGATGGCCTGTAATTGCTTAAGGCTGAACTCCGAGAAGACTGAGGTGATTATTTTCGGGAAACTATCACCTATGTGGTCATCTATTTGGTGGCCTCCATTACTTGGAGCTATACCAACTCCAGTTCAGAAGGTCAGGAATTTAGGTGTCATCTTTGATGAGAAATTAAATTTTGTTAATCACGCTAATCAAACAGCTTCCTCAGCATTTTACAAACTTAAACTCCTAAGAAAAATAATTCCATTTCTTCCAGAAAGTGCTAGGAAAACTGTAGTGAGCTCATTGATACTGTCATCTCTTGATTACTGCAACGGTCTATTTGCAAATGCTCAAGGTCGGGTGGTCGCCAAGCTACAACTGGTCCAGAATGCGGCTGCAAGATTGCTATCAGGGACCCCCAAATTTAAACCAATTACGCAAGTAATCAGGAATTATCATTGGTTGACGGTCAAAAACCGGATCAGATTTAAAACCCTGTGTCACACTTTTAAGGCCCTCCATCAGTTAGGGCCGGAGTTTCTTAAACAGAAGCTCACTCTCTATTGCCCTACCTGACAACTAAGATCCAAAAATCTACACCAACTAGTGGTGCCACGGACCAAGACTGTCACCTGGGGAGATAGATGTTTCACTAACACCGCAGCCAGACTTTGGAACACTCTTCCATTGGTGATTAGATCTACACCCACACTGCTCCAATTCAGGAAATTGTTGAAAACCTGGCTCTTTGACCAGTAGCTGTTCTCTGTTACCTCATTATTTTTGATTCGCTTCCGTCATCAAGGAGGCACTAGCTGAGTCATAGCGCCAAGACGCCTACGGGCAGACATTGCGCTTTATAAATCTTAAAAATAAATAAATAAATAAATACAGAAATCAGTGAAAACCAGCCACAGGCCCGCAATCCCCCTGCACTATAAAATTTGGAGGGAAAACACATACAAAAGCCAAACAACAGCGAAGCACAATGGAGGTAGCCGGAGCAAGTGCAGAGGACAACCAGAACCCCACAAGCCCCCCGGAGGACCAGCCTGGGACCTCGGGGTCAGGGAAGGGCAAGGACAAGAAGAGTAAGAAGAAGCGGTTCAGTCCGCAGAAAAACAGCATCCTGATAACGGAGGAGATAGAACACCATCAACTACTGTTCGTCACCTCCACTGTGTCACTGGCAACCAAAATGGAATATGGTAGACCATTGTGGACAAGGTGAATGCAGTCAGAGTGCTGAAGAGGACAATGGAAGAGGTCAAGAGGTGCTGAAATGATGTCAAGCGCATAACCAAGCAGAAACTCGCAAACAACCGGAAGGCAGCAATGCAGACTGGAGGTGGCAGTCCAGCGCCACAGGAGGAGCTGGAAGAGATGGAGGAAATGGTGTCCATAGTCATCAGTGGGGAGACGGTGGCAGGAGTTGGGGGCCCGGACACTGCTCAACATGACCGGACACAACAGCGACAGGGTGAGTAACGACCAGGGACTGGGTGACGGGGGGAGATGGGCACAATGGCACACATGCACAATGAAGCATAGCACATCTGCCGACAAACCATGCCCCAGACCCCCAAATCCCACCAAGAGGCCAATGCACCCAAGTATGCAATACCTCAGCACTGTATAAACACAGAAGTCAGAGGCACACCACATGTAAGGGATAAAGGGGAGCCAAATCAGAGCTGCAGGGGCGACTCCCCCAAAATACGGCACACACATATCACATTCAGAGCACATCAATATTGACAACGATGCGGCACAATCCGCAACACGTCCACAACAGAACAGAGGACACAACTGGTGCTGCTTGTGTGTAGAAACTGGCCAATCACAGATGGCATCGTAGGGAAATGTGAGTTGACAATGTGCAAGTGCAAACACACATCCGTGATGTTGTCGAAATGTCCACTGTCCCGCATCATATAGGCAGCTCCCCACAAACAGTCACAATGTACACTGTCATTCAGTCCGAATGTAAACATGTACAATGCGTCAACATACATGTGAACACAATGTTAAACTGCATCTCCGCTTTACATTGCAGAGGGAAATTCAACACCTCCTGCAGAGCAGTCCCAACCTCTCTTCTATGATGACGAAGAAGACCACCACACCTTCGAGTCTGACGCCCTCCAACAGCTCGTGGACAGCCTCTGCAGCCCACTTCCAGGAGCAGGGCAACCCAGCTGCTAAGAGGAGAACCCACCCCCTGCACAGAACACACAGCAGGCAACACCCCTCACCACGGCTGCCTCCCAGGACCCCTACAACCAACACATGGCCTTCCAACGCCGTGTGTTGGGGTGCCAGGAGAAGCTGGCTGAACAGGTGCAGGTGGGGTTCGACCGCATGGCAGACACCATACGTGGGTGTCTAAGTCCCATCAGGGACCACTCACAGTCCCTAACGGACACTGACAGTCCACTCCATGCCCTCCAACGAACCATGGCTGACATCACCAGAGTCCTGATTCTGTGACAAGAACGACTGTCTAGTCAGAATGGCACCAGCGAGCCCACCCGGGAGTTGGGACTCATGCGGAAGCTCATGGAGAGCATGGAGTGGACACATGCGGAAAGAGCGGCTGCACACCAGCTGAGGTTCTGTAATTCTCGAGTCTGACTCCATTTTGTTCTGTGCCACCATTTTGTGTTGCCCTCACGTAGGCCTGTGAAGGTAGCCTGGCGAATAAAGTGGCCTGGCCTTCTTAGTTCATGTATACATTAACTAGGTTTCTTTTTGACTCTGAAATGAACTGTAAGAAACTGACCTCTGCACCTGATCGATCTTTGTCTGAGATTGCCAATCAATGTTCAGGACATCGCAGTTACGCAAATTAGAGAGTACTTGGATCATCAGACTGAGGGCGGTGGAACACGGGTTAAATTGTGATAAAGAGCTGTGTGAATTCCTATGAGCCATGTTAAGATACTCATATGCCCTTTCACTGTCACTCTTACTATTCTCTACATCTGCTGGTTTCTCCTTTCTCTTACACTCTAGTGGTAGACTGACATTTGATAATGTGACTCCATACTAATAGACACTGGGCTTATACTCCCTTTTTTCTTGTCTATTGATACTATCACAAGATGATTACACCCCTATATTTCGAATGAGCTTAAGGTTTTCCTTATCTCCATTAGTTGTTATTGGTATTGGACGGGGTATTGGTGCATCTGAATTTTTGCTTGTTGCATAAATGGATGTATTATTTTTCCTCCTTCTGCAACATATGTGCCTGTTACACAAGGACACATTTAACCTCATTCTCTTCACCAATTGCTGACCACAATGAATAGGTACATGATCTATGCAGATACATATAATTTTGATTCCACTGTCACAACGATGTCCCCGCAATGATATAGTCGTCAGGGGGCAATTTTAGCATTTTTTATGCTCTTCATGTATTTTACCATACTTGCTCATGAGGCTTTTGGAGTAAGTCATATTCCTAACTTTATATGATTGATGTTTACCTCCAATACTAAGACAGCTTCACCGATCGTTGATGAGGGATGTTAGTCTTTTTTTCATGTTTATTAGATTTACTATTACACAATGTGTCTTTGAAGGGCTATTACCACAAGTAAATCACATCCTGGTTTGGGTCCAGGCTTTTTTTGGCGGGCGCCATCTTGGAGCGTCCAGGCGCTCCTCCCTCCACTTCGGCGCCTATTTAAAGTCGCTCTTACCCGCGCAGCGGGAACGCGCAGCTAGGACGCCGTCGCTTGCCGGAGTCTTGCCAGAGTCCTGCCCGTCTGCGCCCGTCAGCGTCCCGGAGGCATCTTGGCGGCGCGCGGGGCTCTGTGCACCGAGAATGAGTAATCTGGGCCCTCATTTGGTGCGGTACTCTTCTAGGGAGCTGCGCTCCTTGAATCATAGGGAGAGCTGCTGTTGTACTGTCTTTCCGGGCCGCTATAGGGGTAAGTCGCGATGTCCGGGTTGTGGCTGGCATCCGACACGGGTTCTGTCATCAGCCCCGCCTATTGACATAGCTGGTGCAGAGTATGCCTGCATGCTGTTAAACACCAGATCAGCTCGCAGCCATGCGCAACACATCTTTGAGCTCCTCGAGACAGAGAAGCCACTCTGCCTAATGCTGACGGAGACTTGGTGGGGTGAAGCTTCTAATCCCGATGTGGCTATGGCCATTCCACCGGATTTTGACATCTTCAGGAAGGACAGAGCAAAGGGCAGGGGTGGCGGGGTCGCATTGGTGGTAAAGAAGGGCACGCCCTGCACTATCTTGCCCACTGAGGACATCCACGGCTCGGAATCGTTGGCTTTTTCAATTGTGCTAGCGCCGCGTCAATCAGTAAAGGGACTGTTAGTCTACCGCCCCCCTGGTCCGCTTGGGACGTTTTTTGCTGACCTTGATTCGGTGCTGGTGGGTCTAGCACTGAGAGCAGAACACTGCTTAGTGGCGGGGGACTTTAACATCCGGATGGATGATCCGTCGGACCCCGCCGCTATTAAGCTTTTGGAGGCTATGACTCCGCTGGGTCTCACCCCGCATTTGCAGGGCCCGACCCATGACAAGGGGCATACTCTAGACCAGGTCTTCTCGACCTCTCCTTTAGTGGTGAAAGAGATTCTCCCGGTCTTGTGGTCGGATCACTGGCTGGCCAAATTTGTAATCAGCGGCAACGTCAGGGCGCCTAACCCTGTCTCACAGCAGCGGGGACGAGCCTCTAGAGCATTTAGCAGGGTGACCCCTGAGATGCTGGCTCAGGCTGCTGCGACGCACCCTTGCCCTCTGTCTGGCGAGCTAGAGAGAGACCTGGAGTCCCTGCAAGAATGGCTGACGGAGAGGCTGAATGACCTGGCCCCAGTCCCGCCCCCCCGCCCGACATCTAAGCGGGTCTCGGCCCCTTGGTTTACCCCTGCTCTGTGGGCTACGCGGCAGCAGTGCAAGGTAGCCGAAAGGGCCTGGCGGGCACATTATGACAGCAAGGACAGGTCTGCCTACAAGGCTGTGGTTAAAGCTTACCACCGAGACATCCGCCTCGAAAAGAAAGCCTATCTTGCGGGGAGAATCGAAGCAGCTTCGAACTCCAGTAAGGAGATCTTTACCATCGTTCGAGAATTCATCTCCCCTCGGACTACTGCTTCGGAAGAGGGGCCCGTAGAATCTTGGGCGGCGGATCTTGCGTGTTTTTTTACAGGCAAGATCAAACTCATCCAGGACTCCTTTCTATCGAGTGAACCGGTTACATTGCCGATGCCCGAGGCGGGCTCGCCTCCCCCAGTTGCGCAGGGCGCCTTATTGGCTGAGTTTCCATCTCTGCCAGCCTCAGCTTCTCTAGCGCTTATGGGCAATTTAAAATCTGGGTCTCCGCTTGACCCCTGCCCTGCTAAGCTCCTGGGTAAACTGGCGGAGGTGGTTAATCCGCTGGCGCACCCTCTTCTCAACCTCTCGTTGAGTTTGGGAGAGGTGCCGCCAGTATGGAAGCAGGCAATGGTCATCCCGTTGCTTAAAAAGCCGGGACTTGACCCGAAAGCCCCAGCCAATTACAGGCCAATTTCGTTGCTGCCGGCTCTTGTAAAAATTCTGGAGAAGCACGTTCAGTCGGTGCTCTCCAATTTTCTGGAGTCCCATGAGATCTTACATGACTCCCAGTCGGGCTTCCGTTCACATCGCAGCACCGAGACCGCGCTCCTTGAGGTTTCTGAAACCATTAAAGGGGTGTTGGATACCGGGGGCAAAGTCATGCTGGTGTTGTTGGACTTGTCGGCGGCTTTCGACACCGTCCCCCATGAGGGCCTGCTCGCAAGACTCTTTGAGATTGGTCTGCGGGGGACGATGCTCAAATGGTTTTCTTCCTTTTTGGCCGGCCGCCGGCAAACGATCTGGACATCATCTGACACCGCCGTAATGCCGCCTCTGGGAGTCGGGGTCCCTCAGGGCTCTATATTGAGCCCGACCCTTTTTAACATCTTTATGACCCCTTTGGCGGCGGTGGCGGAGTCATTTGGTGCCCGGATCGTGTCGTATGCCGACGACACCCAGCTCCTCTTCTCTTGCGAGAGAGGGGTTGACTTTGACGGGGAGAGTATCCAGAATTGCCTTGGGGCTGTGTTCGCATGGTTCCAACTGAACAGCCTCAAGTGCAATTCCGACAAATCGGAGGTACTCTTCTTCGGGTGCGATACGGAGCCTAGCTGGCAGGCCTGGTGGCCCATCGACATGTTCCCTCCGTCCGGCTCTTCTCCCATGGCTAAAAACTTGGGGGTTAAGATGGACAAGGGGCTGACGATGAAAGCCCAGATCTTGGGGGTAACCGGCACTTGCTTCGGCCTGTTAAAAATGCTGCGGAGGTTCTTGCCTCTCTTGTCCGAGGAGCACAGGAGGCTGACGGTGCAGGCTCTGATAGGCTCCAGGTTGGATTATGCCAACATTCTTTACCTGGGCCTGCCAGAGTATCTGCTACAAAGGCTTCAAGTTGCACAGAACGCGGCGGCCAGGGCCATCTTTGGCCTAAGTAGACGGGCCAGCGCCTCTGGGTTGTTGGTGACGTTACACTGGCTACCCATCCGCAAACGGATTGCCTTTAAGGCTCTGACCTTGGCCTACAAAGCGCTCCATGCTGTGGGAGCTAAACATCTCCAAAAGAGACTGACCTTTTACCATCCTACTCGCTCGTTGAGGTCAGAATCTCTACTTTTGGCGGCTGTTCCGCGTGTGAAGAGGGCTCGCCTTGGGGGCCGCTCTTTCAGTCTGTTGGCCCCACAGATGTGGAATGCACTACCGCTCCCTTTGCGGGGGGCGTCTACTCTCCTTGATTTTAGAAGAGGTCTCAAAACCTGGCTGTTTTCCCAATAGGTCTGCCAGTAGTTTTGCTTTCTTTTTGTTTATCTTTTAACCTCTTTTAGCTGTGTTGTGTTATTCTGAAATCTGTTCCCCTTACCTAAAAGCGCCGGGACACTCTTTTTGAGTAACCGTTGCGCTATACAAAAGAATAAATAACATAACATAACATAACATAACATAACTGGTTGTAAGATTAATTTTTAAACATTCGTGAGGTTAAGTGTTTCTTTTTACGTAACTTTGTTAAACCGAATGGAATAATATGGCCGAGTCCGCTTTCTATGACCATTCGGAATGAACATAAAGACGGCAATAATGGCACCCGCGTTCACAGACACGCCGAGTTGCCACGCGTCTCTGACAGGATTTCGCTGCCGTAATCAGGTAAAGTCCAAACTACAAAATTGTGGTTCACTGTTTTTAAGTAAATAGCGCTGGACCCGAGTGTATGTACTGTATATTACAACGCTCATTGCGTAGCCAGATACATTCACGGGAGCGTATTAGCTTTAACGATTAAGATCATTCTCTTTTTTTAAATATATATAATTCTCTAACTTTGTTTTTGGGAACCTTTATTGAATCCATATTGCCTAAATTGTTAACACAGGGCTTATCAAGGTCCGATACCTGGTTCCTAGACCTGAAGGGGAACCTTACTCACAACACGTTATACGGCTCGATCACAACGTGTCCCAGGCTGCCTTTTAAACACTCAACAAGAAGATTAACGTGGACACGGATTAAACGGGGTGAGAACTAAATGCAATAATGACTTCCATTACTCATGTGAGCATTACAAAACTCACATCTATATTAGGTTTTTGGCTCGACATTTCTCCCTCCTTTTTTTATTAGAATCAATCCAGAAAAAGATGGATATACAATTCTCAACTCTGATCAACTTAGGAGACGTAACTATGATTTGCTAGGTGAGAGGAATTTCTGTAACGTTAAGTACTGTTCACAAGTTTTTCATTGCACTATCGGTGTATTGGTGGTGGTAGATTTCTACGCATTGGGTTGGTACTGACTTTCGGAGTTTCATCATGGCATATAGAAGAAATTGTCTGTGTATTGCTGACACGTAGTTTGGTTTTAACCAGATCTGGCCATGTGGGATATTTATCATATCAAGAGGATACATACAAAGGCTGTTTAGAGTATTCTAGATCCACTCATGACGATGGGCAAATCTCTTATAGTGTGCTGTTTTTTTTATAATGTAACCAGGATGATGTTTCTTTGTTCTTAATATGAATAATGTCTTATCCATATTGATGGGTTAATCATCGTGTGTTTTCCTGTGTAAATCATCTTACTAGAGGTTTGGAGTTGCGTTTCCCACGTCTGTACTACCTGTATGGGGACGTGTGAAACGTAACCAATGACAGAATGATACAATGGATATTTATTTTCACATTTGAATTGTGGTATCTAAGGGCATCTCTATGTGTTTAAACACTGTGGTGACTTCCACTGATCACATTCGATTATTGTACAATTATTGTTTTATATATATTTTCCTGCAGCCTTGAAAAAGTCCAGTGGGCGAAACGCGCGTCGGCTGTTGCTGCTCTGCGTTGTTGTTTGATGAATAAAATAATCTGCAACAGGACCTGATTGGGAAACTTCTTTATATTCGATTGCGAACAAGGACACTCTAACAATTGACTATTGTTCATGTTGCCTAGGTTTTGACTAAACCTTTGGATTATAGTGATTCTCCTTGGGTGTGCTCAGGTGTAATTTGACTTTGTATGTTGCCTTGGGATTCGTCCCATGGTTGTTTATACCCTGATGGGTGGGTATTGTTGACACCGTGATAGCACCTCTATATGCGAAATTTAAAAACATACATGTTATATGTGTTTCTTACTGTGTTTGTGGATGTGCAGATCTTGAATACAAAAACCCATGTCTTTTGTTATTGAATGTTCAGGACATCGTTAACTTTTAGTTTCCTTGCACATGCCTTATCTTGTTCAGCATCTGTTACCGTTTCCTTTTTTATGTTTCTTCATTACATGGGTTATGCTTTCAATTATAGGTTTGTCCGGCTTGTGGAGATTGAATTTGGGACATTCCTAATAATTAACTTTTGGGTTGGGATACTGTAAATTGAGTTTTTGTTATGTGACACTTTGTTTGAAAATGTACCTTATTGGCTAGAATTTTGTGCAGTGGGTGTACATTTATAATGTGAATATTGGGTATAAAAGGAGACGTCTCGCCTTAGTAAAATGAGCAGTCTCCTGAGAATTTACACCGTGATGTATTTCTAGGATCACTGTTACTAGCTGCACCTAATAAACTTGGTCTCTGATGCCATCCAGAAGTATTCCATGTCTCTGTATATACCAAGACAGGTAAACTCGAAGATCTTAGGCGTGCCCCTGACGCGCTGGGTTAAACCCCGGTTCTTCAACTGGCGCCCAACGTGGGGCAACTTCAGCGGTACTGGTCCAAGCCCGAAGATTGTGAGGAGCCCCGTGAGGAAATTCTGGAGGACGGCCGCCACTTCATCGACCCCTGCATGTCGACGTGGACCAAGGTTTTTTCTGCTAGGCTTCCCCTTTCCGACGGCTGCGAAGGACTGCTGCCCTGACTGTCGCCCTGTCTTGGACCCTCTTGTGATGATTTGTAAGGCGAGACGTTAGACGGTCTTCTGGTGGCGTGACAGACATTTTGGTTAAGTATAAGTGGGTCGCTCCCACGACTTTGTTTTGTTTCTTGGTTTTGATTCAGCCATTGCAATAGTCGAAGCCGGGGGGGTTCGTATATTTGCGGGTGTATCATTTTTTATAACCCCTTGAAGTTTGAAGCAAGACTAGTGAGCTAAAAAATGCCTGGTTTTAGCAAATTTAGGAAATGGTTTTGTTGTAGTCGTAATAGGGATTCCCGATTGGAGGACTCGTGTCCGATACCTCCGGTTGGAACTCCAACTTATGAGCTCTATTCAAAGCATGGTGTAGGTCCCATTACCTTTAATGAAGTATGGGTCCGTTATACAAGGAAAGATGGTGTTTTACGATGGCCCCAACATGGTAGTTTTGAATCAGATGTTTTAGATAACCTAGAAGTTGCGCTATTTAAGAAGAAAGCCCGGCCGGCGATGTTTGACTCTTTCCGCCTTTGGCGTAAGGAAGCCAAACAGCAAGAAATTAAGCAAGCTAAGAGAGATAGGAAGGAAAGGAATATATCGGTAATGCAAGCTGCTAGGTAGTTTAAGGAAGATGAAGAAGACTGTGCGATTGAAGTGTCAAATAGACAACATTGCATGGCCATTGACAAATGTTACCCGGCTTTGCCACCTCCCCTTTCAAATGTGACTATAGACCCTGAAAAGGATCCTTTGATGTCACATTTACTGAGATTACCACCCCCTTATGTGCAGGGTGCTACTGCACCTCCGTTACCTCCAGTTGTTGCACCCCTTGTTGTCGTTCAACCCCCTGTTGTTGTTCAGCCACCCGTTGCTTCACAGGTGGTTCTTCCTCCCCCGGCGCAGCCCCCTCCAGGGCCGCCAGCCTTGCCACCAGCCTTGCCTCAAACTCCTTTGCCTTACACTCGTTTATCTTCGACTTCTCTTATTTCTGTCCCTACGTCTCTGTTACCTCAAAACACTTTGTCTCCTGTCCTCATGTCAACTTCTTCTCCTTCTGCTCGGCAACGAATGACTGAGACTGTCACTAGTCTTTTGTCTCCTTTCTTTGGGTCACTGAATATGACCCCTGTTTCTGAACGTAAGCAGAGACGTAGTCAGCTCCCTGGTCCCGAAGAGCGGGCAGTGTTAGATCTCCTTGCTCGTAGATGGATTTCGAATACCTCCAAGTACAGTCCACAAGTGGTTATGGATATCTTCCTACAGTGGGAGGCACCAAAACAAAGGTATGTTTTTGATGTCATGTGTACCTTCCTTCGTCAGGAGTGGGAAGATAATGAGTTGGGTTCAATTCCACTGGAATTGCTTAATGTTCAGTCTGAATTTGCTAAAGGGACGATAGTGGGTTCCGATGTTGAGGAAGCGGTAGAGACACTACTCACTTTTAGGTCTAGACTTCCACCTCAGTCATTGTTCGAACCTGACCCTTCTATTAGGAGAAAAGTGAAGCAGTATCCTATGAGAGAGGTTCCCCCTGTATGGAGAGAGGCAGTTGTGGCTGATGCCGCTCATGGTATTGCGGCTGCACCGGCTCATTTTCAGCGAGTGTGGGTGCATGTCCCTTGGAAGAGAGCTGAGGTCCTGGCTTTCAAGCAGACTTTGCCTGACCCCCGTAAAAATCCTGCTGGTTATTATAAGGAGTTGTCTCAGACAGTTGATGCGTGTGTTATGAATTTAGCTGACATAGATCTGTTGATGGGTAATGTAGTTCCTTAACCCTTGTGGGCGAAGATCCGTCACGAGGATCACGCGCCAGAGTTAGGAGATACGTGGGTTAATATTACTGCTGCAGATGGTCGGCAGGTAGGAGGTGCCAAACCTGAACCCTTGGTTGCAGAACTACCTGGTAGGATTAATAATTTAATGAAAACTATGATGCCTCCTCTGCGGGTGAATTGGGACAAGTTAGAAGCATGCAAACAAAAGAAAGACAAGAGCGTGTCTGATTTCTTCACTAGGTTTGAGGAAACATTCATTGATCATAGTGGTCAGGATATGAGTACAGAAGGTGGTCAGAGGTTGTTTGTAGATAAGTTTGTTTTTAATTTACTTCCTGAACTTTCTAATAAGTTAAAGGACTCTGAGAGTTCATGGGCTGTTTCTTCTTCGGCTCAGATATTGGCTACTGCATAATACTATCAGAATAGAGATAAAGATGAGAAGGATAAAGTAGAGAAGAAGACTAGAGAATTAAAAACGAACGTTCTTATGCAGCAGGCTTATCCGCCTCGCCCTAATCAGCGTCAGTATCAGCAACCTTCCCAGTTTCAGCAACCCCCACAGTTTCAGAAACTGTTGCAGAAGCCTGAGTCTTTTGCTTCGCGACTCCCGCTAGGCCATAATCAGTGTGCTTATTGTAAAGAAGAAGGTCACTTCAAGAATAGTTGCCCGATCTTGCTACAGCGTGCGAATGGTATGTCTGGTCTGAGAGGTCGTGGTGGTTTCCAACAAGTACCTAGGGGTAGGGGACGTGGTACGTTTCCCCAGAATGAACGTTCCTTTTCCCCTCAGAATTCTATGAATTATTTTGACCAACAGAATGTTCCGACCGTCCAGTCCGCTCAGTACTACACTGATGATTATTATGTTGGAAGTGAGAGTGCTGGTTTTAATGATAGTTAGGACAGCCATGGACAAAGGGAGGGAGTAGTGTCAGTTCCAGTAGACCAGAGTGGACCTTATGTTGAAGTGATTACATCAGGTGTGGCAGAACCTTTTCTTTTGGATACTGGTGCAGCAAAGAGTTCTATCATGCACTCTAAACTCCCCGGCGCACCTTTGTCTGGCTTGACCAATGTTTCAGTAGGATTTTCTGGCGCCCCAGTTCGTAATCCGGTTTCTTGTCCTTTGCCCCTTTCTATTGGTCCCTGTGAATTGGAGGCTCCCCTTATTCTAACGACGGGCTGTGGCGAGAATCTGTTGGGTTTGGACTTGTTGAAAAGATTGCATGCGACATTACATTGTTCTCCTTCGGGAGTACATCTTACGGTGGGTAAGAAAGTGATTTCCCCGATGTATCTGTCTAAGGATCGCCTTCCACTGGAACTGCGTTCTCTCCCTGATACACTTTGGGCTACAGGTCCCATTGATGTTGGTCTCTTGCAGATTCCACCCTACGTTGTTACTCTTAAGTTGAATGCTAAATTACCTCGCATTCCCCAGTACAAAATTTCCAGTGATGGCGAAAGAGCTCTTTTAGCGATTCTCTATGATTTGGTTGAGAAAGGTGTGGTTGAAGAAACGAGAGGTAATGTGTGTAACAGTCCTGTTCTGCCTGTCCTTAAGCGTACTGACTCTTCTCAGCCACCTGTGAATCGGTTTGTGATCAACCTTCGAGAGGTCAATAAGATCGTTGTGCCACAGTTTCCTGTTGTCCCGGATATTACTGCTTTATTGACTATGATCCCTGCCTCAGCTGCTTGGTTTTCTGTTATTGATCTGAAGAACGCTTTCTTCAGTATTCCGATTGCTGAGGAAAGTAGGGATATTTTTGCCTTCTCTTTAGGAGGCCGCAGTTTCCGGTTTAAGCGCGCTCCTCAAGGTTATTGTGAGAGTCCCTCCATTTACAGTCAGGCTTTGTAAACTCAGCTTGATACTCTTGAATTGCCTTCTGGTGTTACTCTTATCCAGTATGTTGATGATCTGTTGGTTGCTGCTGATGATGAAGAGATTTGTAAAGAAGTTACTCTTTCTTTGTTGCGACACCTGTCTGACCTTCATCATAAAGTGTCACCTTCGAAGTTGCAGTATTGCTGCCAAGAAGTGACCTACTTAGGTCATCTCTTGTCGAAGGAGGGAAGGCGATTGACCCCAGAGCGTATTCAAGAGATTGCCCAAATGACTGTGCCATGCACACAGAGAGAGGTGCGTGCCTTCTTAGGTATCACCTCGTATTGTAGACAGTGGATTCCGAATTTTTCTTTGCCAGCGCAACCTTTGGAGATGGATTAAGCCACGCCCTATTTACAACACTAAGTTAGCATAACCGAGATCATGGTTAACAAGCAAGCTTGTCGTTTCTGCTGCGCTGCACACGACACTGTTGTTATGTGTTATTCATTTTAGAAATGCTGACTCGACTTTGCCTTACAGGATAACGAACTGTTGTTGCACATTCTTAACCGTGAAATGTGCCCTTGGTCTGTACATCATGCAAAGAACGCGTCTGGGTCACTAGAAGGTACAGAGTGTTGTATTTAGATTGATCGTACCACTTGTTAGACATATCATGCATACAGCTGCCAATATTTGAAGGACAAGCGTCTTTAATATTGCAAAACAGTTTGGTTTTAATTTCATTCGAACAAGAAGAGCTGATGCATGCTGTGAGAGCTGATCCTTTGATGTGATTCTACTAAGCTGATCTATACGGTATGGGGTCCCCCCTGTTAGCCTAAGAGACCTTCTAATAGTCTAATAATAATAATAATGTATTAGATTATAGTGAAAGGAGTGTGGCCGTATACCACTGTCATTAATAGTATGATTGCTCCTTTCATTCTATATGGTATTGTAATAATGCTAATGATTCTGATCTCTACTGTTAGTCTGCTAGTGTTAGCCAAAGTACTGCATCTTAGGACGCGAGGTTTATAAAATAAACTCTTTTAACTTTACCGTGTCTGTATTATTATGTTGTGGATTAACAAATAAGTACGAACAGGTATTTCGGATTCCCACCACTCCTGAGAAATATCTAAGTCGCTTGTTCTGGTTTGTCTATACATTGGGACCACCTAGCTAGATCTAGGTTAACGAATGAAATACTAAGCTAGTCGGATAAGGGGTTCTGGGTTCTGAGGGGAGTTTTCTGGTACACCACAATTCTCTGAGGTCCTGGTCTCCTGCGCATAGTTCTGTGCAAAAGCAGAATCCCTACAACATGGCGCACCTAACGTTTGGTCTTAACGTCTGAGACGCTTTAGTAGTGCTAGTTTTAGTCCACAACAACCCTCACTCTCGTTTCCGGAAAACTTGAGTGACGGTTTAACCTACCTAGGTTTAGACTAAAGGTTCTATCAAGCTTGAAAATTAAAAAGGTTATAATTTTTGAGCCCAAGTGCTACTGTGAAAATCGTTGTTACTCTTTAAGGAGTCCTTATGGCGGTTAATATTCCCGCTAATAGTAGGGTTCCTCTGCGCGCTCATTTGAGGGCGTATGGGGTACCTGATGACGGGATGTCCGTAGTCTTTGTGGTCAGTGCTGATACCACCTACCCGTATGAGTTGTTTTACTCATGGGTGACCTTTGCGGAGGTGGATACGGACGATAATTTGTTCCACGAATATACAGCCTCGGCTGTTCCTGCGGCTTATACCCTGTATAGGACTCTGGAAATTCCTATATCTGCCTGGCAGCATACAATTTGGTTTAATGGCGCCCTCCCCCATGAGGTCGTATCGGCGAGAATGGGCCCGTTGTCAATTGCAGGGGCTACATGGCCGGTACTGGCCGGATATACTCCACACCCACGCTACATGACGATAGGCGTGGGTGATTTACGAACACTACACACAGCCCTGATTACGGTCCATAGGGCTTTAGTGCAGTATGTGTCACGCACAGTTCAGGTGGGAGCACCTGCGGTTGCTGGACACGGGGCGGATCACCATCACGCGGTGGTGATTAGCCCTGTTATGGTTAACGCGGTTGTCGGCAAGCGCCCCCTCAGTAAGGATGAATTTCCTTACTGGCTTGCGGAAAAATTTGATCAATTAGAAGCCGTGTTTCCAAACACTACACCTGTGGATAAACACAGGATACTCACCATTACTTTGCCGAAAGACCTAGTCCCTGAACTTGTTGATTGTGACAATTGGGGCAAGGTCTTTGCTGCGACATATTCGAAGTGCTACGGCACTCCGTCTATGGCTGTACTATCCTCCGTCATCAAGAAAGTTCAAGAAAGTCATGGTGCGGAGGCAGCTATTGAGTTGGGAATGAGGCTTGTCGACAGTTTCGATGTGGTTTGTTCCATGGTAATGGGCAACCTCAAAGGAGATGCCATGCAGTTCCAAGTCGGTAATATGATGGAGCTTTTGGCTGATGCCGACAAGCCTAGGCAGTTCGCAAAAATTATTGCGAAAGCCTATAGGATGGTTGGACGTAGTGCCTTAGGTGTAAAACCCACCATCAAAATTCCTGATGTAGTGCAACAAACTAAGGTGAGTTCGTCTACAAAAGACGAAAAGCCCAACTTCCCTAAACAAAGTTGGCGAGCCAAAAAACAAGAGAAGCAGCAACAGAAACAGGTTTCTCGTCCTGCCTCACCAGTTCAGTCGTATAGTGAACGCACTTATGATTTGCGCGATCGTACTTGTATTAAGTCACCTGATAGGTTTCAGGTTTCTGAACAACGCTCTCCTCGTTCTTCACAGGAAACATCGACTTCGCACTCTGGTGGTGGTGGAGAGCGTGGAAGAGGACGGGGCACTCAAGGTCGAGAACAGCCCCGCCAGACTGACGGTAAAGGCAAGCAAGAAGACGCTGCCAGACCACGTCCACCGTTTCAGAAAAAGAAAGTTGCTGCTATCTCAGCGAGATATGCCTCAGATGGTCAGGACACAGCTTCGGAACCTGACATGGGCACTAACGCTGCTAGACAGCGCGGCGGAAGTTACAGTAGTGCGGGAAGCATTGCGTCCATTTCTGGAGGCGACAGCAACTGACATATATGTGACAGTTGAAACTGCTGATACTCGCGTAGCCCCCCCAGAAAGATTATTTGAAATAGTCCTTAATATTGAGGGTGACATACAACGTAAAATTAAAGTGTTTTTTTGGGATAATCTTACCACCACATATGATATTCTTTTGGCGGAGAAAGATTGGCCTCCGGCTTTCATTTTGGACGTTCCTAGGGGAGAGGAAGTTATACTTCCTTCCTTTGGACACGCAGTGCCCACGGAGGAGTCTACTAGGTTGGCCGGGGAGTGGGCGTAGGTGCTTGCGCCTGCGTTATATCGTAATCAGGTTGGCTGGGATAAATGTTCTCCCAATCACGAGATTCCATTGCGATCCGATCCCCAGCCTCAACCCCAATATCCCATGCGTCGCGAGGCAAGACCTCATGTCGCGTTCATCCTTGAACAATTGGAATATCAAGGAGTAATTGAGACATGTGTGTCACCCATGAATAATCCTTTATTCACTGTAACGAAGCCTGACGGGTCGTACCGCCTAGTTTTGGATTACCGGCATTTAAACTCACATTGCCGGACGTGTGCGGTACAGAATACTCATAGTTCGGCTCTCGTAGATAGTCTTGTGAGAAAACGTTTCAAAACTACGCTCGACTTATCCAATGGCTTTTATTGCCATAATCTGGCCCCTCTTAGTTATGAGTGGACAGCATTCACCTCGGGTGGCAAACAAAAATTGTTTAAGAGGCTCCCGATGGGCTATAAAAACAGCCCTGGAGTTTTTGCCGCTCGCGTGGTCTCTCTCTTGGAGATGGTAGACCCAGAAGCATACTCGTATGTCGACGACATCTATCTGACAGACGACGAGTTGCTTCCACACCTTGCTCGTGTGGATAACATAGTGACTATGTTTGCAGACTTCGGTTACAAGTTTAACTTTAAGAAGTCGCACATTGCTGAATTTACAGTGTTGTTCTGGGGTATGAACTCAATAATGAAGGTCGAGGCTTGGCACCGCAGTTCCTTGAGAAATGCGCAAACCTTCGTATCCCTACGACACTGAAAAAACTACAATCCTTGCTGGGTTTTCTGAATTTCGGTCGATCCCACATTCCTGATTATGCCCAGTGTATCAAGACACTTTATGCCTTGATACAACCAACTTATACCAGATCTTGCTGGCTGCCAGAGCACTCGTTGGCATTATATACTTTGCAAACTGATCTTCTTACAGCTAAATATCTGAAAACTCATGACAACCACACCAACCTGGTCATTAGAATTGTTCCAGGCGCGGAAGGTTTCACGTACTTAACGTTCAATGAGGGGGACACAGTCCCCATTGCTTACAAATCTCATCTGTACACTTCGGCTGAGCTGCGATTTTCCACTGTTGAAAAAGTCTTGACAGCAGTTCAGATGGCGATCCTGAAAGAACGAGCGCTATCACAAGGAAAACGCATGCTGGTGGTAACACCGTTTCCTGCTCTTGAAGCAGTCACTAAGGCTAGTGTACCAAATTCTAATGCTTTGCATCCAAGGTGGATACAATGGGCGACCTCCTTAGCTTCGCCCGACGTCGAATACATCTTTGACGCGGCGTTGCAGACTCAGGAGAGTTTGGAGTATGAATTCGTTCATCCTGCTCCGCAGTCATTGCGCCCCATCGAGGAATACCATTGTGTCATATACACTGACGGGTTGGCGCAACCCGCAACTGGATCAAGGCACGCTTATTCTGCGGCTTGCGCAATTGTAGTCGGTACTTTCGTGAATGGAGAGTTCAAATCTGATGCAGTGCATACGCAGTCATTGGGTGATTGTACCGCGCAACTGGCGGAGCTTCGTGCTCTGGTGCTTGCACTTGAGTTTGCTGATCACAGAGTCACTACTCTTATAGTGAGTGACTCTTACTATTGTGTTCAATCTTACAACGACAATATACTTTTTTGGATTATGAATGGTTTTCGTGATTCCAAAGGTTGCTCAGTAAAGCATAAAACAATTTGGGCTCGAGTGTCGGAACTCAAAGGGAGTCTGCCACTTGTGGATGTAATTCACACTCTTGGTCACCAACGAGTTGGTGTCCATGCTGTCGGTAACAGTTTGGCTGACGAGGCAGCTAAAACAGCAGTGGCGACATATTTAGTAGCAGCAGTTACAAGATCAAAATCTAAGATAGATGCTGACATCTTAGCAGCTATTGCGGCATCAGAGACAGGGACAACCTTCCCTAGAGGTTTCCCTTCTCGATACCATTATCACTTAAGTCCTGATAACGTCCCATTAGTGAGGATTAACGACGTTGGTGATAGATTGATTCCCAACGCGGACTGCAGACCAAATTTGATAACAGCTGCCCACGAAGGAGTTGCGTCTGTGCATGCTGGAGTGTCAGCAACTGTCTCTCTTTTGCAGCAACGTTACTGGTGGTACGGTTTGTATAAACAAGTGCGAGCTTATGTACTTAATTGTGACATTTGCCAGCAGATCAAACCTTCTTCTGTTGCGCGTCCACCTCCAACGCAGCTGCACATATCTAATCAACCACTAGCGTGTGTTTATTTAGATCACTGCGGTCCTTTTACCTCTGATACTGCGTACAAGTACATCTTGGTTGCAGTAGACTCGTGCACACGTTTTCTGTGGGTGTGGCCACAAAGGAGTGCTGATGCCAGGACTGTCATCAAAGCATTGCGTGTCTTTATAGGGAGTTTTGCGTGTGGTACCCTTCACTCTGATCAGGGCCCGGCGTTCGCCTCTAAGGCTTACAAAGAGGCAATGAGAAGTTTGGGGGTCCAAGTCAAATTTTCATCTCCATACCGGCCTGAGGGCAATAGTGTTGTGGAGCGGATGAACCGTGACCTAAAGCAATCATTGACAGCCAAGGTGTTAGGTACAGGCCGGAACTGGCTTGCCCACTTGTATGACGTCCAACGTGCACTTAATAATCTCCCTAGAAGGTCTCTGGGTGGGCGGACCCCGTACATGATGCTCTTTGGAGTGAGAATGTTTGTTCCGGACCTTGATGGTCTAGACATGGCGGCAGCTGCCGCGCCTTTTGACCTCGATGACCACTGTGCTGTATTACAGAATCTACAAGAAGCAAGAGACACTCTAGCAAAGGAACACGTGCCCTCTACATCTGAAGAAGCGCTCCTGATTCCGGTGGTCGGCTGGCTGCCTCGAGTTGGTGATCTGGTCCGTGAGAAGGTGGAGAACAAGAAGGAGTTTGGCCCCTCTTATCGTGCACCAGTCCCGGTGCTTGGAGTATTGGGTACACGTACAGTTGTTTTACCACCACTTCCTGGTCGCAAGGAAAAAAGGTACACTTCAATTGAAAATGTTAAGCTACACAGGGTGGCCGATTCTCCATAGTATGACACCTTCGGTTTCCTGCCCTTCAATGCTGAGAAACTCTGTTGTGTTGCCACCATCTATCATCGTGCCTGAAGTTTCCATTGAGATGATGACAGTTAATGATCCGCCACCTACTGCTGGTGGTTTGCCCGCTGATCCTGAGTATGCTTATCCTACAGAAGTCGCTTTGCCCCTTTTAAATACAACAACACTTACCCAGTCAAATTCTTCCTTTGAAACTGAATCATTGACTTCCACTGTCCCTTCCAAAATCTCTATATTTTTTGCCTGGTTCAAGAGACATTTTTTGGTTGCACCTTGGACTTACATCTGGTTGGTGCTGATTTGTATTTTTTTATTCATGACAATTGGCTTTGTGGTAGTGTTTTTTAGACTTATCAACGGACACTACCTGAATGAGCGTTCTACAATTCAATTAATTGATGGAACTTTGGCCCCCCATTCCTCATCACACATCATGAAAAGAGACCAGACGTTTGTGAACATCACCGCCTGGCCTGTACGTGATGGGATTGCTTGGGATGCGGTGAACTTTCAAATTCATGGTCCCACCGAAGTTATTAATGTGCCAACTGTTTTTCGTGTTTCTATGGGTGATGTAGTTAAACAAAACATCCGCTCAGATGATTGGGATGTACAAGCAATAGAAGCACTGTTTTCTGATTTAAAATATTATGCTGCATTTGATGCTGAAGATCTGTATTTAAATACTGCAAACTATGATGAGCAGTTTTGTTTTCAACATTATGGCACACATTTCCTACACAGAGCAAATACATTTAGAAATTTTGTTAATTTCACACAATGGGAACATTGTCCTGTCCCTATGCCCGGCAGCTCTGCCACTTTATTGAAAACATTCACATACTTTTCGGATTTTAGTGTGTCAAACCCTGAGTCTTTTTATTTTAAGGTAGCGGTAGAACCCACTTCTAAGGTCAGACTGACACACACAAAATTATTATATTCCAAATCCTTTATGGAGGAATTGGCTATTGGAGGTTATGACGTATGGAAAGCTACTGTCGATCTTAAATCGGTTTGGGGAACTAAACCATGGCAGGTACAGGGAACAGAAGCTTTGCATCGTGCCTGTCTTATTCCAAACCATATTTTATTTTTAAATTCATCTATTTTTCAGACCACCTGTTTTGGATTGGCTATATCTAAAAAATTAATTACCCCCTCGATCCCTGATCTGGGTGCTTATCCTGGTTGGGAAAATCACTCAGATCTGTCCCTTACTATGTTGCAGTCGCTTGTTTCCAATGCAACTTTCAATATTTCGACATTGAATCCTGAGGGTTGGTTGATATGGCAAACAAGCTCAGATTCCTGTCAACGTCGGTTTTTGGATTTGGCTCAAGGATATACACAACTTAGGGTTGACCCTCGTTTTACATCTTCACACACAGTGACTACCTACTCTGTAGGTAAATTATGTCAGTCATGGCTGCAACATTCCACGTTAACTTCAGTTAAGCTTCATTTATCACGCTTAAATGACAAAATAGATTTAAATGATTTTATTAAGGGTCCTGCAAATGGCAGGTCTAAACGATGGGCTTATGCTATTTACAATGAAATCTGGAAATTGTCGCAAATTTAAGCTGCTTCTAGATTACGTGCTATTGACCAGGCCAATATGGAAAAAGTATTGGCTGTGATAGATAATAGTATTAATACGTTGTCTTCTAGAATTTATACATTAGATAATATTGTTTCTTCTGTCGTAGACATTGTGCAAGATGATGTATCTGTGTTGTATCATGGTCAAAATCAGTTGCGTTCAATTATGCAGTTTGCATGGACATTGCAAACGTTAAAGGCAGGGAAAGTCCCTTGGGATTACATGAATATTTCATCATTGTTCCTTCCGTTTAATTTGACTGAAAAACAGCAGTTCATGTCCATGAAAGATGCAACTTATGCATTGCTGCACATTGAAAAATTAGAACCTTTACCTTTTTCTGTAGCTGAGTTAAATTCAGCCGTGTGGTTAATTCACGGATTAGTAACTTTACCGTTCAGTTTGTTCAAGTTTAGTTCGTGCATGAAACACTATGCTATCAGCAGATATGAACAACTCGGTGATGCGTTTCTGCATGAAGTTTGGTCACTTCCGTTCACTTACAGATGCGTGAGGGATGGCAAGAAAGTTTACTTAAAAGGTGAAGAATGCAATTCCGCTCCTGATCACTCTGTTGTTTGCAGACATATACAATTACATGGCGCTTGCAATATACACGTTCCTAATTTAGCTTGTGTCCTAAAGGGGATTCCAATGCCAGTTATAACATCTTCTTTTAAGCTGCTTGCCAACGGTAGTTATTTGCTTTTAAATAGTGAAGCTTGCTGTGGGATGCTAGTGGGTATTCCTTACATAGTGACTGTTTCACAAAAAGTAGTTTGCTGTAATAATGTCCTTTTCCCGCCCCCGCAAAGCCGACTCGATATATCCATCTGGCCAGCGATTCCAACCTTGAACGCAGAGTTCAATAGGATGAGCAGAATAAGGGCTCTTTTGTCTAAAAAAGAGGTTGCGTTGACTTCATCCCGTGAAACATTTCTTCTTAATGTTGCGAACACACGCACTGAGGTACAAGCTCTTTTAAATACCGATCTCCCCCTCCATTTTGGAACCTTGATTCAAACTATCTTTAATGCTTCGTCTACGACTGGCCTTGTTCATTTTTTTAAAATTGTGGGCTCCGGCCTCGTGACATCTTTCCAGACTGTTTTTGGTGTGATCCCCGCATTTTTACATTCTATTTTTTCGAGTGTCTTCGGAGGTTTCCCCTTGCTCCTCGCTTTGGCGGCTGGGATCCTCTTGTTGATTTGCGCACTTCGATATGGCTGCACACTGGGAGTTGCAAGACAGAATGCTGCGCTTGCTCCATCTTCGTAGCCGGATGCTTGATTTCTACGGCACCTTACCACTAGCTGTGTTAAGCGTCAAGTATGGATTGTCTTTCCGGTTTCCCTTTTTTACGTGTGTGCAACCTGTCTTTCATTGCCTAGATTGTCCCTTCCAATGGGCTCTGGACTTGTGCCTGTCAAACTTGTCGTCACCTGACCCGGATTTTGATGAACTAATGTGTCCCTTAGTGGCTCATGAATTCGACTGTTCTGGTGTCGGGTTTATGGCTTTGGGTGCTGCACACGGAGTCCTTGGAAACTGGGATATCGGAGAGGCAGCTATTGATTTCCTTGAAAGGAGTTATATTGAGGAGACTGACAGTTGTCCTATCATGGTGCTGGATGCTCCGATAATTGATGAACATGTGTGTTCCTCTCCCTTGCTCAACTGGATGGCAGATACTTTTGCGGAACGCTCTAATGATTTCCTCTTGGAAGCAGTCGCAACTTACGGTGCATATACCTTCATGGATTGACTGATTGACATTGTCAATACAGCTTGCATCCAGAATTGTTAATTTTCTACGAAAATTTTGCTTATTTTTAGCACATCATTTTTCATTTTCTAAACGAAATTTTTTTTTTATTCTTGGACTTTACACTTACCTTATATGCCCTTGGTTCCGCTCTAAATCACTTGAACTCTGCGTTCTTGATAAGTGTATCCCTATTGATTAGTGCTCCGATCATGGGGGGGTGTGAGATGGATTAAGCCACGCCCTATTTACAACACTAAGTTAGCATAACCGAGATCATGGTTAACAAGCAAGCTTGTCGTTTCTGCTGCGCTGCACACGACACTGTTGTTATGTGTTATTCATTTTAGAAATGCTGACTCGACTTTGCCTTACAGGATAACGAACTGTTGTTGCACATTCTTAACCGTGAAATGTGCCCTTGGTCTGTACATCATGCAAAGAACGCGTCTGGGTCACTAGAAGGTACAGAGTGTTGTATTTAGATTGATCGTACCACTTGTTAGACATATCATGCATACAGCTGCCAATATTTGAAGGACAAGCGTCTTTAATATTGCAGAACAGCTTGGTTTTAATTTCATTCGAACAAGAAGAGCTGATGCATGCTGTGAGAGCTGATCCTTTGATGTGATTCTACTAAGCTGATCTATACGGTATGGGGTCCCCCCTGTTAGCCTAAGAGACCTTCTAATAGTCTAATAATAATAATAATGTATTAGATTATAGTGAAAGGAGTGTGGCCGTATACCACTGTCATTAATAGTATGATTGCTCCTTTCATTCTATATGGTATTGTAATAATGCTAATGATTCTGATCTGTACTGTTAGTCTGCTAGTGTTAGCAAAAGTACTCCATCTTAGGACGCGAGGTTTATAAAATAAACTCTTTTAACTTTACCGTGTCTGTATTATTATGTTGTGGACTAACAAATAAGTACGAACAGGTATTTCGGATTCCCACCACTCCTGAGAAATATCTAAGTCGCTTGTTCTGGTTTGTCTATACATTGGGACCACCTAGCTAGATCTAGGTTAACGAATGAAATACTAAGCTAGTCGGATAAGGGGTTCTGGGTTCTGAGGGGAGTTTTCTGGTACACCACAATTCTCTGAGGTCCTGGTCTCCTGCGCATAGTTCTGTGCAAAAGCAGAATCCCTGCAACAGTTGGCACTTACTCTTAAGGACACACCACACCCTCTTCCTTGGTCTGACCAATGTCAGAAGAGTTTTTCCGAATTGCGTGATGCATTGTGTTCTGCTCCGGTGTTGGGTACCCCCGACTACAGTAAACCTTTTACACTCTATGTGCACAAGAGAGAAGGTTGTGCGTTGTCAGTGTTGACGCAACAATTTGGAGACAAGCAGCGCCCATGTGCGTATTTTTCAGCTACTTTAGATCCGGTAGCTAGGGCGTTGCCTAGTTGTCTAAGAGCTACAGCGGCAGCGGCTGTTTCTATCTGACAGTCTGCTGGTTTGGTATTGGATAATACATTGATTGTGATGGTCCCACATGCAGTGGATACCCTATTGAATAGAACGAAGACTCAACATCTTACCAGTGCGCGTTTGTCAGGTTATGAGTTGACGCTTTTGGCTAGCCATGTGCACATCACGCGGTGCAACACATTGAATCCAGCTACATTGTTGCCGATTTTTGTAGAGACAGATGCTCAGGAACAGCATGACTGTTTCCTCCGGACAGAGGAGGAAACGAAGGGTAGAGTTGATCTGAAAGATACTCCTCTTTCGAATCCTGATGGTACCCTATGGGTAGATGGTTCGTGCTTTAAGCTTCCAAATGGAGAGACGACAGCAGCATATGCTGTCACAACTTTGCACATGATTGTTGAAACAGCACGTATTGCACAGAATTCAGCGCAAGCAGCGGAGTTGATAGCATTGACTAGAGCGTGTGTGTTGTCAAAAGGAAAGAGAGGGAATGTTTATACTGATAGCCAATACGCATTTGGCGTGGCTCACAGTTTTGGTCGCTTGTGGAAAGAGAGAGGATTTCTTACTTCCCATGGTACGAAAATTCAGCATGGACAATTAGTTAGTGAACTTCTTGAATCACTTACTTTGCCAACCCAAATTGCGATAGTGAAGTGTAGTGCGCATAAGAAGGTTACGGATGATGTGGGTCAAGGGAATGCATTTGCAGATGAAGTAGCGAGAGAAACGGCGAAAGATGTGACGAGTCGGATGTATGTTGCAGGTCCTGCCAGATGGGTTGTGGAAGGAGGAATGTGTGAAGATACAACAGAAAGTGTGAAGATGATTCAGGCAGAAGCTACTGAGAAAGAATTGAGTATGTGGAGAGAGAGTACGGGAATGTTGGATTCAACAGGCTGTTGGGTTGAGTTGTCAGAGCACCAGCGATGGTTGTTGCCGGATGCATATGTGCTTCCGGTGGTTACTATGGCTCATGGGTTGGCTCACATTAGTTCAAAAGGGATATGTAAGTTGTTGGCTCCGGTATGGCAGAATGGTGGAATTCCTAAGTGTGCTGAGAATTTGGTTAAACACTGCATGATTTGCTTGATGCATAATCCTGGAAAGGGAACCCCAACTCCAGCGGGTCATTTTGCTCCTCCAACGTATCCGTTCGAGGTGCTGCAGATAGGCTATATTCATATGGAAAGATGCAATAATTTGAAGTATGTCCTTGTGGTGGTTTGTGCCTTTTCCAGATGGATAGAGGCCTACCCCCTAAAGTATAATACTGCCTTGTCTACAGCCAAGGTTGGGCTAAAAGAATTCTTTCCCAGATATGGCTTGCCGAGGATGGCATGGAGTGATAATGGAAGTGAATTTGTGGGTCAGATTATGAAGAAAGTATGTGCGGGTCTGGGTATCAAACAGAAATTTCATGCTGCGAATCGCCCCCAGTCAGCAGGCCTGGTCGAGTGCTATAATGGCACTCTGAAGCTGAAGTTGGCCAAGGTGCAAGCGAGCTCTGGTCTTACATGGCCCGGTGCCTTACCATTGGCACTTTTGTCCACAAGAACGACAGTACATTCTCGCGTGGGACTTAGCCCATACGAGATTGTTTTTGGACGCCCGGCGAATGTCTGGAGTGTGCCGGGGCCTAAGAAGTACAGTGATATCGAGTACCCTATGTTGGTTGACTACTTACATGATTTGACTGCTAAATTGCGTGTTCTTCACCAACAAGTCCATGACACTTTGCCTTCAGTTTCTGTAGACGCAGGCCACACGATTCAACCTGGCGACTGGGTTCTAACCAAGAATTTCCAGAGGTCAAAGAACTTGGAACCAAGATGGACCAGTCCATACCAAGTCCTGTTATCAACTCGGACTGCTATTAAGGTGTTCGGCAAGAAAAACTGGGTACATGGTACCCATTGTAAGAAGATACCTTTGCCCTTACCCTACAATAAGTGGGTCCGGGAAAGTCTTGCCGATTCCGAGAGTGAAAGGGTTCCGAGATTTGTACCTTTTAGCGATGCACATCTGGAATGGACTCAGTCAGAACATGCGGATGATAAAGTCTTGCAAGAAGCTGTGCCGCGGTGTTTGAGACTTGATACTACGCCACCAGAGACACTCTTTCAGGATCAAACTGTGCCTGGTAAAGAACGCTACAACTTAAGGTCTAAAAAGGACAAATAAGATTTGATTTTTTTTTGTGAATTACACTCTTTCAGACAAGAGACTATTTTTCTTTTTCTTTTTCGAACCACCATCTGGGTTCAGCTGCAGGGTCGCGGTAAAAGAACTTAAGGGGTGGCCTGCGTATTGACGAAAGGTCTGCGGTTCTAGGGACGTCTAGGACGCCTGGACGCACACTTGAGTGAAGAAGGAAAATTGCCGCGAGCAGCACGTTAGAGGATGGAGTCTGTTGTAACTGAAAGAGATGTTGAGAGAATAGATCTTAAGATAAGATTTTGTACATTGATACATAGCAAATGTTTTATAATATTGTGCTTTTTGATGTTTTTAAGTATCACATTAGCTTGTGTGGGTTGGACTGTCTATGCTACACAACAGACATCTGCACCCACCTCCCAACCTATGCTTTCTTTCACTACTGTTTCTTTGCACCAGTTTTATACGTTGCCTGAACATGAACAGACAAGGAGATCAGAATTTGTCAACAACTCGTTTATACAGTTGTTGCATCAGCTAGTAGTAAATACCACTATTTGTTGGGTGTCAAGAATTCCTGTCATACGAGGGGAGGAAAACGGTAACCAGCGAAAACGGACTACATCTCCCAGGACGCTTAGCGGTTGAGAGGTTATGTAAACAGGAGAGCTGTTACATAACTCAAGGGAAACACGCCCTTATGTAAACAGGAGAGCGGTTACATAACTCAAGGGAAACACGCCCTTATGTAAACAGGAGAGCTGTTACATAACTCAAGGGAAACACGCCCTTATGTAAACAGGAGAGCTGTTACATAACTCAAGGGAAACACGCCCTTATGTAAACAGGAGAGCTGTTACATAACTCAAGGAAAACACGCCCTATAAAGGGAGGAACCGGGAGGTACAAGGCTGTCGGATATTGTGTTTACACCAACGTACCTGCTTCGTGAAGAGCAGTGTTCCGGAGTGGTGCTCCAGTAAGGCAAGAACGGAGGTAGGTCGAGTCGTTACTCCCTGGGCCGTGTCTTGCCCCATCGTCACCTGTGAAGGACCCGGAAGCTCTACCGGTCAACCATTGAGCTTCGCTTTTTGACTCGGCTGAGTCCAAGCGCAGTGGCGCTTTTGCTGGTTGGAGTCGTAACTCCCAGCCCGACCAGAGACACAGGGACTGCCAGCTGTAACGCACACCAGGAGGTGTTTGCCGCGTTACAGACTCGGAAGTCCACAGGATCGATCGAGCGGCTGCTCTCGGTTCAGTCGTCTTGCTTGTGATTGGGGTATCGGTGACGCATCACCAGGAGGTGACTCCGCGTCCCGGTGCAGTCTGAGGAAGAGGTTGAGAGGCTGCTCCCTTCAGGTAGAGACCCCGGCTGGGTGTTTCCCTGACTCCTCGATTCTCCCCAACACTCTTCGTGCCCCTCACAGCCTACCGATTGGCATTGTCGGCCATTTCATTTCTGCCCTCTGTTGGCATACGCCGGGATCGGCGTATATGCAGAGGACGGTTAGGACCATCCGTGCTGTGGGCTGGTAACGTACTTAGCCTGGAGGATTCCAGTGACTATAACTTTTGTTTGTTCTTTGTATGTTATTTGCCTTCATTAAAAGAACTAACCCTTCACAAGTGGTTGCGTCCTCATTGTCGTGTCTGTTAAACGATCCTGAGACGTTCAGGGCGTTACAAAATATCCGACCTTATTAACACTAACTGTCTCCCGGTCGATAACAGACATGGCAACACTTGATGATGTGCTGGCTGCTTCAGCGGCCATGCAAGTTGAAGTGGCTGCCTCTAGGCAAGAAACAGCCGATGTAAAAGCCAGACTGGATGCTATCCAATTGGACCCGCTCACGCCCAGCACCTCCCTCACGAACCAGACCCCTGCGGTAGTAGTGGAAATGCCGGTAGCCATCCCCTTGGCAACACCAGAGAGGTACAGTGGGGATCCTAACACAGTGCAGGTATTCCTCACACAAGTGGCGCTACATTTATCGAACAATCCAAAGGCGTTCCCCACGAGTCAGGCTCGTGTGGCTTTCCTTATATCCTATTTGGCTGGAAACGCGGCACAATGGGCCGTACCTCTGGTGAGCAGGGATGACCCCCTCTTATGTGATTGGGGTGCTTTTCGCGAGGAATTCCTGAAGGTATTCGACAGAAGGGCTGACTCGTACACGGCGGACCGTGAAATGCTTGAGTTGAGACAGGGATCCAACGACCTGGTGCAGTATCTCAACGCGTTCCGAAGGCTGGTTGCGGAAACCAAGTGGCCTGTTGCTAAACAGACGGCGCTCTTCCATCAAGGGCTGTGCGATGAGCTCAAGGACGCCGTGGCTCATATTGACCCTCAACCCAAGACATGTGAGGGCCTTATCAACCTGGTATTACGGCTGGAACATAGGCTAAGTGAAAGAAAGGGGGATCATGGGAGAGAAGGCCCGGGCCACTGTACCGCACTGGAGACTACGTCTGGATATCCACAAGAAACATGAGGTTTCGAAAGAACAGTGTGTTCCATCCCAAGTACATGGGCCCCTATCGAATTACCAAGTGTATGGGTCCCGTGAACGTGAAGGTGTGCTTGCCCCAGTCATTGCGGATACACCCTGTCTTTCATGTATCATTGCTTAAACCAGCACCCTCCAAGCCGTCTGGGACACCTAGGCCGGTATGCGTGGAGTCGGAGGTGGAGTATGAAGTGTCGGGCATACGGGCGTCCAAATGGCGCAGGGGGAAGCTGTGGTACCTGGTTGCGTGGAAAGGCTATGGCCCGGAGGAGCATTCATGGGAACCGGCTGAAGGGGTTCATGCTCCGCGCTTGGTCTCCTTGTTCCATCGGCGTTTTCCTGCCAGCGCTGGACCCGTGGGGAGCCGCTGAGAGGGAGGATGTACTGTCAAGAATTCCTGTCATACGAGGGGAGGAAAACGGTAACCAGCGAAAACGGACTACATCTCCCAGGACGCTTAGCGGTTGAGAGGTTATGTAAACAGGAGAGCTGTTACATAACTCAAGGGAAACACGCCCTTATGTAAACAGGAGAGCGGTTACATAACTCAAGGGAAACACGCCCTTATGTAAACAGGAGAGCTGTTACATAACTCAAGGGAAACACGCCCTTATGTAAACAGGAGAGCTGTTACATAACTCAAGGGAAACACGCCCTTATGTAAACAGGAGAGCTGTTACATAACTCAAGGAAAACACGCCCTATAAAGGGAGGAACCGGGAGGTACAAGGCTGTCGGATATTGTGTTTACACCGACGTACCTGCTTCGTGAAGAGCAGTGTTCCGGAGTGGTGTTCCAGTAAGGCAAGAACGGAGGTAGGTCGAGTCGTTACTCCCTGGGCCGTGTCTTGCCCCATCGTCACCTGTGAAGGACCCGGAAGCTCTACCGGTCAACCATTGAGCTTCGCTTTTTGACTCGGCTGAGTCCAAGCGCAGTGGCGCTTTTGCTGGTTGGAGTCGTAACTCCCAGCCCGACCAGAGACACAGGGACTGCCAGCTGTAACGCACACCAGGAGGTGTTTGCCGCGTTACAGGCTCGGAAGTCCACAGGATCGATCGAGCGGCTGCTCTCGGTTCAGTCGTCTTGCTTGTGATTGGGGTATCGGTGACGCATCACCAGGAGGTGACTCCGCGTCCCGGTGCAGTCTGAGGAAGAGGTTGAGAGGCTGCTCCCTTCAGGTAGAGACCCCGGCTGGGTGTTTCCCTGACTCCTCGATTCTCCCCAACACTCTTCGTGCCCCTCACAGCCTACCGATTGGCATTGTCGGCCATTTCATTTCTGCCCTCTGTTGGCATACGCCGGGATCGGCGTATATGCAGAGGACGGTTAGGACCATCCGTGCTGTGGGCTGGTAACGTACTTAGCCTGGAGGATTCCAGTGACTATAACTTTTGTTTGTTCTTTGTATGTTATTTGCCTTCATTAAAAGAACTAACCCTTCACAAGTGGTTGCGTCCTCATTGTCGTGTCTGTTAAACGATCCTGAGACGTTCAGGGCGTTACATTGGGTTTGTGGTCTTATGCCTCATACGACAGATAAAGGTAGGCCATATTTGGTTTTGCCTTTTTCTTTTAATGGGTCTGTGTGGGCTTTTCAGACCATGTTTATCTATGCAAATGAGGTACGCCCCTTACGTTCCCTTAACCTCTTGAGTGCCCATGACGAGATGGTCTCGTCATGGGCCGCGGTTGCGCTGTGCCCATGACGAGACTATCTCGTCATGAACCCCGCCCGCTAATGAAAGGGCCGGCACAGGGCGGGGAAAGGGCGGGGCACTCAAGGGGTTAAAGATAACTTGAGCAATAGTGCCTTAATAAGGGCTATAGTAGCTATGATCCGAGATATTGATGCATATAATGCTATCCCTAAGGATGAGGTGCAGGCTTACGTTGGTTGGAACGTGACTGGATATAGTACCAGTTTGACAGAGAAGGAGAGACGAAAAAGGTCTCCCCCTATTTGGATTGTACCCCACCGAGGCCACTTTTGTTTTCAAGGTAATGGTCGGAATCCGAAAGCTCAGCTAGGTAAGAGTGTGTGTGCTCAAACCTATGTCTATTCATCTCGGACTTCTCCACCGTTTGTGCCAGCTAAAGGCACATATTTTGTTTGTCATGACAGAGCCTACACATGGTTGCCACCTGATTTTTCAGGAACGTGTTATGTTGCGTTTCTACTTCCCCCTACATACACTACTGCTTCAGACTATCATAGAACGAGATATGGAAGAGGTGTCTTCAATAAGGAAGATACCGCAGCACACAAAGTAGGAGATTTCTTGAAGGGCTTCTTGCCCTTTTGGGGTCCTATGATCAATAGTAGGCATATTCGACAGCTTGTCCGCGTTGTTGAAGCTACTATTAATGAGACAGCAGGTGCTCTTAGTAATGTTACAGCTGAGCTTCAAGCGGACCGTCTTATGACTTTGCAGAACCGTATGGTATTAGACATCATACTTGCAGATCGAGGAGGAGTATGTAAATTGATTGGATCCAGTTGCTGTGTTTACATACCAGATAATGCCCCTACAGTGTACCAAGCCATCTCTAGGTTGTATAAAATCTCTGAGTCTATCCATGTAGACGAAGGAGACTGGTCATTGACGGGATGGTTTTGGGGACTGCTGTCCAAATGGGGATGGAAGATTTTGACATTCCTTGGTATGGTTTTAACCATCCTTTTCTCTTGTTGTCTTTGCATCCAGTGTGGTCCCGCCATTTGTAGTCTTTGTGCTACTATGTGTGTTCGGAGACCTGTCCCGAGAGAAGTAGAGAATAATAAGATGATGCTACAGCAACACCTTGATGGCCTAATGAATATCGACATAGACCTAGATTCAGATTAACATGAGTCTTAGGTTACTGCCTACGTAATGGCAAAAGGAGGGTCTGAGGTTCTGTAATTCTCGAGTCTGACTCCATTTTGTTCTGTGCCACCATTTTGTGTTGCCCTCACGTAGGCCTGTGAAGGTAGCCTGGCGAATAAAGTGGCCTAGCCTTCTTAGTTCATGTATACATTAACTAGGTTTCTTTTTGACTCTGAAATGAACTGTAAGAAACTGACCTCTGCACCTGAAACTGACCCCGCAAAGCCAATTTCCCTGATCGATCTTTGTCTGAGATTGCCAATCAATGTTCAGGACATCATTAACTTTTAGTTTCCTTGCACGTGCCTTATCTTGTTCAGCATCTGTTACCGTTTCCTTTTTTATGTTTCTTCATTACATGGGTTATGCTTTCAATTATAGGTTTGTCCGGCTTGTGGAGATTGAAATTGGTCATTCCTAATAATTAACTTTTGGGTTGGGATACTGTAAATTGAGTTTTTGTTATGTGACACTTTATTTGAAAATGTACCTTATTGGCTAGAATTTTGTGCAGTGGGTGTACATTTATAATGTGAATATTGGGTATAAAAGGAGACGTCTCGCCTTAGTAAAATGAGCAGTCTCCTGAGAATTTACACAGTGATGTATTTCTAGGATCACTGTTACTAGCTGCAGCTAATAAACTTGGTCTCTGATGCCATCCAGAAGTATTCCTTGTCTCTGTATACCAAGACAGGTGAACTCGAAGATCTTAGGCTTGCCCCTGACGCCGCTGGGTTAAACCCCGGTTCTTCACAGCGAGAGGTAGATGGGTCCCTCAATGCCATAAAGACCCTCCTCATGGCATTGCTGCCACAAGGCCTGGCGCTGATGCATGCTGCTGCTACCACTCCATCCACATCTCAGGCCCCTGATGTGTCAGTGCCACACAGTGCGGCGGACATTCCACCTCCGGCCCCTGAGGTGTCACTGCCACACAGTGCTGGAGACAGAACACCACCACCCACATGTGAGGCACATGAAACAGCAGAGGACGAAGATGCAGAGGAATCTGCCTTCATGGTCAGAAGGAAGCGGTAGCATTCATCTCCGCCATATGGCCTGTTTCTGCTTGGTTCTACCCTCTGCATCATCACCTTCCACTGTCCCCCGATGCACTCTGCGACACTTACCTTGGACCTCGACATGGACTGTCATATTCTGTTTGGTCACCAATGACACAGCTATCAGAATGCAGACTGAACTCCTCCTCTACTGATGTACTTGTCATTCCCTGAAGGATTCTGGCTGGCCCTCCACGGGCTAACAATGTAAAGTGGGGTTTGCATGGCCCTGTAGTGCTCCAGCTGCAACACTCCACAGAATGTGCATTAAACATTCATTTTCACACCGAAGTGTCATGTCTATGATCTTGCAAATGTGGAGGTATGGATGCATGTAGGGTCAATGATTTCACCTTACGTCCATGTTGCTCATGTTGTGGGACTTGGGTCACAGGGTGACATATTGCCGATTGCGTGCCGGGTGGCGCCGACACTAGAACGGAGACACACGCACTAGTTACTTCCTTGTCCAGCCGTGGACAGAACCACGCCCAGAGCCCCGGGGTCATTGTTCACACCCTTACGCTGGACTGGCATACGCCAGCCCACTCCACTTACGCTCACAGGGGGGACCACAATGCTACATGTCCCAGGTCTTCCTTGTAGGGATCTGCTGCTCACAGGTCTAGTTGTCAGCATGCCACAGCCACTCCCTCACTGGGTGTGAGTGTTTGATTGGTTCTGATGCTCCGTCCATCACCACCCCCTTTTGTACCGCTTTGTGCGCCATAAGTTGGCAGGGTATGCTCAGACGTGAGTCCCTTGCTCACTTTGCCACTGGATTCAAGCAAGCCTGGCTGAAGACGGCTGAAATGCCAGAAACCGGTCCTAAGAAGCTTCTTTCCGGTCCAGGGAAAGCATGGCTTGGCAGTTCGGGCTGGACTGTTCCCATGAGGCACAGGGTCAGACTGATTTGCATATGGCCATGTCTGAACTGGGGTGGCAGAGTGGGCTAAAGAACGGTGATGGATCAAACCCGGATCTGTTGACTGGGTGTGAGTGTTTGATTGGTTCTGATGCTCCGTCCATCACCACCCCCTTTTGTACCGCTTTGTTCGCCATAAGTTGGCAGGGTATGCTCAGACGTGAGTCCCTTGCTCACTTTGCCACTGGATTCAAGCAAGCCTGGCTGAAGACGGCTGAAATGCCAGAAACCGGTCCTAGGAAGCTTGTTTCCGGTCCAGGGAAGGCATGGCTTGGCAGTTCGGGCTGGACTGTTCCCATGAGGCACAGGGTCAGACCGATTTGCATATGGCCATGTCTGAACTGGGGTGGCAGAGTGGGCTAAAGAACGGTGATGGATCAAACCCGGATCTGTTGACTGGGTGTGAGTGTTTGATTGGTTCTGATGCTCCATCCATCACCACCCCCTTTTGTACCGCTTTGTTCGCCATAAGTTGGCAGGGTATGCTCAGACGTGAGTCCCTTGCTCACTTTGCCACTGGATTCAAGCAAGCCTGGCTGAAGACGGCTGAAATGCCAGAAACCGGTCCTAGGAAGCTTGTTTCCGGTCCAGGGAAGGCATGGCTTGGCAGTTCGGGCTGGACTGTTCCCATGAGGCACAGGGTCAGACCGATTTGCATATGGCCATGTCTGAACTGGGGTGGCAGAGTGGGCTAAAGAACGGTGATGGATCAAACCCGGATCTGTTGACTGGGTGTGAGTGTTTGATTGGTTCTGATGCTCCGTCCATCACCACCCCCTTTTGTACCGCTTTGTTCGCCATAAGTTGGCAGGGTATGCTCAGACGTGAGTCCCTTGCTCACTTTGCCACTGGATTCAAGCAAGCCTGGCTGAAGACGGCTGAAATGCCAGAAACCGGTCCTAGGAAGCTTGTTTCCGGTCCAGGGAAGGCATGGCTTGGCAGTTCGGGCTGGACTGTTCCCATGAGGCACAGGGTCAGACTGATTTGCATATGGCCATGTCTGAACTGGGGTGGCAGAGTGGGCTAAAGAACGGTGATGGATCAAACCCGGATCTGTTGACTGGGTGTGAGTGTTTGATTGGTTCTGATGCTCCGTCCATCACCACCCCCTTTTGTACAGCCACTCCCTCACGGCTGGTTTACACCCACACCACACCCATCCAGCACAACCGTCACAGGACATGTGACCCTGCCAATAAAAAGGGCCTGGCGCACGTGCTGGACGCCATTTCCACTCTGTAACTGGGTGTCTCCGTGTGGTTATCATTTCTGCCTGAGGGCCTAGGGCCCGGGCACAGCACATTGCCCAGTGCCGGGGGTGACTTGATGGCGTCCGCACCACAGGACTCAATCATAAAGGGTCCAAGGCTTGCGGTGCACAGACTTGGTGGCACCGGATATACTGGGGGAGGCACAGGCACACCGCCACGGGACGGTGTCTTTCGTTGCACTGAGGTAGGGGCACCTTAAGTGCTGAGCGGGTGTGCAGCCTACGATGATGCGCTGTCCAGGCGATCCGGATTGGTGGCATTAGTGTGAGCCCTGCTGGACGGCAGTGTAGGCCTGAGTCAGCGGGCAGTGCGGACCTACCGCCACATGGCGTCGCCTCGCTGTTCACAGAGTTAGTGGCACCTCTAGAGCTGAGCAGGTGTGCAGTCTGCGATGAGCCCGTGTTCACTGATATGTTCTCTGCCATAGCGAAATCAAGACCCAGAATCAAGTGTGTGACCTGGTGGACCGCTGTGCGGGGCTGCATGATGTGGAGGGTACCATGGTCGCAGGCTCTGGGCCTGGAGCTCCCACTGGTACGTGGATGGCCCTCTTGGAGACACACCGTGGCGGAAGGTGAGCAGTGAGGCCTGGTTGCGCGGGGCAGGCAATCGCTCTCTTTCTCTCTCTCTCTCTTTCCCTCTCCCTCTCTCTCTCTTTCTCTCTCCCTCTCTCTCTCTTTCTGTCTCTCTCCCGCTCTCTCTCTCTTTCTGTCTCTCTCCCTCTCTCTCTCTTTCTATCTCCCTCTATCTCCCTCTCTCTCTCTTTCTCTCTCCCCCCTCTCTCTTTTTCGCTCTCTCTCTCTATGTACTTTGATGGGTGCATGACACACCTTCTTATCTGTATTTCTGTCTTGCAGGCTGTGACTTACAGAATGCCCAGAGAAGACCCGCATTGCCTCTTCAAGATTGTTGTTTGTTGGTTAATCTGAAATAAAGGTTTTATTTGTATTATATGATATGAATGTTTGATTTCCCTTTTTCTGGCCACACCTGTATGTTAGGTGTTGTGATTGTGCGACTTCAGGCGATTTGTTTGGTTCATGGTTTTGTGGAGTTGATGTGCATTCTCTTTGTCCAAAGGAGGCGGGGTTGGGTGGTGGCGGTGGGTGTTGTTGCCCTATTGGGGATCCGGGCTGCATGTTCAGTTGCTCAGGGGCATCTGTTGTTCTTCATGTTTGGCTCTGGGCTGTGCTCCCTTGGCTGCTGCCGGTTGTCGTCCGACTTTACACCAGGTGTTAGAATCCTGCTGCTAATGCGCCTTATCACCTGTTTTGTGATCTTATCACCGATCTGGCTGGTCGTTGAGAATGTTGTGGAGTGGTGTTGTCGCGGCTTTTTGCTTGGGAACGCCTACTCTGCATCTCATTAGCGATAGTTGCCGGGGTCATCCGTGGCGATGTTTTTTGAGGATGCTATCGCCGCAAAACTGGTGAATGTAAATGGCTTGTGAATGGGGCGATACATTTATCGCGACTTTGGCTGTGATAGGTCCTTGAGAATATGCCCCTTATAGTGCGCACAGCTACCCTTGGAGGTTTCCCAGCGCAGAGCGGAAGTAGGGAAAAGTGAGGAGATCTGAGTAGCGAGTTAGAAAAGCCAGGTCTTTAAACCCCTATGGAATGCCAGAAGGGATGTTGAGTCACTCAAAGAAGCTGGCAGGGAATTCCACAGTTGCAGCCATACATAAGAGAAAGAGTGGTCTTTCATCCAAGACAACCGGAATTTTGGTACAGTAAACCGATTCTGCAGAGAAGATCTCAGGGGACGGGAAGGATGACCAAGTCCAAGAGATAGTTTGGGGCAATTCCAGATTTCACCTTAAACATGTAGCATAGTGCATTAAGCTTGATACGATTCAGCACAGTAAGCCAGTGAAGCTCACGAAGAAGGCTGGAGACAGAAGTGAATTTGGGTAAACGATAAAGAAACCTGGAGGCTGTCTTTTACACAAGTTGTAGCCGAAGGATAGTTGTTTTATCGGCTCTCAAGGACAGCCGATAAATCATGCAGGTCGCAGAAACGAGTGCAGGCAGAGCTCACTCTGCCCTTCATCATTGCAAAGCCAATGAATGCAATGGAATTTACTTAACAATGGCACCCGTAATTCAAGCGCCTGAAGCATCACTTTCAGGTGTGCACTACATTTCCTTTATTGCGGCTGTATGGCTAGCGGACTCGTTCTTTGACACACCCTAATGTTCACCACCGAGCGTGCCTCGTGCAGCGAGAGCCGGGTTAATCCAATGGAAAGTATCTGCAGCTGTGTTGCAAGGCTTAGAGGTGGGATTCAAGCCCAAACGTCTCTGACGATCTTCTGTAAACTTCCCGCCGAGGGAGGAATCCGGCGCTGGTATTGTTTCAGGGCAGGAAACGGAGACTCGCACCACTGCTTAGCTGGTGTGAGGAGAGGCGCTGATTTTACAACAACTTCATCCATTTCACTGCTGTGAAATATAATTGCATCCCCAGATACATGATAAAATACTGGGGCCAAAGCTGTTTCTAAGTGCCCACAATTGTTCTCTTGTAAGAAAAGGGGAACGATTTGCCCAGGATCACATGGTTTGATGCGGTGGAGTCACCCACACAAACGAGGGACGTAAAGCTTGTCTCACTGTGGGGTAGGTGGGGAGGGGGGCGCCGCCCAGCCCGAGGCCGATACAGAGCTATGAGGCGGCTACCCGAAGAGAAATATTGGGGGCCCATTCCAAAATTTTATATTATTCAACATAGTGAAATGCAATGTTGAATACCAGAGTGATAGTGATGGCAGTTTATAAATGTCACACATACTTCTTACATTTTGCTGCCAAAATTATGGATCTGTTTACAAAATGGGTTGTTAACCCCTTCTGTGCCACGCCCTTTCCCCCTCCTGTGCCGGGCGTTTTATTAGTGGGTGGGGTTCATGACGAGATAGTCTCGTCATGGGCACAGCGCGACCGTGCTCCATGACGAGACTATCTAGTCATGGGCACTGAAGAGGTTAATATTCAACATATACTGAATCTCCATTATGCACATCATTGCTAAATCTCATTTAAATCCAAGGAAAGGAAATTGTACTTCTACTTAGTATACCCTAGGTCTGTTGTTTCAAAGCACTGTACTTGAATGGTGTGCTTACATGTGTCTGGCTCGTGCTGTGGAGAGAGGGGCCTCTCTTGTCTTTATGGGGCCATGTGTTTCTAATTAGAAACACATGGCCCCATAAAGATAAGAAAGTGCTTTGCGACAGCAGCAAAGCAGGCGTCCCAGTCCGGCTCAGAGGCGAAAGGGCGTCAACCAAAAACCCTCATTTCCAATGGCAGGCCACCGTTTAGCATAAACGGTGACGCCAGCCAATGGAAATGAGGGGCGGGGCTTAAAGCCCTTTTCTCAAACTCCTCGTTCACAATAAATCTCGCCGAGGCGAGCAGTGCTTTGCGCTGCACCGCCATGTGAGACCTAATTGAAATTGAAATTGAAGACCTCTGAGGCGGAAGCCGGAGGTGGTGTAACTCGTGATTTTAAAACTACTCATTTTCTGATTATTTTACATTTGTTTAAACTTTGTGTCCACTGAGAAACCCACTCTGCATTTGTAAAGTCCTGCAAGCACTTACAGCGGATTTTAGCGCTGTTCCTTGCAGCGGACTTCACGGCCGCCATCGCGAGCGCGAGGCCACGCCCACCCGTTAGGCCACGCCCACCCTCCCAGCCTATTAAAAGCGCTGATTGCAAGCGCGCCTATTGAAATTGAAATTGAAGACCTCTGAGGCGGAAGCCGGAGGTGGTGTAACTCGTGATTTTAAAACTGCTCATTTTCTGATTATTTTACATTTGTTTAAACTTTGTGTCCACTGAGAAACCCACTCTGCATTTGTAAAGTCCTGCAAGCACTTACAGCGGATTTTAGCGCTGTTCCTTGCAGCGGACTTCACGGCCGCCATCGCGAGCGCGAGGCCACGCCCACCCGTTAGGCCACGCCCACCCTCCCAGCCTCTTAAAAGCGCTGATTGCAAGCGCGCCTATTGAAATTGAAATTGAAGACCTCTGAGGCGGAAGCCGGAGGTGGTGTAACTCGTGATTTTAAAACTGCTCATTTTCTGATTATTTTACATTTGTTTAAACTTTGTGTCCACTGAGAAACCCACTCTGCATTTGTAAAGTCCTGCAAGCACTTACAGCGGATTTTAGCGCTGTTCCTTGCAGCGGACTTCACGGCCGCCATCGCGAGCGCGAGGCCACGCCCACCCGTTAGGCCACGCCCACCCTTCCTCTCCTTAAATGTGCTTCCTACGCAAGCGCAGCGGACGAGCGCAGCGGGAGCGAAGTCTGCGCGCCGAAGGCGCGCCTAAGGCAAGCCCGTCTGCGCCCGTCCGCGGTCGTACGCGGTCCAGGGCCCCAACCCCTGCTCCTCCAGATGGCCACATACGGTGGAGCAAGCAGGATCTACTGAACTCTTGCCACAAAATCGACGATTCCTGCAAGCATAGTCTATGCGTGGAAAACGATATGGGTTGCGAACACTGTCACTTCTCATTCGACCTTGGTAAGAATACAACCAACATGAACTATACCATACAATGCGGACTGCTTAACGTACGCTCACTTAGAAAACACAGGCTAGACCTATATGATCTACTTACTGAGAACCAATGGGATCTTGTGTTTCTAACAGAGACATGGCTAGATAATGAGTCTACACCCTACGCCCTTGAGGCAACTCCAGGAGGGTATACAATACATAGACTGGATAGACCCACAGGCAGAGGAGGCGGAATCGCAATTATAGCCCGCGAAAACCTACGATGCCAGCTAGATAGCTCTCCCATCCTGGACCGTGAAGCAGGGAGCTTCACTGTCAAAGTGAATAATAACTACACGCTAAAGGGCATACTAATTTACAGACCCCCAGGCCCCATAGCCAGGTTCGAGGAGAGTTTGGTTGAAGGAATCATGGAAACCGCACTGTGCACTGACAAGTTTCTGGTACTCGGGGATCTCAATCTTCATCTTGATAACCCCTCAGACCACGTCAGTAAGAATTTTGGCCAGGCACTGAAAGCCCTCCAACTTACCCAAATTGTTAAAGGCCCTACCCATCAACAGGGTCATCTGCTGGACCCCATATTTGTCAACTGGGGGGAAGCGGAAGCTATGACCCCAATTCCCATACCATGGTCGGACCACTATTTGGTCCCTTTTTCCATACGCATCCCGGGAAGCAGACCCCCACAGCCACCAGCTATGTACCACCTCAAACGGAAATGGGCTACATTCTCTCAGTCCAAATTCTGTGCAGAATTAACGAAAGGAGGAAGCCCAGGAGGGAAGGATGCTGACACAGCCAATGCTAACCTCTGCACACGCATTAATCAGGCACTAGACTGCACAGCCCCTTTGCTAAAAACCAAATCTGGGGGACGCATAAACAAAACTGCCCCGTGGTTCAATGCTGAACTAAGAGTTCAGAAAACTGCACTGAAAAGAACCGAAAGAGAATGGCGCAAGACTCTCTCTGAAGAAACCAGAAAGAATTATCTAACCGAGAGACGAATCTACCATGGACTAATCAGAAAGACAAAAACAGCATATTTTACGAATAGGATCAGTGAGGCTGGTAACTCGACGAAAGAGCTGTTTTCACTCTACAAAACTCTTTCAAGCGGAAACCCAGCTATTGCCCCCGCTGACTGCTCGCCAGAATTGTGTGACAAAATCGCAGATTTTTTCTCAGATAAAATAACAAAAATCTACTCAGCATTCCCTACGCAGTCCAAAACCGGGGCAGACTTCGTTGAAAGCCCAAGGGAGTGGGGAGATAAACCTAGACTTATCAACTTTACTACCCCTCCCACGGAAGATCTTCTAAAAATCTGCAGGTCGGTGAAGTCGGGCTCTCCGAGAGACCCTACCACACCCAAACGCCTGACGGATAGTCTAAGGGTACTAGAACCATACATTAGACATGTACTCGATGTATCTTTTACCACCAAGACAGTACCTAGGGAGTGGAAAAAGGCGGTGGTTCTGCCCCTCAGGAAGAAACCTACCATCAGTTTTGAGAAACTTGACAATCTCCGCCCAATTTCACTCCTGCCCTACCTAGCCAAGGTGGCCGAAAAAACGGTCAATAAACAACTAATGGACTTCGTGGAAAAGGCTGCCTTATTGCACGACACCCAATTCGGATTCCGCCCCCGCCACTCTACAGAGTCCGCACTGCTTACTGCAGTTGAGACCCTACGTCAGGGGGTAGATGAGGGACACACCATGGCCCTCATCCTATTGGACCTGAGTGCAGCGTTCGACACTGTGGCGCACGACAACTTGCTACAGTGTCTGAACAACGGAGGTATATCCGAAGCTGCACTCCAATGGTTACAATCCTTCCTGACAGGGAGAAGCTTCCAGGTTCGCCAGGGTGACCATTACTCGAGAAACATAGGTTTGGGTCAGGGCGTCCCCCAGGGTTCGTCCCTGAGCCCAACCTTGTTTAATCTCTATGTCTCTCCAGTGGCTTCAATTGCCGTGAGTCACGGATTGAGCATCGTGTCATACGCCGATGACACGCAGCTGGCTATCTCCCTATCGCGTGCACCCGGTCTTGCGATGGACAGTTTCAGGAACTGCATGCAAGAACTTGCAGCCTGGATGTCCACCAACTGCCTTAAGTTAAACGGCAACAAGACCGAGGTGCTCGTTGTGGGGGGGAACCCATCTGTTTGGTCATCGGCGTGGTGGCCTCCATGTCTGGATGAAGCTCCCATACCCCGCCAGGGAGTAAAAAACCTAGGCGTATGGCTCGACGATGACCTATCTTTTGGACCCCAAATAGACCGAGTTGCAGGCGTCTGTTTTGGTGTCCTAAAACCCATAAGGAAGGTCCTTGACCTCCTTCCTATGTCAGCACGGAAAACACTGGTACATGCCCTTGTGACATCACGCCTAGACTACGGCAACCTACTTTACCTGGGTACCACCTGCAAAGCCATGAATCGCCTTCAGGTAATACAGAACGCGGCAGCCCGTCTCATCCTAAAAATCCCTAAACGATCAGACACCAAAGCCGCTCTCAAAACCCTCCACTGGTTGCCAGTAAAAAGCAGAGTGGAATTCAAAGCCCTCTGTACATGCCACCGCATCCTGGCTAAGAAATCTCCTATTCCACTCCAGAACTTAGTGACAAGGTATACACCTGTGCGCGAGCTGCGCTCCTCATATGAGGGCCTACTTAAGGTTCCTAGGGTCAAAAGAGCCCGTATGGGCGGACGCTCCTTCCGCTATCTGGCAGCGAAAAGCTGGAATTCCCTCCCTCTCCATCTCCGTCTGGATCCATCCGAATCCAGCTTCCGCAAGAACCTAAAAACACACCTGTTCTCCAGATAACGGATCACTGGTCTCCACCTCGCTCAGAGTTCTTCAGTTGCAGCGCGGGGACACGCTTTGGCGTATCCAAGCGCTTTTTATAAGCTACCCTTAATAAAAAGTAGTAGTGCGTAAGATAGGGAAGGTAAGATAGTATTACAGACTCACTTATCTCCCGTGGCCCAGGATTATTTCTGCAACACTCAGTATAGGTTCTGTGCAGATAGAGAGAAGGGCATTTTCCCTTAATATATAGCCCATCCCAAAACCAGCTGCATGTCATGTTATCCATCATTTTCCTTAACTAGGAGCTGACAAATCGTCCTAGACTGGGGACCTCTAAATAGAGGAAGAGTCTCTGTGACAGTCCAAGCATTTGTAATCCAATCAGTGAGGAGTGTACTGGATCCAATATACGGTTTGGGGAAGCATTAGGAGGTCTTTCTGCAAGCCAGAGTGGCAATGTGGCACTGTGGGACTTTTTTGAGGTCTGGGGATGTAGTGATCTAGCTGCCGGCTGCCATAAGAACACTGTGTTCAAAAGTTAAGTGGGACTTAGATGTAACGCCATTGAAGAGGAGACACTTTGTGGAGCAGTAAAAGCAAAGTGACCAAAGGTACAGCACAGAATAAAATATACCTTTGCTTAACCAGTCCTACGGCAGATCAACCCCATGGAAGGAGGCATTTGCAGATTAAGGGATAGAAAACAGGCTGGTTTGTCAGTACAATTGAACTGGCAGATAAAGTGTTTTGATCCCTGATGTCCCCTCCTCTTCTTTTTCCAGTGAAGTGGTATTGTAGGACATGACTTCCTTGAAGAGGGCGAAAACAAGGGTATGCAGGACACATTGAGGAGAAGGGGGTTATCGCTCCTCTGGCCACGTAACATCACTTCTTCCTGGGGACTCTACCTAGTAGTCCTCTGCTAGCATCTATGCCCTCCCAAAGCGTATTATGAATTGTCCATGGGTGCCCACTCTGCAGTGATTCTGCAGAGAGGATTGGCATCATACACCTGAATGTCCCTTAGAAGTGATAGGGAGGTAAAAGCACAGCGAATATCTAGCAGAAAAAGATAAAACAGCTTTCTTGGATGTAGAGAAGCTTTAGCCATCCCCTTGACTGAGAGACTGCCATAGGTTAGCAAAGGAAACTGGTGCTCTTCAAGGAAATGTGGAAATGAAAGGATGGTTATGTCTAAAGCAGAGAACTAAACAAGCATTGGCATAGCCAATAGGTCTCGCCTTTAGGGCCGTATAAGTGTTTAGAGAGAGCTATTGGCTTTGTTAACGTTTTTAATATGTGTTGCGGAGCATTGTGAATGTTGTGCAGCATGTTTAAAAGTTATAAGCTATAAATAAAAAACGTGTTATAACCATTTGTCACCTTATATATAACCTAGACAGCATTTTATACAACTGAAGTATCGTAATAAAAACAACAATTAACACCAAAAATGTGTTCTAGCTTTTTGGTTTATGCAAGGAAGGGGGCAGTGGGGGAGTGGAGGTGCAGGGAGGGAGGGGGTGGGGGAGGGGAGGAGTGGAGTGAAGGTGCAGGCAGGGAGGGGGTGGGAGGCGGGGGAGTGGAGGTGCACGGAGGGAGGGGGTGGGGGAGTGGAGGTGGAGGGAGGGGCTGAGTGAGTGAGGTGGAGGGAGTGAGGGGAGAGTGAAGGTGGAGGGAGGAGGGAGTGGAGGAGGAGAGAGGTGGGAGTGGAAGTGGAGGGAGGGGGAGAGGAAGTGCAGGGATGGAGGAGGGAGTGGAGGTGGAAGTGGGAGTAAAGGTGAAGGGAAGTGGAGGTGGTAGGGGTTTTGTGGAGGGAGTGGAGGTGGTGGGGGAGTGGACGTGGAGAGGGGGGTGGGGGTGGAGGGAAGGGAAAGGGGAGAGGAGGTGGAGGGGGTAGAGGTGGAGGGTGGGAGTAGAGGGAGAGGGGAATAGAGGTGTAGAGAGGTGGAGGGAGGTGGGAGTGGAGGTGGAGGGAGGGGGAGTGGAGGTGGTTGGAAGGGAAAGGGCAGTGGAGTGGAGGTGGAGGGGGTAGAGATGGAGGGTGGGAGTGGAGGAAGAGGGGAGTAGAGGTGCAGGGAGGAGGGAGTGGAGGTGGAGGGAGAGTGGAGGTGCAGGGAGGGGGAGTGGAGGTGCAGGGAGGGGGGAGTGGAGGTGCAGGGAGGGGGAGTGGAGGTGCAGGGAGGGAGGGGAAGGAGATGGCGGGAGGGAGGGAGGGAGGGGGAAGGAGATGGAGGGAGGGGGAAGGAGATGGAGGGGGTGGAGGTGGAGGGACGGAGGTGGAGTGGAGGTGGAGAGAGGTGGGAGTGGTGGTGGAGGGAGAGAGGGGGAGTGGAGGTAAGAAGGTGTGAGTGGAAGTGGAGAGAGGGGCGGAGTGGAGGTGGAGGGAGAGAGGGGCGGAGTGGAGGTGGAGGAAGAGAGGGGGGTGGAGGTGGTGGGAGAGAGGGGGAGTGGGAGGAGTGAGAGAGGGGGGAGTGGGAGGGGGGAGTGGGGAGAGTGGGGGAGAGTGGGAGGGAGTGGGGGGAGTGGGAGGAGGGGAGTGGAGGTGGAGGAAGAGAGGGGGAGTGGAGGTGGAGGGAGGGAGGTGGAGTGGGGTTGGAGGGAGAGAGGGGGAGTGGAGGTAGGGAGGTGTGAGTGGAGGTGGAGAGAGGGGCGGAGTGGAGGTGGAGGGAGAGAGGTGCGGAGTGGAGGTGGAGGGAGAGAGGGGGAGTGGAGGTGGAGGGAGAGAGGGGGAGTGGAGGTGGCAGGAGAGAGGGGGGAGTGGAGGTGGCAGGAGAGAGGGGGAGTGGAGGTGGAGGAAGAGTGGGGGAGTGGAGGGGAGAGTGGAGGTGCGGGAGAGAGGGTGTGGAGGTGGCGGGAGAGAGGGGGAGTGGAGGTGGAGGAGGAGTGGATGAGGTGGAGTAGGAGTGGGGGCAGGCGGAATGGAAACTAGTATCACCGAGCATCCTGGTTTAAACCATGTTTATAATGGAGAAAAAGTAGTCACACAAGTCACAGCATGTTTACTGCGGGGTGATGGTCGAAAAAGACAAGACTGCATGAAAGTCACCTTGCAGGCGGTTCATTTGCTCCGTTTTGATCCCACCTGGTCTGCGCTGTCTTCTTCTTGGCTTAATCTTTTTAACCTCTAAGAATTTTCTTTTCACGCCAAAATTAAAGATGCTCCCACGCTGCTCTCAATGCTGCCAGTTAAATCTGTGAGTAGCTAAACCAGTCCGTTGTTCTCCTCTGCATTCTGGGCCTCGTAGTCTTCGTTTAGTAATGAGCTAAACATGGCCAAAATGTCAATAAAAAGTAGTCGGACTGAATGAGCAGTTCGTTGTAAATAGCTGCGAAACGCGAGAGCTCGGCACCAGTTATTTTCACATGCAGAAGGGGCGTTTAATCCCTTTAAAGCTGATAAAATTGACAACCTGGGTGGATAAAAGTAAGGGGCCACCAGTGTCCCAGCAGGGGCTTAGACAGAGCTCTATGAACGCTGCAGGCCCGTCCTTGAATGCTCCCAGTGGAGACCAGGCTTCACAGGACCCCCCTCTCCCCCCGCTGCATTACATTTTAAACACCGAAATTGCAAACGTTTCAATTGGAGATAGCTGGGGTGGTGTTTATTTGGTGGCAAAATAACAGTGAAATTAGTGGCCCAGGCTGGAGACATCACAAGGCTGATTTGCCATCAGTTGGTAGTACACAGTTTGTGAAAGATAAGAGTCCAGCGGGTACACTGCCTATTGTGTACTTTGGAGGGCTGGCTTTTATAACCAGTGTTTCCTCACTTGCCCACATGGTGTTATCCTCTGCAAATAAATTCGTGACCATTTGTTACACTCGAACTGAACAATGGGTGTTGGGGGTGCAGCCGCCCACGCAGTATTTAAGGATTGTTGCAGACTCCGGGCAATATTTTGCAGTTTATATAACTCGTAATTTTAAGCAGTGACATATCCTGTAATGGTAATGGCTGCACGCGTACTGCTTCCGTGCATCGATCTCCAGTCTGCAGAGCAAAGCTGTGTACAAACTAAAAGGAAGGGCTATAAATTAAAAAAAACTTTAAACTTCTAGAAGCTACATCTGCTTATTGTCCGACATTCTAATAGCTAGCGTCGTGAAGTAGATTGTGGGCGCATGTCAGCGCTGTAAAGCAAACAGTTCTGAATACCGCGAGGCGTGTACACACACTCGAGAAGAGTGGGAGGGGGGCAAACAGAGCGCAGGCTGCTAAATAAAACAAGCATTGGCCGCACGGCCGTAAAAGTAACGGCCGCGCAGCCGTGAAAGCGAAAGTAATCGCGATCACAGCGAAAGTGATCATGATCGCGAGGACGGGATACGCTGTGTGGCAAACACGCGAGTGGTGCGCGCGCAGCAGTGATTGGCTGCTGCTCGCGTGAACGCAAGCGCTAGGCCAGCGAGGTCTGGTAGGTAGCACTTTGGAAACCCGTATACTAAATGTCGAGCAACAGCGCATGCGCTGTTCTAGGCTCGACCTAAAAAAATGCAATGTTAGTAAAGTGCTGAACCAGGTCGGGTTGGTTTGTTTTAAAAAGATGTCCTTTTTAAAATAGATTATTGAGTACATGAACACATAACAACCCTGAAGCGACGAGGCTTCAGCACACACTCCAAAGACAATATTGACCTGCCAAGGAGATTAAAACAGCATCAATCAGCCTTTGTCTTCAAGATACACCCTTTGCAATTCTAGAACTTGACCGTCGTCTGTTGCTTTGAAAGAGAAAGGAAGGTATGCACCTGTGCTATTCACGTGTTCTCAGACAACACTCTAAAAGAAGGAAGCATTGATTCTTTTTATCACAGAAATTAATTTCAGGCATAATCGAAGGCAACGCATGTTTAATAGCCTCTTAAAATATGGCATTAAGGGAGGATCCGTCAGATTACAAACAGAAATGGCAATGCCCTAAGGAAAGAAAATATAGCATGGAAAATTAAAAAAATAGACTAAATATTTTGTGGTGAAGCCAAAACATTCGATTCTCTAACTTGAATGTGCTAGCAACAGTAGAAAAGGTTATATTTTTACTGAGAGGGGATGAGGAAGAAATTAGAAGTGTCTGAAGAGAGTTTCTACAACTATAGGGCGGAATAAGAAACATGTTCCTAGATAGATTTCTCTTTATATATGCCAATGAATGTATACATTTTCGTGCTCCTAACTCAATGTTTCTCTTTTATCATAGATTTAGATGATTTATGTTGACAGTGGGAAGGGCTAAGAAATTATATTTGATTAACCATAGATGTAAAATATGTGTAATGGTTTGTTTAAACTTTCTTACCAAATCGACAACGTTTTTTAAAAACCTGAAAATAAGAAAACTATATATGTTCTATTGATACTATTCAAAATGTCATTCGGCAATAATTAAAGCTGTTTTAATGGAAGTAAATAAACGCAATGTAATAGTGTACGAGAAGACAGAGATGTCTTTGTTCATCTCCCCCAACAGCCCAGTGATTGTGCTAAAAATCCTGTTTGACTGGAAATTATGGAAACCACTCCAAGGTGCCTCCAAGGCAGGGCCGGACTGGGGAATGGAAAGCAGCTCTGGCAGAAATGCTCAAACCAGCCTCGCTCCCTTCGTCTCCTCCTGCATTGTCTTTCTTTCCATCCATCCATTCTCTCTCTCCTTCTCTCCGCACTCTCTTCTCCCTCTGATGGCTTTCTCTCTACCCTCCGCCTCCATCTCTTTCTCTCTCTCTTGAAGGGTTGTATGACACAAGCACGCTTTGCTTTCCCTTGCATTCCTTAACAATAAGGGCGGAACAACGAATGCATCTGAACCACGCAATCCATTTACAAAGCATTTCGTTTCAACGACTTGCCTTAGGGGGGCACAGGACTTTGGAATAGTATAATTTACTATTCTGACTCCAGTCCCCGCAACAGTAGGGAAAGCGTTGGACATTAAAGTCCAACACCGCTTTACCTAATGCATGTCGTTGTAATGGGTTGGGTTGTAAATGGAATGTGTGGTTCAGATGCTTTCGTAGTTCCACCCGCATTGCAAAGGCAACGCATGGTTTGGCGGACATGGTATTTGCTGTTTTCCCTCTTGAAGCCTTCCTGTGCCTACAGCATTTAACCTACGGGATGTGGGGAAAGCGACAGAGGCACCAGGAGCGGCCCAGGGCTTTCAAAACTGGCCTCCAAGGGCTCCAGCCCACCAGGGAAGTGCTTGGTGGAATAAAAGACCTGGCGGCCCTGGAGGATGGCATTCAACAAGAATTTTGTTTGGAAACTGAGGATGACTGACATTTCTTAGAGAAAACTGCAACAGAGACAGCCTCCCCTACCAGCCTTCATGGCTTACCTACCTGGTCCTCTGTCTGGGCCTGTTGTGAGAACACAAACCTGTGGCACAGTGGAGGTGAGACCGGGAAGAAGCAGCCGGTGGTGGATGGATCAGCGACCATAACAGTGCGTCCCTCATATGGACTGGAGTGCAGAGTCAGCCTCTGTCATGCAACGAACACTGGATGTAAACCTGGGTGGCAGGCAAGGAGTGGTGTCATCAGACACAGGCATCCCATGGCTAGTGGGTCATGACTGGCACGCTGCTGTGGGAAGTTATGAGTACTTTGATCTCTACCTCGCGCCCTTCTGTGGCATGTGTGACCGGCAGGAATGCGACGGCGATCCAGCTATACAGAGAAGGCACAGCTCCAATACTGCCTGCCCAAGTATAAGGAGGAAATGACCATGAAGAGCTGCACTGACTATATCCTTCTGGGAAAAGCAAAAGATGTCGGCAGGGTGACACCTTGGATATTGGGTGGGCTGCAATGGCACTGCCCTTCATCGCCTTGTGCTGTTCTGGCAGGCTTGGAGCTTTTGTCATGTTTCCTGAGAGCACCAGTATCTTCGAACCTGTCAAGAATTCCTGTCATGCGAGGGGAGGAAAACGGTAACCAGCGAAAACGGACTACATCTCCCAGGATGCTTAGCGGTTGAGAGGTTATGTAAACAGGAGAGCTGTTACATAACTCAAGGAAAACACGCCCTTATGTAAACAGGAGAGCTGTTACATAACTCAAGGAAAACACGCCCTTATGTAAACAGGAGAGCTGTTACATAACTCAAGGAAAACACGCCCTTATGTAAACAGGAGAGCTGTTACATAACTCAAGGAAAACACGCCCTTATGTAAACAGGAGAGCTGTTACATAACTCAAGGAAAACACGCCCTTATGTAAACAGGAGAGCTGTTACATAACTCAAGGAAAACACGCCCTATAAAGGGAGGAACCGGGAGGTACAACGCTGTCGGATATTGTGTTTACACCGACGTACCTGCTTAGTGAAGAGCAGTGTTCCGGAGTGGTGCTCCAGTAAGGCAAGAACGGAGGTAGGTCGAGTCGTTACTCCCTGGGCCGTGTCTTGCCCCATCGTCACCTGTGAAGGACCCGGAAGCTCTACCGGATAACCATTGAGCTTCGCTTTTTGACTCGGCTGAGTCAAAGCGCAGTGGCGCTTTTGCTGGTTGGAGTCGTAACTCCCAGCCCGACCAGAGATACAGGGACTGCCAGCTGTAACGCACACCAGGAGGTGTTTGCCGCGTTACAGACTCGGAAGTCCACAGGATCGATCGAGCGGCTGCTCTCGGTTCAGTCTTCTTTGCTTGTGATTGGGGTATCGGTGACGCATCACCAGGAGGTGACTCCGCGTCCCGGTGCAGTCTGAGGAAGAGGTTGAGCGGCTGCTCCCTTCAGGTAGAGACCCCGGCTGGGTGTTTCCCTGACTCCTCGATTCTCCCCAACACTCTTCGTGCCCCTCACAGCCTACCGATTGGCATTGTCGGCCATTTCATTTCTGCCCTCTGTTGGCATACGCCGGGATCGGCGTGTATGCAGAGGACGGTTAGGACCATCCGTGCTGTGGGCTGGTAACGTACTTAGCCTGGAGGATTCCAGTGACTATAACCTTTGTTTATTCCTTGTATTATTTTTGCCTTCATTAAAATTACTAAACCTTCACAAGTGGTTGCGTTCTCATTATCGTGACTGTTAAACGATCCTGAGACGTTCAGGGCGTTACAGAACCCCTTGGTCACTGCTGGAGTGCTGCTGGATGCTTAAAGTGCCTACTGACACTGAATGTGGCTTGTGTCCAGGAGTGATAGGACATGGAACTGATGACTGAGGTGCACTTCATTTGCCTGTAAGCTTCTTATCGACTTTATATCTCCGGCCGCACCGTGCTATAAAGCACTGAGGACAGCATAAGATAGGTGGTGTTTCCAGCACCTTGGGCATCTGCTCAGAGCTACCTACACAGATACCAACATGACTGTTCCATCCGCAGACCGAAGTCACCGGAGAGTGGCCTTCATTCCACAGAAATGGTAGCCTGGTTCTTTGGATCCATGTCAACAGTCAGGAAGACAGCGCGCTTAGTGTGCCGGAAGGATTCCCTGATTGCTTTGCCCAAGAATGGGGACCAGCATTGTCATGCTGTGGAAGTAGTAGTCTGCTTGAATAAACTCCAGGAGTCACCACTGGATGTTGAGTTCTTTATGACAAAAGAGAAACTCCATCCATACAAGCCCAGCTCCACAGGCCAAGCCAAATGACTTGTATCAAGAAATAACATTCCATACATTCCAATTGGAATGACCCAACTACCCAGCAAGGAAAATACATGGGAGCTTACCAGTATAATGCCCACTTACCACGCATGCTTCTGGTTGCGGGTAGCCTGAAGGTGTTCTGGTTGATGTGTGCTTATCTGTGTGTGGTCCAGGCTTTGGGGCTGGGAGCACAACAGTATGAAGGAGCAGTGATGTCAGCTGGATCAAGGGTAGGGTGTTAGGTACCACAAAGGAAACAATTGCTCTTCACTTCACCCAGTGTTTGATAATTACTGGAAGATTATGAAAAATGAGTCTGCCAAACAAACACTAATGGAATGGATACATCTTCAATGAAACCGACTGTTTGCCAAGACCCCTATCCTCAGGCAGAAATGTTTTATTCCACACAGGAGCCTGAGCTGGAACTGAGCTCCTCTTTTTGATATTGAATTGATGTGACTTCAATGGTTCAAATTCTGGTCCAACATAAAGCCGTGGAGACCAGACCGTCCAATATAGTAAAATCATCCAGCCATACAGGTGTGGAGCATTTAAAGAGGAGATCAGCAAGAATTCTGCTTTTAGAGGGTTTAAGATTAGTTTATGGGACTGGTGAGTCTTCCATGAATGTTGTTTTCTGAATCTCTTTAAGGAAGTCAATGTCCTTCAAGGAGGCCCTTCCATGCAGGGCTCAGGATGACTCAGCAGTATAAAGCAGGGCTCAGCACCCAGGTCATACTTAATTGACATCTACATTTCTAATAAAATGGTCGATAAAGTACACTTCACAATGTGGTCCCTGCCTCAATTCCAATAGTTCTCCAAATTAACACAGCCACCCATAGATAAAGTGCTCGGGGCTCCACAGAACTCACAACATCTTACAGCCTGTAAGATCCGCTTAGCATGGAAAAGGTAAGGAGATTATGGGCATAAGGTCCCCGAGTGAGTCGAGGTTGGACACTACAAGGCCTTTGGTTCATAATCCATGTCAGTAAAGAGGTTTCTCCTAACTGAAGTCTACCCTCCTACAGCGCAATCTCTATCCCCAATTAAAGCTAGCTTTGCAAATTTCAGCTCCAGAAGTCGTTGCTGAAAGGCATTTTTCTTTCTAGAACCACACCTCACCTTAAATCTGCCTATTGGTTTGGCAGACTCTTGAAGAGAAGAGGTTGGAAATAGGGCATACTACTGCAAGCATAATTTCGATGCAAAACCCATCCAAAGTAATCAACAGTTTTGAGTTTTGTGATTAATGGTTATAATTTTTGTATGTGTTTATTTTATCATTTTATATAGCTTGACCTTGGCAGAAACGGCTCATAGTGCACTGTGCCACGAAAAACAAACAAAATATATCAAATACTGCAATCAAAAAAATGTTCAACACAACAGCAGACAACTAATAAATCCACACAGAGTAAACTAATGAAAAAATATGAGTTTTTAGTTCCTGTCTGAAAGCCTACAGAGAAGAACCAGGATGCATCCGTACAGGGAGCTGCAAATGGAAAAGCTTACTAAGAGATCCAGCTTTTATCCACTCAAGGGATTTGGAGTCACAGGAGATCCTTATTTTGGCAAGCACAGGACACTCTGGCAACCACAAGTTCAAAGATCGACTAGGAGGGCCATCGACAAACCACTTCAGGATCAGAGCTTTATTAACCACCCTTTCGTAATCTGAAAACTGAAGTTAACGAAGGAGCCAATGAAGTGCCATGAGATAAGAGTGCTCCTACCATAGCTGCGTGCACCTGAGCTTCTACCATAGCTGCGTGCACCTGAGCTCTTACCATAGCTGCGTGCACCAGAGCTCCTACCTTAGCTGCGTGCACCTGAGCTTCTACCATAGCTGCGTGCACCTGAGCTCTTACCATAGCTGCATGCACCAGAGCTCCTACCTTAGCTGCGTGCACCTGAGTCCCTACCTTAGCTGCGTGCACCTGAGCTCCTACCATAGCTGCATGCACCAGAGTCCCTACCATAGCTGCGTGCACCTGAGCTCCTACCTTAGCTGCGTGCACCTGAGCTCTTACCATAGCTGCGTGCACCAGAGCTCCTACCTTAGCTGCGTGCACCTGAGCTCCTACTTTAGCTGCGTGCACCTGAGCTCCTACCTTCGCTGCGTGCACCTGAGCTCTTATCATAGCTGCGTGCACCAGAGCTCCTACCTTAGCTGCGTGCACCTGAGCTCCTACTTTAGCTGCGTGCACCTGAGCTCCTACCTTAGCTGCGTGCACCTGAGCTCCTACCTTAGCTGCGTGCACCTGAGCTCCTACCATAGCTGCGTGCATCTGAGCTCCAACCATAGCTGCGTGCACCTGAGCTGCTACAATAGCTGTGTGCGCATAAGCTCCCACCATAGTTGCGTGCACCTGAGCTCCTACCATAGTTGCGTGCACCTGAGCTCCTATCATAACTGCATGCACCTGAGCTCCTACCATAGTTGCGTGCACCTGAGTATCTACCATAGTTGCGTGAACCTGAGCTCCTACCTTAGCTGCGTGCCACTGAGCTCCTACCATAGTTGCGTGCACCTGAGCTCCTACCATCATTGCGTGCACCTGAGCTCCTACCTTAGCTGCGTGCCCCTGAGCTCCTACCATACTTGCATACTTATGTGCCCCTGAGCTCCTATCAGAGTTGCGTGCACCTAAGCTCCTACCTTAGCTGTGTTTACCTGAGCTCCTACCATAGTTGCTTGCACATGAGCACTTACCATAGCTGTGTGCACCTGACCTTCTACGATAGCTGTGTGCACATGAGCTCCTACCATAGCTGCGTGCACCTGACCTCCTACCACAGCTGCGTGCACCTGAGCTCCTACCACAGCTGCATGCACCTGAGCTCCTACCATAATGGTGAGAACCTGAGCTCCTACCTTAGCTGCGTGCACCTGAGCTCCTACCATAGCTGCGTGCATCTGAGCTCCAACCATAGCTGCGTGCACCTGAGCTCCTATCATAACTGCATGCACCTGAGCTCCTACCATAGTTGCGTGCACCTGAGTATCTACCATAGTTGCGTGAACCTGAGCTCCTACCTTAGCTGCGTGCCACTGAGCTCCTGCCATAGTTGCGTGCACCTGAGCTCCTACCATCATTGCGTGCACCTGAGCTCCTACCTTAGCTGCGTGCCCCTGAGCTCCTACCATACTTGCATACTTATGTGCCTCTGAGCTCCTACCAGAGTTGCGTGCACCTGAGCTCCTACCTTAGCTGTGTTTACCTGAGCTCCTACCATAGTTGCTTGCACATGAGCACTTACCATAGCTGTGTGCACCTGACCTTCTATGATAGCTGCGTGCACATGAGCTCCTACCATAGCTGCGTGCACCTGACCTCCTACCACAGCTGCGTGCACCTGAGCTCCTACCACAGCTGCGTGCACCTGAGCTCCTACCATAATGGTGAGAACCTGAGCTCCTACCTTAGCTGCGTGCACCTGAGCTCCTACCATAGCTGCGTGCATCTGAGCTCCAACCATAGCTGCGTGCACCTGAGCTCCTACAATGGCTGTGTGCACATAAGCTCCCGCCATAGTTGCGTGCACCTGAGCTCCTACCATAGTTGCGTGCACCTGAGCTCCTATCATAACTGCATGCACCTGAGCTCCTACCATAGTTGCGTGCACCTGAGTATCTACCATAGTTGCGTGAACCTGAGCTCCTACCTTAGCTGCGTGCCCCTGAGCTCCTGCCATAGTTGCGTGCACCTGAGCTCCTACCATCATTGCGTGCACCTGAGCTCCGACCTTAGCTGCGTGCCCCTGAGCTCCTACCATACTTGCATACTTACGTGCCCCTGAGCTCCTACCAGAGTTGCGTGCACCTGAGCTCCTACCTCAGCTGCGTTTACCTGAGCTCCTACCATAGTTGCTTGCACCTGAGCTCTTACCATAGCTGTGTGCACAAGAGCTCTTACCATAGCTGTGTGCACCTGACCTCCTACGATAGCTGCGTGTACCTGAGCTCCTACAATAGCTGCATGCACCTGAGCTCTTACCATAGCTGTGTGCACCAGACCTCCTACGATAGCTGCGTGCACCTGAGCTCCTATCATAGCTGCGTGCACCTGACCTCCTACCACAGCTGCGTGCATCTGAGCTCCTACCACAGCTGCGTGCACCTGAGCTCCTACCATAATTGTGTGAACCTGAGCTCCTACCTTAGCTGCGTGCACCTGAGCTCCTACCATAGCTGCGTGCATCTGAGCTCCTACCTTAGCTGCGTGCACCTGAGCTCCTACCATAGTTAGGAGCTCCATAATTGCATGCACCTGACACAAGTCAGACAACAGGGTGCAGTAGAAGAGCAGGAACTAAACTGCATTCCTGATATACATGGGAAAGGATAAGATCCTGGATCATCATCAATCAAGATTTATATAGCGCTGCTAATCACCTGATAGGGTATCCAGGCGCTTGCAGGTCCCGGAAGGCTCATTCGAACAGCCAGGATTAAGGGCCCTTCAGATTTCCGAAAGTGAGGTGATGGCCCGAGCTGCGTGGGGAGGCTGTTCAAGCTCTTTGCAGCAACGTAGGGGAAGGACCGTCCTCCACTACTGCTTTGGTAGATGCAGGGAGTGCGGGCAAGTGAAGGGACCACTGACTCCTTAGGAGACACCTAATATTGGGCACAATGTATCCTCGTAGCAATATGGCCAAGAATAGATAGTTTGGATTCAACAAGAATCCAAACCATTTTGCAAAGTGTATCAGTTGTAATTCCGTCTCTAGTAAGAACAGATAAGCATAAATGATCAAAGTTACAGATTTTCTGGTGAAACAAGCAGAACTGTCTTGTAGATGAACTCAGCTTTAAACAGGGGGCCAGCCTTCAGGCCCCAATCTCCAAGAGACAACGCGCCAGAGGTTTGTCCTGGATGACACTCGAAATTAGGACTGGGAGTCATTGGCCTTCTGATGCATGGACACCCCAGCAGGTTACTCAGTATTAACTTTTAAATGTTTGGGTCATAAAATGGACTCATGAGACCATCTCAATATTGTGTACAGAATGAAACCCAAAAGGCCAGAGATGCAAGAATGCGGACAGTCAAACTGAGCTTGAAATGGTACCAACATTGCCTTCCCAATGATTTTTACAACGAAGAAACGTTTGCCAATGGGCAGCAATTATTTTGGACAATAGGGTCATGATTGTGCTTCCTTGGAACACACCTCGAACCCCAACCCGTCACGTGTGTCTTGATTTCATAAATAAATAAAAGGTTGCCCTTATATTACTTAGTAGCCACGGACATTTGCATCAAGTCATCCATGACACATTGTAGGGGAGTAGCAGCGCCACTCACCCATGGAGTGTCTTACTACAATTATTGTAAACAATATTTAGAAAAATGAATGGAGAACACACCCCAGTCTTCCACCTGGTGGACAGGGGCAGGCTTCTGTGTGCTCATTATTTATACCATATGTATCATGAGCGCTCATGCTCGGATCTCAAGTCCTGAGGGGTGAGAGCCGAATGAATTCAGTTTTCCTAAATGAAACTCTATGAAGACAAAAGGCAAGACCCTGAGAAGCTGCATCAATTAAGGGTCAGCACAGAAGTATTTATAAGAACATCATACTTAGGTACGGATCAAATAAAGTCTAAGGATACTATTGCACCCCTCCCCCCATCTAAAACATCTATGTAATTGGATATAGTTAGCAAGTAAGTAGACGCAGGAGCCAGGTGGGTTCATTTGCTGCCATTTTTGTAAATTAGAATGGATTACATTTTTCGTAAGATGTTAAAATCACTTTAATGATCTGCAAAAAGTATAGGAGCCCTGATGGGGACGCTAAAAACAGAAACCATAAAGGGCATAGTATAATCTAAGAGCCTTCTTCTGATCTTGGATAGTAATGTATCCTCCTCTGTGCTGAAAGTAGGCATAGTGTGTGGGCTTATATTAATCTAAACTATTAGTAACAATGGTCTAATCACTGGTTCTCAGTTGTTTAACTGAAGCAGGAACACCAATTACCCGTGGTAATACAACTATCAATTTTGGAGGTAGAAAGGCTCATTGGCAGGAAACAGCCCAGCCAGCTTCAGCTAGGGATCTTTGGAATTCATTGTACATATTTCCTCTTTGTAATAGGCAAGATCTCATGTGTGCATTACAAGGTCCTAAAGCATCCATTTTGCTCTGCATTCATCATCAAACCAATCACAGAGTGACACCGATCCTTTAGGAGAAAAATGAAATAGTGACAAAGTTATGTTTTGCATTAAAGGTCTCATGCTGATCCATAAATAAATGTCTTTACTGGGTCCTAACCTAATGTCAAAATAAGCCTCAGTTCCTGTACGTTAATGTACACGATCCTGCATAGTAAAGTTGGACTTTGAACTCACATTCTTTGCATTGTAGCATAGGCTATTGGTCACTTCCATGTCAATATAGACAATTTAAAACTCATGCGATCTATAGTGGGAGACACAAGCACAGGCTTATGGGTAATATCTTGCCTTATTGCTGTTAACTTCGTTTTTTCGAAAATAAATGCTTTGTGCTCATGAAAAATTGAACTCTCGCTCACCCAGCAATAGTGGGCCCCGCACTCCATGTTGTGTGTTACGTGTGCTACCAATGTTCTGTATCACATGCACAAACATATTTCCATGTCTCAGTAAAATAACGTTTCAATATATTTTCACAGGCAAAACAATGGCCTTCCCAATAATATTAAAATATAGTTTCAGGAGAACTGTAAATGTTCAAGGTTTCATCCAGCTGTCTTAGCAGAATCCCACAAAATGCAGCCATGTTTGTCCTAGTACAGATGGTGGGTGCAGTGAGAAGCTCCATGCGGTAGAATTGTGAGAGGCTTCCGAAATGTATTTTCTTTCAATAGTTTCACTCTACTTAATTTGCATTGGTTCATTCTATTGGAACTGAATACAACTGTATTGAATATATGGAATCCTTTGTTCAGAATCCCATAAACGTATGCCCTTTTTGGATGTATGAAAGAACCCTTTCTAACTGACCTTAGGAGGCAACCCCATGCCAGATTTCTCTCCCATTGTATGCTCTGTGTTCTGCTAACCTGACCTTTACTGAGGTCTTTGATGGATTCTGTACTCTAACTCAGCTTTGCACTCCGATTTAACAATTGATATTGACTGTACTTCATCTATGTATGATTTACAATCCGAAAATAACCTTTATGGTTTAAACCTTCCCTGTCTGTCATTATTGTCTAAACTGAAATTGTTTTTTAGAGTGCTTTATGGAGAAATAGCGCATACTCAGCCGCATGCGCTACCCATAAACCCACGAGGCCTGGGGGTAAATGCCCTCTAGGCAAAGGCCATGTTTTCTATCCAGGTTGCTGGTGGCTGCATCCATTTGGAGAGGCGCCGCTATACCTGTCCTCGCTACACCATCATTTTCGAAATGTATCTACTAAGGGTTCAACTCCTTCCCCTGAGTAAGCAGTTTTTATTTTAGCATGCAGTGATGCCCTATTCACTGCCCCCTACCGGCGGGCTGGTGTCGCACGTTCATTGCATTTCCTATTTCACTGAAGGCAGCATATGATACTCCGTGTGTAGGGGGCTGTGAGAGGGATCATGGACTGGTTTAAACAAGAATCCGTGTTGTTTGTTAAGAGAAACACACATATATTTGTTGGATGTATATTTCCGCGGTTCTTAAGTTCACTGGGGGTGCTGCGCACATGTGTTCATGCATAATGATATGATTAAAAATGTTTGTGTTCATGCATCATGATATGATTAAAATGTTTCCTGTAATGACCTCTTTTTGAATGAACGCGATAATGACTATTGCAATCAGTATGCTGGTCTGCGACTTGAACACAGGGAGCTAGCATTAGATGCTGTGGGTTAGGTAATTAATTAATTAATTAATGATGTCGTTTATTTACCCACGTATGTCCTTTATTGTTATTTTGATTTATACCTGCGAGTTACAGAGATTTAGGTCCAGCAAGGTGCCCCAAAACCCGAAATGGGATTAAAACAGCTCCCGGGCCATCAGTCACACCAGAAAAGCGCAGCCAGCGCAATGTAACTGCAGCCATCATTTCACAGGCCGAACGCTAGGCTTCTATCCTATATTAAGAACACAGTAATGTATCAAACTTTTCATTTTTCGTGTTCTAAATGTGTTATTCTACCCGAATACCGCGTTTAAATGCTGTCCTAAGTTATAGTGCAGCCAGAATAGCAAGTATCAAACTACCACAAGAGCATGACGGTAAGTATCTATACGTAAGTATAGGGTTTACTATTCTTAGCTCTTGATTCCACACATGCATACCATGTATCTATCTATATAGCTATAGATATGTATGCACACACATATATATCTTTGTGGCCTTTGCATGATATAGTCATCATTTGAAACGCTGCAATGAAGTTGGTTTGTGGCAGGCATAGTATGCAGGCAGATGATGTTGGGTTTCAGACAGACTGGGTCAATCAGCCATCACTTTGACCTTCCCAGAGACTCCTCTCCTTATTACACCTGAGCACTGCTGCGCAGCACATTAGCAAACGAATTCACCCATCGCAGTCACAGCTCCCAGCCTCTCTTTTTGCAGATACATTCTATCATGACATGGAGACTCACCTAGCATCTTCGCCTCCTTCCTGCTCAAGGTGAGCCGATGCACAGGTGTGCCTCTCTTTCAGGTCATCAGTTATTAGAGCAATACAAATAACATCAGCAGATTTCACCACCACCCAGAGACCTCATGGACATTGCCTTAAAAACTATATATCATATAAAGTGAATGTGCATTAATTTATTCAAAGACATCATCTGTGGAGGAGTGTGGCTCAATGGTTAGAGCGGCAGACCCTGAAGCAGAGTTCTGGCCAGGGACCAGGGTTCGATTCCTGCCTCGGCAGGGCTCGGGCTCAATTTCCTCAGACCTGTCTATTCTCGCCTTGGTGCCTATTCTAATCACGGGCCCCACGCTGCAACTCTGGGCAATAGCTTGCTTGGCCCCAACAGCGCTAAGGATGCCTGGCTTCACCCTGGGGGTGCCCAGGAGTGGACACTTCACAGGGAAAGCCAGGAGGGGTTCCACAGTGGTATGAGTATCAGCGCCAGGAAACCGCAAAGGTGACACCGCGCTCTATAAGTACCTTTACATTTACATCATCTGTGAATTACTTAATTTATTTTTGGACATGGATCAAGCCCACATAGTACCCATTGTAAAATGTGTTAAACTGTTAAACCAATGTTTACCACTAGATGACAGCAGACCTCCAATATATAATGTATTGTTACTGTTGTTTAAACAACGACAACAAGGCCACCCCAAAGATTTACACGTGTTTGCAATGTTGCTCTTTTCAGAGATGCGCAATCGTCAGCAGCTTCCAGTAAATCTTCCCGCTCCTCGAGCTCACGCTGAGTAACCACAACACCCCTCAGATCGATTCTATGTCAGGACCAGAGGCTCAGTTTCTGTTTCTCAAACTTCACTGCAAAGTTTCAGCAGACAATCAAACAGTAAAAACACAAACTACATGTCCCATTAACCCATTAAGCAATCAGGGTACACCGCCCCTTATATTAGAGCCAGCACAGAATGACTCCTCTTTGTTTGCTGCTGCAGTTAGAGCTAAGTACCTTTTTCCCTTTCATGCTGCAACTACTGTGTTGCTGGTTTAATACCTATTGATTGTGTATTTATTGTACATTTATTAAATATGTAGTTCCTGGCCTCAATATTCTGACCACTCTCAGGGAGTGCTGCAAGTTTTTTTTGACCAGCAAATCTCTTTGCTGCTTTTTAGGTCTCGGCTAGCGTAGGCTGCGCAGACATGCGCAGTCTCGATGGCGAGATTAAATAATTTAGGGTAGCTTTCACTAGCGGGGTTTAAGCCCCGCCCCTCTTTTCCATTGGCTGGTGTCACCGTTTATGCTAAACGGTGGCCAGCCATTGGAAAAGAGCTTCCAGTGACGTACACTTTTCTCTTTTAGAACCGTCCCAGTTGGACTGGCTCGTCTGACTTCCTGCTGCCGTAAAAGGTTTCTTATCTTTATGGGGCCAAAAGCATGGCCCCATAAAGATAAGAAACCTTTTACCAGGCGAGGCCTGGGACGGCAGCAAAAAGGGGAAAAAAAACGTTATGGCAAGCACACTTGTTGATGTCGGTAACTGATTAATTCTTTGCGGTTGCAGTCGCAAACCACTGATCCATGGCATTGTGACTCGCAGTTAAACTCCTTCCTAATTGCGATTCATAATGTGTCCCAAAACCCATTTCGTAGGTCAGAAAGGTTTTCCCACTTACAAAATCGGTTTACGACATTTCACATCATGCTTCTGCAATTGCAAACCTTGTGACTGAGAATCGCTGGGTTTGCGAACACAATCCAAGTTATTGCATCGGGCGCTACCGACTTTAATGCATACTTAAGACAAGCCGACTTGGTACCATAAGCAAAAGAGAATCACACGTCAAAAGCTCAAACTCTCCCAGCTTGCACGTGTGAAGGGAGACGGGGCCTGCAGGTATCCATCTCAATAATCGGTCCAGTAATCACATCAGTAGCCCTAGTGCCTGCGTCATCAACTGCTCCCCTGTATCTGCTCACACCTGATTCAATTATGGAGAATTCAGTTACTCAATTTTGTGGTTTCAAATAAAGCCGTTCAAAACGTCACTTCATTAAAACCTTTACGAGTGGTATATTTTGTGCGTAGTGCTCACAGGCAACCAAAGCACCTGTAGGCGCTAAGGAGGATTTAGTTAATGTATTTGGTGCTTGTTAATAATGAGAGTTGAGATTTCTGGTACTGGCCACCAGTGCACACTGCAGGGAGCCAATGATGGCTCAATGTGTGACCCTGGGTATGTGCAAAAGATCAGGAGCATATTAAAGACATGTATTTAACGTCTTTACTTTCAAATCCTAATTGTTTTGCCAATGAGTGATTGCATTTTGAACGAATCTTGCTCATGAAAGTGAATACTTACTTGGAGGGGTCGGTTTGGCCCTCCCCTCGCTGTACCAGTCCCAGAGAGCTGCCACTTACGACGAACCACAGTGTGACCTTGGGCACCGTGGTACTACAACCCATGGTAACCGAGTGACTGACGTAAAATCCGCTTCTTGTTATGACAGCGCAGGGCACGGCAGTAGCCACCATCACCTGTGCAGGGGGCAGTGATGTCTGACACATGGATCCAGCCACTTGTTGGTACAGCGGTGTCTGTAGTAACCAGCCTTGTGGCACCCAGCACTGCTGGAACCTACCACCCGAGGCTGCCCGGCAGGGGGACCGCTTTCTGGGCAGTTGCGTGCATATGGTAACACGTCATGTGGCACCCAGCATTACTGGAACCTACCACACGAGGCTGCCGGATAGGGAAGGGGAAGAGTTCTCTGAACAGCAGCGTGTCTGTGGTAACAAGCCTTGTGCCCCCCAGCACTCCTTGAACCTACCATCCGAGGTTGCGTAGGGGTGGGTGCTTTCTGAGCAGCAGCGTGTCTGTGGTAACAAGCCTTGTGCCCCCCAGCACTGCTTGAACCTACCACCCGAGTTTGCATAGGGGTGGGTGCTTTCTGAGCAGCAGCATGTCTGTGGTAACAAGCCTTGTGCCACCCAGCAATGCCTGAACCTACCACCCGAGGCTGTGTAGGGGTGGGAGGGGTGCTTTCTGAGCAGCAGCGTGGCTGTTGTAGCAAGCCTTGTGCTACCCAGCACTACTTGAACCTACCACCCGAGGCTGCGCAGGTGGGATGGGGGATGTCTTGCTGAGCAGCAGCGTGTCTGTTGCAGCAAGCCTTGTGCCACACAGCACTGCTGGAACCTACCACATGAGTCGGGCGGGGGGCATCTCGGAGCAGCAGCGGTGTCTGTAGTAACAAGCCTTGTGCCACCCAGCGCTGCTGGAACCTACCACCACCCGAGGCTGCATGGGAGGGGGGACTTTGTGAGCAGCAGCGTGTCTGTTGTAGCAAGCCTTGTGCTACACAGCACTGCTGGAACCTACCACATGAGGCGGGCGGGGGGCATCTCTGAGCAACAGCAGTGTCTCTGGTAACAAGTCGTGTGCCACCCAGCGTCTTGCATTACGTGTGTTGTGTTTTGTGTAAATCTGAATTCTACACCAGGGGTCTGCATCATGTTGATGATGTGTGTGTCGAGTGTGCATATGGTTGTGTTGTGTCTGTATATGGTGCCTATAAATAGGATGGGTAGTCTGTGTGTGTTTTGTGCTGTTTGTTGTCTATGTTCTGTTTCCTAGGTGTTTCCAGGTGGTGGTGTTACATATGATGGTCCTTTCTGTGAGTCTGTGCTGTGTCTGTGGGGTGTGCTGTTCTTGTGGTGTCTGTCTATGTTCTGTGAGGGTTGCACTGTCTCTGTGTGGTGTTTGTGACTCGTGTGGGTCTGTAAGTGCTGTTTTGTGTGTGTTGTGTATGCCTATGTCCTGTTTGTGCTGTGCGTGGGTTGTCTGAGGGACTCGTCTGTTCATGTGAGTTGTGTGTGTTTTAATGTGAGTTGTGTGTGTTTTAAGATTGTTAGGGAGGATGTTTTTCGGACCACATCCTGGCTTTTTGTCTCTACCATCTCCCTCTCTCTCCTGTATCATTACCCTCTCCTCCCAATCTGGCCATCTTCTCTCTCCACTTCTTTTCTACAAGTTCTCTCATCATTTTTTCCATTTCCCCAAATCTGCTCTTTTCGCTCTCTCCAATTTTTTAATCGCTCCATTTCTGTCTATCTGTCCCTTCTCTCCCCATCTGTCCCTTCTCTATTCCTACTCTAACCCCACTCTCTTCCTCCGCTCCCTCAGCCCCCCCTCCCCCCAGTATTGTAGCACAGACAGCGTCAGGTCTCTGGAGCCTTCTCGGTGTCGGCCCTGGGGGTGGGTGAGGGGAGCCCCCCCCACCCCCCAAGTGGATCACATCATCAGCAGATAATGAACCTCTCTTTACCAACAAGCACCAACGGTCTCGGGTGACGGCTGATGCAGGCAGGGATCTGCTCTCCGCCCCGGCAGGGCCTCTGGAGAGGGGGCGTTACCTCACACTAGGAGAGGTGGTGAAAGTGATACCACTCCTCTCCCCCCCCCCTCTCTTCCCCCCACCTCTGTCTCTCATCACCTCTGTCTCTCCTTACCTCCACTTCTGACTCCCTTCCACCTCAGTCTCTACTCACCCTCCACCTTGGTCTCTCCTCACCTCCACCTCTGTCTCTTCTCACCCTCCACTCCTGTCTCTCCTCACCTCCACCTCTCTGCCCCCCTCCACCACTCTCTCCCCATCCTCAACCTCTGTCTCCCCCCCTCTCCACTGGTGTGTCTCCACATCCTCTACCTCTGACTCCCTCTCCACGATCTCTCCCCATCCTCCACCTCTGTCTACCCTCGCCCTCCACCACTGTCTCTTCCCATCCTCCACCTCTGTCTCGCCTCACCTCCACATCTGTCTGGCCTCACCTCCACCTTGATCTCTCCTCACACTCCACCTCTGTCTCTCCTCACCTCCACCTCACCTCTCCTCACCTCACCTCCTCCTCGCCTCACCTCTACTTCACCTCCAACTCTGTTTCTCCTCACCCTCCACCTCGGTCTCTCCTCACCCTCCACCTCGGTCTCTCCTCACCCTCCGTTTCTCCTCACCATCCACCTGTTTCTCCTCACCTCCACCTCGCCTCACCTCCACCTCTTCCTTTGTCTCTCCTCACCCTCCACCTCTGTCTCTCCTCACCCTCCACAGCGGTCTCTCCTCACCCTCCATCTCTCCTTACCCTTCATCTCTCCTCACCCTCCACCTCTGTTTCTCCTGTTAGAATCTGCAGCTGGGTCCTAACTGGGACTGAATTACTGTGCAAGTTGCTCATCCACCTACATCTGGGCAACCCCAGTCAGTAACAAGCATTGGCAAAGCCAATTAGTCTGGCCTAGACAAGAATAATTGGCTTTTGTCAATGTGATTTTCATCCATGTTGCACTGCGGCTGATCTAAAAGTTTGTTGACATTTTTTTTGTGACGTGGAGCATTGTTGCATCATAGCGCTTTTTAAAATCACTTTCAGACATGTTGCATAGCAGCTACTGTACAACATGGCAAAACAAGCATTGAAAATGCAATAGGTCTCACCTTTGTTTAAGTTAAAGCCATTTGCTTTGCTATAAATACCATTAGCAAAGCAAATGGCTTTAACTTAATCAAAGGCGAGACCTACTGCATTTTCAATGCTTGTTTTACTTGATTAACCGGGCTACCGCGGCCAGCTCTCAGAGGCGACTGCAGTCCTTTCTCTACCTCACTTCACTGGCAGGCATGTCCCCGCCCCGCACAGTGCCCTGTCTTTCGGGAGTGTCGCGTGGAGCCAGAGACATCTCAGTGGACGCCGAGATTGACAGCTAGAAATTATGAGCTTCTTCTCGTCCGGATTTTGCCATTTCGGCTGGACAGGTGTTTCTTTGCAGGCATTTGATGTTTCCTGGCTGGAGTCCAAATTCTATTACAGGACCGGAGGCTCCGATTATTGTTTCTCTTTCTATACTGTTAAATTCACAGCAGCCAATGAAAACGTTTCAACATTAAAGTAAACTACATTTCCCATGATGCTCTACAACCAATCATGTCCCATCAGACCCTATAAGAGCCACCATCTCCTTTTCATGAGCCTCTTTCTTTGTTTTCCCACGGCGGAGATAAGTGCTATTACTCTTACTATTGTTCCAATTGTATTTTATGATAATTGGTTGCCAGCTGCTTCCCACGCACGTTTGCGCTTATGGGAACCAGCGGAGGATATAGACATTGCACATTCATGTGACATATTGCTGCATGTTGGATTGTTTATGACTATTTTGTACCTGTGGGCAGGTGAAGCCCTGTATGCACCGAGATAAGCGTGCCAGCCAGAACAGTTGTTTTCTTCGCGGTCTCCCACTTGACGTAGTCGGAGCCTCCCATTGTAAGACCGGACAATAAGGAAAGGATCCTTTATGTGACCAGGCATGCGCAGCCCAATTGGGCTACATTTGGGCGTTTTTTGGGCTATGCACATCTCGCACTTTCCCGATGACCACCGGAGTTCAGAAAGCCCAGAGTTTTGGTCGCAAAGGAGTTTACTACTACGCCTGACCAGCTGCAATAACCAGTTGGCCCTGGGAGTGAGTGCACGCTCCAGGCAGGGCCGGACTGGTAACCAAAACCGGCCCTGGCAAAGAGCTCGGCCACCACTCCCTCCCCGGGTGGTTTTGGGGGTGTTGGGGGTGCCGCCGAGCTCTTTGCCAGGGCCGGTTTTCGGCCGATTTTGTTACAGGGCCGATTTTGCAGCTATGCTGCAAAAACTGCCCTGTCACAAAAACGGCCCCCAGGGGCCCAAAACCGGCCCCCACCCATGCGGCGCATCGGGGTATTGCCCAGTGCCCGCTACTGCCAGTCCAGCCCTGGCTCCAGGAAGGCATTCCACAAGGCTCTTGACGTCCTGTCTGCTGGGGCTGTAATAATTAGGGACTGCAGCACAGCCGATGAGCTAAGTTCATCCTTAATAATATATTGTGTGCACGTAGGTTGCCTCCCCCTTGACTCCTCCACTAAATGCTCGTTATATATAGAAGTTTGCCTAGAGTTAGTACATTTTAAAACCAGAATGAAGGATTGGGTCAGATTTGAGGATGAAGTAGATGAACCCTACAATGAGGAACTGCAGGGCTCTGTATTGGAGGATAACATTGTGGATGCCCTGGACGCCGCTGTCCAGCACTCCGTCAACAGGGCCATTGGGAATACTGTGCCCAATACTGTACAACAAGCACTAGCAGCAGCGCTAAAACCCATCATGAAACAATTAGAGAGCTTTGCTAAACGTCACAGGCTTCAGAACCCCCATGCCATTGAACCCAAAAACGATGCCCAAGGTTACAATAAGGACAAGGCCAAACCGGTAGCGTGGCCCCATGCAGGTGCCCTAGCTAATGTACCTTAAGGACCCTCAGATGAGCATGGTTATTCTACTCCAGCTTCCACAGCTGGGAGAAAAGCGAAGCGTAAACAGAAAGTGTACATCGACACTGACACTGACTCTACGAAATCAGACGATGATGACTCCCACAAAAAGAAAAAAGCGAAGAAAACCATCATTCTAGTGCCCGACACGGTGCCCCAAAATCCAACCACTACATTCACCTTTAACCCTGCAGACATTATACACCCACGCTCCTCAGACTGGGCTCCAGCACAAGAGGTAGTGGATTATTTGTTGAGAACCTCAGGAAAGGATTTGATAAAGAGGTACGTAACCGACTGCAGCTGGAGTGCCCCAGACCAGACATTCTGGATAAAGTGGCAGAAACACCAGATATTGATGCAAGCATGTTAACCATCCTAAAGAAGATTGTAAAAGATCTCAAAAAAGGTATCAACCGTGCCTGGCGAGGCTGCCAGGACAAGCTATTAGATGTGGCAGGCCCACTAGCCAAAATCCTGGAAATGGCTCTAGCGGCCAAAGAATTGAATAGTCCAGTGGACCCAGATATCCTAGCTGGCTGGACGCAATAAGCAATGGGCCTTCTAGGGAACGCAAATTGCGCCATTTCCATGGAACGTCACAAATCTCTATTCATGAGAATGGACTCTAATTTAATAGGGCTGGCTGCAGCCGAAACAGGTCCCTTAGCTTAGGGTAATCTCTTCAGAGATAAATTCGTCAAAAACATCTCGAAATATGTGGGTACATTTACGTCTTTAGATAAACCTCAATCTAGCATCTAGAGGGTCTTTCAGGTGGGCCCAGGCGAGGTAGGAGACGCTCGCCAGGTCGTCCCTATTATCAAGGTCCCCCCAGAGGAGATTATGGATGTGGTAGAGGTGATTGGGACTCTACCAGAGGCTGCACCTTCTACCCAACACGACAAAGGTTCAACAAACACCGCTTCAATAAAGGTGGAAATAGAGCAGGATTCCACTCCCAAAATTCTACAGGTAAGACTTGTCGATATCTCAGAGTTAACCTTGGGGGGGGGTCATACACAATTCTTCCTACACAATTGGGCGTCCCTATATCAAGATGCATGGATATTGCAGACGATACAAGGTTTTCATCTGGAGTTTTACCAGACTACTCAACAGGATTCTTACCCAATGCAACTCAATTTTTCCCAACAAGAATGTGTTTTTATAGATTCAGAAATAGAGGAATTGCTGCAGAAACGCGTGGTTGCCTACTGCGAAAACGGACCTCGCGGTTTTCGCAGCAACGTCTTCTTGGTTCAGAAGAAGGGTGGTAGACACAGATTGGTACTACATTTTTGATACTTCAATCACTTCATGGTGTACAAGCACTTCAAGATGGAGGATATCCATCTTCTGGCAGACCTTCTCAAGAAAGGGGATTGGTTGGTTTGTTTAGACCTAAAAGATGTGTACCTGATGATCCCTATCTTTCCTCCTCATCGGCGTTTCCTGCAGTTCCGATGGAAGAACCGGTGGTTGGAATACTTGGCTCTTCCTTTCGGGCTTTCCTCAGCTCCATGGTGTTTCACCGAGGTGATGAAGCCCGTGATAGCCCATTTGCGGGAACAAGGCATTTCCATGATAGTGTACCTAGACAACATACTTATCATGGCTCAGACACAAGCCTTAGCCAACCTGCATCTGTGTCACTCTTGCAGAAATCGGGATTTGTCATCAACGAAACCAAGTCAGTACTTTGCCCTTCTCAAATGAAAGACTTCCTGGGTTTCATCATAGACTCTCAGACAGCTCAGCTAAGTCTTCCCAAATCAAAATTCCGAGATCTCAAAAAGGAACTGACATCAGTGTTAGCCAAACAGAGGGTATCCCTAAGGACGATTGACAGGATAGTGGGATTACTGGCGTCTTCCATAAAAGCTATCTTTCCGGACCCACTCCATTATCGGGCTCTTCAGAGATTAAAATTCCAACACCTTGAGAAAGGTCTGTCTTAAACAGATCTGGTCCCGTTGACACAGGAAGTCAAGGAAGAAATTCAATGGTGGTTGGGCCACGTAGACGCGTGGAACGGCAGAGCTATTGTAGTGTAGTTCCTATTTCCCTTATAGGCTCTGCGCATTAGAATAATATACACTATAGTTCTGTGCATAGGACTGAGGTCAGTATGCTCCTATCGAGTATATTAAACTTATTCACTTGTGTGCCAGCTAACTCAGAGGTCTCTAGAAACTTCTTGAATGAACAAGAAGGGATTAGTTTCTGACAACCGCATAAACATGATAACTTTGTTTCCTTTCAGAATCGGAACGTGTCTCAGAATCGTGGAAACAATAGATAACTGTTTCACTCAGTCACTCGTGCATGCTTAGTTTCGTCAGAGTTACACAGAAAATAGGAAGACGGGCGTTTTCAATAAAAAAGGATTTATTGAACAGTCTTAGTTCTCGTGTAAGAGATATGAGCTGTCACTATCATCTGACAGTAAGCAAGATATAATATGCACAGCATCAGCAGTAATAAGAAGTTAAACTGCAACAGCATTGTCTTTTAGCTATGACCTATATCAATATACATACACATAAATACACAGGCTAAAAGTGGATACTCATCTGGTGCTTCTAAATATTTCTACCCCAGTGTACCTAACTTGAATGTAGTGCGAGGTAGGAAGTAGGTGCTGATTTAAGCTATAGTTGGTCTGAGCTTAAGTTAGTATTTTATATGAGATGCCAGGAATTTCCTTAGGTTCTAGTCAGTTCCATACCTTAGAATGAGAGAGGTGGGAATCTCTTTCCAGATTGTGAACTCTAACACCCCGCAAAGGGAGTCAGAACACTGGAAGCTGGATTCTCTACGAGCAGGGATGACAGTGTCTGGTCAGTGTGTAAGGCAGGGACTCGAACTCCTTCAGGACTTGCCGTGGCGAGCCGTATAGCCGAGCTGTGCCGTGCCGTGAATTGCTAGGGCAAGTGAAGGTATATTTATACCTGGAAGGTGTCTAGGAATGCTAGCATTGACGTAAAGTCGGGCAGAGGAAGACTTCATGAATGAATCCCTAAGGAATAGTAGTTCATGCATAATAGATGAGTTCTTGGAGAAATCAATAATCCCAGCAGGGAAAATCCCAATGGCTTAAGGGTCTGGTTTCTAAGAACTCGTTGTGACGTGGGATGGACGGATGTAGGTGAACATGCCTGTATTTGGATCTGCATGGCCAATGTCTACATAAGGACTGGAATATTATGCCTAAATAAGGACAAGTCCAATTGTGCCTATATAAGGACATGATTCAATAGACCTATATACGGGTATCTAAAGCGACACACAACACTATCTTCGGCTCCCAACCAGAAGTTATAATAGAGTCAGATGCCAGCCGATGGGGCTGAGAAGCACGCTGCGTAGATGGCGCAACCGGAGGAAGGTGGTCACTCCAAGAATTATCTCTACACATCAACTGTCTAGAGTTGTTGGCAGGGTCGTTTGCAATACGGACACTTTCCCCCATACAAGTCTCTTGTGGCATCCTTCTCAGGATGGACAATATCTCGGCAGTAAGATATATCAACAAAGTGGGAGGTATGAGGTCGTCCCTTCTGGTGGAGATAGCCAAGAATTTTTGACACTATTGCCTGAATCATCAGATATCTGTGGTAGCGGAGTACATTCCGGGCCAATCCAATACAGTCGCGGTTTGGAACTCCAGGTATCTGAGGGATTATAGCGACTGCCAACACCATCCTCGCCTGTTTGAATTGCTGCAGGCCTGGGCCCCATCCACGAGAAAGAGGTATTCTTCAGCCTGGAAATGCTGGGTACATTGGTGCTTGGAATGGCACGTGGATCCCGTGGGGCCAGAGTTATCCCATGTTGTGAATTTTGTGTCAGACAAAGCCTCTGAAGGTTTGTCTTATCGATCAGTGAATAATTTCAGATCAGCAATTGCAGCAGGTCATAACCAGGTGGACGGAAAACCGGTAGGAATGCACCCTGTGGTGTGTAAAGTTGCTTAAGGGAATCAGAGTGGCTAATCCTCCAAAGCCAACGTATTCATATTTATGGGAAGTACCTTTGGTCCTAGCCCTCTGTGACAGATGGCCGGAAAATGCATTTTCATACAGGAAACAGTTGTCTTCTAAGCTAGCCATGCGTCTGTGTTTATCTGTCTGCTGACGTTCTTCGGATGTAAGAGTTTTGGATATTACAGGTGGAGTATTCACTCCAGAAGGTGCCTCTTTTACCATTACTGGCAAAATAAAACCTTTTTCTCGTAGCATAGAGTATAATGCTTTTCCTGCCAATGCTAAGTTGTGTGTAGTTCAATGCCTAAAAGCCTACAAAGAATGCACACGGTCATTGCGACCTGAGGGTGTCACACAATTATTGATTGCATTTGCAGAAACCATTTAAACCAGTATCGGCGGCTACAATAGCCAGATGGTTAAAGTCAATCATGAAGGATGCGGGTATTGATACCCAGATTTTTGGTGCTCATTCTGTACGTGGAGCTATGGCATCCAAAACCTTTATGTTAGGTTCAACCATTCAGGACATTATGAAATCTGCTAATTGGTCTTCAGAATATACATTTAAGCAATTTTATTATAAACCGATGGGTGATATAACTACTGTTGTATTTGATAAGCGTTAAACGAGAAATAATTTGAGCCTCCAGTCCTGTAATAGAATAAAAAATGTGCTAGCATTTGCATCAATAATTTTCAATTTTATTCAGGACACAGAGGCGAGGATTATCCCACCCGGTTCTTTTTCAATGATACTTGTAATAAAGTGACCCACCTGTATGTAGTATGCATTTTGTTTAACAGAGATTAGGGGGTTTTCTTCTTTTTTTTTTCCAGGTTCGGAAAAGAAAGCAGATTGACTTTTCTTCTGCTTGAAGATATTAGACGTTGTCCCAGTTCTTGGTTATGAAGTTATTACATGTTGGATGATAACGATATTGGATTTCGAATTGCTGATTTTACGCACTTGGACTAAAAGACTATTGAGCAAAGAAAGAGGCTCAAGGGAAGGCGATGGTGGCTGTTATAGGGTCTGATGGGACATGAATGGTTGTAGAGCATCATGGGAAGTGTAGTTTACGTTAATGTTGAAATGTTTTAATTGGCCGCTGTGAATTTAACAGTAAAGAAAGAGAAGCAATAATCCTTGCCTCCTTAATACAATTAAAAATTCTTGGCGCGAATGCTAGCACATTTTTTATTCTACCTATTGACCCGACCGTAGGGTCATCTGAGCGAGCTTGCATATAAACCTCATTCTGTGTGTCCTCCCATCAGAACAATTTTTGGAAACCACAGTCTCTGATGAAAACGAGGTGCTGACTTCAGGTCAATTCACAAGGCTACTGCTTGGGGTCAACCACTACTCCCCCTGATGGTACTTGGTGCAAACTCTACTCTACCCCTTATATACTTGTTCATGCGATGTATTTTACTATGATACCACAGCCATGGATCAATCAGGTTCTTCCCAAGTTTAATATGAGCCGTATAATGAAGAAGAGTACTTGTTGGGAGAGGAACTAGCTGAGGCTCTTGATACCTCTGTCCAGCATTCACTAAACAAGGCCCTTGCTCTGGCTTTACAACCTCTGACCCTCCAACTGCAGCTTACTGTCGAATGGGTCCCAATTCATCCTCCCATCCCAGGTGATCTCCTCACCCATGCCTCGGGCACCCCCAAAGAAGTCCCTAAGCCACGGTAGGTGGGGGTGGGGGCAAGTGGCCCCATTCTGACGCCTTTGCCTGACTATCCCAGTCCTTTCGGATGACCCACATCTACACTTCCCCATGTGGTCAGACCTCCCTTTCTCTGACCAGAAGGACAACAATTCTTTGACCTCTGACGCTTCAGGTTCCCCCCACTCTGACACAACTCATGTTCCTCCCAAAAAGAGACAGACTGCCCCCCAGCCCCTAAATTGCTAGACCACACCCCCCCACACACACACAGGAGCCCTATTGGGCTTTGACCCTGACGTTCTCATCCACCCTCGGTCCACAGAATGGACCCCCATTGCCCACCAATGGCAGATTAAATGCAAACCCAGCTACACAAGGGCTTTGACAAGGACGTGCGGGCTAGGATTTGCGCAGAATGCCATCGCCCTACCTTGGTAGGTAAAGTGTCTGACACTCCTGAGGTGGAGCCAAACATGAACAAGGTTCTCACAAAGTTCTCTAAATACACTAAAAATGGCATCAACTGCACCTGGAGGTCATGCCAAGATCATCTGCTGGATGTTACCAGTCCCTTGGCAAAATTTCTAGAGCTGGCACTGGACACCAAAAACACTAGCATCCCCATAGATCCTGATGTCCTAGCAGGATGCGTGCATAACACCATTTGCCTAGTCAATTGCCCTCTCTCCACCGAGAGCAGGAAATTGATCCTGATGAAAATTGACCCAAAACTATCAAAGTTGCCTTCGACAGAGAATGAGCCTGTGGCTAATGGGTTGTTGATTGGTGATCACTTTATAAAGGACTTGGGTAAAACACTGGCCTCTTTGTCAGGACTGGATGTTATCATGGCCAACCGCCTGGCCATATCTCCTTTCAAGGGCTCCAATGATGACCGGCACATTCATCCTGCCAGAATGTGGGCAGAGGCGCCTCCTTCTACCCTACTCTCTCCCACTTGCCACAAGTGGGGCAAGTAGCCCCACTCTGACGCCTTAGCTTAACTATCCCAGTCCTTCCTGAAGGAGAAGCAGAGGCAGGCAAGGCACAGGCAGTAATCTCCCGGAGCTTACAATGTATCCTAAATTTCTGTCACAGGTGAACTTGATTTCTCCTTCAGAAGTCTCTTGGGGAGGGACAGATAAATTTGTTCCTTCACAACTGGATGCAAATTAAGCAGTACGTCTGTGTTATTAAGACAGTGGAGAAATACCAGATAGAGTTCTAAGGGACTCCCATTCAACACGTCCCTTTGTGTCTTCTACCTTTTCCCCTTCCAGAACAGGCAGTGATAGACAGGAAAATTCAAGACCTCCTAAAGAATGGAGCCACCGTCATCTCAACGTTTTGGCAGTACCATATTTTTAGTTCCCAAATGGGGAGGGGACTACTGGTTGATTCTGAACTTAAAAGAGTTCAATACAATGGTCTGTTTCTGCTATTTCAAGATCGAGGTTATCTGTTTTCTCAGAGATTTATTCAGGGAAATTGAATGAATGGTCCGACTGGACTTGAGGATGCTTACTTGGTTGTAGCAATTTACGCTATTCATTGGCGATTCCTTCAATTCCAAGGGCAGAACCGATAGGTCAAATAGTCTGTGCTTCTGTGATAGAACATTTATAGTTGTGCAACTCACAAAACGTACGTATCGTCATAAAACAGAAAACAATAGAACCACAGTACATATATATAGTGTCCTATATACGATTGTATGTGTGTGTGAGAGAGCTGTCAAGGGAGAGTTCCTTTCAGGACAAGAACCCTTACTCACCCAAAGGTGACATGCTTCATCATTCGGTTCCTTCCTCACACCTGGACTACAAGGTCCCAGGTGTGGGCTACAACTCCCTTGCAGGGAGGTGCTGAGGTGTTTTAAAGATGAGCGATGCTATAGATTGTGTGAGGGGCAGAGTGCAAAAGAAATGGTGGATAAAACTATCTCCCAAGGGCTGAATCAATTTTATTCAGTGGTTCAGTGGGATAGGATTAAAAAGAAAGGACTCTGGGTTTTAATCAAATATCCCCCAGTAGAGGGTCAACATGTTTCTGCCCATGATTGACCCAGACAGGGTTCAGGGACATTCATCAAGACCAGGCAATTTAGTCACTCTACTTGAAGTTGTGATAATAAATGAAAGGTAAACGGGCCACCAAGATATCAAAAGGGCCAGTCTGGCGATGCTTCGGAAGTGGAGTCAGACATGAACACATCCCTCAAAAATTATTGAGCTGGCAGTGGACACCAAAAACACAGGTTGATTCTGAATTTAAGAGTTCAATGAATGGGTAAGTTTCTGCCATTTCCCGATCGAGGATTTCCATCTTCTCAGAGATTTACTCAGGGTAGTTGACTGGATGGTCTGACTGGACTTGAGGATGCTTGGTTGGCTGTACCAATTTACGCCCTTCATCTGTGATTCCTCCAATTACAAGGGAAGAACAGAAGATTTGAATATTCTGTTCTTCCCTTTGGGCTATCATCCCTCTCCTGGTGTTTCACCAATTTGATGAAACCGGTCATGGAGTTGCTGAGGGCTCAGGGGGGTTCACCTCATAATTTATCAGGATGAACTTCTTCTGCTTAGGAGAGAGCGTTACTTCTCACTCAGCTGAACTGGCCTATATACCTTCTTCAACACTTAGAGTTTCTCCTAAAAGTGAAGAAGTCCATTATAACTCTGTCACAAACAGTGATGTTCCTGTGTTTCCAGATAGATTCTGTGATGGAGCAATTATTGTTACCAGCCCACAAGATCTGCGATGTCAAGCAAGAGCTGAGGAAACTCCTCTCCAAAAATGTAGTATCCCTGAAACAGAATACGCAGATGGTGGATCTAACAAGCCTCTTCCATTCAAACTATTTTCCTGACTCCACTTCACTACAGAGCCCTTCAGTGCCTAAAAATCCATAACCTCCAAAAAGGTTTATCCTACTCAAACCTTGTTCCCTTGACCGAAGAGACCAGGGACAAGATGGAGTGGTGCTTACATTACATGGAAGCATGGAGTGGCAGGGCAATCTTTGGATCCCAGCTGGATGTAATCATTGAATCGGATATGAGCCGATGTGGCTGGGGAGCTCAAAGCAGCGCAGTCTCTACCGGCGGCCGTTGGTCCGAGAAGGAGCTTCACCTGCATATTAGTTGCCTGTTAACCTGTGACGGGGTCATTCACCCTCAGTTCCCTTTCCCTACAGAGATTGTCTTGTTGCATGTTTCTGAGGATGGGCAATTCGTCCGCCATCTGTTATGTCAACAAACACGGAAGTGCCAGGTCCTGTATGTTGGCAGTGATCGCAGAAGAGTTTTAACACTTTTGCCTTCATCGAAGGATGTCGGTGATAGCAGAGCATCTTCCTGGGACATCCAATGCAATCTCTGACTGGAACTCTAGGTTCTTGAGAGACACCAGCAACTGGTGGCTTCATCCTCATCTTTTTCTTTGGCTATAACAACTGTGGGGCCCTTGTCAGATCGATCTATTTGCATCTCGACTCAACAGTCTAGCTTCTTCAGTTGTTCATTTGGAGGATATCCCCTCTGGCCTGAGTGACAGACACCTTCCTGCAGGACTGGAGTCAGGGCCTTATGTATGCTTTCCCCCATTTTCTGATGATTTCGCTAGTAGCAGCCCGGGTGAGGATAATAGAGGGCAAAACTGGTGCTGGTCACCCCGCTCTGTAGAGTTCAGTTTTGGTGACCTACTTTGATGGATTTTGTTTGCAAAAATTCTTACTAATTCAGAGGGAAGCTTCCACCCTCTAGTTCATAGATAATCACAAACATTTTCTGAGGGGCTGCAAAGTATGGTCTGTGGTGAGACCGAGGGCTGTATTGACACTAGCAGGATAGGAGAAGGGCTTTGTGGGTGGTTAAATCATGCGGATACTATATTAGATTCTTTCCTTTACTTCAGTTATCTTGTAAATAAAAGCTTCCCATTTATTTAACATATTTTTAAATCTTAGTGCTCTCTGAAGTAAACAGCAGCCCAGTGCTGCTGTCCCGCGGGGGCTGCATGTGAAGGTCAGGAGGGCCACAAGTGGCCCCAGGCCATACTTAGAATATTAATGCTGTAGTGTTACCGAGCTTCTCCATCTCATAGAGTGGCAACTTTAAGGGGTTGTTGGTGATTGTCTGGACTGTTGCAACAGAATTAATTCTTTGTTTCCCAGTCCTGGCCTTCAAGCATCCATAAACACTACGCTTCTGCGTGGTGTCAATGGGTCGGTTGGTGTGATTAACAATGTCTTAATCCTGTGGGGGCAGACTTATCACAGTAATGTATTTTGTATTGTAAATTCAGACCATCCTTGGCGGTGGATGGTCTGGCTTGTAGATCAGTGAACAGTTTCCGCTCCGCCATTTCGCCGGGTGGCTCCCTCTTAAAGGCAAATCTACTGGTAAACATCCTTTGGTCTGTAATGTCATGAGGGGCATTCATATTTCGAACCCTCCTTTGCCTCACTACCTTTCCAGAACTGGTCAGACAATGCAGCCCTTTCTTGTAAGCACCTGTCAACAAAATTGAACCTGCTTTTGTGCCTCGTCTCATGCCATTGGATATCTAAAGTGAAGGCTCTTGATATTGCAGGGGACGCGCTGATACTCTCACTGTTGCTCTGCTGTCCATGAACCTGCCGTGAAGGGAACGGCCAGCGTTGGGGGCATTTCTGACTTTTCTCTCGACATCGCCGCCATGAGGGGAACGGCCCTGAAAAGACTACCTCCCCCAGAGTTCCTAGCACCCGGCGCTTGCCGCAAACGTCATCACGCAGCGCCCGGGACTCATTTAAGGCCCTCAGCAGTCTCGCAGCGCGGGACGTGCTGATACTCTCACTGTTGCTCTGCTGTCCATGAACCTGCCGTGAAGGGAACGGCCAGCGTTGGGGGCATTTCTGACTTTTCTCTCGACATCGCCGCCGTGAGGGGAACGGCCCTGAAAAGACTACCTCCCCCAGAGTTCCTAGCACCCGGCGCTTGCCGCAAACGTCATCACGCAGCGCCCGGGACTCATTTAAGGCCCTCAGCAGTCTCGCAGCGCGGGACGCGCTGATACTCTCATTGTTGCTCTGCTGTCCATGAACCTGCCGTGAAGGGAACGGCCAGCGTTGGGGGCATTTCTGACTTTTCTCTCGACATCGCCGCCGTGAGGGGAACGGCCCTGAAAAGACTACCTCCCCCAGAGTTCCTAGCACCCGGCGCTTGCCGCAAACGTCATCACGCAGCGCCCGGGACTCATTTAAGGCCCTCAGCAGTCTCGCAGCGCGGGACGCGCGCGGGCAGCGCCCGGGCGAAGCCCGGGCCAAGGGCGGGCCCGTCCTAGCCCGTCAAGGACCGCTCAAGGCCGGGCTGGGCATAGCCTCTGATATCTCTACTAACTTGTAAGTGTTGAAAGTGTTGGCCTTTCTTGCCATCTTACTCATCTGCATATTGCCTTTCCACTTTGCATTATTGGACCTACCTTGATTGGCTAAATTAGCAGCACCTGATTATCAGGATATATTTTGTCACTTTCTGTGGATTGTCTTGGGTGGGAGATAGGCCTGTTGTGAGCCAGTGACTGTGATTGGGAGCTACCTGGACTCTTACTGTGTGTGACATTGTTTCGTTTGGGGTCATTTACTCCTTTCCCCTTCTCTCGTAGTGGTCGCTTGCCTATACAAGACACCATGGCTGAGAATCAAGAGCTTTCGTTATCTATAAAGCCTGGTGGTTTGGCTAAGGGCACATTGGATCGATATTTCTGTAAGGTCTCTACGGACCTAGAGAGGGAGGACATACTAGCTGAGCGAAGGGCTGAGCGCCGCCAGTCAATTGAGTGTCTGAAGAAAAGGCCCCCTACTGATTTTTTACAACAAGATACCCAGTCGGTTGTAAACCCGTCTAGCGATGATTTGATCTCACTAGATGGTGTCCCTGCACTTCTTCGGGAGTTATCTCCCCCATCTTCCCCACCTAATTCCCTGGATTCTACACACGTAATAACTATCTCTTGCTCGCGTGACTCTATGTCGGGAACAGAAGTGTTACCAATCTCTTCCCTGCCATTTAAAGAGCCTACTAAAAGGAAGACCAGACCTTTAGTGCAGTCTAAAGTTCCCGGCCCACCACCCAAGAAAAGGAGAAATAAGGGCGGAGATGCATGTAGACCTAAAATTAGCCACACTGACTTTGGGAGAAGTGATATGACTATCACCAAACCTGTTGTTACTATTCCCAAAGCTCCCACGTTGCCTGTACAAACCACAAAGGTCATCTCGAATACTGTTCTAAACCTGGTGGAGGCAGGCACCCCCCAACATTGCCCTCCTAAGGAAATACAACGTAATGACCCCCTGGAAAGTATTGAGCACCTTATAAGGTCCTTCATTTTACCTATTATTGAGAGGTTAAAGAGGGTTGAGGAAAGACTGGGGAACATAGAATCGGCCATCAACTACAAAATGGGACAGAGCAGAGATATAGTATTGATGGACCATTCTCCCGCCGTAACCAAATGACCTTCATGTTCTGTCGCAGGAGAAGTTCCAGCTGGAGCTAGTGTAATGATTACTAGCGCTAAAGAGCTGCCCCAATTAACCCCTAAATCTGTAAGACATTTGGACGTACTAGCCCAAAATGAAACTCAGAGGGCTGGGGATAAACGAGATGGAAAAAATGTGGGCTTTAACGAGCGCGCGAGTCCCAGTGTTGCTAGGGGAAAATTTTTTAGGGAGCCCCAGGTTGAATTACCTCCTGAGGCAGTCCCCTATGTGGTAGTGTTGGCGAGAGTTCCTAAACTGCCTGATGGTAAGAGGGAGGGATTTGCTCAGCTTAAAAATAAGACTGTACATTGGCTGAGCCAAAATCGTCCACTCCCCCATATCATCAATGGCGAAATTCTCCACGTTCGCCGACTGGATTGGTTGGGAAGCAGGAAGAAGGATATTAAGGGGGATTTAATTCTTATTAACTTTAGGGACCCCGCGGCTGTAAGACATATCCTTAATTGGCCTGCAGAGACATTGGGTACTTCCATTACTCCCTTGGAGTTAACTTTTTTCTACCCCAGAAACCAAGGGAGTAGAACAAGATACATTGGGGTTCCTTCTTTTTCTTCGAATAATTCTCGGTTATTCCATAAAGAGTATAAAAGGTTCGAAAGTAATCCCAAACCAATGTTCCTTGATAGCATCCCAGGGTGGGACACTGTACTACCATGGAGCTATGGGAATCGCATTGGGAGGCAGGACCATTTGATCCCTCTTACACCACTGGATGTCTCGAATCGATATGAGGTTCTTTCGAATCTTGATGATTGCGATTGACAGATGAGACATACGAGTAAACTTCCCCTTGTTGCTACCCAGTCTGACCCACTAGCACATCTCGGGCTGCTTCAAAGTGGTAATCCCGGACAAACTGAACGACAAAGCCCGTTGAAGAGGATTTTTACACCAGAACTACCTGTTCATCCCTCTACTCCATGCCCCCCTCTAGAATGTGTAACCAAACAGAGGGTGGATGCTGGTACCTTAACTTTGAGCTATCCCACCAACTTATTGGAACCCCAAATAACTAAGCAAACCTCCAACGTTGAAGGGATTAAAATCATCTCATGGAATGTGGCAGGCCTCAAAAATAAACTCCCCAACCCTGAGTGGGTTACATTTGTCTCCTCCTTTGATATCTGCATGCTGCAAGAAACCTGGATGCTTAAAGAGAGTGCGGTCCCGGGTTTTGCAACATTTGATATTTTAGCATGCAAGAGTGGTAGAGGAAGGCCATCGGGGGGGCTGTCTATATGGGTTGGCTCCCATTTGGGGATTAAGGCGAAGGATATTCCAACTGATTCTCGGGATGTACAACTTGTATTATTGGATGTAGTGAACGGCCCAAGTATTGCCCTGATAAATGTCTATTCAAGGCCTATTAAGAGGGGCCTTGAATCAAAGGCTATTAGTGTAATGTTTAAACTCTTACAATCACTCGACTCCTCCACTGTGCTAATCCTGGGCGGGGATTTTAACTGCCACTTTGAGCCTCTTCTGGACCCAAATACGGGAGATCGTGATGAAGTAGATGCATTATGGAATATTCCTGACCCACTGGCCCCTTTGGTCAAGGTATGGACCCCCCTTGTCTTGCAATTGCAGTCAGTCTCCCTAGCTACATCACTGCGAGCATGCAATGGAAGGGTGATGCCAGACAGACCTGGTAAAGTAACATTTAATAGAGCAAATCATACCTCAACAATTGACTACATTTTTATTGAAGCCAGACATTGGGACAGGCTCCTTGAATTTGTGGTCATTGCGAGGTCTGATAGTGACCACAATGCTCTAGCCCTGACCCTTAAACCAGGAAGTTTTGGACTTAAAAATCCTGCTCCGGGTGACCATCTTGTGATTGATCCATTGGCAATCACAAATTGTAGAAGGAGAGTAAAGTGGCCAGAACTTCAAATGTCCATTAGTAAGCTGGCGGAGTTGTATGGAATAATAATACCATTCATAGAAGAGATGGGGAGAGTCGGGCCTCTAGGTAGCCCTACAGATATCCATGGTAATCTCGTTATTGCATTAAAGGACACTCTGTACCCAGTTAAAAGGGTTAAACAGTCCCGGGCCTTAATAGCTAGGTGGTTCAATAAAACCTGCCGCACAGCCAAAAAGGATTTGCTGATTGCAATAAAAACTAAGGACAGGGAGCAAATTAGAGCAAATCGTTCTTTGTATAAAAAGGCAATAAGCGAAGCGAAGAAGGAAGGGGAGGCTGTACTGTGGGAAGAGTTGGGACGTGCGCTTAGCTGTAAGGATATAAAATCCTTTTGGACTATTGTTGCAACTGGAGTTGGTGGGCATTCCCACGCCCCTGCCCCTAACATAGCTGCTTCAATTTGGGAACGTCATTTTAGTGATCTTTATGGCGCGAGCAATCTTGATAGTCTGTCCATTGATACCCCAGATTTTTTACCAGCCTCAGGGTGCCATGTTCCACCTGAACTCTTCACTTTGGTTGAGGTGGAAACAGCAATCGGAAAAATGCTCCCAAATAAGGCTCCAGGCCTGGATAAATTGCCAGGGGACCTATTTAGGGCTCAACCAAAGATATGGGCACCGTACTTAGCTGTCCTGTTTAATCGTATCCTACAGGGGGGTGAAGTACCTTATACCTGGCTTGGGGCCGAAATAGTACCCGTTTTTAAAAAGGGCTGTCCATTAACCCCCTCCAATTATAGGCCTATCAGCCTTATTGACACCTCACAAAAATTAATGGGGAGGGTTCTTTTGGACAGGGTCTTGGGATGGATTGAGGAGAATGGGATTCTTTCCACACTCCAGGGAGGCTTCAGGGCTGGTACTTCTACCCTAGATCAGATTTTTCGCCTGCAGGTCCTGTACTGGAAAACAGCTTTGGTTGAGGGTGGCAGCCTCTACCTATTGTTCGTGGACCTGCGGGCGGCATTTGATCTAGTCCCACGAACTAAATTGTGGCAAGTATTGGCAGAACTGGGCCTCCCACCTTATTTATTGGCCGTCCTAATTAGGCTCCATAACAACAATTTCGCCCAAGTAAGGTGTGGTAAGCATGGAGAGCTTACTGAACGTTTCCCTGTTCAAAAAGGTGTTCGCCAAGGTTGTTGCCTTGCCCCGACATTATTCAGCCTTTATATTAATGGTCTTGTTGACCACCTAAATCGTGTGGTAGATAATGACGCTCCTAAACTGGTGTCAGGTTGTGTGCCCGCATTGATGTTTGCAGACGATACTTTGTTGTTGTCAAAAACGTCATCGGGCATACAAAACATACTGAATGGTTTTGCGAGGTTTTGTGAGCTAAGAGGACTTGAAATAAACCTGGGGAAAACAAAATATATGATTTTTAACCCCCCTAAGCGGGTGCGTCCAAACCCAGTTTTATTTGATATTCCCCTTGAAAGGGTTAAAACTTTTGTTTATTTGGGCGTTATGCTAACGGAGAACTTTAGCTGGAATTCCCAAATTGCTAAGTCCACGCTCAAACTTGCCCAATTGACAGGGGGTTTAAATAAAGTTTTAAAAAAATCAATTTTTAAACCTGTCTCCCCTGCCCTTGAAATTTATTGTCGACAGGCAAGGGTGGCCGTAATTTATGGGGCTGAACTTTGGGGGCATAAGCAGACAGTGTCTCTCCTCAAGGTCGAGCAGTCTTTCCTAAGATCCCTTTTAGGGCTTCCTTCTAGCACTCCGCTGATCCCTCTTAGGCTTGATCTTGGGCTAGTCCCAATAGAGGAGATCATCAGTGCGAGACCAATTTTGTATTGGAAGAGGCTGTGGTCTGTGCCTGAACTGACCTCCTATAGGTCAGAATTTGCAAAGATCTGGCCTGCTCTTAAATATAAAGAGATCCCCTGGCTTACACATATTAATGAAGGTTGTACCCAATTAGGACTCCCGGATTTGTGGGCAAACCCGGAAGCAAGTTGCCCTGGGATAACAAGGAAAAAGCTTCTTGCCCTGATATCTATGAAGAATTTTTCTTCCTTTTCGAGCTCTTCAGCTTTGGGTAGGTTGTCCTTAGAATTCCTCATGGTTAAGCAAGATCCCAAACTAGAGGAATTCATGGATCAAATTGAACCCCCACTGGCACGAAAATTGTATATCCAGCTTAGATTTGGCACTTTACCGGTTCGGTCCTTTTCGTCTAAGTGGCAGACTCAAAACCAGGAAAGTTGTCCTGCTTGTAATTATAAAACAGAGTCTGTTGCACATGTACTACTTTTTTGTCCAGCCTATTATGCAATCAGGAAATGTTGGTTGACTCCTATTTGTAGGAATTTGGGATTTCGCCACTTTAAACAGGCTTGCAGGTCACTAATCTATGATACTCATCCCAACATTGTTTTTGCTGTATCCCGCTATTTGCACAGTATGTGGCGTAGGAGACAAACTTTCTTAATCTAATTGTCTTTGTATGATAACTTCAAGTTTAATTCTTTTTAACTTTTTTAACTTTATATGTATATTTATTGTTTTATCATGTCCTTGGAATTGTTGATGTACGTACGTGCACTTTTATGGTCGTTCGACCGAAATAAAGTTATCACTGACTGATATTGCAGGTAGAGATTTTACTCTTAATGGAGTTTCTTTTCAAATGACTAGACAAACAAAGGCTTTTTTAAGTTGCATTTCATACCCGTTTTCAGGATAATCCTCAAGTATGTGTTCTACAGTACCTTAAAGCTTACAAATTGGTTACTCAGCATGTGAGAAGTGATCCTGTTAGACAGCTGTTGATTGGTTTACAAAAACCTTTTGGTCCTGTGACATCTGCCACTTTGGCACGTTGGGTCAAGTGGCTAAAGCTGGTGTTGATGTAGGTATGTTTGGGGCCCACTCTATTTGGGGGGCTAAGGTGTCTAAGGGCCTGATTTGGTGCTTAGCAGATTGGATAATCCGTCACAAACATGACGGATATTCTGCCCACCATATTTCAAGTTTCATAGGATATAATGGACTTGTAATTTGGCGATGGAATATCCGTCACTTTTATGACGGAGTAACCCTGTCTCCCAAACTCATAATCAGGCCCTCAGTCATTTGCTTTGGGTTGTCTTTAAGAGGACTGTTAGACATGGCTTTTTCAGCGTGTTTATCCCCAGCTTTTTAGCTTTTTGGCCTTCTGTTTTTACACCGTTTTTGTTGGTTTTATGACTCTGGGCACTTTACCACTGCTATTCAGTGCTAAAGTGCATATGCTCTCCATGTAAATTGTGTTTATGGATTGGTGTTTCCTTGATTAGCTTATTTGATTTACTACTAAGTCCCTAGTACAGTGCACTGTGTGTGCCCAGGGCCTGTAAATCAAATGCTGCTAGTGGGCCAGCAGCACTGATTGTGCCAACCACACAAGCAGCCTTTCAAAGGGTTCTCAGACCAGCCACTGCAGTGTCTGCGCACAGTTGTGACTGTCTTGTTAGCTTGACAAGTGCACCTACATGCCAGGCCCTAACCTTCCCTTTTCTTACATGTAAGATACCCCTCAGGTAGGCCCAAGGTACCCCTGTGGGCAGGGTGCAGTGTATGTGAAAGGTATGACATGTACTGGTGTGTGTGAGACATGTCCTGATAGTGAAATTTCGTTTTTCACTATTGAAAGGCTATCTGTCGCATAGGAGGTACATTGTAACATCTTACAAGTATAACTTACCAATGAGACGAGACAGAGAAATTGAGTTTAGTATGACTGAACTCAGGATTTTAAAATGCATCTTTTAGTAAAGATGATTTTTATATTGTGTGTTTGAAAATACCACTTGTAGAAAGTGGGTATTTTCTTGCTTAGCCATCCTATGTGCCTCTGCTGGTTTGTGTATTGACTGTCTGGTTTTTGGAGTGACAGAGGCTGGGGATGTGCATTCAGTGCAGATAGCCACTGGGAGGAGTTGAGGCGTGTCCTGCCTTTCCTGGATGAGTCAGGGGTGGGCTGAATAGACCCGGGCTGCATTCAGAGTAGTGGGAGGAGATTCACTAGCACCTGAAAAGGCCCTGTCTGCATTTAGAGTTGTGGGAGGAGATTTCCCTTGCCCCTGAATAGGCCCTGTCTCCCTTGGACAATGCTATCTCGACCTCCTGCCAAGAAGCTGGACCAGAGAGGACATAACTGGTTTGGACTGAGCTGAGAAACTTTTGCCACAAGAGCACAAAGGAAATTGTGGTATAAATATTGGGGCCCAGACCGCAGAGCTTTAGATGACTGCTGTACTAAGAAACCTGATAGGAAGAAGAGATGGAAGAGCTTCTAGGAGGAGTACTGCCCCTTTGCTGTGTGCTTTGCTGGGTTGGTCTGCAGATGCTGCTTCTGTCTTGGGCAGGGAAAGGACTGGACTGTTCTTTCTGCATTCAAACTATCTCCAAGGGCTTGATGTAGAGCTTGCCTCCTGTTGGAAGCCTCAGGGAAATCAAAGACTTCAACATCTTCTGGGTACCAGCTTCTGGAACTGGATGTCTCAGCTACCACAGAGGAAAAAGGTAACCCGGCGCTGTCAACGATGCCGCTGCCGGCTCCATGACCTTAAGGCACCGCAGGGGGCACTGCTGCTTGCACTGTGACCTGTGGGCTCCGCACTTCGCATAGCTGCATTGGTATCCCCGACGATGACGCGACGCCATCCTCGACGGCGCTCCTGCACCGTGACCTGTTGACACCGCTCGTGGAGAACACGGAGCACCGTCCCGCCTTTCACCGCAGCCCTGGTCTCACTGACGATGACGCTCCAGGCCGACATAGACGCCGCTGCTTGCACCACAGTTCAAGGGTACCGCTCGTTCTGTGCAAATTTTACCTTACAATACAATAACATCTTCTCAGGCTTTAGGCACTTCAATGCAAGCTTTCTACTTACAAAGAACTGAATCTGGACATGGGCATCCCGCTATCGATGACTTGCTACTGCCAGGGACCAATCATCAACGGCATGCCCTCTACTCCCTGTTCACGACAACTCATGGTGGTAGTCCCTCAAAAATGCCATCATGCTCTCGCCATCCTTAAATGTAGCACCAGAATCAAGCAATTTTCCTCTTTAATACCACCATTTAGCACTTTGATGATTTTGTTTGCGGAGCAGCAAAATTTTGACTCCACCTCGCACGTCACAAAACTGCAAACTATAAATGTGTAATTGACAAGAGACTAAAGATTTATATACGTGTGCACTGATGTTTAGTTTAAACAATGAAAGCATGCATTTCTTATTCACATTTTACATTTGCTTTTCAACTTACATTTGCATATGTAAACATATACTCTTTTACTCAAGTTTTACATTTATTCCTAAAGTTACACGTGCATGTACAACCATGTATTCAAAGTGCATATTAAATGCTTAGTTAAATTCGCCTGACTACAGGCCTCAGTGAAATGATTTTGCTTCACCAGCATATTTTCGTCTTTCCTTGCAGGTTTATTTTCATGATTTTCGTTAGCTAGAGAAAGGCTTATAGTCTTTATTAGACTGCTGATAGAGGGGCCTGAAGGGAAACTTGGCAGTAAACATGGAGAAACAATGGTCAAAAGAGGCCTTCTGTTCATCGTGTACCAGGATGGCAAGATGTTCAAGGTAGAGACCAGAAGTTTCATTTCAAAGTGGTGTGAAGCTGGAGTGATGTTGCAGATGCACTGAAGTAGTGGCCTGATGGTCCCTGGTGGTGTGAAAGAGATAAGAATGTTCTGAATCTCTTGTTACTTTTAAATTGGTGTTCTCGCAGTTAGTGTGTTAGTAGCGATTCCCTTTAGACTGAGAGAGGTGCAGACCTCTCTGCTTGCCCTATTCTTGCAAGTGTGAGGCTTTATGCTAAACACTTATTTCTCTTTCCTTTGGACTTCTACTGAAGTCTGATCATGCTGACACCTTCTTGTTCCTATGCTCCTGATTTACAGACCTTTGATAGATGATGCTATACTCGATCTATGTTTAGAAGAGAGAAGGGAAGTTCCTTTATGGAACACCTGTTTGCTTTTATCTGTGTTTTTACAATTGTGATTATCGCAATTCAATATACCATATTGTTGCATCTTAACTTACTGCAGAGGTCTTCAAACTTTTGGATGCCGAGACCGCCCTGTCAACATTTTGAGGTGTAAGGACCCCCTCCTAACAAAAATTCTAAACCTGTAGGCAGGGCTACTGGAATTATGAGGCAGGTGAGGACCAAATTACGTGAGAGGCTTGACTAAATTGTGTGGGAAGAAAATGTAAATGATGTTATGTGATGCTGCGTATTTTGGGATAGCATTGCTTCATTGTTTTGAAATTAATTTTTTACACACAGTAACACTGAGGAAAGATTTTACCCCATTAGTACGTGTTTATAACCAAAATACAGCAATTAACATCAGAAAGATTTCTAGTCAACCTTTGTGAAGGACCTTCCACTCCGCAGGATTACGTGCTGCCACATTAGAAGCTCACCTGGCCCTGGCCGGGAGCAGCAGGGTTCCCTTAAAACCCTGGCGGTCTTCTGCAGAGTTAAGCAGTTTACCCATGCAGCTTTCCTCTCACCCCCTCCCTTCCATCCCTCTCTCCTCTCCCAACCCCAAATCCCTCTCTCACTTTGCAGGCCATTTTCTTTCACCCCTTGGTACAATTTCTGAACTCTCCCCATTCAACCTCTCACTTCACCTTTAATCACCTCTTGCCATTCTGTCTTTTCACTGTCCTCATCTCTAACATTCTCTTGAATTTATCTCATGGCCTCTCTGGCCCTGTCACTTCCCGTGCCCCTCATCACTTCTCATTCACCTTGTCTCTCCATTCAAATTTTTGTCTATTGTATCTTAAACCTCTCCAGTCCCCCCATTCATCTTTCACATCTCCCCTTTCTTCTAACAGAAGCCCTCACGTTTGGTTCACACTCACTTCTTGCGTGTCCACACTTCGGCAATTCACATTTCTCCTCATCCCTGACCTCTTCAATCAAATTCTCTCACTACCTTGCTGTCCTCTCCCATCCTCTCATCGCTCCTCAACAAAGCATACGGGTCGGACCCGTATGCTCCTCTTGGCCTTTGCCACTCTGCTTATTGTTCCCTAATTGAAGAAGGGATGAGCTGTCTGCCTCGCTGTTTTGGTGCAGGCCGCACAGTTATGGAACTTGCACCCTCCTTTGCTTCGCTCCACCAAGAATTTATTATCCTTTAGGAAAGATATACAAACCTTTCTCTATGCTCTGTAGGTTACCCCATTTGGCAGGTTCTCCTTATCCTTCTGTGTGTTTCTCATTTGCCTTCAGGCAGCAGATGGTTATTAGCCCCAGGACACCCTTTGGTAACAGTAGCGCACTACAAATATAAATAATAATAATAATAGGCAGAAGCAGGGGAGCCACTAGACCAGAACTTTGGGGGGTGGGGGGGGCTAACACTCCCCAGCCAGGGCGGGCCCTAACACTGGTTGCACATGGTGCAATAGTCTTTTTTGGTGCCCCACCCCCGTTTCCTTCATTTCCATGAATTCCCTCACTACCACTTACCAACAATGCACCTCATCTCTCTATAGCACCTTTCTGACAAACATTTCATTTTTTATAGCGCTACTCACAGTTTACTTACTCACACTCATTTCTGTAATCTGCATGGTACATACTCTTTGTAGCAGGCACATTAACCCTCTGCACTGTGTGGGTAGCAAGAGTGCCCATGTGAGTGCATGGTGAGCGATGCAACAGTGTAAGAGTAGGGTGAGAGGAGTGACTGCAGGGTGAGTGAGGTGGCCATACGAATTTGGGTGCAGATGCAAGTTCAGAATGGGACGAATAATAATACTGGAGCTTGATAGCGCAAACAGCTACCTCAGCAACAGAGGTGTCCCGGCGCTCTAGCAGCAAGCATTGCGTGCAGGGAGGTTTAGCACTGGAGCCAGGCCTAGTCAAGACTAAAGAGCCATGTCTTCAGCGTTTTTCTGAAAAGAATGAATATATGATTACTGATGGGCTTGTTTGAGTGAGTTGCATATTGAGCAGTGAGGGGGACAGGTGAGTGAAGTGTCACATGAGTGCAGGGTGAGTAGTGTTCTTGTGTGACTGCAGGGTGAGGTAGAGAGTGAACAACGCAAGTGCATTGTGAGTGCAGAGTGATCACTGTGAGTGCAGGGTGAGTGGGTGAATGGTGTGAGTGCATGGTGATCAGTGTGAAATAAATAATGTGCTGATCCTGCAACAAACTTCCAGTCCTATGGTTAGACTTGCCAGCAGATTATTTTGATGGCCCAGTCGGTACAAAAATAAGCAGTCACCTAAAGCTGTATTTTAAGCACTTATCTGTGCATAGAACAGCAAATATAAATAGAAAGCACTTTTAATTGTGCTCTAGGGCTGCCTCAATGATCCATGACTGATAAGAGAACAAAGACAGAAAAGTGACAAAATAAATGAATACATTCTTTTTTATTTATAAGTCTATTTAGTGTGAAGAGGAGACCTTTGCAGGCTCTTTAAACATGGCAGGCATTTTTCTTTTGGCAACCCTACTTTATATTCCTTTTCATGAAATGCATTCTCACACTTCTGCAGTAAATGTAAAATACAAATGTAAGGAATAGGCAGAGTGGGGACTGGAACCAGGAAAAAACACTAAGCCGCTGTAACCAGTTTACAAAGGCATCTAAATATGCAAATGGTCTTTAAAGACCTGTGAAAAACTCGGACGGGCGTGCCGGAGATAAGACTCCAGACACTGCCCAGCTGAGTCTCCAGCAGCTCGAGTTGCACTGTAGCAGCCCGGGCTGAGACACAGGACGGGGGAAGAGGGGGGGCTGAAGCCCTTGGGCCTCAGAAGTGTGACTGGGAATGCGCGACCCCCTTTGCATCGCTCCATGGCCCCCCTGGGGGTCGCGCCACACAGTTTGAAGACCCCTGACTTACGGGGTATTGCAGCTTACTTATTGTACTGCTGCTGTTTGTTTTTACTTATTCTTGGTCTGTAAATATACTGGGTTGATTGGTAATCCAAAATAAAATCTTTATCTATTTTCAGTGATTCCTAGTCCTTATTCTGAAGTCACATTGTTAGGAATGTATTGTTGATGTTTCCTCCCTTCCGGTGCTTCATGTCAGCTAACAAAGTTCCATACGACCAATGGGGAAAAATCTTTGACAACTTGACTAAGAGATTATGTTTAGGGCCCAGTGCTCCATCATTTGTCTGACTGATGTGAAATATTTTATGTTTTTCTGTGGAAATGCTTGCTGTCCACATGAGATCTGAATTTATAAAGACAGCTGGTCTCAGCTGAAACGCATCTTTGCCCACACCAATTCCTAAATTTCCATGTTTCACATCCATTTTTACCCCATGCATTCCTGTAATGAGCTAGAGCTACTTTGATTCTCCTTTCTGACCCCGTGTTTGTCTTCCTTACACTGGAACTTTGTTATCCCCAGCAGTTGCCCGTGACATTTTGCATCTCTGCAGCTGTGTGATGTGCTGTATTTGGCCACCTTGCGACAGGCTATTGACTCCCTCTCTTCTCCGCACTACCAACCTGACTCTCAACTAAAACAATGAACCATCTACCTGTTGACAGACTGAGCCCGATTTGACTGCTTCACTGTGAAAAACATGGGGGCCATCTTTAATTGTTTTAGCTTGATCTGTTACTGCAATATATCTGTGTATGTTATGAATGAATCAAAGCATTAAAACAAGGTATCGATGTCCTATTCCTCTATGTAGAGATAATTACCGATACAGGGCGTAAATATTTGCGTTTTATGGCATTGCTTAATGTTTAGTATAAAACATGTCAGTTAATCTTTTCCTGCCTTGAGCACATCTGTATAGTATTAGTTAACTTTCTATTTAAGCACATGAGTGCTCTTAATTCACATTCTAAAAAGTCTGATCTTGTTTCTCGTAACCAAAGCTTCACTTTCAGATGCTATCACTGCTGGGGAGAACCTGTTTATGCACTCATTATACACCACAAAAATCTTGGTAGGAACAGCTGGTTGGACATTAAAAAAGCAATAAACCTGCCCGAATACATTTATTCCACTCATAAACATAGTTTACCATTTACCTAACACAAATTACTCTCATCACTATGTTGTTAAGGACTTCATATAGTGAAATGGGTGACTTATTAACCAAGAAAATATCGTGCCAAATAAAACCATATATTTGACACCCGTAAACATTATTTTTTGGGGCAAAGGCTACTCTATTGCGACATTACATTTTAACTTTTTCAAATGTTGGTCAATTGTTTGAGTGTGAATGAGGTGTACAAGCAATCAAAATGCAATGTCTAGGGTGGCTGCGAAAGAGAGGTGTCAGGTTTTGGATCAAAATGATGATGATTTCGGGAAATTCATGGAATCATTACCACAGGCCTAGTTTTCTAAGACTATTATAACCAAAGTCCCAAGACATCACAGAAGCCAATGAATGTTGTTCAATAAACAAGACTAAAATGTTTAAACTTTTCACACATCATCCAGCACATAGAATGGACTATGGATGATACCTTCAGAAACCTGTCTAAAGGAGGTGTGCAGTTCCTATCTGGACGTGGGGAAAAGACAGGTCTTTATTCGTGATGCCCTCACACACCCCGAGAGGTGTCATGCTTCATCATAGGGCGTTTGCCCCTCGTCAGGCCGGCGCTGCAATGCCTGACGGGCTCCCGGAACCAGGGCTCTTTGCCGGGGATCTTTTGAAGAAGAAGCCGTTTGGTGCGTGCGGGTGTGGGGGCTGGGTAATGCAAAAGGGAGTGAAATTATTAAAATAGGTATGGAGCAGTCCTATTAAATCACATGTTAATGAATTAGGTAGCTCTAGCCTGATTAAAAACTGTGTGTATGCCCCTGTGTGGAAATAATGTTCCTCAAGGGCTATCTAAGTGTGGATGGTTAACATGTTTCGTGCCCAGTTCGCCCCTAACTGGTCAATTGGCACGTCGTCAGGACCGAAAATGAAAAAGAAAAGTGTGAAAGTGCACTACCGTCTGGTATTCAATACAATGACATAAATTACCAGAAACGGTAGAAATGCCCTAGTAGACTTGTACTGGGGAGTTTCTGTAGACCCCTAATAACGTCTAAGGCTGACGGGGATCGCCAGAGCACGTCGTTGCTCCGGTTTGAGGCGTAGACGCAGGGCCCGGAGTAAGGGTAGGACCTTGGCTAGTTGCCTGTCTACGCCTCAAACCGGAGCAACTACGTGCTCCGGCGATCCCTGTCAGCCTTAGACGTTGAGATTTGTAGGAGTGAGTGAGCAAGCAGCTTGAAGGTCACTCTCTTTTCGACTGGGTCTCATAGGTGCTGGGTGGTGTGATCTTGTCGTTGGATGACGAGTCCGGCAGTGGTGTTCTGGATGGTCTGGAGTTTGCAGACTAGAGCTTTGTTGATCCCAGTGTAGAGGGCATTTCCGTAGTCCGTGACTCATAACTTCAGATTTATTGTGGAGGTTGTAATTGAGAAATATCAGTTCCATGTCAGATGCAGTGGCAAAACTGAGTAGACATGCACTGGAAAAACATGAATTGGTGCTTGCACTGATACTATTTTATGTCGCATTGTTGCTATGAATGACCCTTGACTCTTCAACGGTTTAGAAGCAGTCCACGTTTATATTTTCATGTTTGACGGGTTGAGGTGGGGCACAGGAGATAAGCTGTTGAACTTTTCGAACAGCATGATGTTAATCGACACACCACTGTCTATGATAAAAGTTATGGGGCAACCGTTTACCTTTATCGTAATCTTGGGGAAATATCCTAATAAATTTGGTTGCCTTGCTTGGTGGTACACCTTTGTCTTTTGTTCTTCCTTGCAGGCAGCAAAACCTACATGTGCCTATCGTTCCTTGGTCGTTATCACCATCGCACATACATCTTCTTCACTCGAGCTCGATAATGACGTTGATGAGCCCTTGTAGGATAACTTGACGACGATCGTTGTTGTCTGGTTTTACTTGTCGTAACTGATGTCGCTTTTTGCCTTTGTGGGCATGGCGAGAATGCTTCTGGAACCTTCTGGCATCCGTTTTCTCTTCTCGCTGTGATGTAGATAGTGTTTCTCTTGCTTTGCAAACTGTTATGAAGCTGTTTTTCTTTACCGCAACCTTTGCACGTTTGTCCTATGGCTGAACATTTGCCTTCATGGGGGAATGAAAACCCACATCGGAAACAGCCTTTTCTTCTTGGGAGGCATTGACTTGCATGCATCTACCCTGTGCTCGCTTTTCATGACCAATGCTGATTCATTTTTTTTTTAAACAGTCCTTGTCAAATACTTGAACCAGTTATTTTTTTCAGCTGTCTCCTAATTCTTTTTACAGCTGGTTCAAACTTAGTCCATGGATTCTATTTTTCGCTTCAATGCGGGCTGTTTATTTTCAGTCTGTCTCCCTTATAGACCATTCCAATATAGCACCCGCGTTGAGAGTAGGAGGGACCATGAACCCCCACTGGGCATGCACTGGACCCTCTGCAAGTCTCTTGTCGTCCTCTCACTCCTATATTTAAACTGAGGCAAGGCGTGTGTTTACAGCCAAGCCTATGACTGGACATGCCCGGCAGCAGGCAAATGGATTTCTAGAATTACCAGTAAGTCGTATTGGGACACTAGATCCAGTGGGGAAATTTTGGGGCATGTGCGGGGCATCCCGCCAGTCTGTCTCTCTTTGTTCGACCGTGCCCTTGCTCAACTACTCCTTATATCTAAACCGAGGCACGTTGTGGGGTCACAGTGAAACTGATGATTGGGCGCGCCCAGCAATATGTGATCGGATTTTTAGAATTGCCAGTAAGATTTATTGGGATTTGAGATTCAGCAGAGAGATTGAAATTCTATCTCTATATTTAGAACAGGGGAGCAAGCTGGATTTGTTATGTTGGATTCCATTATCCGGTCCATATTAATTAGTACTTTGGATTCCAGCATGGACACCATTTAAGCATTTCTAAGCAGTACCATTTGTGTTCTAATCTCGGAACGAGCCCTCCCCACTCAGATATGGCAGCCCAAGCAGTCTTTCCTATTATTATGAATGTGGTCGATCCCTTTGGGACGGCGGAGTAGCACGGTTGATATAAACAGTTTTCGTAATATTTGTATTCCAGGCATACATGTTTACAGGGTTCTTTCTTGTGTTTCATCCATACAGAAAAGTACTCTTGAACTGTAGCGCTAATCTTGGAGCTGTGGTACATTTTTTGGGGAGAATTAAAATGAAATAAAGTAGCATTGGTTCTGGCTAGTTTCCCGTTTACCTCCTCCAATGTGCATTGGATCCTTTTTACGGTATGTGACTTGTTCACACATCTCTTCTTTTTCGCATCCGGGGCGGATATCCATCTGGAGCAAGATATTTCTTTTTGTTTATTTGTCTTCTTTTCTTTCTACAGGATATGCCTTCTTCTATACTGAACGTTGGGCCCTTGTTGACCTTACATGTATGAAACATAGATTTTCTTTCTATAGGATATGCCCTCTTCTATACTGAATGTTGGGCACTTGTTGACCTTACAGGTATGTAACAGATAGTCTTACAATATCTTCCTTATCTGTGAGTACAACATTATATCTGATTGTCGCATGTTTCATGGTGTTGGTTTATTTACATTATATTCATATGACTCTATACACACTGGTCTTCATATGGTGGAGGCATACCTGAGTAAAATTCTCAGATAGTTTTCTAAATATGGTTTCTGTTCCTGGACTAAGTTGAAATCTCTCTTTGATATGCTTTCTCAATTCTATTTCTAATTCTATATCCACACGCTCTGCAACACATCTGGGGCTCTTTGTTAAGGTACACCACTCTCACTCGACATTGCTCTGAGAATCGCCTCAGTTCATTTTACTCCCTTTTGGTTGGTTTTTATACAGCATTTTGAGCTGAAGAAGGTGTGACCTACCTCTGGCGCTTCACAAAATGCATATTGGCGCATACGGAGAACAAAAGAACAAGGAACAGAACAGTTGAATTCATTAATGTTTGGATTGCTTTGATCTACTTTGAAGTATAGAATATATGATAAATACACATGACTTATGAAAAGATTAAATAAGAGACTATTACCTTGGTCCTTGTAACCCTTTATGATTACTCCTGTCTTGTTTTTATAGGTGTTTTCTGTATAAATGGTATTTGTAGTATGATAGTGAGGTGTGTAATATGTGAGTGAGCAGCAGGAATATTTGGTTGGGGGGCAATGTATATTTCCACACAGACTGAGTGTTTCTTTATTTTCTGTATGTGTTTTATGTAAGTTACTAACCTTTTGGAAAACTATATAGTACATTTGAAATAAAAAGAATGTATTGTATTTCATGAAAGAGAAATTGAGTTATATATTTTACTGTTTGATCTGTTGAATCACTTTGCTCTTGTGTGTCACTCTTTAGCGCTTTATATTGAGGTGAGAAATTCCACCCTTTTGTACAACTATTGTTTTTGTCCGCTATGTTGAAAATGCTTCTGAAAAATGTCGGCGTCCATTTTCTCTTCTTGCTGTTACGTAGTTGGTTTCTCTTTTGCTTTGCAAACTGTTATGAAGTGGTTTTCTCTACCACAAACTTTGCATGTTTGTCCTATGGCTGGACATTTGCCTTCCTGGGGAAATGAAAAGTCACATTGGAAACACAGCTTTTTCTTCTTTGGAGGCGTCGACTTGCATGTATCTACCTTGTGCTTGTGCTCACTTTTTGTGGCCAACGTTGATTCATTTTTTGCTTTTCCAGCTTCCAGATCAGCAGCTTGTCGATCTGCTCTTTCCTCTGCCCTTCCAGCCATTAGTACATTCTCTAAGCTGATCGTCTCTCTCAACATGTGTCTTCTGAAAGACAGCCATCGTTGACACAGAGACATATGGCTTCATTGTTAAATTTATTAAGCTTGCAGTGCTTGATAATAATAATAATAATAACCTTGAATTTGTAAAGCGCACAGCTACCTCCGAATCGGTTTCCCGGCGCTGGGGGCCCTCGGGAAGGTTAAGCGAGCTATTGCCCAGAGTCACATGGTGCTGGGCTGACCTGCCGCCGGTGCCAGGGATCGAATCATTAACCACGTGGTCCGGAGTCAGGCACACTGGCCGCTGCGCCACACCTCTTCCACAAATTTTTTTTTGAGCAAGGGACCCACGTCTGGGCATAGCCTGCCAACTTAGGGCGAACAAAGCAAACACAAGGAGATGATGGACGGCGTGCTGAAACTTTTCAAGCACTCACCCCCAGTCACAGATCTGGGTCGAATCCATCTTCATTCTTTAGCACACTTTGCCACCCCAGTTCAGACACAGCTATGTGCAAATCAGTCTTGACCCTGTACCTCAAGGGAACAGTCCAGCCCGAAATGCCAAGCCATGTCTTCCCTGGACTGGAAACAAGCATCCTGTGACCTGTTTCAGGCTAACAGCCCTCATCGCCAGGCTAGCTACCACATAAAGTCTCTCAACAAACTCATCCATCATTTCACCAGTTTACTGTCTCACTTGATTGAAAATGTCCCTTTCATAGTCGCCATTCGGCATCAGATTGAACTTGGCTTTGAACGCTTCCTTGATTTGACGGTATGATACTGCATCAGTTTGTGATATTTAATCACTTCTTTCACTTCATCACCAGCAAGGTTCTTTAAGTACTTAATTATTTTCCCAACGTCTGCTTCTTCTGGTGCATCTATGAAATCATCGAACGTCTCAATCCAGGCAGTCCACCTGACGCCAATATTCTGCTCCTTTGCCATTTCAAATGGTGGTGGGGGTTTCAGAAACGTGGGTGCGCCGTACTTTGTGCTCCCTTCTGCAGCCATTGAATAATTTCACTATCCCAAGGGTCTTCGGTACACTGGATGCCACTTGCCGCTGTGCATGCATCTGCAGCTCAACCGGGCCTGGTCATCACAGCTCTGGAAAATTAAGCAAATTAGGAAATACTTCACCTTCGAGGCTATCATCCAGATCATAATCGCCCTAGTCATTCCCCGGATTGATTATGTTAATTCTTTCTATTTTGGGACTTTTTGGGACTGAGTCAGAGGCTTCAACTGGTTCAAAATCAGCCAGTTAGGCTGGTCTGCCGACCGCCTGGATACTGCCACATAAAACCTCTGATAGTAAAATTGCACTGGTTTCCAGTTGCTCAGAGGACCCTTTTCAAAACTGTGTGTACCATCTTCAAATCTCGACACGGCATAAGCCCAACTTTTGTGACCTCTAGTATCCGGAAACCCATAGGTAAACTTAATCTCAGATCAGCCCATTACAGTCTATTAGCAGTGCCTAAATGTAACAGGAAGAGATTGGGTGGAACCAGGTTCGCTGTGATAGCTCCACATGAATGGGACTCCCTCCCCCCAAACATCAGAGCCACGACTTCTTATGCGAGCTTCAGGACCTTGTAAAAACCTGGCTCTTTCGAGGGGTTTACAACTAAGCTTTGGGTCTCTGTGCTTTCTGTGCCATGAAACCTTTTTGCTGCATGTGCGCTATACAAATACAGTGTAATATCACGTAACACCCGATTCAAGGTCACCTCGCACTTCCTTCACTCTTGCTAGTAAGTGCGCTTGCATTATCACTGCCTTTAGTGTTTGCTTTGCGTGGACACTGGTTCTGTGTTATTGGGCGATGCAGTGTTTCTTCTTTTAGCCCCACCAATGGATTCTGGTGGGATTTTCAAATGCACTCGTCTGCAGTGCTTTCAACTTCTTTGAGGGCCATATGGGCTGGAGCGGTGCCTTGATTATACACATAGCAACGTCACTACTTCTCATCGATTTAGGCGCACATGGCAGGCACAAGCAGTTTGCTGTAGCATTGCAAACTCTCAGCTAGAGCAGTCTTGTTTCTTCCGGGGCACAGATTCCCTACTCGCGTCGCCAGTTGTACTGTCCTCCCTAGCCCGGGAGCATGCAAAGTTAATACGCCACACACGGAGCACAGGATTGTACGTCTTTTTTCCTCAGCATACAACCACACACTGCACTCTCATTACGTCGTCATAGCCGTTAAGAATCAAACCTTAGCACCTCCCACCAAGTTAAGTAATTTCTTTTTGAGTCCGCCCACAACCGCAAGGGTCCTAGCGCACATAGTCTCACGACACTACAACAAGCAATTAGTCAACTTGCAAATAAATGTATTTATTTTTCATTTAGGCTTTTCAATTAAAGTGATTGTGCAGTCTGGCATAGTGCGGCGTGATTAACTTCTCTGGGACACTTGCCATCACGCACAATTGGTTAATCTCGAAATGTGTTTGTTTTTTTAATTATAGCGCTTGCTTTTAGTTTGCACACAGCTTTGCTCTGCAGACATGAAGATAGATGCGCGGAAGCAGTACGCATGCAGGCATTTACAGGGCATGGCACTTGTGCTTAAAATCACGAGTTATATAAACTGCTAAATAGTGCCCGGCGGCGGCAGTAATACTGCGGGGGCAGCGTGCGCAGCTGCACCCCCAACATCCATTGTCCAGTTCGAGTGTAACAAACGGTCACGAATTAATTTGCAGAGGATAACACCGTGCGGTCAAGTGAGGAGACTCTGGTTATATGAGCCAGCTCTCCAAAGTACACAACAAGCAGTGTACTCGCTGGAATCTTATCTCTTTCACAAACTGTGTACGACCAACCGATAGCAAATCTTGGGAGATCGCCAGACTGGGCCACTCATTTTACTGCAATTTTGCCAACAAATAAAGCGCACCACCCCAGCTATCTACAATTCTGAAACATTTCGAAACCTGCAACTCCCAATATGCCCTGCCGGAAACGTTTGTAATGTACGTGTTTAAATGCAGACATTTGGCTGGTTAAGGGCTGCGCAGGAAGCCATTGTAATGCAACGGGGGAGGGCGCTGGGGTTAAGTGAAGACTGGTGTCCACTGGGGGGGTGCATTCAAGGACGGGCCTGCCGCGTTCATAGAGCTCTGTCTAGGCCCCTGCTGGGACAACTGCGGCCCCCTTGCTTTATCCACCCAGGTTGTCAATTTTATCAGCTTAATGCCGCTGCCCGCGTCCCACGCAGTGGGACATCAGCAGGGCAGCATTCTAGTGGCCGCCCGTCGGAGCCTCCCCCCCCTTGCTGCCTCGCGCGCGAGGCCTACACCCACTTGGGAAAAACCCCTATCGCGTGGAGCTGGGGGCGGGGCGGGGGCGCGGCTTACTCCCTACTCTACTTAGTGGGCTCTCTCGCCCAGTTCCTCCTCTGTCTCGCTGCGGTGGGGGAAGCAGCCTCCTCTGTTGCACTGCAGGCCCTCTGCTTGCGGTGTTTCGCGCTACCGTGTCCTGGTAAATTATACGTTCGGTCGCCGTGGAAGCTAGCAGGGTAGGGGCTGGTGTCGTTGCTATGAGTTAGGCCCCTCTCAGGCGGGCAAATGAATGTTTTATAGCAGGCAGTTCCTACCCACAGAAGAATCAAGTCTAACACAGGGCAATCTCCTCCTGCTCTACATCCAGGGGAACGTACAAGGGGGTAGCTAAATCACAGAATTTACATATGTAATTCTAGCCGACTTCCAAATGCACAAGGAATGCCATGATAAATTCTAAACAGATAGCGGAGGAATTGCATACAAGTGGGGCAAACTGGGACTTTAACACATTAAATTGTGGTATACAATATTGTTTTATATAATGCTGTACTGCAATACACAATCACTGTACACCAGTGGGTATAGTACCTTTAATTCTCAATGACGGCAACGTTTCAGCCATGACAGACCTGGGCAAGCACAATCTATCCTCTATCGTGCTTCGACCCCCTTAATGTACACCTACAATGTTAGTACCTCCATCGTACATTTGATTGATTAGATCCATTTCCACAACAACCTGACCCTGGCACTTTCGGCAAACGTTTATTAAGCTTTTAAGCACCTGCTGCAGCGTTCCTTTCACCCGGCAATTGTCAGGCCTCACATAATGTCAAGATAACTCCGGCGGTGAATTATCATTCTGGAAAGAGATCAGCATTTGGGATAGTTGAGGTTTTGACTTAGGTGAAGTCAGTGCAGAGGGTTGATATGCCTGCTGCAATGAACGTGTGCCAAGTACATTCAGAGGGCATAGGATGCAAACAGATCAGCCGGTTGCTGCTTTCAAAAGGGACATCCTTTGGTTACTTGCTATGTATAACTTAAAGTCCTAATATAGGATAGTGAGCTATCAACTTCCATCCTAGAACTGCATACACAATGCTAAGTATACATTAATAGAACACCGATCAGTGTTGCAGAACATCCTAGGACACACCTACTATATCACTTTGTTGCATTATCTTCCAGGATGATTCACATGCCTGTAGTTGCTCTAATGTTTTTAAAAGGGAGAAGATACGGCCTATCGGATTGAGCTACGCTGCGCAGAAGGGGACACTATTTACATAGGAAGGAGTCGCAATAGCATAGCTTGGAGCAGGAAGGAGTCTCAGTAACATACCTTGGTATAAACTACGCTCATCCTCGCCGGGCGAAGACTTCGCATCGGAATGTTGTCAGTTTTTGGCCCCAGGGCAAGAATGCTAGGCATGGTAATAAAGACACTTGTCTCTCTGCTCCGGACGTATCCTTGTTGTATTGCAATCGGTTTTCTCATTGGGGAATGGCTTTCCATAATTAGAATCAATTTCGTTACAGTATCACATGTCCGTTTGATAGTTGATTGGCTCATTGAGACTCCGATTCACACTGCTAATAAAAAAAAAAAAAAAAAAAAAAAAAAAACCCTGATACAGAGTAGTGTTTAATCTTCAGCTAGTGACTGCAAGTGGGGCGTACCAGAATACCCTTCTGGAGACATGACTAGAAAGAAAGCAGGAACAATGTAGGTGCCGCTGCCAAATCAGTCCTGTGCGGCGTTCCGGCCAGGCTGCTTTCACCGTAGGCTAGTCCAGCAGTAAGGGTACCCAGATATCAAAAGGGCAAGAACCAGGGGCGGTCAATGAACATATTGGCCTTGAGCGTATAGTATGAGCGTATAGTATGAGCAATCAACCCGTATTTATTCATAAATTCCTTCCGTGTGAACCCCTCAACATATGTTTTCTCGTGTTTGGAAATGGGGGACATATTTACTTACTAAATCCCAGACTGCCACAACTCCTACAACTCTACCGCATCGCCTGGCAAAGCAAGGGGTACGTTTGCAATATCCAAGACATGCATGTTCAACATGCAGACAGGAATGGGAGGAAAGCTGGGGGGGGCGATGGTGCAAATAGTGAAGGGGCATCTGGCTCACGGCTTTCAGGAATGAAAACGGCCTCCACGGTAAACTTTAAAATGTATGGTAGTGCTGCACGAGCAGCAAGGTATCGAGTGTTTGCGCGCTTTACCTGCACACCAACCAACGCCACCCCAGGGACACGCACTTTTCTTATTGGGCACAGGGAGATTAAGTGATTTTCCAGAATCACTGCATATTGATAAGGCGCTGACACTTCTCTCTTCCTATGGGCACGTCTTGCCAGGTGTGATTGGCAAAGGTTTTGCCTCCAGCCAGCCCAGGTTAACACCCATCCCTACAAGCCAATTGTTCATGGTGGTGTCGGGCCGCATTTACACAGCGCAGTATTTGGCCCCTGGGGCTGTCAGTGTCGCGAATTACTAAAATTCCCTGAACTGTAGGTGTGGCCGGGTTTTACACGAGCAGAAGTTTGGGGAGTGCAAGCCTCCACATAGGGGGTGGTTGGCTGAATCTGATGAACTACTTCAAACGGTTCACAGCACTGCACGTGGGAGAGTGGCAATGCCCTGTGCACTCTTCAACCAGACACCGGGAATGGTATGCCCTCACCTACATGTGCGTAGCACCTTCTGAAATAAGCAGGACCAGAGATGTGCTGCTCTCCACTGGCATTTGACAGGTTAATGGACAAGGCTAGCGGAAAAGCCAGATGTATTGTCATGAGTTAAGGTGGTCGTGACCGAGGCACTGGCAGGATAGAGACACTGCCAATTATGGGTTAGGAACGAAATTATAACGGGGGCTCACAACAAATTATTTGATAGCAATGGGACGTTTCCTTTCAAGCCATGATGTCGGTGCCACGACTTACCTACAGCACTGCAACACCGGTGTAACAAGGACTGTAGGCAAAGATATCAACTCCTTTCAGCAGCGATAGAGTCCAAAGCTAGCTGCTATTCAACAAGCAAGGAATTGGATACGCTGTCCCAGTGGAGAGTAAGGAAAGAGTGGGATAACAGCGGGACTAGTATAAGACTCTAGCGTCCAATTTAAGGTAACTTAATTTGCAAGTAGAGAGGCCTAAACCGGGAGATGTTGCTAAGATATTGGCCGGTTGTAGTAAACAATAGACTAATACGATGTGAAAGGGAGCAAAGTCAGATAACAGTGATGTCAGCTGTGTTTATATACGTAGGTGAAGGGGTTAACTCAAACGTTACCTTCACCCTGCTTATGGTGCTGTAGCTGTTGGGAACACAATTACGTGCCAGTTGGCACCCAAATTGGCCAATTGGAAAGTATCAAGGGGATGGCAGGTCCTTAAGCGCCTATTTCACCAATGCCCTGTTACCGATGCCATATTTCCAGCCTGAAAATCAGATTTAGGTGTTACTCTTCTCGCCCAGCATTTCCTTGGAGCCAGGGAGGGGGGAAAACGTTCACAAATTTGGGTCCTCGAGCTGAGCGATGTACCTTCGGCAGCTCAGTCAGCCATATCGGCTTTATCCGGAGTCATGAAAGAAGCAGACGTCCATTTAGCAGTTAAAATCTTCTGTCCTGCTAAAAGAAATCATGCAATTGCCCACCTTAGTGCTAGGTTATGAAGGGAAGCGATGGATTGACGAATTCAGCTATGGCTTAGTTCTGACTACAGTTGTAGGTGCTAGATCTTCCCATAATTACGATAGGAAGATCTGCAGGGGCATCGCTTATAAGGCTAGTAACTCCAGGCACGCCTCAGCTGAGCGGCATTGGGGCCTAGAGTCATTCGTGGTTAGTCTGCCCTGGGCTTCTGAGTAATGTTGCTACTTAATGCCGTATATTTACGGTTACAGAACAGGACCCATTATTTAGCCCACTAAAGCTGGCTCGCAGGGGCGGCCACCTATAAACAGCGAAAGGAGGAAGGGGGGCTCTGGCAGCGACGGTAGCCTCCCCAGAGCTGTGGCGGAGTTACAGGGCGATCTGGATGCAGACTGGTACAGTAAGGGTACCTCTGCGACAGGCGGTACAGTAAGGGTACCCCTGTCCGGCACAGTAAGGGTGCCCGAGCCAAGGTCCAGGAGCCGAAGGGGGTTCTGGGAAGACCGCGACGGCGCCCCGTTAGTCCTTCGGGCGGTTGGGGGGCCTGACCAACCGGGGGTGGCCACAACACGCTCCGCCCCTGTCGGAAGGGGCGGGAGTAGGAGGCAGATCACGTGACCCAGTGGATGATCTGCAGATATTTATGTGCCACACTGCCGGGCATCGACCCACCGTGTGTGCTGGCTCACCAGGCGGGCGGGCAGCAAGGGGCTGCCTGCCCTGGATCGCCCGTAAGATAACCCAATTTTATTCATACTGTGTTGTATGAAATAAACCTGCAGCAGTTCTTCACCCACAAATAAAGTGTCAGTGTAATCTTTGGGTGATGTCTGTGTATGCGTGTTGACTGAAGCGGATGACGGTGTGGTCACTATGCCGCTGCCCGCGTCCCACGCAGTGGGACATCAGCAGGGCAGCATTCTAGTGGCCGCCCGTCGGAGCCTTCCCCCCCTTGCTGCCTCGCGCGCGAGGCCTACACCCACTTGGGAAAAACCCCTATCGCGTGGAGCTGGGGGCGGGGCGGGGGCGCGGCTTACTCCCTACTCTACTTAGTGGGCTCTCTCGCCCAGTTCCTCCTCTGTCTCCGGCGCGCCGCCCCCTGCCTGGACACGCGTTCTCCCACCCTTTCCTCTTACCCCGCGTGTCAGGATCAGCGCGTTATTGGAATGTTTAATTTTTCTTTTTTGCGTTGCAGGCGGAGTTACAGGGCGATCTGGATGCAGACTGGTACAGTAAGGGTACCTCTGCGACAGGCGGTACAGTAAGGGTACCCCTGTCCGGCACAGTAAGGGTGCCCGAGCCAAGGTCCAGGAGCCGAAGGGGGTTCTGGGAAGACCGCGACGGCGCCCCGTTAGTCCTTCGGGCGGTTGGGGGGCCTGACCAACCGGGGGTGGCCACAACACGCTCCGCCCCTGTCGGAAGGGGCGGGAGTAGGAGGCAGATCACGTGACCCAGTGGATGATCTGCAGATATTTATGTGCCACACTGCCGGGCATCGACCCACCGTGTGTGCTGGCTCACCAGGCGGGCGGGCAGCAAGGGGCTGCCTGCCCTGGATCGCCCGTAAGATAACCCAATTTTATTCATACTGTGTTGTATGAAATAAACCTGCAGCAGTTCTTCACCCACAAATAAAGTGTCAGTGTAATCTTTGGGTGATGTCTGTGTATGCGTGTTGACTGAAGCGGATGACGGTGTGGTCACTAAGGGATTAGACGCCCCTCCCGCATGTGAAAATAACTGGCGCCGAGCTCTCGCGCTTCTCAGCTATTTCCAACGAACCGCTCATTCAGTCCGTGTTGGACAGGCCACACAGAGGGCTGGCTCCCCCCCCGCACGACAGGGCCCGAGCTCCGGCCCACCCGGCATACCCCCGTGACAAGCCCCTGTACTCCGTCTCCCGACGGACCCTCTGCCCTCGGACCCCTACTCATCACGGGGTCCAGCCCCACCGGCTTCCCCGGCCAGGTCAAGCCGCCATCTTGGGCCCTGCACCACGCGGCCGCGTGGCCTCACCTCGACCCTAACCCCGGGCCTGGCCGGCCCCGACATCCCGGCACCACCATCCACCCAGGAGGTGAGCGGACCACTTGGCAGGTCAATGGGAGAACGAAGCGTCAAGAGCTCTTCCCCCGCCAGGTGCCGATCGCCTCCAGCCGCCCCCAGGCGCTGGCTCCACCCCCTGCGGGGTGTCTGGACACCTTCATCCCGGACCCTCCGACCTCCAAGTGCGAGGGTCCGGACATCAAAGGGCACCAGCCCTATAACTAAGACAGCTCCGGAGCAGGAAGGCAGTTGTATCCTGGAGTCGAGAGACACCGAGTGAACTCAACCCTGACGGTCTACTGGCGCTGCCGTAGCCCGCTCTTGTGAACCATCGTCCTGCCTGCTGGCGCTGCCGCGGCCTTCTGCAACCTTCATCTTCCTGGGACCTGCTGGCGCTGCCGCGGCCCGTTGTACCGACCATCCTCACCGGGACCTGCTGGCGCTGCCGCGGCCCTCTGCAACCTTCATCTTCCTGGGACCTGCTGGCGCTGCCGCGGCCCGTTGTAACGACCATCCTCACCGGGACCTGCTGGCGCTGCCGCGGACCGTTCATCTTCCAGGGACCTGCTGGCGCTGCCGCGGCCCGTTGTATCGACCATCCGCACCGGGACCTGCTGGCGCTGCCGCGGCCCATACCACCTAACCACCAAGCTCGAGGATTGTGAGCTCATCACCAGCTCAGCCGAATTACCTGATTGGTAAATAGACTGTCCCGCTACCCCCTTCCCTACCTTACGAGACTCTAATCGAGGGGACCCCTGAGTCCAGACCTCCTTGTACCATTTTACCGTACCTTAAATAAGTGGCGATAAAGATCACTGAACCTTATCCGTGTGTGATATCTGTCTGTGGGGGGGAAGTTACTTGTCTGTACGATCGCTGGAGACGGCTCTCCCCGGAGACCTCTCCTCCTGACCCCGGCCGACCCTCCCGGTCCATCTACCTTTTCTAACATTGGTGGCCAGCGGCGCGATCCGAATCAACGCGTAATCGTACAGAGAGTAGCTCACCCCACGACAAAGCACGATGTCGACCAAAGATAGCAGCTCCACCGAGAAGTTCCAAATGGAGAAACTAGAGGAGTACAACCACCGCGAACTGAGACAATTTTGCATAGAACTTGGCATTGCTACCACTGGCCTGAGTACCAAGGATGACCTAAAGCACGCCCTTGAGTCGTGGACAGAAACGGGGGTCGCAAGACCCTCCGACCAAAGCAGCGTCACACCAGACCAAAACAGCGTCACACCAGAGGGGAACGCCACGACTCCCGAGGAACGGGGAACGGGCCTCTCACCGGAGGAGATACGAGAAAGAGACAGAGTCAGACTGCACGAATTAGAGATGGCACGACTCAAGATGGATGGGGAGCTCAAGTTAGCTGAACAGAAACTCAACCTCGAGCATATGCGGATTCGAGAGGAGCGAGAAGAAAAACAGAGACAGAGAGAGCTGGAAGAGAAAAAGATAACGCTCGAGCACGAGCGCCAATTGGCAGAGATAGAACTGCGCAAACAGCATAAGGACTTGGGGGTGCCTGAAAGACCACACACCCCGGGACCAACTGAGAAAAAAGTTCACATCCCCAAGGATGTGGTCCGCGAGTATGTCCGAGAAGACGACATACAACAATGGTTTAAGGCCTATGAGATCGCAATGACCTCCCACCGGATCGACCGGAGTGATTGGGGAGCCGGACTTTGGGGGAGATTTATCAACGAGGGTCGCGATGCCCTGCTGCAGCTCCCCGATCACCAAATGTCGTCCTACGACCACATGAAGGCTGCCCTCCTCACCCGCTACGGCCTCACGCCCGAGATGTACCGCCAGAGGTTCAGGGATTGCACCCGGATCCCAGGTACCACTTGGGTGGAATACGTGAACTATTTCAGCCGGGCCTTCGAGGGTTGGATCAAGGGAAGTCAGGTCACCACCTACGAACAGCTCTTCAACCTCATGGTATGGGAACACCTGTCAAACAACTGCTTCGTCGAGCTCCGGCAGCATCTACTCGACAGTAAGCTGACTGACCCCCGGCAGCTCGCCGCCGAAGCTGACCGGTGGGAGAGCACCCGAGTGGGCCGGAGAGGGCCACACGACCAGAACAGAAGCAACCAAGGCCAGCACCGTCCTCGGGGAGGAGGAGGAGGCCAGGGGCGGGGGAGAGACGCCTTGCCAGCAACAACCGTGGCCAGCACCCCGCCGCCGGCCGGCCGGGGCAACCCCCCGTTGCGGCCTGGGTACCGAGCCAACGTCACGTGCCACAGATGCCAGCGACTAGGCCACTACGCCAACGATCCGAACTGCCCGCTGAACCAAACGCCCAAACCCCGCCAGGTAGCTGCCGCTGCCCTGGGGGAGGAGCAGTCGTTGGAGGGTCCCGAGGAGTGTGAGCCGGACCAGCAAGGGTGGGAACCGGCCGCCATGGTCCTGGCATGCTTAGGGGGAAGAGACATGGTTCCGCGGGCTCCCCTACCCGCCAACACCAGGAAATACGGTCAGTGGGTGACCATTAATGGACAGAGAGCTGAGGCCTTGCGCGACACCGGCGCCAGCGTGACGGCCGTCCGCTGTCACCTGGTGAAGCCCGAGCAGATCTTGCCGAACATTCTCTGCCCCGTCCGCTCGGCGGATAACTCTGAAAGCATGTGCAAGATGGCCTGCGTCCCGTTTGAATGGGGAGGGGTCTCCGGCCTACTGAAAGTGACGGTCCGGGACGATGCCCCCGTGGACTGCCTCCTGGGGAATGACCTCGAGAGTTCCCCGTGGGCCACCGTCGAGAGAAGAGAGCACTTGGGAATGCTGGGCCTCCCGGACTGGGCCTGCATAACCACCCGATCCCTGGCCGGCCGGGCCGCCCCCCGATCAGAAGAAACCGAATGGCCGGCACCTCCGCCCCCGGTTGCCCCCGTAGAGGACAACGGCGAGGCCGACCTCCCAGACCCGGCCCCCGAAGAAAACGCGCAACCCCAGGACCTTCCGGATCTGGCTCAGTGGCGGCAAGAAGGGGGGCCCACCCAAGAACAGTTCCGCCAGGAGCAAAAGACCTGTCCCTCCCTCGAGGGACTTCGCCAACAAGCCAGCACCCAAGCCGCCGGGGACACCACCGGAACCCACTGGGTCTACTGGGATAACGACCTGCTCTACAGCGAGCAAAGAATCGCCGAGCTGGGGGCCAGTCGAGTTCTGGTGGTACCGCTCCGCTTCCGAGACTTTCTACTCAACCTAGCCCACGATGTCCCCCTGGCTGGGCACCTGGGCCAAGATAAAACGTACAGTCGACTGGTGACCCACTTTTTCTGGCCAAAAATGAAGAATGACGTCCTAAACCACTGCCGATCGTGCCCCACATGCCAAGCAAGCGGGAAGAGTGGCCGGAAGCTTAAGGCTCCTCTACAACCCTTCCCGGTGGTCACCACCCCGTTCGAGAGGGTGGGGATAGACATTGTGGGGCCGCTGGACCCTCGCACGGCACAAGGACACAGGTTCATCTTGGTACTAGTGGACCATGCCACCCGCTATCCCGAGGCGGTGCCCCTACGGACCGTGACCGCTCCAGTGGTTGGCCGGGCCCTGATGGGGATCTTCTCCCGGGTAGGCTTCCCCCGAGAAGTCGTCAGCGACCGAGGTACGAACTTCATATCGAAGTACATGAAGTCCCTCTGGCAACAATGCGGGGTCACATACAGATTCACGACCCCCTATCACCCCCAAGGAAACGGACTAGTGGAGCGGTTTAACCGCACTCTCAAAGGGATGATTGGGGGATTGGAAGAGCCTCTCCGTCGCCAGTGGGATGTACTGCTCCCGTGCCTCCTCTTCGCCTACCGAGAAGTACCCCAGAAGTCCCTCGGCTTCAGCCCCTTTGAACTCCTATACGGACACCCTGTGCGAGGGCCCCTCAGCCTCGTGAAGGAGGGCTGGGAGTTGGCCCCCCTAACGACCCCTCCAGACGTCTTCAAATACCTCCTGGCCCTACGAAACCAGACCCGGCGCTTCAGGGAGATGGCCAAGGCGAACCTCGAGGCCAGTCAGGAGGACATGAAAAGGTGGTATGATCACAATGCCTCCTCCGTTGAGTTCGAGCCTGGGCAGCAAGTATGGGTGATGTCCCCCACCGAACCATGTGCCCTGCAAGACAAGTGGACGGGGCCCTTCAAAGTGGTCGAGCGTAAAAGCCCCGTCACTTACCTCATCGACATGGGGTCCACCCGGAACCCCCTGCGGGTCCTCCACACCAACCGGCTCAAACCACACTTTGTGCGCTCCGAACTAAGCCTCCTGATGGCGACCGACAGTGGTACCGAAGAAGACTCCGAGCCCCTCCCGGATCTCTTGAAGACTCAGGAGAAGGACGGCTCCGTGGATGGGGTCCGGCTCTCCAACGCCCTCACTTCGGAGCAACGCCAGGACTGCCGGGACCTCCTGCTGCAGTTCGCTGCCCTGTTCTCACTCACCCCCGGGGTCACCCCTTGGTGTTTGCACGACGTAGACACCGGGGACAGTCCCCCTGTCCGGCACCGGGCCTACCGCGTACCAGATCGGGTACGGGCCTGCATACAGGAGGAAGTGGCCAAGATGCTCACGATCGGGGTCATCGAGCCCTCGGACAGTCCCTGGGCCAGTCCGGTTGTATTAGTTCCCAAGGCCGCCGCCCCCGGCACCGCCCCTGAACTGAGATTCTGCGTCGACTACCGGGGCTTGAACGCTGTCACCCGGACCGACGCTCATCCCATCCCCCGAGCAGACGAGCTGATCGACCGGCTGGGGGCCGCCCGCTACCTTAGTATCTTCGACCTGACGGCGGGCTACTGGCAGATCGGCCTCACACCCAGGGCTCAGGAACGGTCAGCCTTCTCCACCCCCGATGGCCACTATCAATTTAAGGTCATGCCCTTTGGCATGAAGAATGCCCCCGCCACATTCCAACGTCTTGTGAACCAGGTCTTAGCAGGGCTCGAAGAATTCAGCGCTGCCTACCTGGACGATATCGCTGTATACAGCCGCCACTGGTCCGACCACCTCCGTCACCTCCAAGAGGTCCTCCAAGCCCTCCAGCGGGCCGGCCTCACCATTAAAGCCGGCAAGTGCCAAATTGGCCAAGGGTCGGTGACCTACCTGGGGCACCAAGTGGGAAGCGGGCTGGTGGCCCCACTACAACTTAAGATTGCTGCCATCCAGTCCTGGCAGCCCCCCGTCACCCAGACCGAGGTCCGAGCCTTCTTGGGGCTCACCGGCTACTACCGGCGGTTCGTGAAGGACTACGGCAGCATCGTGGGGCCCCTCACGGGACTCACATCCAAGAATCAACCGAAGCGGGTCCACTGGACTCCTGATTGTCAAGCGGCCTTCGAGGAGCTGAAGGCCGCCCTGTGCACCGCCCCGGTGCTCCAGGCCCCCGATTACAGTCGGGAATTTGTAGTACAGACCGACGCCTCCGACCACGGCATCGGGGCCGTCCTCTCTCAGCTGAACCCCGAAGGTCATGACCAGCCGGTGGCCTTCATCAGTCGACGTCTCCTGGCCCGAGAACAGCGTTGGAGCACAATCGAGAGGGAGGCGTTTGCAGTAGTGTGGGCCCTCAAAAAGCTCCGGCCCTATCTCTTCGGTACCCACTTCCGGGTACAAACCGACCATCGACCCCTGCAATGGCTGATGCAGATGCGGGGGGAGAACCCAAAACTCTTGCGCTGGTCCATTTCCCTGCAGGGAATGGACTTCACTGTGGAGCACCGGCCAGGCCAAGACCACGCCAACGCGGACGGCCTGTCCCGCTTTTTCCGCCTCGACGAAGAGAGTCCCCAAGGAGATGGGTGACTCTCCCCGCCTTCAGCTGGGGGGGACGCATGTTGGACAGGCCACACAGAGGGCTGGCTCCCCCCCCGCACGACAGGGCCCGAGCTCCGGCCCACCCGGCATACCCCCGTGACAAGCCCCTGTACTCCGTCTCCCGACGGACCCTCTGCCCTCGGACCCCTACTCATCACGGGGTCCAGCCCCACCGGCTTCCCCGGCCAGGTCAAGCCGCCATCTTGGGCCCTGCACCACGCGGCCGCGTGGCCTCACCTCGACCCTAACCCCGGGCCTGGCCGGCCCCGACATCCCGGCACCACCATCCACCCAGGAGGTGAGCGGACCACTTGGCAGGTCAATGGGAGAACGAAGCGTCAAGAGCTCTTCCCCCGCCAGGTGCCGATCGCCTCCAGCCGCCCCCAGGCGCTGGCTCCACCCCCTGCGGGGTGTCTGGACACCTTCATCCCGGACCCTCCGACCTCCAAGTGCGAGGGTCCGGACATCAAAGGGCACCAGCCCTATAACTAAGACAGCTCCGGAGCAGGAAGGCAGTTGTATCCTGGAGTCGAGAGACACCGAGTGAACTCAACCCTGACGGTCTACTGGCGCTGCCGTAGCCCGCTCTTGTGAACCATCGTCCTGCCTGCTGGCGCTGCCGCGGCCTTCTGCAACCTTCATCTTCCTGGGACCTGCTGGCGCTGCCGCGGCCCGTTGTACCGACCATCCTCACCGGGACCTGCTGGCGCTGCCGCGGCCCTCTGCAACCTTCATCTTCCTGGGACCTGCTGGCGCTGCCGCGGCCCGTTGTAACGACCATCCTCACCGGGACCTGCTGGCGCTGCCGCGGACCGTTCATCTTCCAGGGACCTGCTGGCGCTGCCGCGGCCCGTTGTATCGACCATCCGCACCGGGACCTGCTGGCGCTGCCGCGGCCCATACCACCTAACCACCAAGCTCGAGGATTGTGAGCTCATCACCAGCTCAGCCGAATTACCTGATTGGTAAATAGACTGTCCCGCTACCCCCTTCCCTACCTTACGAGACTCTAATCGAGGGGACCCCTGAGTCCAGACCTCCTTGTACCATTTTACCGTACCTTAAATAAGTGGCGATAAAGATCACTGAACCTTATCCGTGTGTGATATCTGTCTGTGGGGGGGAAGTTACTTGTCTGTACGATCGCTGGAGACGGCTCTCCCCGGAGACCTCTCCTCCTGACCCCGGCCGACCCTCCCGGTCCATCTACCTTTTCTAACAGTCCGACTATTTTTTGTCAGTGATCTGTAGCCTTTGTTTAGTTCATTATTGAACAAAGACTACGAGGCCCAGAATACAGAGGGGAACAGCGGACTGGTTTAGCTAGTCCCAGATTTACCTGGCAACATTGAGAGCGGCGTCGGAGCAGCTTTACCTTTGGACGGGAAAACAGATAAAGGCAAGAAAACCAGGTGGGATGAAAATGGAGCAAATGAACCGCCTGCAAGGAGCCTTTCATGCAGTCTTGCCTTTTTCGACCAACCACCGCGCAGTAAGCTTGCTGTGACTTATGTAACTACTTTTTCTCCATTATAAACATGGCTTAACCCGGCATGCTCGGTGATACTGGCCGCAAAAACACGAACTGACTGAAAGGTGTCTGGGACTGCTAGATAGCCTTGTCACCTTTGCAGAGAGTGGGGAGGGGCCCGACTGCGCCATGCGGCCAGGACGCCACCATTGTCAGTCCTAAGAATAGCTTTCACAAACCTTGTGGTCAGAAGAGCATAGCTGCCAAGTGGCCCCATGACATGCATTCCCTCGTCTGACAATTTAGCCAACAAGAAGTTGCATTCTGGGTGTTGGAGTGCGTCTAAAATCACGCGTGGCATCAGATATCCATGCATGCAAAGTACTGTTGACTACAGAGGTCTCCTGGTCCAGGCTTGAGTAGCTCTTTTAAATCCGTGCTTTTTCTTTGCATTCAGAGACTTTTAGAACTAACTTTGTAATGGGATTAATAGGAACTCCATTAAGCAGAACGCAAATTAAACAAGCATTTGCAATGCCAACACGACTGTTTAATATGCTTACCTGTGTAAGGAGCGGAATGCACAAGTGTTCATTTTTGCATAAGTTAGCAAAAAGAAACACAGGATGATGCAGGGAATTGTAAAATAATCCTTGATGCATTGAGATATAAGATGGCTCCATCTCCAAGGGAGCTCGCTTTTCCTTTCCCGAACTTTGCTTTTGCCTATCAGTGCATTCTGGGTGCTGTAGACTTGGTTCATTTTAATTGAGCCAATTGGACCAGCACACCTGGTAAGAATGATAGAGTCCAGTAATGGAAAATGAGTGTTCTGGTGACATGGAGCCACCCGGGCACCCTAGCAGTAAATGCACTCCCTTAAAGGTGGAAGGATACACAAAAGCATGCAATACCAGTAGGTGAGAGTTGAAGGGTGAAAATGTATCAGATTAAAAATGCGAGGCATTTTCTAGATGGCGGTTGTTTGTTACTTCTATCCAAAGATCAAGACATGGTTAGGGTCATTTTGTGTGAAGCCACACGGAAGAAACGGTAGGACTATTATTCGGATTAACATTAGGAGTACTATTAAGGTCTTACTATAGGGTTATTACTATAGATCCACTGATTTTGAGGATGAGATTTCATTACAATGTCCACAAAAAGGGAGTAACTCCCTAAGTAAAGAGGGACAAGATATAACACTATAAAGGCAAACACACATATTTAAAAGCTCAGGAATGTGTTGCCCTTCTCTACCATCTAGACATAATTGACTTGATGTTTGTTCTGCCAGTGGCTGGGAAGGTTCGAATCTGAGGGAAAGACTTTGTGGAAGAGTCTGTTTTGTTAGAGTAATGCACCAGCCGAGGAGAGGACATTGCAGGACCAGAGAATGTGGGATTTAAATGATATTGGAGTAGACAACTTACATTTGAATGATTTGACCAAATAAAACTCTGGAAAGCCTGACTTTTCTTTCATGCTACCAGGGTGTTTCAAAAATAGGGATTGTTATTATTGGCGAAATTTATAAATGAATATCATGTCACTTTATTGCTGAAGACGTGGGCTATGAACCCTCTGTATCCAGATGGATAATGTTTGTGTATTAACAAAAGAGGTACTTAATCATTAAAACCCGCCATAGCTAATGGCACACAGTACTATTAGACAGCATGATGAGATTGCGCTGGAAAAAGAGTTCAACTGGAAAAGAATTAGGAAAAAGTCTAGAATGAGATATGTCGTAGGGAGGTTTTGAGAGTGTGTTTGAAAATACTGACTGAGGTTTAAAAGCTCGCTGGGAGTGTAATGCAAAGACCAAATTTACATTACACCCATGATTTCTCAAGACTAATGGATAGCCCATTATAATGGTTTATGTAAAGTAGGAAAAACTTTTTTGCTGGACCCCTGTCAAACTATTCCCATTTTCACGCAATTGTCATGTGAACCAATAACGATAACTGTATGTTATGACTATTTGTGGGGTGCACAACTCACCCGAAGGGTATCCCAGTGTTCAAAAGCAGGAGCAGCCTGGTCCAAAACTAGGTGAGGTGCCATGTCTTCAGTTTCTTGTGAAATTCAAGAACTGAGAAGGCAGCTCTGATGTGCTGAAGTAGGTCATTCCAGGCTTTCGGAGAGAAATAAGAAAAGGCCCTATCGCCGAATCTGCATATGCGGGGAATGTGTGCGAGTAGGAGTCCGGACTTAGCAGAGGTGTCGGGTCGGTTTGTGAAAGTTAATACATTTGTTGAGGTAAGTGGGGCTGATGTTGTGCAAGTCTTTCTATGTATGTGTGAGGAGTTTGAAGGGGATGGGGAGCCACTGGAGATTTTTGAGGTGCAGGGTAATAAGGGGGATGTCTGAGTGTGAGTCCGGCAGCTCAATTCTGTATGGTCTGGAGTCTTCTTATCAGTTGCACATTGATATCTATGTAGAGTGCACTGCCGTAGTCCAACTTGCTGGTGATGAGGGTCTGGGTAACGGTTCTGCAGGTGTTGAAGGGAAGCCACATGTAAATCTCCTTGAGCATCTTGAGTGTGTGAAAACAGAAGCACAGACTGTGTTCACTAGGTCTATCACAGTGCACAGGTTGTCAACTATCATTCTGAGGTACATCCCTGGGTGATTGAGTTGGGTTGCCAACTATCATTCTGCGTTTCTTTCATGAGTGGGTGGGTTGCCAACGATCATTCTGATGTTCTTCCGTGGATTGTTGGTGTTAGATTTGGGTGTCTCTAGTTGGCAGAGGTAGGTACGTTTGACCAAATAGGGACCCTTGCGTCTAGTCGGGGTAAGGGGGTACACTCCTAAAATAACCCCTGCTCACCCCCTTGGTAGCCTGGCACGAGCAGACAGGCTTATCTCAGAGGCAGTGTGTAACAAATTTGTGAACACATACAGTAATATAGTGACAACACTACAAAGGGATGCCACACAAGTTGTAGTATGAAAATAAGTATCTTTATATAGACTTAACACAAGACCACAAACGACAAAAATCCACAATACTGTACTTTAAAAATGGTAGGAATAGCTTAGTTCTCTTAAGATGGTAAATGCGGCACTTTATGTTCAATGTACCTTTGGATGCGTAACGCTATACAACAAAAGAGTTGCAGGGAAGGTGATGCATCGGTTCCTTTCATGCAAGAACGGGGATGAGTCGGTTCCTTACTCCGGGGGAGGTGATGCGTCGGTTCCCTACTGCTGCGTAAGGGACGGTGATGCGTCGGTTCCTTACCAGAGGGGAGGTGATGCGTCGGTTCTTCCTGCGCGGGGAGCTGATGCGTCGGAAAAACGAAAATGGCTGTAATTCACTATTAGGACCTGCCACACACATCAGGGCATGTCCTACCTTTTACTTACAATGCACCCTGCCCTTGGGCCTACCTTAGGGGTGTCTGATATGAAGAGACAGGAAGGTTTAGGGACTGGCAAGTGGGTGCACTTGGCCAGTCAACATGGCAGTACCAGACTGCACATAGGCTCTGCACTGGCAGGCCTGAGACACACTTTACAGGGTGCTTCTGTGGGTGGCACAACTAGTGCTGAAGCCCACCAGCAGCATTTGGTTTACAAGCCCTGGGCACCCACGGTGCACTGTACTAGGGTCTGACCAGTAAATTAAATAAGCCAATCATGGAGTCACTAATAAATACATCAATTTACAATAGGGAGAGCCTATGCACTTTAGCATTGATCAGCAGTGGTAAAGTGCCCAGAGTCATAAAACAGCCAACAACAGGTTAGAAAAAATACAAGAGGAAGGTAAAATGTTCAGGGATGACCGGCAAAAAGGGCCAAGTCCAACAGTTGGGTTGTCATCTATTGTTATGATGGTCTGCCTATGGTGGTTTGGTAGGGTGTGGGTCTGACATCAGCAGGCCACCAGGTGAAGTCCCATAGAAAGGTGTCTTTCCCGAAGGAGACTACTTCCATCTTGTCTCTGTTGAGCTTGATGTCATTGGTTTGCGTCCATCTGGTGACTTAGGACATGCAGGCGAAGAAGTTGGTTTGGATTTTCAATGTTTTGTCAGCGAGAGAGAGAATGAGCTGGGTGTCGTTGGCATGTTACAACATTGATTCCATGGGTGCGTATTATGCTGGTGAGTTGGGCCATGTAGGTGTTGAATAGCATGGGACTGAGCGAGGATCATTGTGGACCTTTGCAGATGAATTTGGTGGTGGGCGAGGTGCAAGGAGTCAGGCTGACCCACTGGGTGCGTCCTGTCGGGTAAGAGCAGATCCAGTGGAGTGCTGGTCCCTGAATGCCAGCATTGTGTAGAAGTTGAACGATGATGGGGTGGGAGACTGTATCTAATGCGGTGGATAAATCCTGACGGATGAGGGCAGCGATGTCTCCTCTGTCCGTCAGTTGGATGTCCTCCATTGTGGCAATGAGGGCTGCTTCAGTATTGTAGTTGGGTCTGAAGCCGGATTAGATGGTGTTGGTGAGGTTGTTGTCATCGAGGTGGGCAGTTAGATATTTGTTCATGATCTTGTAAATGACTGTCACCTCAAAGGGTAGCAGGGATATGGGTATGTAGTTGGCCAGTGTTTTAGGGTTTGCAGAGGATTCCTATAGTAGAGGGAGAACTGTGGCATCCGGGAACGTGGCTGTGTTGATCAAGCTGTTCAGGATTGAGCTAAGGGCTGGGCTGATGGGGTCCAGTCTTTTAGCAAATAAAGGATGAGGGAAAGAGTCTGATGGAGCTCCGAAGTGTATGGTGCTCATGGTTTTTTGAATGGTGATGGTGGGCCAGGTTCTCAGGTTGCTCCTCTGGGTGTTGGGAATGATGGTTAGGGCAGCTGCAAGGGTGAAAGTTTTCGTAGATGCTGGAGATCCAGATGCTGAAAAAGAGGGACATCTGGGTGCAGGGGCCTTGATAAGGAGGTGACACTGGTGGATAAATCCTGGTAGATAGGTGAAATCTTTCATGACGGCGAATATTTCCTAGGCGCTGCTTTCAATTGGCTCAGTGAGGGTGGAGTATTTGGTGATTGTGGTTTGTTGATGGCATTAACTGAGAGCTGATCTTTAGTTGCTTTTGTCGGTGTCATCCAGGCTTTGTCTCCATCTGGGTTTCAGCTGCTGGCAGTGGTGTTTGATGAGTTTGAGCTCTTCAGTGTATAGTAAGTTAACATAGCCATCAGGAACTTTGTGGCAAATATAAGCCTGGGACCTGGTAGAGTCCTTGTTGATTTATGGAGGCTTGATAGTAAAACCTGAGCTATTTTGCGAACTAGGATGTTAAAAGTGACCTGCAGCAAAACATCTTTGCAGCAATGATAGTGTCATTCCTTCCTAATACTCATTTTAAATATGAAGATTAGAATGATGCACATTTGCACAAGCCGATATGCCTCATAGATTTGACAGTCAAACAGCTGGGGAGGTCATTCACGGCCCATATACAACAGTGGGTAAAGGGAGAATCAATATTATCTGAAGTGCAATGTGGCCTCCGGCCTTTACTTTGCCTCTTTTTGCTCATTGCTGATCTCTATTTTAACTCTTTCTGCTAATTTCTGAGCTCTATTCTGCCTCTTTCTGCTAGTTTCTTACCATTATCTTGCATCTCCCTGCTCATTTGTGACCTTTATTCTGCTTCTTGCTGCACATTCTCGATCTCTATTTTGCCTCTTGCTGCTGTCTCTGCCCTTTATTCAGCCTCTTTCTGCTTGTTTCTCACCTTTTCTTTGCCTTTCTGCTCATTGCTGCCTTTATTTTGCATTTTCTTCTCATTTCTCAACCTTATTTAGCCCTTTCTGCTTTTTCTGACCTTTATTTGCCTCTTTCTGCTCCCTTATGACCTTTAGTCTGCCTCTTTCTGCTCATTTCCCACCTTTATTATTCCTCTTGCTGCTAGTTTTTGACCTCTATTTTGCCTCTTGCTTCTCGTTTCTGACCTCTATTTTGCTTCTTTCTGCTAGTTTCTGACCTCTATTTTGCCTTTTTCTGCTCGTTGCTGACCTCTATTTTGCCTTTTTCTTCTTGTTTCTGACCGTTATTTTGCCTCTTTCTGCTCGTTGCTGACCTCTATTTTTTCTTTTTCTGCTTGTTGCTGGCCTTTATTCTGCCTCTTTATGCTCATTGTTGACCTCTATTCTGCGTCTTTCTACTCATTTCTGACATTAATTCTGCCTCTTTATGCTCGTTTCTCACCTTTATCTTGCCTCTTTCTGCTTATTTCTAACCTTATTTCTGCCTCTTGCTGCTTGTCTCTGATCTCTATTTTGTTGCTTTCTGCTAGTTTCTGACCTTTATTCAGCCTCTTTCTGCTCGCTTCTCACTTTTTGTTTGCCTTTCTGCTTGTTGCTGACCTTTATTTTGCCTATTTCTGCTTGTTTCTCACCTTTATTTTGCCCTTTCTGCTTGTTTCTGGCCTTTAGCGAGCCCCTTTCCACTCGTTTCTCACCTTTATTTGCCTCTTTCTGCTCCCTTCTGACCTTTATTCTGCCTCTTTCTGCTCATTTCTCACCTTTTATTCTGGCTCTTTCTGCTTGTTTCTGACCTCTGTTTTTCCTTTCTGCTAGTTTCTGACCTCTATTTTGCCTCTTTCAGCTCATTTTTCACCTTTATTCTGCCTCTTGCTGCTAGTTTTTGATCCCAGTTTTGCCTCTTTCTGCTCATTTCTGACCTCTATTTTGCCTCTTTCGCCTCGTACCTGACCTTATTTTACCTCTTTCTGCTAGTGTCGGAACTCTATATTGCCATTTTCTGCTCGTTGGTGACCTTTATTTAGCCTCTTTCTGCTTGTTTCTAACCTCCATTTTGCCTCTTTCTGCTCCTTTCTGACCTCTATTTTGCTTCTTTCTGCTCATTTCTGACCTCTATTCTGCCTCTTTCTGCTCATTTCTTGTAGTGTAGTTCCTTATTCCCTTATAGGCTCTGCACATTGGAATAATATACACTATAGTTTTTGCATAGGACTGAGGTCAGTATGCTCCTACCGAGTACATTAAACTTAATTACTTGTGTGTGCCAGCTAACTCAGAGGTCACTAGAAACTTCTCGAATGAACAAGAAGGGAGTAGTTTCTAACAACCGCATAAACATGACAACTTTGTTTCCCTTAGAATCGGAACGCGTCTCGGAATCGTGGAAACAACAGATAACAGTTTCACTCAGTCAATCGTGCATGCTTAGTTTCTTCAGAGTTACACAGACATAGCTAGACGGGCATTTCAATAAAAGGGGTTTATTGAACAGTCTTGTTTCTCGTGTAAGAGATATGAGCTGTTACAATCGTTAGACAGTAAGCAAGATATAATACGCATAGCGTAAGCAGTAAGAAGAAATAATACTGCAATACCATTGTCTTTTAGCTATGACATATATTCATATATACATACATAAATAACACAGGCTAAAAAGTGAATACTCGTCTGATGCTTCTAAAATAGTCCTACCCCAGTGTACCTAACCAAAGTGTAGTACGAGGTAAGTAGGTGCTGTTTTCTATAGTATGGTTTATACTAAGTTTAGTATGCCAAGAGTCCCTCTAGGTTCTAGTCGGCGCCGTACCTTTAGAATGAGCGAGGTGGGAATCTCTATCCGTGTCTCAAACTCTAACACCCCGCGACGGGAGACAGAACACTGGAAGCTGGATTCTCTGCGAGCAGGGATGACAGAGTCTGGTCAGTGCGTCAGGCCGGGATATGGTCTCTTCCGAACTTGCCGTGGCGAACTGTGCAGTCAAGTCGTGCTGAGTCGTTCCGTGGTTTGGCATGGTAAGGGAAGGCATATTTATACCTGGAAGGTGCTTAGGAATGCTAGCATTGACGTATAGTAGGGTAGGGGAAGACGTAATGGATGAACCCCTAAGGAATAGCAGTTCATGCCTAATATATGAGTTCCCCGGAGAAATCAATAATCCTAGCTAGGGAAAGTCCCGTTCGGCTTAAGGGTCTGGTTTCTAAGAACTCGTTGTGACGTGGGAAGGACGGATGTAGGTGACCATGCCTGTATTTGGTTAGCATGGCTAATGCCTAAATAAGGACTGGGATTCTATGCCTAAATAAGGGCAAAGCGAGTTGTGCCTATATAAGGACATGATTCAGGGAAACGTATATACGGGTATCTAAATCGAAACACAACACCCACTCCATTGACAAATGATCGATATTACTAAATGCTAAACACATAAAATTGAGTATCACATGTTCACTTAAAACATTTGTAAAAGCATACTAAAAGTCTTCGTTAAAAAGTTTGCTATACATTGAAATGCAGGTGCTGTACATATCAAAGCAATGTTGCATTCTAAGCATATATTTACAGTGAAATGCTAAGAGAATGAACAGAAAAATATATACATATGTAATGAAACGGTCCAGTTTTACAGAAAGGAAAAAGGTTCGGAGCCATGTCATGATTACATAAATGTGGAAAAAGGTGACAATGTGTCCCTGGAAGTATTTCAAAGAAGTCTGTTCTCTTTGAATAATTCTTCTGTAAGCAGAGCTTTGAGCCATAAAAGAAAAAGTCCATATATAAAAAAAAAAAGTGCGAGCTTAGGAAAGTTTCAAATTTATTCTTTTTGCTTTGAAAAAACGAAGGCCAAATTCATAGATTATATGGTACTCTGTGAGCCAAATCAAAAGTTTTTTGAAGATGCTGGGGAAAACATGAAATTCTCCAATCCTGTAGACAAAAAGTCGTCTATTGTCTGTGATAGGTCGATTACCTCGTTTAGAAGACTAACTGCACATAGATGTGATGCATCGTCAGTAGCAGTGTCCGTTGATACCTGTGTGCCTGTTGATCCATCTCGTACCTCAGCAGTAGCATGTTGCGTCTGTGAGATCTCAATGAATGCCATCATCAGGATCGGTAGCCTCTGGGGCCAACACAGTGCATGGGCCGTTATCGGGTCCAGCAGAGTATCGATATCCGTTGGCATGACTGATGAGAGTGTTAGACAGATGTCTAGCATGCATTCTTCACCGCAAAGCAGGCAGCGTAGAACAGGTAAGATGCAATCTTGCCAGATTGGTCTGAACGACAGAAACCATGTGGTATTTAGTTCTCGTAGACGAGGTAAACCCAATAGCTGTACTATGCACTCACGACACTTCCTTTCCAGGAGAGCATTCTCCAAGGTGCTGGGATTGATGCTGGTGGATTGGCTTGCCATAGCTTAGCAGTAGTAATAAAAATAGGATTCCTGCACTGAGTGCTAGAATTAGCGGCAGACCCCCAAACACCGAGTGCATGAAGTTTGGAATGATTCCGAGGACCGCTTGAAAAGATGTTAACAGTCCCGAACATACGGTCTTAAATACATGCAGAATACCGCTCGTATCAGACATGTTTAAGATACGTCCCAACATTTCTGTGAAATGTGTAGGGCAATTTGTCCTTAACAGACACTGTATCTCAGCCGAAGTCCTTGCGACTTGTAGATCATGGGTTTCTTTGGCCGTGGTCAAAGACACGGTTTGTTGTAAAATAATGGCTTTTATTCTGCTTAAAGTATCAATTCGTATAGAAGACATGTTCAGTGAAGGCCATAAAGGTGACTCCCTGACTGTGTCTATTTGGGGGAATGAAACTTGCATACAGCAAGTGACCCTGGAAGTAACCGTTATTAGATATGGGATACCTGACAACATGCCACAACAGCTCTGATCATTCAACAGGAGGTAACTCCCATTTGAAAGTTGTCCAAACGTTGGATTAATCACAGCAGCTGGTGAACCTTGCAGGTGGCAGGATAAGTTTGCAGTGGAACCGCTACAGGCCCCGTGTAAGCTAATATCCCGACATATGAGTGAACCGCTCAGTGCATTTTCACAGTGTGTACCCCTAATAATCACTTCACGCCCCCCCACTCCAGCATCTGTGTGTGTAAGGTAAATACCAGGATGTCCTGATGTATTCTTTACCCAACCTTTCATATTGGCATGTGTTTAAGGCAATGCTGAAAATGGAAAATTGTAACAGGCAGAGTTTTTTTTGCCATGAATGATCCATTCTGTAGCTGGTTTTTCTGCTACTGTAAATGCCGGCATATATGAAACATTTTTAACGCGGTGTTCTTGGACCTAGCAAGAATTCCCTACGGTTTGCGTCTGCTGTAAATAAAAGTGTTGTTTCACATCCTCTAGTGTAGATGTATGCATCCAATCAAGCCATAGTTTTCCTACACTGCATGTTGTTACTACCCCTGGATGCTGTCTTTAAACATAGCGTGGGTCTAGCCTATTGATTGTTAAACCTTGTGTTTTGTTCAGGAATCTTTCTTGACAGATGTTTGTGTCTGTGGGCCAGAGCAACCATTTTTTCCATTCGGAATCTGATCTGTTGTTTTCTAAGATAGTATGTACATCGACCACCACTTGTGTAGTGCTATTACTTGCAGGTGTAGGTATGGACGGTTTGTTCATGTCTTTGATCTTGGCTAACCCAAGGCAAGACGTTTGTTGGACAGTGTCATTCAAAAACATTATCTGCTGTGGGATGATGCAGGCTCTAAACAAAACTTCTATTCCTTGCACTTGCCAATCTTTTGTACCCCAGACAGATTTCGTGTCAATTGTCTTTTTCCAGAAGTCAAAACCCTGTCTAGACAGTTGTGCAATAAAGGCTACAGAATAAATCTGTTTCGTACTGGTTAACATATTTTTCGTTCCTGTTTTGTTCACATTTTTAAAGTAAAACGTTTCTGGATTGGATATATTGTACCCTGAAAAATATGGAATCTTAATTTCAAACGTTTTTGAGCTACCCCTTGGTGGTGTAGGACAATGTTCCCATTGGTTATACATAAATACATTTCTAGGTGTTGCAGATTTTTGCAAGAAATGATGACCATAGTGTTTGTAACAAAAAAGCTGTTCATAGTCTGTTGAACCCTCTAAGTATTAATGGTTAGAGAATGAAGCAGATCTTTCTAGATCAGACATCATGTTATTAACAGTCTCAAAGTCCCAATCCTCAGAATAGGTTCAGGAGGTAATAAAGTCACTTAATGATATTTTAAATAAGTGTGGAGTCTTCAAAAGTTCTGACGGACCGAATATATCATAATCTGTTTTGTCCCAAACTATACCATCTTGTATAGGAACAGCTGTGATTTTCACTGCTGACAAGCCTATTGCTTCACAATGGGATGATTTGTGTGGTTTCAAAAGTAAGTTCACATTTTTACTTCCTGTGTCCAAATGAATATATCTTCCATCTATCAACATGCTTAGAGTTATTACTAAAGCTAGCCAAAGCAGAAAGAAAATTAATCCATAGTTCAATCCATGGTAAAACCAGATAAGTCTTTTTCACGTGTTGAAAAAAGTCTTGTGCTTGTTCTTTGAAAGTTCTTTTTGCTGACGTCGTTTCAGGCTCGCTGGGATCCTCCGAAAACGTATCAAAGTTAATGAAATAGACAGAAGCAGTTCTGTCACTGGTTGAAATTGCATCAGAATTTGTTGAAATCGCTGGAACCAGTGGATCACTTGTTACGTTGGTGTAAACAGGTGTATCAGGACGAACTGTTATTTGGGTTTAGAGAGGGATGTGTTCCATAGCATTGCTGCTTAGTCCTTCATTTCTTACTGTGGGATTCTCAATGGTGATGAGTCTTTCAGTTTGAACCTCTTGAATAGTAGCTAGAGCAGTGCGTCTGCTGCTTGGTCGGAGTCCACATGGCCTACTGTTTAGTATCGGCCATATAGTGTGGTTTGATGAGGTCGATGGACACAAATCTTTTCTCCTTTTTACCAGCAAGGGGCAGCAGTACTGCTCTTGATCCGTGGATTGCTAGGACAGGTACTGGTTGTCTGTAAGAAGCCCCAAATTCCTTCTTGTCCGCGATCTTTTCTCTGACTAGATCTCCACGCTTTGGGATCCAGATAGGCCTTGCTGGGACGGCTGGATTATCCCCAGTGGTGGTTGGCTTCAGGAACACGTTGCTTTGTTTCGATCTTAGTTCATTTAAGTCCTGTAAAACAGCCAAATGATCTTTGATATCAAATGGTTTATTTTCCACCATTGTGCCTTTACATTCGAGATCAGGAACCCACATTCTTATCCCAAATAGGACCTCATATGGAGTGACCCCCCCTAGAGAACTTCTTGGCAAATTGTTTAATGAGTGTTGGACTCCATAAAGATGTTTAACCCACCCATCACCCTAGCTGTAATAGACCGCTTTATGTCCCGGTTTTTCCTTTCCACAACCAAATTTCCCTCCGGATGGAATGGAGAGGAGTACCGTAATGCAGCCAATAATATCTCACTGTCTATTCTCGTTTTTGAACGAGTGATCGCAGCTACGGAAGCCATTTGCACAGCCCCCTTCGCGGCTTCGTCAGCCAATGAATTCCCTGCAACGTGAACGCCATCACGTTGATGACTCAGCGTGTGTATCACGTGACTGTTTTGTAGTCCATTTCGCAACGGAACTACTTGTTCCCAAAGCGTTTTATGCTTGATTGTGCCACCTTTTGCATCTTTGAAACCCTTTTGAAGCCAATCCTGTAAATATTAATTATATAATTGAACACCGTAAAAAGAATCACA